>NC_080549.1:19724207-20464207 GCF_028640845.1 Ahaetulla prasina | reverse complement strand
TTTGAACTTCAAGCCAACCAAACTAACAGATCATCTTGCTTGTGGCATTGGTAGGGGGAGAAGGTCAAAGGGGACAGGATGACAAAGGCAGTCTTGTGCTGCCACAACTCAAACCCTGATGTTCTGATCTCATCCAGCAAAGTAGTGAAGCTTAGTAGGTGCCCCACCATGATGCAGGTTGCATTACTTTGACAAAAGCAGGTAGCTTCTGTGAAGGGTGAAGCATCTTGCCATCCGCCATCAAAGTCTACCCGTCTATAAAATTAGTCTATAGACAATAGTGACTAATTATTTTGCCACAGTTCAGTGTGGGCAGATGTTTTATGGATCTGAAGGACAAGGCCATGAACAGACAGATGAGGGAGAAGTAGAAAGAACATAGAACATAAAACAATTGACTTGGAAGGGATCTTGGAGGTCTTCTAGTCCTCCTAGAGGTGGGTGACCCTATAGCATTTAAGCCAAATAGTTGTCCAGTCTCTTTTTGAAAGTGATAACTTCTGAAGGCAAACTCCATAACTTCTGAAGGCAAAGGATTTATTGAGCAGAGAAAAACAAGAAAATAACAACTTAGTAGTATAGACGGGTGGAAACATTCACTGAAAAAGCAGATTTCAACAAAGGAGTAAATGCAGAACAACTTTTGGGGAAAGGTGAAAGGAATGGTTCTCCAGACTATTGTAGCTATCGCATAGAGCCGTTCCTGAAAAGGGCTTTGCCAAAGCTATACGCTATTCTATTGCAATTCTTCCTCCTTCTAATTAAGTGCACTTATTGTCTATATAAGTGGGACGTGAATAGCAAAACTCTTCCTGCCACAAGGGGCTGACCTTGGCAAATCACTTCTAAAAGAATGAAGTTACACTCTTGAGCCAGGCTGCACCAGAAAACAAGAAATCCAACAATGAGCAACAGCTTGGCAAGGGTGGAGAACAAAGCAGGCGAAGGCTGATTATGTTGAAAATCTTATTCAACCATACAATGCACAAGAATACAGAGGAGAATCATTTTTTCCTATTCTAATGGAAAAGTTCTTCTTAGATCAGACATGCAAAGTGTGTCAGAGAGGAAAGACAAGTGACTAAATTGGCATTCAATGTGCCTGCTAATATGCCATTGTATGGAGTGGTTAGAATATTAAATCAAGTTTGAAGAAAGTTCTGTTAATTCTTGCTCAGCCATGAAATTCAGTTGGGCCAGTCATACACCCGCTTATAACGAAGCTTACCTCAAAGGACATGAAATAATCAGGTCAGAGAAGCCTACACAACATTTACAGAATAACAGAGTTGGAAGGGACCTCGAGGGTCTTCTGGTCCAACTGTTTCCTCAAGCAGGAGATAATCTACCATTTCAGACAGATTGTTGTCCAGTCTCTTCTTAAAAACCTCCAGTGATGGAGCATCCACAAGTTCTGGAGGCAAGTTGTTCCACTGATTAATTGTTCTCACTGTTAGAAAAATTATCCTTAGTTCTAGGTTCTGGATCTCTCCTTGATAAATTTCCATCTATTATTTATTTATTTATTTATTTATTTATTTATTTATTTATTTATTTATTTATTTATTTATTTATTTATTTATTTTTCAAATTTTTATACCGCCCTTCTCCGAAGACTCAGGCATAAATAAAACAAATATCAAAAAAGTTAAAATACAATACAAATTAAAAATCCGATTCAAATATGCTAAACGAATTAAAATAGAAATATAAAACTCTAAACATTTTAAAAGCCCCACTAAAAACCCTCAATAAAATCATTAGGCCAACCCTGCTTGGTGAAACAAGAAAGTTTTGAGCTCGCGTTTAAAGGTCCGAAGATCAGGGAGAAGACATAGCCCCACAGGTAGTGTATTCCAGAGGGCCGGAGCCCCCACAGAGAACGCTCTTTCCCCGGGGGCCGCCAGCCGACACTGTTTGGCTGACGGCACCCCAAGGAGGCCCTCCCTATGAGAGCGCACCGGATGATGGGAGGCGGTCCCATAAATATCCCGGTCCCATGCCATGGAGTGCTTCTTCTTGGAAAGTTGGTTTTACATTGTTTTAAACATTTACCATCTGCATTGCAAAATTAGGGGGCGGGGAGTGAATTTCAGATGGGAACATTTCAGCTCCTGTCTCCGCGTAACTATGCATAATTAAGTGCTTTTGTATTCAAATCGAAAAGTTACAATTTTCTCTCCATCCATTGCGTCAACTAATCCCAACTTGCTCTGCCACACATTCAATGTGCCAGTTGCACATGAAAAAAATAATAATGAAAAGAGATTACAGATCTTTAAGTGCAGTCCTTGTATCCTTCTCATCTGGTGTTTTGTGCATGTAATCATTGTAAGCACAAGGAAATTGTTATTGAAAATTCTACAGATAAGATACAGGTAGACAACCAATCAGGCATCTTAGATCTGTGTGCAAGATTACCTCACTTTGACATTGACCTCTGGGTAAGCAAGAGCACCAACTAAATTCATTGCCTCTCTGCAGAGGTTATGTATCATTAAGAGCTGAATCCAGAAATGCATAAGATGGGATCTTGATAGCTAATTCTGCCTTGCATCAGCTGAGTAGCTTCTTCTTTATCTGCCCACATCTATTTAATTACACAGATACATATAAAAATTTGAGATAATAAAATGAATAACTTCCATTGAAATATGCTCAGTTCAATGTCTGTAGAGTTGGAATAAATTTAATGATGTACCTGTCCTGTCTCAGATATATGGGAATGATATTTTGTGGTGAAGCTGATAAGGAAGAATGCCTGGAAGAGCAATATAAACCTCTAGTTTATGGCAGTCCCTTTTAGCTTTTATAGTTTGAGTTTAATTTTTCTTCTTTACAGTGTTGCTCAGGGTAGCTCTAACTGTTCTATCACTGTCCAGAATGGGACAACTTGCACCAGCCAATTCGTTGCAGCCAACTTGCCATGGCCAACTCGCTACGGGACAACTTGCTGCGGGGCAATTTAACAATTCTATTTAATTATTTAAAATAAATATTTTTAAAAATTTTTTGCCATTCACATTTCATTCTGTCCCTCCTTTTGTATCCTTTCTTTAATTACCCTAGTGCACCATTTCTTTGATATTGGCATAACTCTTGTCCGGCAGAGAGTTGTCCTCTGGGAAGTTGACCTGCGGCGAATTGCCATAGACCCATCAGCCTCACTTGATTTTGGCCATGGCATAAGCCATTTCCCTCCTGCAGAACAGCATCAAAAATGCAGGACAGGAATTTGCAGAAATGGAAGTATAGGTTGGAAAAGCAAATACCAATAACTCTTTCCTGGACTTGATTTTTCCCTGTCCAGAAGGCATTTAGAAATTTCTGCAGGGTTGAAATCTGTAGTGCAATGTCACAAAAATTTATTTCCCCTGAAAAAGAGGATTCTGCTTTTCTACCTGATTCCCAGGGATCCTGACCTCCTGTTATGCATAAATAAGATCAGTGGTGGGATTCAGCAGTTCGCACCACTTTGGGAGAACCAGTTGTTAACTTTCTGAGCAGTTTGGCAAACTGGTTGTTGGAAGAAACCATTAGGACAGAGAACCGGTTGTTAAATTACTTGAATCCCACCACTGAATAAGATCCTTAACCTCACTGAACTCTGGAACTAACTGGTAACTTCCTGATAAATTGCAGCCAGAAGTCTGGTCTCTCGTTGTATCTTGGAGCTAAAAATATTGAATAAAAGAAGTCCCAAATTAGAAATCTCTCCCACCTGCTAGAAGACCAAGATATTGATATTGGTGTGGTCATTGCTTCTGAAGACAGAAGAAGTTGAATTGACAAAGGAAGTGTTTGGACTATGGTAGAATAATGGCAATTGCTGTTGTTGGTTTTTCTTCTACTTTTTTTCATTAAAGATGAAGTGTCCCTCACTGGATACACTTCTCAAGCTGAAAAATCCTGATGGGATGGGAGATCTCCCATGTAATATCTTTCCTTGGAAGTGAGTGGAGTTGTGGCAACCAAGAAGTTCATAGACCATTGGACAAAGGATTGTATAATGAAAGTCTGGATGTTCACACAAATATACACAATATGCTCATCCATGGTTGGACCACTTGGTAATTAAATAAGTGCAAGAACACAACATGGATATAAAAGAGGGTAGACTTTTGATTGTGCCATCATGTCCATCTTATTGATTTTTATGACATTCCCTGTGGGTATTTCTGTTTGTAGTTGAGCAGCCAAGAGTTTGCAGCCAAAATTCTTGGGAAGAACAATACATTCACTTTTTTCATTGCAAGCCTAGGTGATTTAGATGTGAAAACTGACAGTTGCAAACTTGAAGACCATGGCCAGAAACATACCCTCTGAGACCAGAAAAATCTCTTAATGGAAGCCCACCACTTGCCATTGAAAAACCATAGAATCTTCATCTGTTGGAATGCACACGGAGGGGGAAAAGGATAAGAATAAAAGAATAACAGAGTTGGAAGGGACCTTGGAGATCTTCTAGTCTACACCTGCTCGAGCAGTAAACCCTATACAATTTCAGGTTTACCAATTTCTTCTTTAAAATTTCCAGTGATGGAGCACCCACAACATCTGAAGGCAAGCCTGCTCCACTGGTTAATTGTTGTCACTGTTAGGAAATTCATCCTTAGTTCTAGGTTGCTTCTCTCCTTGATTAGGTTCCCACCCATTGCTTCTTGTCCTGCCTTAAGGTGCTTTTGAAAATTAATATATAATATAATATAACAACAGAGTTGGAAGAAACCATGGAGGTCTTCTAGTCCAACCCCCTGCCCAGGCAGGAAACCCTACACCATCTCAGTCAGATGGTTATCCAACATTTTCTTAAAATTGTTCTAACTGTCAGGAAATTTCTCCTTAGTTCTAAGTTGCTTCTTTCTTTGATCAGTTTCCACCAATTGCTTCTTGTTCTACCCTCAGGTGCTTTGGAGAACAGCCCAACTCCCTCTTCTTTGTGGCAACCCCTGAGATATTGGAACACTGCTATCATGTCTCCCCTAGTCCTTCTTTTCATTAAACTAGACATACCCAGTTCCTGCAACCGTTCTTCATATGTTTTAGCCTCCAGTCCCCTAATCATCTTTGTTGCTCTTCTCTGCACTCTTTCTAGAGTCTCAACATCTTTTTTACATCGTGGCGACCAAAACTGGATGCAATATTCCAAGTGTGGCCTTACCAAGGCATTATAAAGTGGCACTAACACTTCACGTGATCTTGATTCTATCCCTCTGTTTATGCAGCCCAGAACTGTGTTGGCTTTTTTAGCAGCTGCTGCACACTGCTGGCTCATATCTAAATGGTTGTCCACGAGGACTCCAAGATCCCTCTCACAGGTACTACTATTGAGCAATACTCAATAGTACTCAAACTACTATTAGGTTGGCCTCCTCTTATAGATGTAAGTTAACTACTGCTCTAAGTATGGCTTGAGGATTATAGTTCAGCATTGCCAGTTTGCTGCTCTGTTGTGGAATTTAACATAACATAACATAACATCAGAGTTGGAAGGGACCTTGGAGGCCTTCTAGTCCAACCCCCTGCCCAGGCAGGAAACCCTACACCATCTCAGTCAGATGGTTATCCAACATTTTCTTAAAAATTTCCAGTGTTGGAGCATTCACAACTTCTGCAGGCAAGTCGTTCCACTTATTAATTGTTCTAACTGTCAGGAAATTTCTCCTTAGTTCTAAGCTGCTTCTTTCTTTGATCAGTTTTCACCCATTGCTTCTTGTTCTACCCTCAGGTGCTTTGGAGAACAGCCCAACTCCTTCTTCTTTGTGGCAACCCCTGAGATATTGGAACACAGCTATAGTGTCTCCCCTAGTCCTTCTTTTCATTAAACTAGACATACCGAGTTCCTGCAACCGTTCTTCATGTTTTAGCCTCCAGTCCCCTAATCATCTTTGTTGCTCTTCTCTGCACTCTTTCTAGAGTCTCAACATCTTTTTTACATCGTGGCGACCAAAACTGGATGCAATATTCCAAGTGTGGCCTTAGCAAGGCATTATAAAGTGGCCCTAACACTTCACGTGATCTTGATTCTATCCCTCTGTTTATGCAGCCCAGAACTGTGTTGGCTTTTTTAGCAGCTGCTGCACACTGCTGGCTCATATCTAAATGGTTGTCCACTAGGACTCCAAGATCCCTCTCACAGGTACTACTATTGAGCAATACTCAATAGTACTCAAACTACTATTAGGTTGGCCTCCTCTTATAGATGTAAGTTAACTACTGCTCTAAGTATGGCTTGAGGATTATAGTTCAGCATTGCCAGTTTGCTGCTCTGTTGTGGAATTTCTATCACTGGTAATAAAAGCAGCGTGCTAAAAAGCTGCATCTTTGAATCTAACCTTTTTAGTGATCTGGTGAAGCCTGGCAAAGATGGAAAGCCACGTACCCCATAATTCAATCGATTTAGTACTCTCTGTCTTGCACTAAGATGCTTTAAAATAGAATTCCAAACAGGGAGTTGGACAGGGTGATATGTCACTTAATCCCACCGCCCTGGGCTCTTGCAGAAAGCACTCCTTGAAATGCAGCAGCCCAAAGGCTAAACAGAGTCAAGCAGGAGTTTTAATTTTGAGATGGCTTTTGCGTTATTTTGGCCTCCTCTTGCAGGAGTCTTAAATGGGAAGGTGTACGAACCAGACAGACAATTATGCCTTTTCTCTTTCCTTCCCTGGTGTCACCCTGATGATTTGGAAGGAACAATGCCAACGGATAATGAACTCTTTTCTATTCCGCAGTTGCAAGTCAAATATTCGTTTCTCATTAATAATTCAATGTGACAAATTTATTACTTTGAAGGTGCTGCAAGACAATTAGACAATGGGAAATTGTGTCTTCCTTTTCAACCCCCTTAATTGCTTTCAAGTGTGACATTCATCAAAAAAAAAAAAGAAGAAAAAAAAAACACCCCAGCACCACCCTCGACTTTTTATGTAAACTTTTCATTAGGTCAAACTGCAGCTTTCAAATATAGAGAGATTTGGAGCAGCTCTGTCTGGACCAGGGGTCACCAACCTTGGCAACTTTAAGCCTGGTGGACTTTGCTGGCTGGGGAATTCTGGGAGTTGAAGTCCGCCAGGCTTAAAGATGCCAAAGTTGGGGACCCCTGGTCTGGGCTAAAAGATGACTTCTGGTGAGAAGCAGGGGAGGAGCCCAAGGTCATGTGGAAGTAGCACCAACATCTCCTGCCCCAAAAGGATCCGCGTTGGACTGCAAGGTTTCATTAGGATCACCTGGAATCCCTGCTGTGAACTTGGCAGAAAACATTGACTGCCCAGTAGTTGGTGGTGCCCAAGGCAGAGATGGCAAAATCTTCTTTGCATGTACAGAGGTTGGCTGGACTGACTGGTTTAGACAATCTTAACAGAATAAAAGAACAGAAGGGACTTGGAGATCTCCTAGTCCAGTGGTTCTCAACCTTTATAGTGCTGCGACCCCCTTAATACAATTCCCCACAATGTGGCGACCCCAACCGTAAAATTATTTTCGTTCTGAATTTATCAAGCCTGAAGCCGTATTGGCTAGCGATCTGAACTGCTTGCGATTGCCTTGAGGACGGAGGCATTAAAGCGGAGACTCCTCCCCTATTAAGTTTATTGCGCCTGAAGCCAGATTAGGCTAGCGATTGGGAGTGATTGCAGCTGGCTTGAGAGGGAGACATCAGTGCAAAGATTTCTCTCTTTTTTAATTCATCGCGCCTGAAGCTGAATTCGGCTAGCAATTTGAAGAGCCTGCAGCTGGCTTGTGGAGTCAACCATTGGAGCGTGATTCTTCAACTCGCCAGTATACTTCCCATATTTCCAATGGTATTAGGTGACCCCTGGCAAATTGTCATTCGACCCCCAATGGGGTCCCGACCCACAGGTTGAGAACCGCTGTCCTAGTCCAACTCCCCTGCTCAAGCAGGAGACCTTGTACCATTTCAGACAAATGGCTGTCCACTGTCCAGTCTCTTTTTAAAAGCCTCCAGTGATGGAGCACCCACAACTTCTGAAGATAAGAACTGGTAGATTGTTCTCCCTCTCAGGAAATTCCTCCTTAGGAATCTAAGGAGGTTACTGTTTTCACAGCAGCTCTTTGTATCTTCTATTTCTTTTAAAACGCCACTGTAAAATGTGGTTAAAATTATATTTAACATTCTTTAAAGAAATCCAGTAAAGAAAACAATAAAGGGATAATGGTATCCTCTTCTGTTTCTCTGTACTCATCTATTTTTGTAGCTACCTATATGGGTCCAAGAAGCTCAAAATAGCACCCATAATTATTCTGCCATTTTACCCCTTCACACCTAATGACATGGGTGAGTCACCAGTTCCCTAATGAGGTTAATGGCTTGCTATGGATTTGAAGCTAGGTCTTCTCCATCATACCCTGCCCTTAAGGCTCTTTGTCCTTCTCTCAACATATAGATGCTATTATTATAGGGGAGTTATTTTTTATTTTTCACACATTATTATAATCTACGGATCTATTCTAAAGCAAACCAATATTCTGGAATTCTAAGTTAGTCGATAATGCCAGCTCAAATCATTAGTTCAATTTAGCATTAACCCAACAACGGTTGGTTTACAGATCTTGCAAAAGTCAAGCCAAATTAAATGTATTATGGCTTAATGCAACGGATACTCAATATTTTCATTCTTGATTGATAGCAGTTCTCACTTAATTGTAAATGTGAGGTACTGAAACCTTCTACATATGAAGCATATAATTATCACTGAGTAAAATCTTTGTGATGGAACTGTGAAGTAACCGGCCTTAGCATTTCTTATCCAATGAAATCACTTTCACAGATCAGAAATGAAGACAATTTCTTCTGCTGTCAACTTTGGCATGGAGCATCATCTCTTGTTCCAGAAACATGGTTTGTGTTGCCCACTTGGACTTCCTAGCCTTGAACTTACAACGTTTCACAAAGATAGCATATTTATGGCATATATCTGATCCAGTGTAAAGACTGAAGGGCTATCAAACCCTAACAAGAATAGTAGATGCAACTATATAACAGAATAACAGATTTAGAAGGGATCTTGGAGGTCTTCTAGTCCACCCCTCCTGCTCAGGCAGGAGACCCTGTCCAGACAAGAGGTTGTCAATCTCTTCTTACTAACCTCAAGTTGTGGGGGAACACCCACAACTTTTGGAGGCAAGCTGTTCCGCTGGTTAATTGTTACCACTGTCAGGTAATTCCTCCTTAGTTCTAGGTTGCTTCTCTCCTTGAATAGTTTCCACCCATTCCTTATTGTTCTACCTTCAGGTGCCTTGGAGAATAGATTGACCACTTCTTCCTTGTGGCTGTTGCTTAGATGTTGGAACATTGCTGTCATACATATTGTCATCACCATCCTCTTTTAACAACCCCATAATCTCTTGCGGGGTGGAGTTTGGGCAACTAAATGGAACTGAGTGTTTACTGGCCAGATGCCCTTCCTGTCGCCAATGTGGAGTTTTATTCAGCAGATATATTTTCAGCGTGCACAGAGAGAGAAATATCTGTCTCTATCTAGGATCAAACTGGCTGAGGGACTCTGGGAGTTGAAATTCACAAGTCTTAAAGGGACCAAGGTTGGCGACTCCTGTTCTAGAAGGCACCAGGTTGCTTCCATTCTCTCAAACTGTGCTCTCCATATCTTCCAACATGTTTATGGACACGGACTAATATCTCCAACAGCTAAAAGAGACGGTTGTTTTCCTCTGTTTATGCATGATTTGTTTTTCATTCATCCTCATGAAAGTTTGGATGTGTTGATAGAGACATTTCTCTGTATCCAAAAGAATTGTCTAGGAAGCAAATGATTCGCAGCCGGAAACTTATCAGCTAGATTCCATCATTTTCAATTTTATCTCCAGAAAGGCTGAGGGAATTTTCTTTCAGTATTATACTTATTGCATAAATCAGATCCGTAAGGTAGGAGAGAGGGTCTATCTCTTGTTCTTTAACTGGTATGGGGTATATGTGTGTGTGTGTGTGTATGTCAAATTTTCAGGATAAGTTGTCTATGGAAATTGTTAATCATCCAGGTCATGGTTGTCCCAAAGGTGCTTTTCTGAAACTGGACTTTTTTGTTTTTGTTTTCCTTTGAAAATGTTTTGTCTCTCATGGAAGAACTGAAGAAGCTTCTTAAGGCTCATTCAGTCTCATTGTACACATGTTGTGCATTGACAATAAAGGTTTGATTTGATTTGATTTCTTGGATGAGAATCAAAATGTTTTCAAGGGAAAAACCAAGAAAGTTCAGTTGCTTTTTGGAAAAACACTGTTGGGACTTAAGTTCTTCTCCTTATTTCTGTGGAACGTCATCAGAGGTCTATTCCTTTCATGATCCATTATACCATAATTTACTTTCTCAGCCCTTGCCAGAAATTGACCTATACTTCATAGGAGTCCAAATATGTTTTTTTCAAATATTACCCTATTTTATTCCATTGTTCTCACACTTTCCCAAAATGTTGTAGGTTCTCCTCTGATATCCTCTTTTCAAGACCTCTGTGGCTCAGACTGCTAATGCAGTCTGTTATTAACAGCAGCTGCCTGCAATTACTGCAGGTTCTAGTCCCACCAGGCCCAAGGTTGACTCAGCCTTCCATCCTTTGTAAGGTAGGTAAAATGAGGACCCAGATTGTTGGGGGCAATAAGTTGACTTTGTATATAAATATACAAATAGAATGAAGACTATTGCTAACATAGTGTAAGCCGCCCTGAGTCTTCGGAAAAGGGTGGGATATAAATGCAAATAATAAAAAAAAAAGACCTAGGAATTCCTGGGTGTTCTGGAGGCATTTGATTCTTATGTTAGAGTCGTGTGTGTGTGTGTGTGGAATGGAAGCCGGGGAATTAATCAGCCTTTTATGATTTGAAATTTACACACCTTCCTTTGTGCTCTTAATGCCTTGCTAAAGGTTACCTACCAACAATGGAGCACATGAAATAATCTGAAAGCCTCCGCTGGAGGTATTCACAAATGTCAAAGCCACATTACAAATCCATTGAAAGCCCCAGGAAGTACATTTGGAGGCGGGAGCATGACGGGTTCTTTCTTCTGCCACTGGCTGTTCCTTCGGCTGTGACAGGTTGATCATCTTGCATTTGGGGACTTCAGCGCCATAAAACAGAATGAGGCAACCGGGAGGGGCAAGAGATAATCAGAGGCTGTCAGGCTTTGACAGAGGAGCTGCTTTAAGGCAACGACAAGTGTTGGCGCAGCTTCCCACTGTTTTAAAAGCCTGGATGTTATGCTTGCCAAGACAGGTGCTTCAAAACAAAGTTTTAAAGCATCGCAAGGCCACGGAATGCTTTCTCCGAAACAATGAACACCAGTGCCGTTCTATCGGCGTGTAATTGTAGGCATGTAGTGACTGAATGGCGTCATTCCTTCAGCCTCTTTGGTTTAGGATTTTGATCTAGACTTAGATGGGTTGCCAGTGCACCTTTAAGTTTTATTATTTATAGCCAAAAGACTTCTGTAAAAGAAAGGGAAATATAATCCAGATGTTGGGTGCTTTGCTCCTTAATATGATTATTGGTGGAATTAATTGTGGGAAAGTGATGGAAAGTGCATGACTAAATCATTATGGGCCTCATATTTGGAAAATTCAATTTTTCTTCTCAACTCTTCTTGACTTTCCCCTTCCATACACCCAGATACATTATAAATCCAGATACATTATAAAGCAGATTGGAATTTAAACTCTCTAGTACAAATGCCATTTTGATGAATGATAGATTCATGTGCCAAACTAATGCAAGGCAAAACTGAGGTTATAAAAGGAAAACATAATTTCCTGGATTCTGATTACATGGGTGCCCTTACTATATCTTAATATCTCCAGAATTATGGGAACTTTCTAGCTCTCAGAGGGGTCTAATACTATTGTTTACTGTACATCAAAGCTTCTCTCTCTCTCTTTCTCTCTCTCTCTCTCTCTCTCTCCCTCCCTCCTCCCTCCCTCCCTCCCTCTCCTCCCTCTCTTTCTCTACCATCAAATGCTATGTTTCTACTTAGGGTACCATGTCGGTGACTAATGCAAGCTGCAAAGCATACAGTATGTAAGTACAAATTTAAAACAATAATGGGCACTTGGGAAGCAATAGAAGAGAAGTGCGGTGAGCGAATTTGGGATTAGACTTGCAAATGCATTCAGATTTATGGTCTATTGATAAAATGCTGCAGAGAAGGGGAAATCGTAAAGGGAGAGGCTGGAAATCAGAACGGAGAGAAATCCTTGGCAAATGCTGATGCAGGGAAAAGATGCTATTTGTCAACTGGCTACAGTCATTTTCTTACAAAGTGCTGCGGGTTAGTGGTTCTAAGCAGCTGCTTCTTGGCACCCTTCCTTGAGTTTTGCCTGTGAGGTTATTGAAGACAAGATGCCAAGAAGGACCTTAAACTAGCAGTGGCATTGGGCATAATCACCCTTGGTATGTTTTACTTTCTAGAATAGTTTTGCATTCAGTTCCAGAAAGATGACTTGGAGTGCACGGGAGGGGAAAGGTAGCAGCTGCCAGCAACTTTTACAAACGTCTGTATCATTTCCCAGGCTGATCACACAATCCTTTGTGGAGCTGAAGGTGAAGCATTGTTGCCCCAAAAATTGCATGGACACGTGCATTTAATCCCTGGGAGTTGAGTTAGACTGGAAGGACACGTTTCCTTTTCAGCTTCTGTAAACAGTCTGTGCATTTTTGATGAACAAATTCCTACTTGGGGGCTAAGTGGGTCAATATTTTTAAAATCAATCAGTCAGTCAATCAATCAAGCAAGCAAGCTTGTTGAAAACTAGCAAGAGGAACCTGGTTTCTGGCACTTGCAGTTTGCATCAGTTGAAGGAACACCCTTCAAGGCTAATCCATCATAGTATGCACTGCCAGTAGTCTGAACAGGTTGTAATCTAACACACACACACACACACACACACCCCTCGCTGTTTATAGCTATCTCTATCATCTATCATCTATGTATACATGTATGATGTATCTATCTATTATCTATTATCATGCGCCGCGGTGGAACAGTGGTTAGAGTGCAGTACTGCAGGCTACTTCTGCAGACTTTGGCTGCTGACTTTGGCAGATTGAAACTCACCAGGCTCCAGGTTGACACAGCCTTCCCTTCCAGATTGTTGGGGGCAATAGGCTGTCTCTGTAAACTGCTTAGAGAGGGTTTTTAAGCACTGTGAAGTGGTATATAAGTCTAAATTCTATTGCTATTGCTATCTATCTATTGTCTGTCTGCCTGCCTGCCTATCTATTATCTATCTATCTATCTATCTATCTATCTATCTATCTATCTATCTATCTATGTATCTATCCATCCATCCATCTACTATCTATCTATCTATCTATCTATCTATCTATCTATCTATCCATCCATCATCTATCTATCTATCTATCTATCTATCTATCTATCTATCTATCTATCTATCTATCTATCTATCTATCTAGTGACCACCTTCAAAGCGCTCCATGACTTAGGACCGGGGTATCTACGAGACCGCCTTCTGCCACCGATAGCCTCTCAACGACCTGTGCGCTCCCACAGAGTGGGCCTGCTCAGGGTGCCGTCGACCAAACAATGTCAGCTGGCGGCCCCCTTCTCTGTGGCAGCACCGGCCCTTTGGAACGAGTTACCTCCAGGGTTACGCCAACTCCCCGACCTCCGAACCTTCAAGCGGGAATTAAAAACTTTATTATTTAATCGTGCAGGACTAGCCTAAATGTATTTTAAATATATTTTAATTATAGTTTTTAAATTTTAAAGGGTTTTATGTCGGTTTTGACCGTTTTAGTAAATAGGCCAATTAATATATTCGTTTTAAATGTTTTTAAATTTGTTATTTATATTATGTGTACTTTTGTGTTTTTAATATGGCTGTAAACCGCCCTGAGTCCTTCGGGAGAAGGGCGATATAGAAATTGGATTATAAATAAATAAATAAATAAATAAATATCTATTCCTGGCCAGAAAACCAGTTGGGTATCAGGCTACAAACCAGAAGTTCTATTCCATTTGAGGAACTAGAGAGGGAGTTCCATGTCCACCTTAAGTGCAAAGCTAGTTGGTGACCTTGGGCCAGTCACTTTCTTTCAATCCTAGGAAATTTTTCACTTCTGAAAAATCTTGCCAAGAAAGCTGCAGGGTGCTGTCCAGGTAGTCTCTAAGAATGGGTGTTTAACGGGGGAAAAAAATATCCTGGCCAGATCTGAAATACTAGAAATGAATATTGCTGAATATTGCTGAAATGGATGCAGTATCTTTCTAGCTTTGAACTTATTTGTTTTGGGTACAGTTATATCAAGTTTCCATTTGCTATTTCTTTCTTGGATGACCTGCCTCTCTCTCCAGTTCTTACTATCTGGTGCTTAAACAGCTTTGTCAGAGAAATAAAGGGTATAACTGAATGCCTTCAAGATCAAGCATTTCCCCCAATTCTCTTCTTTTGATAGCTTGCTTAGCCATTCATGACCTGGGAAGCTTTGCATATTATTATTCCAAAGAAATTCATGCAAGACACTTAAGGAAGGACTTAAGCTTTACATCAATGAACTGTAGTTTTGATGGCTGCAGCGTAGTCCGAGATTAAACTGGCATATTTGTTTGGGCCTGTGTGGCGAAGGGAAAACACCAGCTTTCTTGAGGATAAGCCTCATTATCAAGGAATGAGAAGAAGGCCTTTGAGGGGGAAGGAGAAGGCAGATTATGAGAACAAGCTGATGGCACAGAGAATAACAGGCTGGATTTCTCTATTCAGGTCTTCAAAGCTCCCCAGCCTTTTCAAAGAAGGCTGGCCTTGAAACTGTTCCTTTCCCTGGTGGAGATCTGAGCTGTATCTTTCAGCCGAAATGTCAGGCTGGAAGAAAGGCAGCTAGTTACTATGAAAGAAAAGGGTTGCCCACCTTTTTATAGGTGAGGGGCCATTCCTGACTTCTAGGGAAGGAAAGGCAGAAGGACAAAAACTGCTGTAGCCAACACAGCTTTTCTTTTTAATTAGATTTAATGGACTGCCAGACTGAGCATCCAAACTTCTGCCTCCGAGAAAAAGGAGAAATGGGAATAACTGAAATTTCCAACTTTTGGGGGTTTGACTTCTGATGCTTGGAACTAGTTATCTGTTCTCAGCTTCTTTACCGAGAGTGATTTAAAAGGGGGTCTCTGTCCCACTCAAGATTTTAACTCTGAGTAAAATGAATTGAAGGAGCGGTTAGCTTACCTACCAGCCCTATAAAACAAAGCAGCTAAGAAATCAATGCCGGATGGATCAGGGTTACCTTTATTGTAACAGCTATAATGGCAAGATCCTGCAAGCCTGTATATGCTTCCCTTCCCTCTCTTTATTTGCACAAGAACTGGGACAGGACATATATATATATATGTGAATGTGTATGTGAATGTGTATGTATATGTATACGTCTGTGTATATGTATGCATAGGTATAGGTATCTGTTGTAACTCCAGCCCCCGAACCTGGCCCCATGCCCGAAAGTGACTCCGAGGGTGAGGGGGAAGGGCCGGTAAGGCTTACCTTGGGAGCACCGATTCCTTTGGCCCGGCTCCAGGAGCCAGAACCAGACCAGTTGGAGGACTTAATGAGGCCATCATCCCCTGATTCCTCCCTTCCCCAAGCTACGCCTTCAGACCCAGCTGATAATAATAATAATAATCAAGCTTAGATCAACCCGTGCTTCAGAAGATTAAAGGGAAGCTCCTTATACATCACAGGATATATAAGGAGCTTTGGGACTGCTTTCATTCCACGGGAAGCAAAAATTAGCTGAACCATTTCAAAGAGAGCTGAAAGTCTTACTCTGTGAGTCATTTGTTTGAACTTTGGCAGGCAGCTGCGATTTCTCTGCCAGGACTGATAAGAGCTGTGAATCCACTGGCTGAAGGCCAGTTCGTTACTCCGAAGTGGGGAAGGAGACAGAACAGGTATCTATCTATATATCATATCTCTTTTTTTATCTATCTATCTATCTATCTATCTATCTATCTATCTATCTATCTATCTATCTATCTATCTATCTATCTATCTCTATCTATTGTAGGAAGTTAGCACTCACCCCTCTCCTAGAAGAATGAAATATTTTGGAGGATATTGAATAGGGCAGAGTATTGTGTTTCCCTGGATGAGAAATGGAGAAACCTGTTTTAAAGACAAAGCAGCCTCTTGCCTCCTCACACCTTTGTCAATGGGCCATTAAGGCCTCAGCCAAACTCACTCATTCCCCCCACCTTTGTCAATGGACCATCATCTACGACACAATAGGACCCATCTAGCGACAGAAACTCACCACATGGCAAGACTCAAGCAAGCTTGAGAGACAACCTACAAAGTTAGCTAAGATCCTAGACCACCTGGGAGTTTGACAACCAATCAGGGTACATTTCTTATACAGGAACAGGAAACACCAAGGTGGGGCCCCACAGAGAGTATAAACTCAGGCACTCAGCATCTTGTTCTCTCTCTCTTCCCCTTCTTCTGCCCTTCTTCTCCTTTCCTCTCTGGTTCTTCACCCAACACACCATGTGATCACCTTTTCTACTCAGGAATGCAAGCCATGTGCTCCTGTTCAGGAACTCAAGCTATGTGATTCCTGTCCACCATTAAACCATCTTTCTAAGCAGTCTTTATGTTTCCAGTGTCTTTTTCCCCACTTAGAACTGAACCCAGATGGACATTTCTTCCAACACTATCTATCATTATCTATCTATATATCATCTCTCTATATATCATCTATCTTTATCTATCTATCTATCTATCTATCTATCTATCTATCTATCTATCTATCTATCTATCTATCTATCTCTCATATGTGTACAATATAATACAATACAATACAGTACAATACAATATACAATAAAATACAAAGAGATAAAATATTAAATTAAGATAAATCCAGAATAAAATCACCATAATTTGGAGCCATAGGACTGCAAAGGGATAGATGTTATAATTTGATATCTTCAATTCAGAATGACTAGAATCCCAAACTCATGATTTAGAAGACCTCTCCCCCAATTATTAAGAGTCATATGGATTTTGTCCAGCCTGAAGGAGGTCATGTGATAGATATACATGAAGCAACCAGCAGGCTAGAGGTGAAAATGCTCACCTCCCATTTGAATCCTAGGCACTGATGTTTCCTAGATGTTTCTCATCAGGGCGCAAAGAGAAAATATCTGCTGTGAGCCCCATGTAGGTGTCAGGAAGGGTGTCTGGCCAGTAAATGCTCAGTTCCATTCAGTTGCTCCCAACCCATCCAGAAACAAGAGTCATAAAAAGAAAAAAAATGTATATATACAGTGTATGCGTATGTATATACATCCAGGTAGGTGTATCCAGGTAAGGTAGAGGCTGTAGCTGGGAAGAGTAAAGTAGATTTTACCTGGGTGTTTGGACCCGAAAGCACCATAAAAAACCTCTATTTCTCCTCCACAGACTTTCTGTTCCACTTTTATTAATAATACAACTTTATTAAATTTTTTAAAAAGCAATAAAATGCAAATGAACATAAAGGGAAAATAGACTGGGGAATAAAAGGGAATTTTTTTTAAAAAAGACAAAAATGTGTGTATGTGTGTGTGTGTGTGTTTGTGTGTGTGTGTGTGTGTGTGTGAAGGAACCTGCAACATTTTCAGTGCAGACACAATTATCAAATACAGCAATCTCTCTCTCTCTAAGTAAATAATACCTAAGCACTTTTAAAATATTAATAGCCAATATTAAAAATACAATATTCATGTATTCTTAGTTTAACTTTAGTTTAACTTAGTTTAACTTTATTTATTGACTATAAATAGATATTGGTAATAGCCATAAATTTAACAATCCACAATGTTTCTCTAGTCAAATAAAATCTAATCCTCAAATCCCAAAGACAAAAACATGATTTTTCTTCTTTTCCTGTAAAAAAATCTTACAGTGCTTGAGACTTCTTCTTAAGTTATTTTCTTAGCTTGGACTCAGGATCTGCTTATCTGACTATTGTCTGTTCCTGATGTCTTTCGAGGCCTTTCCTTATGACCTCTAGTCCAGGGGTCTCCAACCTTGGCAACTTTCAGACTTGTGGACTTCAACTCTCAGTTGAACAACTCAATTCTGGGAGTTGAAGTCCACAACTCTGAGACCCCTGCTCTAGTCTATGATATCCTTTGCCCAAGATCAACAGTTGACACATTTCTCTTTTTAGTTTTTTGTTTTTTGTTTGTGTGTGTGGCTGCCATCTCCACATTCTGGAGGCAATTTAACAAACTCTGCGTAGGCATCAGGAAGGGCATCCAACCAGTAAACGATCAGCTCCATTCATTCGCCCCCCCCCACTCCAATCAGACACAAGGGATGTTTCAATATTTAAAATTAAAAAAAATGTTTTTTTAAAAAAAAGGTGGAGCTGAAACGCTTTAGACAGGAAAAGCTGGATTGACTCATGTTGAGGCTGTAGTTTGGAAGAGTAAATTAGATTCCATCTGGGTGCTTGGACATGACTCTGCCATAAACAAACCTCTATTTTTCCATAGCCTTCCTGTTTTCTTTCCTAATATTTTCTTTCCATTTTCAACAAACCAGGGATGAAGTGACGGAACAAAAGCTCAGCTTTCCACAATGCTTCTAGACCCAAATAGAACCTCAAAGTGCTGTTAGAAAAAGATAAATAACTGCACCCAGTTGTTATTTGGAATTCCATCCACTTGGACAGAAAACCAAGGTAAGCAGGGATAGAGAGTGTGTCTAGATGGTGTGTAGCCAAGAGCATTCAAGTAAATTTTCTTCCAGGGCAGCTATTTTGAGGATAGGCAAATTTTTCCGAGCAACTGTTTTGTGAACTTGCTCATAACTCATTAATCAACGGAACAGCTTGGGTCCTGGAGTTGTGGGTGCTCCATCACTAGAAGTTTTCAAAAATTGACTGGGATGGTATACAGTCTCCTGCCTTGAGCAGAGGGTCGAACTAGAAGATCCCCAAGGTCCCTTCCAGTCCTATGGTTCTATTTTATGCCCTTGAAATTTGAGAGAACTCCACCAGTTTCAAAAGAAACATCTGCTGTAGCTAATCCAGGGAGCGAAGTAACTTGGTGTCAATTTATTTAGGAGCAAGAGGGTTTTTCTCTTGGTCTGGCCCCATTAACTATGAGCGATGACTTCTAATCTGTTTGGAAATGAGCAGTGGCAATTAAAATCGCATCCTTGGGTTTCTCTCCAGGCTTTCTACTCAGCACGGAGTATGAACAGGCCGAGACATTTGTCCAACGGTGTGTAACACAGAGAGAGTGCCAGTTGGAAATAGACAAGGTCCCAATGTTCTTGCGATTGAATCCAACAGTCTTGCTGCCTCCCCTTTGTCATACTTAATGAAACTTAAAGTCCTTTTGAAGGGTCTTTATTCTGACACAATTCCATGCCCTATCTTCCTTGAAAGCAGATACAGAAGCACACTGTAGTCACTTAGCTCTATCTATCTATCTATCTTTAACTGTCTGTCTGTCTGTCTGTCTGTCTGTCTGTCTGTCTGTCTGTCTGTCTGTCTGTCTGTCTGTCTGTCTATCTATCTATCTATCTATCTATCTATCTATCTATCTATCTTTATCTATCTATCTATCTATCTATCTATCTATCTATCTATCTATCTATCTATCTATCTATCTATCTATCTATCTATCTATCTATCTATCTATCTTTAGCTACCTATTTCTATCATTATATCTATCTGTCTATCTGTCTATCTGTCTATCTGTCTATCTATCTATCTATCTATCTATCTATCTATCTATCTATCTATCTATCTATCTATCTATCTATCTATCTATCATATTATATATAATCTCTCTCTCTCCCTCCCTACCTCCCTACCTATACATCCATCTATACCTATACCTCTCCCTCCCTACCTCCCTACCTATACATCCTCCTTCCCAGGCTGAAGGTAATCAACAACTGGCAGATGACCTGAATGAGTTTTACTGCAGGTTTGAAAGGAAACTACAGCCACCTATCTCCACAACCCCCATCTCAGACACACCAACAACAGCCAAGCCTCCTACAACTGACCCCATTTCATTGGGTTCACAACCCCTAGTGATCACAGAAAAGGAAGTGCAGGACCTATTTCACAGACAAAAGCCAGGAAAAGCTCCAGGCCCAGACAAGATAACTCCTTCTTGCTTAAAAGTCTGTGCTGACCAATTGGCCCCCATCTTCACCCATATTTTCAATAAATCACTAGAGATGTGCTATGTTCCTTCTTGCTTCAAATGCTCTACCATCATTCCAGTGCCGAAGAAGCCCACCATCAAGGAACTGAATGACTACAGACCAGTTGCTCTAACATCTGTAGTCATGAAAACCTTTGAAAGGCTAGTGCTTTCCTACCTGAAAACCATCACGAATCCGCTCTTAGACTCCTTGCAATTTGCATACCGAGCAAATAGATCAACAGATGATGCTGTTAATATGGCTCTGCACTACATCCTACAACATCTTGAGTCTCCAAAGACCTATGCAAGGGTCCTTTTTGTAGACTTTAGTTCAGCATTCAATACCATCATTCCAGACATTCTTCTAACTAAGCTAAACCAGCTACAGGTACTTGTAAGTGGATCACAAGCTTCCTAACAAACAGGAAGCAGCAGGTGAAGCTAAGCAAGATCACATCAAATACCTGTACAATTAGCACAGGGGGCCCCCAAGGCTGTGTGCTCTCCCCACTTCTCTTCTCTCTGTATACCAATGACTGCATCTCCAATGATCCATTTGTTAAGCTACTGAAGTTCGCAGATGACACAACAGTGATTGGTCTCATTCGAGACAATGACGAATCCGCATATAGATGAGAGGTCGAACGACTAGCCTTGTGGTGCAACCAAAACAATCTGGAACTGAACACACTCAAAACCGTAGAAATGGTGGTAGACTTTAGGAGAAACCCTTCCATACTTCCACCTCTCACAATACTTGACAACACAGTATCAACAGTAGAAACCTTCAAATTTCTGGGTTCTATCATATCGCAAGATCTCAAATGGACAGCTAACATCAAAAACATCATTAAAAAAGGACAACAAAGAATGTTCTTTCTGCGCCAACTCAGTAAGCTCAAACTGCCCAAGGAGCTGCTGATCCAGTTCTACAGAGGAATTATTGAGTCTGTCATTTGCACTTCTATAACTGTCTGGTTCGGTTCTGCAACCCAACAAGAAAAACACAGACTTCAGAGGATAATTAGAACTGCAGAAAAAATAATTGCTTCCAACTTGCCTTCCATTGAGGACCTGTATACTGCACGAATCAAGAAGAGGGCCGTGAAAATATTTGCAGATCCCTCGCATCCTGGACATAAACTGTTTCAACTCCTACCCTCAACACGACGCTATAGAGCACTGCACACCAGAACAACTAGACACAAGAACAGCTTTTTCCCGAAGGCCATCACTCTGCTAAACAAATAATTCCCTCAACACTGTCAGACTATTTACTGAATCTGCACTACTATTAATCGTTTCATAGTTCCCATCACCAATCTCTTTCCACTTATGACTGTATGACTATAACTTGTTGCTGGCAATCCTTATGATTTATATTGATATATTGATCATCAATTGTGTTGTAAATGTTGTACCTTGATGAACGTATCTTTTCTTTTATGTACACTGAGAGCATATGCACCAAGACAAATTCCTTGTGCGTCCAATCACACTTGGCCAATAAAATTCTATTCTATTCTATTCTATCATTAACCCTCCCTCTCATCTATCTTTATCTACCTATCTATCTATTTCTATGTATCATTATATCTATCTATCTATCTATCTATCTATCTATCTATCTATCTATCTATCTATCTATCTATCTATCTATCTATCTATCTATCTTTATTTACCTATCTATTTCTATCTATCTATCTATCTATCTATCTATCTATCTATCTATCTATCATCTATCTATCTATCTTTAGCTACCTATTTCTATCATTATATCTGTCTATCTGTCTATCTATCTATCTATCTATCTATCTATCTATCTATCTATCTATCTATCTATCTATCATATTATATATAATCTCCCTCTCTCCCTCCCTACCTCCCTACTATGTATACATCCATCTATCATTAAACCCCCCTCTCATCTATCTTTATCTACCTATCTATCTATTTCTATGTATCATTATATCTATCTATCTATCTATCTATCTATCTATCTATCTATCTATCTATCTATCATCTATCTATCTATCTATCTATCTATCTATCTATCTATCTATCTCTCATATGTGTACAATATAATACAATACAATACAGTACAATACAATATACAATAAAATACAAAGAGATAAAATATTAAATTAAGATAAATCCAGAATAAAATCACCATAATATGGAGCCATAGGACTGCAAAGGGATAGATGTTATAATTTGATATCTTCAATTCAGAATGACTAGAATCCCAAACTCATGATTTAGAAGACCTCTCCCCCAATTATTAAGAGTCATATGGATTTTGTCCAGCCTGAAGGAGGTCATGTGATAGATATACATGAAGCAACCAGCAGGCTAGAGGTGAAAATGCTCACCTCCCATTTGAATCCTAGGCACTGATGTTTCCTAGATGTTTCTCATCAGGGCGCAAAGAGAAAATATCTGCTGTGAGCCCCATGTAGGTGTCAGGAAGGGTGTCTGGCCAGTAAATGCTCAGTTCCATTCATTTGCTCCCAACCCATCCAGAAACAAGAGTCATAAAAAGAAAAAAATGTATGTGTACAGTGTATGTGTATGTATATATATCCAGGTAGGTGTATCCAGGTAAAGGCTGTAGCTGGGAAGAGTAAAGTAGATTTTACCTGGGTGTTTGGACCCGAAAGCACCATAAAAAACCTCTATTTCTCCTCCACAGACTTGCAAAGGGATAGATGTTATAATTTGATATCTTCAGTTCAGAATGACTAGAATCCCAAACTCATGATTTAGAAGACCTCTCCCCCCAATTATTAAGAGTCATATGGATTTTTTCCAGCCTGAAGGAGGTCATGTGGTAGCCATACATGAAGCAACCAGCGGGCACGAATATTTTCTCATAGACAATCCTTTTTATCTCACAATTTCTAAAGTATTTTCTTTTTCTGTAGTGCAAAGAAGTGCAAGAAAAAGCCAGATAAATCTTATCAAAGGTTTGTTCTGTTTGCTGGTATTTTGTTTGAAATCACACCGAGGAATGCACACAGTTAGATCAAGGATCACAAATGTCCTGAGGGTTGCAAGTTGTTCAGCCTGGGTCTTCAGTTATTTCATTAAAACCTTATTTATTGGTTTAATATTTTTATCCATTTTAAAAAATAACCTAGCATGACTACTGCCGTTTTCCTCTCACAAACCTCTCTGTTTCCAAAAATGCCAATTGTGATTATTTAATTTATTTCTCTTGGTTTTCCATGCTTGCTAATTTATGTTCTGATGAAAAAGTTGGGATCATATGCAGTAAGTCCATTTTTACAAGCTATTTTAATATCTTTTTTAAAAAAATGAAGAATCTTTTCCATTCTATTTATTTCTGTATTTTTAAACAAAAAACTGCAGCAGGCACAACAGAATGGAGCAGAAATATTTAATTATTGCTGTCATGAATTAAAAGGAAAATAACTGTTTTGTTAAGTATTGGGGATTTTTGAGGTCTTAAATATAGGCAATTGTTGAATATGGGCACGCATAGATAAAATACTTGCATTTTTTCTTAATAATCTGGCTTGCCTAATTTTTTTAAACCTAAGACTTCAAAATTGTTATTGCATATTTGTTCTTGGCTGGGTGACTCTGCTCTATTAAGAAAACTGATTTTGATTAATGTGGCATTTCAATTAACCTGTTTTGTAGTAATGATTTTTTAATAGTTCTTTCTCTTATTAAAAACAAAGAAAACCATCCTTTTGATATTGAATGAATTTTGCTTGATTTATTATCCTCTCGCCGCTGCTTTGGTTGATGTGAGTAAAAATCTAATAATATTGGGAGACTACCAATTTGAAAAAAGAAGAACTCATGATATTTATCACCATGCAATATAATTATTAAGGGAGCCTTAACTTTTATTTGAGAAAATCAGAATGGGGGAACATCAAGAAAGGCTCAGTTTTGGCTTCCCCTTAAATAAGTGTTACTCAATATTTAACTTTAAAATGTGCAGAATTCAACTCCCAGAATTCCCCAGCCAGCGTGAGGAATGCAGCAGTGGTGGGTTTCAAAAATTTTCACTACCGGTTCGGTGGGCATGGCTACATGAAGTGCCCCATGTGACTCAGTCAGCATGGCCAACTTGACATCACTCATGCCCACACCCACTCAGTCACATGACCCCCTCACCTAGTCACGCCGATAGGAAAAGGTAGGAAAATTTTTGGAATTTCCACCTATCTAACCCCACCCTCCCTTCACCAGTCGCCCCTGTTTCCCCTCCTTTAGCATCCCCGCCCTAGCCCCGCTTCCTCCCCCCCGCCTTTGTTTGGGCTGCTTACCTTCTGCAGCGGCTGGGCCAGAGTCCAGCAAGCAAGCTGACTGGAGCTTTCGGCAGCCTCCAGCCAGCCGTTGCTGCTTGAAAGCGGCTGGCAAAGAAGCCTCCCAGCCGCCACCTTTTTGAGAACTGTTTTTCCACAAAACAGCTCTTAAAGAGGCGGTGGCTGTTCGCGGGCTGCCAAAAAATACTGGAGGTCACGGAAAAAGCTGCTGCCGTTGCCGCCATGTTCTTCACACATGAGCAGCCCATTGGACTTGCAAGGCAATGGGATGTGCGTACGCAAAGAACATGGTGGCGAGAAACATGGCAGGCAGGGCGAGCGAGCAGTGATCGGGGGACCAGTTCAGGGGCATGGCCAGCTGGCCATTGCTACCTGTTTGGCGACCTTGGCCAAATTTCCACTAACGGTTTGCATGAACCGGTGTGAACCAGCGCAAACTGGCTGAATACCATTTCTGGAATGCAACATCTAAAGCAGGGGTCTCCAACCTTGGTAACTTTAAGACTTGTGGACTTCAACTCCCAGAGTTCCTCAGCCAGCTTTGCTTTGCTTTGCAAAGTCTTAAAGTTGCCAAGGTTGGAGACCAGGGGTGAAATGCTCCCTGTTCGCACCGGCTCCCCTGATTAGGTAGCAATGGCAGCTGCTGGTTCAGAGGACCAGTAGCAAAAATCCCTGACCCCGCCCTCCCTGCCTCTGCTGAGCCGCACCATCAGCAGAGTTTTTTTTTACTTTTAAAAGTTTTTCTTCAGCCGAAACATGCCTTTAAAAGTAAAAAAAAACCGTTTGATGATCGCGGGGCTGAGCAGAGATCAAAACCTTTTAAAAGTTTTTTAAAAAAAACCCTCTTCAGCCGAAGGGGGAAAAAAAAAAGAAAAAAACCCCAGGATTTAAAAGCCTCCTCTGGCGATCCCAGAGGAGTTTCCTGATCCCCACAGGCTTTTAAACTCACTTTTTAACAGCCCCCACTTACAAGAGCCCGTACCCATGCCCACCCAATGCCCCCTCCTCACTTACCTATAATTACTGCTCCTTTCCGGCTGCAACTGCATGCCTTCTTCAGCTACTGAAGAAAAAAAAAAAAGCTTGCTTTGATTTCCTGCTTTGCTAGCTGAGGAATTCTGGAATTTGAAGTCCACAATAAAATAAAATAGAATAGAATAAAATAAAATAAAATAAAATAAAATATTTGTGCAGCTTTCTGAGATTTGGTGTGTTTCTGTAGTGTTTCACTCTAACTACACAAACACACAAAATCTCAGAAACCTGTATGTGGCATTTTATGTGTGTGTGTGTATGTGTGTGTGTGTGTGTGAGTTGTGTGTGTGTAAAGTGTGAACGTTGGTTTTTGAGCTTTTTGTGGCTGTGTGAAGTGCAGCTGCTTTTACATTGTGTGTGAGTCAGTTGTGTTGTGTTGTGTTGTGTGTGTGTAAAGTGTGAAAGTTGGTTTTTGATTCCTCTTATTGTTTTTTATACTTTGTTTATTATTTTAATTATTTATTGTTATTGGCCACGCCCACCCAGTCATCTGACCACCAAGCCACGCCCACCTATTAAGCCACGCCCACAGAACCGGTAGGGAAAATTTTTAGATTTCACCCCTGTTGGAGACCCCTGATCTAAAGCACTTGAGAAACAACTGCCTTAGATGAATACAGGTAGTCCTTGACTTGCAACCACATTTGAGCCCAAATGTGTTTAGAGTTTCCCAAAATAGAGAGAATGGGCCATTCTTTACTGTATGTGATAACAGAATAACAGAGTTGAAAAGGACCTTAGAGGTCTTCTAGTCCAACCCCCTGCTCAAGCAGGAGAGCTTCTACCATTTCATTCAAATGGTCGTTCGATCTCTTCTTAAAAACCTCCAGTGTTGGAGAATCCACAACTTCAGGAGGCAGTTGGATATTACCTAACTTTATCAGGACAGCAAAATTAACACACTAAAATGGGATGCCAACATTTAATCAATTTTTATTTAGTGGAAACAATCATGTTGTTCTAAATAATTCTCGCTAGCTTTACAAAACAGAATAAGAGACAAACACATCTTGGTGTTGTTTAACTTTCTCTCTCTCTGATAGAAATCGTACAATTTTTAAAATAAACATTGCTTACTTTCATAAATGCCCTGAGAAATATATTTATATGTATTGTAGTATAAAACGAAACATAAGCAACTGGCAGACACATAATACTGGCTAATTAAACTGAATAAATTTATCCATTTTTCATCCATGTTGCTTTCACTTGTTTTTAACATCTGTTCCATTTCTGACTGACTCACATTAATTTATAATTAAAAACAACAGTCTCAGAATTTCTATTTCAATTTGTATCTTTCAAATATTTATTTGTGTGTTTAAACAGCATATTTTCCCTTCAGAATCAGAATCTGATTTCTTTTTCTCTAACTCTCTTTCAGATGAATACTTGGGGAAATGTAAAATCTATTGGTAACACTCTCAACTCATTCATCCATTTACTTCAAAGTGTTACAGACAACAATTAAATATTGGATTTTGGAAAGATTGAATTTCTCAAGCTTTTCAGCCTTAGGAGCATAATTTTACCCAAGACTACTAAAAAATAAACCTACTTAGTTTAATGGATGCAGTTCTCAATTAAGTAGAAATATCTTACTTCAGTGAAATATTCTACTTCTGAATGTAAATATTATTCAGAATTCAGTTGGATTCAGTAAGACTTACTTGCAGATACAGGTTTTCTTGGTACCTGATGGTAACTTGTTCCAGAAGATGTGATGAATACTTATAAGTACTGAGAAAACCATGTAACCTGCTATTTGATGAGTTGCAGTGGAGCAGTAGTTAGAGTGGAGAACTGCAGGCTATTTCTGCTGACTGCCAGCTGTCTGCAATTTGGCAGTTCGAATTTCACCAGGCTCAAGGTTGACTCAGCCTTCCATCCTTCCGAGGTGGGTAAAATGAGGACCCAGATTGTTGGGGGCAATATGCTGGCTCTGTAAACTGCTTAGAGAGCGCTGTAAAAGCATTGTGAAGTGGTATATAAGTCTAAGTGCTATTGCCCTCCCTCCCACCCATCCATCTAGCCATGATGAGCAGTGGCTAGAATGCAGTATTGCAGGCTGACCCTGCCAGCTGCCAGGAGTTCAATCCTGACTGGCTCAAGGTTGACTCATCCTTCCATCCTTCCAAGGTGGCTAAACTGAGGACCCAGATTGTTGGGGGCAACATGCTGACTCTGTAAACCGCTTAGAGAGGGCTGTAAAGCACTATGAAGCAGTATATAAGTCTAAGGGCCTCTGGTGGCTCAGCAGACTAAGTCTGTCTGTTATTAACACAGCTGCTTGCAATTACTGCAAGTTCAAGTCCCACCAGGCCCAAGGTTGACTCAGCCTTCCATCCTTTATAAGGTAGGTAAAATGAGGACCCAGATTGATGGGGGCAATAAAGTTGACTTTGTATATAATATACAAATGGATGAAGACTATTGCTTAACACAGTGTAAGCCGCCCTGAGTCTTCGGAGAAGGGCGGGATATAAATTCAAATAATAATAATAATAATAATAATAATAATAATAATAATAATAATAATAATAATAATAATAATAATAATAATAATAATAATAATAATAATAATTGCTATTACTTATTGCTATTTTGGCCAGAAGAAATAGTGAATCACAAGGCAGCCAATGTCAGCAAGTTTTTCCTTGCGCATCAGCTACTGGGAGAAAGAAGAGTGCCAGGACAAGATTTCTGCTTCAAAATGCTTCGAATGCTGAATTCAATGAGTTTTGAAGTAGTCGAGTGCCGAGGTATGACTGTACTTTGTATAAGTTTTCAGCGTATAAGAAAGACCATCACTGTGCATGGAGTTTGAAGAAGCAAGATTAAGAAAGATATTGATGTTTTGAAAGCCAATGTTGAAGCACATTGTCAAGAATAGGTGGACAGCCAAGAAAACAAATCAATGGATCATCAGTCAAATCAATTCTGAGTTTTCACTTGAGGCACAAATGATCAGGATCAAATTATTCTACTTTGGACAGCTTATGTGAAGATCTGGCTCTCTGGAAAAGGTTCCAATGCTGAGAAAGGTAGAAGAAATTAGCAGGAAGGTAGATAGACTCAATTACAGCAGCAATAGGTGCATCATTAGAAAACCTGACAGCCAGGTTGGGGACAGATTACCATGGAGAAAATCTATCAATATGGTTGCTAAGAGCCAACAATGACTTGATGGCACATAATCAATCGTGGCAATGAATGCAGAAGGTTATGGAAGATCTTCTGTTCATCTTATAAGAGAGAGGCAGTTTGGTGTAGTGGTTAGCATGCTGGACTATAAACTGTGAGGTGTAGTCCTCCTTTAGACATGAAAGTGGATTGGGAAAGACTAGCTTGCCTGCTAGAGAATGTTGATCAGGGATGGAACGACAGTCCCCATCAATGGCCATGTAGATTAAGAGTCATGAAAATTATAGTCCCCAATTATCAGGGGAGGCAACTACTGCCCATCCTTGATGCAGACAATATTGAATTAGCACTTATCAATAGCACTTAGACATACACTGTTTTACAGTGCTTTATAGACCTCTTTAAGTGGTTTTACAGAGTCGCCCCCAACAATCTAGGGACTCATTTTACTGACCTAGGAAGGATGGAAGGCTGAGTCAACCTTCAGCCAGTGAAGATCGAACCACTGACTGCAGGCAGAATTAGGCTGCAATACTGCATTCTAACTACTGTGCCATCACGGCTTCTAGATGGTCCCATTAAAGCTTCCCATATCCCCTTTGCTGTATGTACATTCTAGGCACCTTGAAAATATCATGTATCTCAAATACAGCTTCAGTTGCAGGAAACTCTGTTGGTTATTTAATACATTTGTGCTCCTCCTCCATTAATAAACTTGTGTGTTGTACATTGGGGGAAAAATAACCTGTTCATATGAAATGATTTATTGCTAATGTGAAATTGAGCCCAGACCTGCAAATTGAAGTGCAGACATCCACAGCTGTCCTAGAATTATTGTGACAAGATAGACAATCAAATCCCCAACAAATGCAATGTGTTGTACTTTATTAATCCTGTTTTGACAATTATTCCCTTTACACGTATCTATCTTGTGTTTTTCAAATCTGTCACTCTACGTGTTTTACTGATTTTGTTTCTTTCTTCTTCCGCTTTAATGCAGCTATAAAATAATGCATTATCACTGCCTCGTTGTTTGTGCTGACAACGGGCAAAGAAACCCAACAAAGACTTTTCATGCATATTCAAATGGATGCTTCTTATTTATAGAACAGAAGTAGATCTATTGCAGTTTCAACCAACCTCCAGACATGATAGGCAGACAGATCTATCTGGATTCAGATGAATTTGCTTCTGTGATTCAGCTTCAGATCTATGGGTGCTTGTCATTGCACAGATTAAGCATGAAGTGATTTGGAGTTGAACTGTAAGATAAACACTAAAATGCTGTAAAATAAACAGAGGGATAGAATTGAGAACTTGTGAAGTGTTAATGCCATTTTATAATGCCTTGGTAAGGCCACACTTGGAATACTGCATCCAGTTTTGGTCGCCATGATGTAAAAAACATGTGGAGACTCTAGAAAGAGTGCAGAAAAGAGCAACAAAGATGATTAGGGGACTGGAGGCTAAAACATATGAAGAATGGTTGCAGGAACTGGGTATGTCTAGTTTAATGAAAAGAAGGACTAAGGAAGACGTGATAACAGTGTTCCAATATTTCAGGGGCTGCCACAAAGAAGAGGGAGTCAAACTATTCTCCAAAGCACCTGAGGGTAGAGGAAGAAGCAATGGGTGGAAACTGATCAAAGAAAGAAGCAACTTAGAACTAAGGAGAAATTTCCTGACAGTTAGAACAATTAATCAGTGTAACAACTTGCCTGCAGAAGTTGTGAATGCTCCAACACTGGAAATTTTTAAGAAAATGTTGGATAACCATTTGTCTGAAATGGTGTAGGGTTTCCTGCCTAGGCAGGGGGTTGGACTAGAAGACCTCCAAGGTCCCTTCCAACTCTGTAATTATTATTATTATTATGCATGAGTTGAATGGAGCACGAACTGCTTCACTTGCAATTTTCAGGTGGGATCCTTATTTATTTATTTATTTATTTATTTATTTATTTATTTATTTATTTATTTATTTATTGTTAAAAATTTTATACCGCCCTTCTCCGAAGACTCAGGGTGGTGTACAGCATAGATAAAACACATATACAAAAAAATTATTAAAATACAATATATAATTAAAAATCTGATTCCATGAGGTGCAATTTAAAATGCATAGATAAAATTATAAAATAGAATAACCCCGCTAAAAACCCCACTAAAAAACCCTCAATTAAAATTTATCATTTAGGCCAGTCCTGCTTGATGAAAGAAAAAAGTCTTAAGCTCGCGCTTAAAGGTCTGAAGATCAGGGAGTAAGTGTAGCCCCACGGGTAATTCATTCCACAGGGCAGGAGCCCCCACAGAGAACGCTCTTCCCCTGGGGGCCGCCAGCCAACATTGTTTGGCCGAAGGCACCCTAAGGAGGCCCTCCCTGTGAGAGCGCACAGGTCGATGGGAGGCTACTGGTGGCAGCAGGCGGTCCCGTAAATATCCCGGTCCCATGCCATGGAGCGCTTTAAAGGTAATGACCAAAACCTTGAATCACACCCGGAAGACCACCGGCAACCAATGCAGCCTGCGCAGGAGAGGTGTTACATGGGAGCTACGAGATGCTCCCTCTATCCCCCGTGCAGCTGCATTTTGCACCAGTTGGAGCCTCCTGGTGCTCTTCAAGGGGAGCCCCATTTAGAGAGCATTGCAGTAATCCAGGCAGGAGGTAACGAGGGCATGAGTGACCGTGCATAGAGAGTCCCGGTCCAGGAAGGTGCGCAACTGGCGAATCAGGTGAACCTGATAAAAAGCTCCCCTGGTGACGGCCGTCAAATGATCTTCTAAAGACAGCCGTACATCCAGGAGAATGCCTAAGTTGCGCACCGAATCCCTGGGGGCCAATGATTCGCCCCCAACAGTCAGTGATGGAATTAGCTGACTGTGCCGGGACGCTGGTATCCACAGCCACTCCATCTTGGATGGGTTGAGTCGAAGTCTGTTCGTCCCCATCCAGACCCGAACGGCCTCAAGGCACTGGGACATCACATCAATGGCTTTGTTGGGGTGGTTTGGGGTGGAGATGTACAGCTGAGTATCATCAGCGTACAGTTGACAACTCACCCCGAAACCACGGATGATCTCCCCCAGCGACTTCATGTAGATGTTGAACAGGAGAGGTGAGAGAATTGACCCCTGTGGCACCCCACAAGTGAGGTGCCTAGTGGTCGACCTCTGCCCCCCTGCCAACATTGTCTGCGAACGGTCAGAGAGGTAGGAGGAAACCACCGAAAAACGGTGCCCCCCACTCCCAAACCCCCCAACCGTCGCAGCAAGATACCATGGTCGATGGTATCAAAAGCCGCTGACAGATCTAATAGGACAAGGACAGAGGAACAACCCCTGTCCCGAGCCCTCCAGAGATCATCCACCAACCAGCCTCATGTAACCTCCTGTGTGGCCAGCACCAGCCAGGAGGGACACGGGTCCAATAAACATGTGGTAGCATTCAGCCTCCCCAGTATCCTGTCCATTATTCATTTTTCATTTCAGGCTGAAGAGAGATGGCCAGGTAAGAAGTGCCCCAGTGCAATACAGAATAACAGAATTGAAAGGGCTCCTAGCCCAAACCCTGCTCAAGCCGGAGATCTTATACCATTCCGCACAAACAGCTGAGCTGACTACTGCTAATTTATTGCTTGCTGAAAGACAGCAACAGTTGCAGAACAAGTAGCTGGAGACCTTATTTGGCTCATGTAAGTGAGCAAAGGGAACAAGAAGCAGTGAAACATATTTAAACAAATTAAAAATGGAATGTCTTCTCATTTTATTAAGTGAATGGTTTTACAAACGGCTCCCAAAGATTATTAAATTCTGCTTCTATACTCTTGTACTTCCTACTTCAGAATAACAGAGTTGGAGGTTTTCCAGTCCAATCCGCTGCTCAGGCAGGAAACCCTACATCATTTCAGACAAATGAATCTCTTCTTGAAAACCTCCAGGGTTGGAGCACCCACAACTTCTGGAGGCAAGTAATTCTACTGATCAATTATTCTCACTGCCAGAAAATTTCTCCTTAATTCTAGGCTGGAGCTCTCTTTGATAAGATTCTGCCTGTTACTTCTTGTCCTACCCACCTTTTCTCCGTGACAGCCCTCAAATACTGGAAGACTGCTATCATGTCACCCTAATCCTTCTCTTCGTCAGACTACATGAAATGCAGCTTTTCTGAATATCCTCTATAGTGAGGTTGGAGGGGATATTGTGCTAGCGGCTTGTATCTTCCAATTTTTAAAATATTTTCTGCTGTCGAAGAGACTATTGTACTGTATTGGCAAAGTGCTTTGGGTTTTTTAAAAAAATTATCTTGGTCTTTCTTTGTAGTGCTCTTTGTTGGTGATGTTGACAGAGGTAACAGCAACTGAAGTTGTTTATATAAGCAAGGTATAAGCTGTCTCATTTGCCATAGCAACTCGGTAAGCAACATACAAGCATATGGCAAATACATTTCAAAAACAAATATACCATTCCCCCCCCCTCCGCCTAGTATTTTGGCCTGACAAATTGATGTCCGCTTGGGTTTGCATTGAATTCAAGTAGGAAACCTTGAATTTTGAATTTGAATTTAATTTGAATTTCAATGAATATTTGCGGGCCTGCCAGAAAGAAGAAGTTGGTCAAGCCATTTGCCAAAGCACCTGAGGGCCGGACAAGGAGCAAAGGCTAGAAACTAACCAAGGAGACAAGCAATCTAGAACTAAGGAGAATTTTCCTGACAGAGCAATTAATGAGTGGAACGGGTTGCCTCGAGAAGCTGTGGGTGCTTTATCACTGAAGGCTTTCAAGTCAGCCACTTGTCTGGAATAGTGTAGGGTCTCCTGCTTGAGCAGAGGGTTGGACTAGGAGACCTCCAAGGTCCCTTCTAACTCTATTATTCTGAATTTATCAGTGTATGAAACTGCAAGAGGTACATGACAAAGATTCAACCAAGAAAACTGGTTTGACCTGACAAAGACTAAACCAGAAGAATTGGATCTGGACCAGATGGATCAGGGGTGAAATCCAGCAGGTTCTGGAAACTTTGAAACTTTGAGCAGTTTAGAGAACCGACAGCGGAAATTTTGAGTAGTTTGGAGAACCAGCAAATACCACCTCTGGCTGGCCCCAGAGTGGGGTGGGAATGGAGATTTTGCATTATCCTTCCCCCAGGAGTGGGATGGGAATGGAGATTTTGCAGTATTCTTCTCCTGCCACGCCCACCAAGCTACGCCCACAGAACCAGTAGTTAAAAAAAAAATGGATTTCACAACTGAGATGGATTAATGGGTTTTTGCTACAAATGTTTTGAAGATGACCTTTTACAACCTCTACAAAACACAGTGAATTTTATTTTACAGGGAGGAAAGAGGCCAGAGACTTGGAAAGAGGATAGACCAGGGGTCTCCAACCTTGGTCCCTTTAAGACTTGTGGACTTCAACTCCCAGAGTTCCTCAGCCAGCAAAGCTGGCTGAGGGACTCTGGGAGTTGAAGTCCACAAGTCTTAAAGGACCAAGGTTGAGATCCTGGCTAGATGAACCATTCGTTTAGTGACTGAAGTTGCAGTGGTGCTGAGAAAAGTGACTTGTGACCATTTTTTTCACATTTGCAACCATTGCGGCATCCCCCATGGTAATTAATTTTCTTTTTTTTCTTTTTATTGAAAAGTTTTACAACAACAACTAATTTTTCCCCTCCCTCCCCCTCCCCACCTTCCCCTCCTCCAAACCCCCCGACTTCCCAGAGCAAACACAAGGTATAGTTCAATAAACAAACAGTCATACATTAAATTTTTAAAATCTAACTCAATTATAATCCTTCTCTCTCACATAACCTGACTTCTTCCATTAAAATCGAAAACAACATCCTTCATTCAAAGGCAATCCGAAATTTCTTAATCCGATATCTATTTTGAATATAATCAATCCAGTTCTTCCATTCATTTAAATATTTTTCTTGAGTACTGTCTTTCAAGAAGGCTGCGATTTTAGCCATCTCAGCCAAATTGGAAACTTTCAATATCCATTCTTCTATTGTGGGTAATTCTTTTTTCTTCCAATATTGTCCAATCAACGGTCTTGTTGCTGTTATTAAGTTCAAAATCAACTTAGTCTCAATCACTGTACAGTCCGTTGTTATTCCCAAAGGGAAAAATTGCGGTAGGAACTTTATCTTCTTCTTCAGAACATTCTGCATAATCCACCAAATTCTTATCCAGAAAGACTTAATTTTCTTACAAGTCCACCATACATGAAATTATGTAGCATCATCACGATTACATCTCCAACATTTCGCTTGCATATCTGGATTATGGTAATTAAGTTTCCAGACAAGATGTGAATGGCATTTCATGTCGGAATCCATTTTTAGACTTTTTTTTTTAAAGGGATGGAACCAGTGGTGAAATTCAATTTTTTTTTTACTACTGGTTCTGTGGGCGTGGCTTGGTGGGCGTGGCAGGGGAAGGATACTGCAAAATCCCCACTCCCTCCCCACTCCTGGGGCAAGGATATCGCAAAATCTCCATTCCCACCCCACTCTGGGACCAGCCAGATGTGGCATTTGCCAGTTCTCCGAACTGCTCAAAATTTCCGCTACTGGTTCTCCAGAACCTGTCAGAACCTGCTGGATTTCACCCCTGGATGGAACCCTTTATTTCTTTGCACGGGATTTTGAATTTGTGCCATGTTCTGCAAAATCAGGGGCTCTCTCCATTTCCAGGCTCATGGAGTGGTGATGTTTAACAAAAAAGATGTTTCTTGGAATATTTGGCTCACCTCCGATAAGCGCTCAGAAATACAGAGGCTTATCTGCTTATCCAGAAGCCTCAGCCTGCATATCTAAGCTGGGTGTCTCTGAAAACAGACTTTTATTGCAGAACTTAATAGCACTCTCGCTTCTGAGTCTGGCCAGAAAGAGCAAGCTGCCTCTTTCATTATATTATCCTGGCACACAAAGGACAATGGGGGTCTCCCAGAGGAAGTGCCTCCTGTTTTTCTTCCTATCCCATTCACTGAATCTCTTGCTTGCTCTCTATAGATTCTTCAGATGCACTCTGCTCTTCTTTTTAGACCATTTGCTTGGCATTGCTACTGAAGCACCGATTATCCTCCAAAATGATATTTATAGTTAGGATTCCTCTCTATTCCAGACGGGAAAGGAGAAATGAAAAATGCTCCTTGCTCAGATTCCCTAAATATGCTTGATATGGCCCCAAGCTGGTTTTCCTAGTTTGGACCTTGGACTATTATCTAGCTCTTTTTTTAATCTAATATTATCTATATTATGTATCTCTGCTCGCAACAGAATACCTTATGCTACCAGGCTTGAAATTTTGGGTTTAGACAACTTAGAACTATGCCATCTTCGGTCTGACTTAAGCATAGTACACAAAATTATCCGCTACAACATCCTATCTGTCAATGACTACTTCAGCTTCAACCGCAATAATACAAAAGCACACAATAGATACAAACTCAAGATAAACTACTCCAGACTCAATTGCAGAAAATACGACTTCAGCAACAGAATGGTCAATGTGTGGAATGCACTACCTGACTCTGTTGTTGCATCCTCAAACCCCCAAAACTTTAACCTTAGACTGTCTACTGTTGACCTCACCCCATTCCTAAGAGGTCTGTAAGGGGCGTGCATAAGTGCACCAACATGCCTACAGTCCCTGTCCTACAGCCCCCGTGTATTTGTATCCTTATCCTGTATTCATAATCATGTTTATACTTCTATCTGTTACCTTATACATCTTTGACAAATACAATAAATAAATAAATATTATATCCATGAGTTGGGAGCTCAGCACTGTCCTGAAGAAGCATTTGGAGGCTTATTCAGTGATCCATGTGCAGATCTGTACATTGGGGAAACAAAACAACCACTTCATAAACGCTTGGCACAACATAGGAGAACAAACCCATCAGGTCAATGATTCAGCAGTCCATCTGCATTTAAAAGACAAAGGCTACTCTTTTGAAGGTAGCAAACTCCACATTTTGGACAGAGAGGACCGCTGGTTTGAAAGAGGGGTTAAAGGGGCCATCTATGTCAAAATTGAACAACCCTCTCTCAACAGAGGGGGAGGGATATGACATCATCTATCTCCAGTCTACAACACAGTCCTTTCAGAAGTTCCAAGAAGGCTCCACACCCATTTGCACTACTCAGGTGACCCTGAGGGGACAGATAAACCTCCAGGTGGCCTCAATGGCTCTCTAAAAGGAATGTATATGACCAGCTGTCTGCAAGGAATATAAATACTTCCATTTTCCACCATTGAGACAGAGCTGAAGAAGCTTCTTGGATAAGAAGCAAAACTTCTTCAAAGAAAAACCAGAAGTCCAGTTGCTTCTTGAAAAAGCACCTTTGGGACTGTACTCCAAGAAGACTGTGGAGAGGACACTGAATTGCCCAGAGAGAAAGCTTTTCAATACACCACATAAATAAGGAGTAAAGTCCTCCCAGTCTACAAAATTGCACCCTAATCTTTTGGATAATCTAGATTAGGGCTCAGTCACTGAGTGATTTCTGCATTTGCTCCACTAAATAACACCTGTGCCAAAAGTTGATCTGAGGAGCTACATCATCAAAGAACTTTTTAGCTTTCTTTCTGTCAGGCTGATTATCACTGGACTTTCTTTGTCTTGTATCTGTTGTTAAATATATTTAGACTGGTACTTGGGAAAGGGTTTCATAACTTTCCAAAGCTTGGTGCCCTCCAGGCATGTGGAAATTGCAGCTCCGAGAACTTCAGGTCTTCGTGGACACGAATGTACTGTAAATAAATAATTGATAAAGGCTGGAAATGTGCAAATGTATCTATATATTCATAAGCTTTGTTTCAGTTCTTAAAATATTCAAGGGACATAGTTTACAAAGGCCACATAAGTAACTTTAGTCAGATTGCTTTTTTTCCACCTCTGGCATTTCATGTTCTTGCTTCTTCAGAGCAACTTTTGAAATGAAGCAATTAAGCTCAGTTATTTCCTAGTGATTTTCTTTCTCAGCTAGACACAGGGAAGAAAAGGGCACTCCCCAGTTCCTCTCGCGTGGCATTTATTTTTGCTAACTTGACATTGCAACTGCCAAGGTTCTATCTAGCATTCAGATCCCTTTGGAGACTTGCCTAGCATATGTTTCTCCTACCGATGGGTCGCCTGAGTGCTGGCATTCAGTCAAACTGAAATTGGTCAAGGTTTTGAATGCTTGTTAATGAGGAAAGCATACAAAATTAATGCTCATTAGAGTGCTCATTAATATGTATGGAATTCATGCTTTTGACTTAATTAAGAGAAGCATCACTTCAGATTGATCCAATATTGCCAAATAAGTGTGTGTGTGTGTTTGTGTGTTTGCGTGTGTGCACGACTGTATGCACAAAAGGTGAAAGATGACAAGGAAGATGGAGAAGAGAAGAATTTCACTCCATGAAATGTATTTTCTGGAATAAATTTATTTGTTAAATTTATATGCCGCTATCTTGCCGTGGGGCTACTTTAAGCAGCTATGAGAAATAGCTCTTATGTTATTTATTGATTTAAGAAAATTTATATGGCCACTCAATTCACTTTCAGTGACTCTGGGCACCTTACAAACATAAAAGCCCAATACAAAAACAATAGAAAGCAATAATCCCCCACCATGCTGGTGACAACAATCAAATGAACCATGTGATGAGCTCCATCCTACCTTGGGGTCCTAGGCTTGTTGTCAAAGCCACATCTTCAGGATCTTGTGAAAGAGTGAGGGGGTGATCTTATCTCCATGGAGATGATAGAGATGATGGAGCCACCATACAGAAGGCCTTTATTCTAGGTAGATGGACCTCCTTAAGAGTATGGGCCTGTAACATTCCTGCCTTCCCACTCTGGTGGGTCAGGTATATGAGTCTGGGAAGAGATGGTTCTTCAAATAACTTGGTCTGAAGACATGTAGGGATTTGAAAGGGAAAACTAGCACATTGAGTTGGATGCAGAAGGAAATTGGTAGCCAGGGCAGTTCCTGCAGGAGAAATGACTAATTATCTTGGAATTAACTTCTAGGAGCTGTTGAGGAACCTGGTAGGAAGGCTAGGTTAGGCAACATGGTGCTTATAGACCAGTGATGGCAAACCTTTTCAGCACCAAGTGCCAAAAAGGGAGTGAGCATGCCTGCGCGCCTGGGCTACAACCTGGAAGAGGAGCTGCTCAGAGAGCATGCCCATGTCTGAAAATAAACTTCCGGTTTCAGCTACTGAACTTCCGGTTTGAGCCAGCTACTCTTCCAAGTTTCTGGCGCGCATGCACACATGATGATCAGCAGGCTGGCGTGCAAGCTCACGCAGGAAAATGGAAGACCAGCTCTTCTACTTTCCACCACTGCTGCATGCAAAAAGGCCAGCTGATCATTGTGTGCCAGAAACCCAGAAGAGGAACAGGCAATGCCACATGTGCCAGGCGATATGGCTCCGCTTGCCACTTTGGGCACACATGTTTGCCATCATGGGTATAGACAATAACTCCCCACACAAGGGTCTCTTGGCACCTGTTGGCATTTCCTGCCTTTTTTTAAATGAATGGATGGATGAAATTGCTTATGTTTAGATCAATCTTCCTTGTAAAGGAACTCAGCACGTTGTTTCCAAAAGAACAACATAGAGCTCAACAAAGGAAAATCTCATCTATACTAAAATTGGACAATGAAAACACAGGCGTTAAAACAGTACAATTAAAAACAGCAACCCAAAAGGCAGTCCGGTAGGAGTCATTATTATCCTGCTGAAACTGGATGAATCAATTTCTGAATTTGGTTGGGAGATGTCACTGAGAATAACCTGCACACCTGGCCACTCAGCCTTCCCTGCTGAACTTTTTATGTTTGAATAGGCTGACATTAGAGAGATGATCTAGGCTTAGATTCCTTATCTTTTGGGTCCATTTAGACCCCAAAGGAATAAAACAAAAATGATGGATGCCTTCATTCAGCCCTTCAGCCCTTTACATCACTTGGAAGCTTATCTGTTTAGAAAAAGTAAGGCAGGAGTGGGATGATATTCTGGGATGGTAGGAAGAGTTTCTTCACCTTACTTGCTCTCATTAAAATAATTTACTTTCTCTCAAATAGAATAAGAACAAGAGAAAATAAGCTGGATGGAGGCTTACAGTATTCCAGAACTCAGAGGCTATGTGCTATTTCAGAGCCCCAGAGCTGTCCAAGGTCCTGAAAAACAATTTCTACAGCCTTTAACTGTGAGATCTATATTCAAATGAGTCTGGGGTGGGACCCTGGTTAAGGAATGCTAAACTAATACTATTTGGAACATATAATTATCATATTCCAATGGTTGGTTCCTTCTCCCCCCCCTTGCAAAAAAACTCTCCATGTTATGCTTTCAGCCAGGTTGAAAAAGGGAGCTGCTTAATTTTAATAGTCCCTTGTTTTTTCTCTCTCTTCTAGCCAAAGTGTGTGCCTTAGTTTCTTCTTAAAGGAAAATAGCAAAGGATATGAGTGAGAAAAATCCTTTTCTGTTTTTTTTATGAATAAAAATGAACAGAATAATGCATATATATGTCTTGAATAGAATAATGGCACCAGCTTTGATATTCATGGAGCTGTCTATAGCTTTGTGCGGTATTCATTCCTGTTGACTTCACTGATGATAAAACAGTATTTTTTTATGATCTGTCTTGAAGTAATTTTCATGATAATGGGGTGACTACACCTTTCTCTTTTCTCCCTCTATTTCTCTCCCCATTCCCCATCTCTCTTTTATGGATCCTTTTACCTATTGGCTGTCTCTACTGCTATATATAACACTCGTTTCCTCATTAATCTAGATCCTATTAGTAGCTGTTCATTAAGATATAAAAGCAAATTAGACAGCATTTTGAATATAAGAGATATTGGCAGAATATTCCAACTTAATAGAAATGACAAGCCTCAACTGAACCTCTAAATAATGTTATTTATTCTTTTTAAAAATCCAATTATTTTTTCCTCTCACTTAATTTAGCTTGCATTCTAGAGTTTAGATCGTCACCTCCCATGGCACACCTTCAAATCTTGCATTTGTTCTCTGATAACTTATCTTAGTTGCCATCAAAGTACACTTTTTAATGTAATAGTATTAATAATAATCTAAATGAGGTGGCCATAAAATGCAGTGTCACATGACTGCACGCTTGATGTGATGTGCAATCTCAGAAGTTGTGGTTGCCACTGCAACCCAGAGACCACATGAGCTTTTAAGAGAGGACCTTATGTGACAGGAGTTCTAGGCAAGCAGGTGGGTGGGTGAGAACTGCAGGTGGGTGGGTAAGTGGGTACTACGGAGTGCAGGTGGGCTGAAGGGCCTGCAGGTGGGCCAGTGTGGGCAATCAGTGGGTAGGTGGGAGGAGGTCTAGGACAATTGGCTACAGCCAACTCACCTTGGCCAACTCACCTTGGCCAACTTTCCATGGCCAACTTGTCATGGGAAATCTTGCTGCATGACAATGGTTATGCTAATGGTGAAATAGAATCATTAAAGAAAGGATGGAAAAGGAGGGACACAATGAAATGTGAATGACAAAATATTTTTTATTTATTTTAAATAATTAAATTGAATTGTTAAAGTATCCCACAGCAAGTTGTCCTGTAGTGAATTGGCCATGGCGAGTTGTCCAGTAGCAAGTTGGCCATGGTGAATTGGCCATGGTGAGGTGGCTGCAGCAAGTTGTCCCATTCTGTAGATTGGAGCCTCTGGAAGGCTTCATTGAGCATGGGTAAGCCAGCAGAGACTGTGGTAGCTGCTAGAGGGCTGCTAGACAGGCCAGGGGTTCTGTTAGGAAGTCCCTGGGATCTCATACTCTGTAATGGGGTTCCTCAGGAGAAAATGCAGCCAGGACTGACTTATGAGAGTAACTTGTGCCCTTCCCTGTTGACTTCTCCATTATCTTTGCTCGTTGGAAGCCAGCAAGGAAGGTTGCAAATGATGATTGTGTGACCATGTCTTGCTGTGTTGTTGTGATTTGGTAAGCCTGAGCACCTGGATCTTGAGCTGCTACTTTGCATAAGTTCCCCCCTGGTTCAGCCACCATTCTAACTTTGAATGGTCAATGAACAAGTGGTAATAACCTGAGGATTAGCTGTGCAAATTCTGCCTTTGTTTTTTGGTACCTCCTTTGTGGCAATTTCTGATGAAGCACTATCTGTTGCAAATTAGAACCCAGGAATGTAGCTAGTCTACCTGTTTTCAAAATCTTCCAGGAGTTAAAATCCAACTCATCCTCACAGGTGAAATCAGGTGACTATGGAGACAATAGTAAACATCCTGATCCCATTTAAATATAATCTGGGTTCAGATGTCTAATCTGAGTAAATCTCATGAGAGATATTTCGAAACAAATGCATGCCTTGTCCTGTATAACTTCAGACCCCTTATGTGAAGTATATTCTACTTGATCTTGCTAGGTTCTGGCTCTAGAATGATTTACTGTGAGCCAGAATTGGGAACCATAGCTTGATAATGCAAGAATGAAGGTATTTTCTTGACCTCATATAAGGGGTCCTTTCTTCCTTGATACCCATGCTTTCCAATGTTCCACTTGGGGTATCTAAATTCATCCCTAGAGGCCTTAAACAATGTTTTCCCTCTAACTATGAAAAAAAATACCCACTTTACAAATGGGGAAGCATGGAAAGTTCTTCACGTTGCCCCTTTCATTTGGCACTGCAATATCTCAATTTTGTGAGTAATTTAATTTTTATGTGACTTCAAAGAAAGAAAGAAGGGATCATATTCAACCCAATTACCAACTCATTTTGCTTAAGGCATTTTTTTAATACTATCCAATACCCATTAAGAAAATCAACTCATCACTTTACTGTGCAAAATTAGCCAAAGACTTATTATTTCCTGAGTAATTAAATTATAACTGATTGTTTATTCAGCCCATTTTGGATCTTTTCCATTTCATTTATCTGTTACTTTTCTAACTTCTGAGCAAGGTAGGACCTCCCCCCTTGCAAATAAAATTATTGCCCATAAAAGAGATGCTATTGTATCTGCTCACTCATACAAATGTCACTAGCAGGCTAAGGTGAAGTCCCACTTCTTCCCATTGATGAAAGCTTTTGGTTCTTCTACTTTAGGGTCCAAAGAAGAGTTTCTGTGGTAAAATTGGTAGGATGTGGAGCTTGATTACTCATGCCCACTTAGATGGCACTGAAGTTGGCAAGAACAAGGCAAAACTGTCCCCTTCCTTCAGTGGCTCCCTACTGGAATTAGGACATGCTCAAAAGTCCTAATTCACAAGAAAGCCCAAGAAAAAACCATTGAGAATCTTGGTCATTTGGAATCTTGTGGAGCTCAACTATATGACAATAACCTTGATTTCTAAGGTTCCAATGTGGTATCTAATGAATATGATATAAAGGAGGGTCTTGTCTCCTTGCAAATAAAGGATTAACATGCTGGTTTTATTATCTGGACTAATGACATGAAGGCAGTTCACATACAAGGCAGAGTTGCTATCAAGTAGAAAAGTTCATGTTCAGTATTGATTTCTTAAGCCAGAGAGTTTTCTCCTTGACAAGTATCATCAGGGATATTTGAAAGGAACAACAGGGAATCGAAAAACACCACTCTGGTTATGATAGCTCATCCCTTAAAACCTGATAGCACCCCAAATAGAAGAATCATTTCCTCTGTTGTCAATACCTTTTCATCGTGGATTTATCCCTAGAATGATGAAAAGCAGGCTTTTGAGATCTCGATCTCTGTTTTATTAATGCCACACTAGCTTTGTAACAAACATTGTCCTTTGGGATTTTTAAAAATAAAGATATTCCACCTCCTCTTGCCCTCCCTTACCCTTTCTTTCATTCAAGAAATGTTGTATGAAACCAATTTCAGATTGCAGTTGAGCGCCTGTTCTTGTCATTCTTATACTGACCTCTGTGTGGGGTTTTGATTTGGTTTGCTTAAAGACGATGGTCTTTAAAAAATAATGATTCCCTTATTTGAAAAATTTCCCTCTTCTTCAGGGACTTCATTTGCTGGAGCTGTCAAAATACCTCCTGAGCTTCCATTTCTATTAGTTCATTTGGATTCAATGCTTGGTCAATTGGAAGGATCTCTAACCTTTGAAGAACCATTTGGTCTCTCATATGCACTTACAGATTTGTTACAGCGGAGTTTTGGAAGGTGCAAAAGAGAAAATTGGTCTTGATATGAGCTCTGGGAAATTCCAGGGAATAAATTACTCATGATGAAACAAACAGACAATTTGATATCAGCACTGATGGACACTGATAGTGCTGTAAGGAGAAAGAGACACGCAGGTTAATTAATTAGAAAATCTTTCTTGCACACATTCAATCTTGCACAGAAGGATCGCTTTGGAGAAATTGGGTTGCCAAGTTGCTAACAAGCATTTGTTTTTGTTTATCTTGGCATTAAAAAAATCAGCACAGAATTAGGCTTTCTGGATGGATCTGACAGTGAAATTACTTGAGGACAGAATCAGCTGTAGGGAGAATGGGTATTATTTGAACTCTCTGAAAGGCAAGAGACAATTGAAAGAATACTTGCCCATTAAAAAAAAATAGAAGGCAGCTCATCCTGTTGAATGACTGGACGCCATCCAAGTGTTTCAATAATCAGACATCCTGGTAAATGGGATTGTTATTGGAATTATTTTTGTTTTAAAGACAAGTCTTTGGCTTTCCTTGCAATATCAAACATTTTATAATGATTTTGCAATTATATGCAGTATGTGCCTATTTCAAAATCCCAGAGCTGTCCAAGGTTCTGAAAAACACTTTTCACTGCCTTTGGATGTGAGATCTATATTCAAATGTCTCGTTTGGGATCCTGGTTAAAGACCCTGTACTTTTCGAACTTCCCAGTAATGTATAACCCTCTTGCAAATAAATTTATTGTCCATAAAAGAGATGTTACCATATCTTCTCATTTATACAAATGTCGAAGCCCCTCTTCTTCCCATTGACGAAAGCTTTTTGATTTCCTTCATGATCCAGGAGCAAGTCTACAACTTGAATCTCTGTGGTAGAGATGGTAGGATATGGAGCCTGATTATGCATGTTGTGAAGTTGGTAAGAACAAGGCAAAACTGTTCCCTCCCTTCAGCAGCTCTGTTCTAGAATTAGAGCACCCTTTAAAACGTTTTATAATTTTTACAATAATCCCACAATTATGTACTTCGACTAATCCCCAGCAAAAGGGACAAGGACTATCATAATGCCAGTGATGTGTTCTTTATGGTTAGGAAAGATTGTGTCCTTGGTTTTTCTTCTTCTTTCTTCTTCTGGTCATATATTGGGCTAAAAACTTAGCAGCATGATACGAAAAATCACTTTATTTTCTCAGGGCTATTGGTGCCCTGAAGATGGGATTTTATGGGTTTAGGATGTATATGTGACTTCATGGAGATAATAATTCTTATACCTTAATCTCTTGTTTTGGATTACCTCTGATATATCTTTTTTTGTGTTTCTTCATCTGAGTTTTGGGAAGTGTCATTTGGTTTTCCTTTCCCACACATTCCAATACTTCAGATGGATGCAGCCTTTTATCCCTTACCATGTCCAAGGATGTGCTAAAGGAATTAGCAAAATGAAGGAGATGTTGTTGCTGCTGCTGCAAATTAACCTTTGGCTGTGATCCCTGGAGGAGGCTGTTTATTTGCACAATTCAGGGGATTGTTTTGCAGCAAAATAAGCACGGGGAGGGGGATTATGTTAAAAAGAACCTAAGGCAATTTCTTGTCTATGGAGATTCTCAGTCATCCAGGTCATGGTTGTCCCAAAGGTGTTTTTCAAAGGTCAAATGGACTTTCTTGAAAATGCTTTGCTTCTCATCCAAGAAGCTTCAGAACTGATGGCAATTTCTTGCTTTTTAATTGCAGCAATCAGAGATCTCGATTTCATGTTCCAGAGACTTGACAAGGATTCTGTCTAGGTAAAATTTGCTAGACAGAATCCTCCATTACTTTCAATGAGTCACTTTTATTAAGTGGATACTTTGGATTCATAATATATGCCCATGTCAAAATAAGAACCAGAGAATTTTTCATGTGGTTTATCACTAAATCTTTGGCTTACATGAGTGGATATCAACTCAACACTCTCCTTAAACTAAATTTAACCTCCCCCTGCAAATCGATTCATCAATGCTTCTTGCAAGATTGATCTATTCTAGTATAGGTTTACAAGTATCCAGCTCCAGAGAAAACTCTATAAAATGATTTTTACAATATTTTCCCTGGAGAGAATATTGGCTCCACTGGCAAAACCCTATCAAAGCTACTGTACATCACAGTGTGTATGGTCAAAATTAGCAGCCTTTGCATGCAGAAATGGCCTAGTGGAACTAGCTTAGCCTGAATCCAACCCATAAGGAGCTGCGGTGGTGCAGTGGTTAGAATGCAGTACTGCAGGCTATTTCTGCTAATTGCTGGCTGCCTGCAATTTGGCAGCTTGAATCTCACCAGGCTCAAGGTTGACTGAGCCTTCCATCCTTCTGAGGTGGGTAAAATGAGGACCCAGACTGTTGGGGGCAATATGCTAACTCTGTAAACTGCTTAGAGGGGGCTGTAAAAGCACTGTGAAGCAGTATATAAGTGCTAAGTGCTATAATATTTGATACATTGCTTTTTTCTAGGCTTCTTCTCTTACTCAGTGAATTTTAACAATGAAACTTCTGTTGGTAAAAGCCAGGCTGATACTTACTTGGCATGGGTTATTCTTTCCAGATATTGAATTAATGGTGTTGTTTTGTGGTGGAAGTGTAAGTTCAATACGTTGGTGTAAAAGTGTCTTGATTGCATCATCTCTCCATTATTGAGGTCTGTTCTTCAGCATTGGTGTTACATAGCTTGACTTGTTTCATTCTGTCCTCTCCTTTGTGATCGTGGAAAATTTAGATTGTAAATTTTAAGAGTCGTAGACATCAGGATTATAATTATGGAATCCAGATCTTGAGTAAAATATTTTCCTTCAGCACAGACCTCTGCCAACCCTTTGTCTATTGAAACTGCTTGCATTTTACTAGTGAATTCAATTTCTAAATTATGTTATTGAGCTGCACCTCTTGAAATTATGGATGAATACTGGCTAATTATCACAGAAGTATGTTTTGGCAGCTGACTGTTTTCAAAGACTGTGCTTCCAAAGCTTCACACTTTAAATTTATCTTTATTAAGTCTTGTCCAAATGATAAATACACACTGTCTGCTTGGGATCTGTCACTGGGAAAATAAATCACTTTAGGATTGATTTACTAACAGCTTTCTTTGCTCAGTATGTCCTCCTGCCTCAGAGGTCACAATGAAGCCCTTCACAACCAAACACACCAAAGCAGACTTGAAATATGTGGGAAAAAGCCCAAACAATCAGCAACTGAGAACCTTGAATAGGATCTAGCAAATGCATTCTGCATTAGGAGTTGCACAAGAATCAACCAGATGTATTTGTTGGACCATTTTTAATTTTGTGACTTGTGAACCATCTCACCACCTATTGTTTCAAAGTAGCAAAAGTTAATGAACATAATGACTTATAAGACTCAATGTCAGGGTTCCAAGGAAGACCTCCAACGAAATAAAGCTCTGAGGCTTGAGGTTCTTCAAAATTCCAATTTATTAGAGATGTCATGTTGGCACAGCTGGGAAAACCCGAAACTGAAAGCTTCCAGATTTTCCACACCCAGTTGACAGTACATAGCCCTGCCCCACACCCACAAGTTCATCACGTTGTCCAGTCAACTCTTCACACTCAATTGGATACAATCTTCAGGCAGTCTCCATCAGATGCAGGATATCCTTGAATACGGAATGTTGTTATGACTAACTTTCTACCACTCCACCAACAACCCCCTCCCAACTTCCCCAGCTAAAATATGTGGCAGTTAAGAAGCAAAAAAGAAAATTGCCTTCCAAAACTGACATTCAACATCTCTTTGTTTAGAAGAACTACCATAGACTAGTTCTGTAGATCTTTCTTTCCTTGGCAAACTTTGGTCTCTGAGAATCTCAAATAAATGGTCAGTGGTTCTCAAAGGTCATTATTTTGTGGGGGGGGGGCAGAGAGATCTGTGAGTTTTACCCTAGTGGAATCAGATCCATATTGGATTTATCATGGAAATGACAAGGTTAAGGGAAGAGTTCATTTTTCAGCCAACTCTTTCACTGCTCTGGACACTGTTCACTGTTGCATCCATGATCAAATATGAAGTGAAAGTGGCCCCGTCTTTCAGACCATGCTCTCTCTGCTCACTTTCTTATGTCATGGCTCTTTGAGGAGATATTTGTGGGAAGCTAAGGATTAACTTGCCCAGGTTGGTGATGTAAGATGGCATGGCATTTTGTTGATTTTCTTTTGATGTTAAATGACCTCAAAACTTCATAGGGATTAACAGATTAACAGAGTTGGAAGGGACCAACCCCCACCCAAGCAGGAGACCCTACATCATTTCTGACAAATGGCAGTCCAGTCTCTTCTTGAAAGCCTCCAGTGATGTAGCTCCCACAACTTCCGAAGGCCATCTGTTCCACTGGTTGATTGCTCTCAATGTCAGAAAATTTCTCCTTATTTCTAGGTTGAATCTCTCCTTAATCAGTTTTCATCCATTATTCCTTTTCTGAGCTTTGGGAAATAACTTGACCTCCTCCTCTCTGTGGCAGCCCCTCAAATATTGGAAGACCGCTATCACATCTCCCCTAGTCCTTCTCTTCACTAGACTAGCCATGCCCAGTTCCTGCAACTGTTCATCATATGTTCAGTCCCCTCATCTCTTGCTTGCTTTTCTCTGCACTCTTTCTAGAGTCTCAACATCTTTTTTTTATAGTGTGGGGAGCAAAACTGAATGCAGTATTCTAAATGTGGTCTTACTAAGGCTTTTGTTCTGTCTCCTTCCCCACTTCGGAGTATCGAGCTGGCCTTCAGCCAGTGGATTCACGGCTCTTATCAGTCCTGGCAGAGAAATTGCAGCTGCTTGCCAAAGTTGAAACAAATGACTCGCAGAGTAAGACTTCAGCTCTCTTTGAAACAGTTCAGCTAATCTTTTGCTCCCCATGGAGTGCGAGCAGTCCCAAAGCTCCTTATATATAAAAAAAAATTTAATACATAAATTTTTATATATAAAAATTTAATAAAATAAATAAATAATAAATAAATATATCCTGTGGGGTGAGGCTCCTGCCCCACCCTTCCTTTTGATGATGCTGCCTCTCTAATCTTCTGAAGCGTGGGTTAATCCAAGCTTGATTATTATTATTATTATCAGTTGGGTCTGAAGGCGTAGCCTGAGGGAGGGAGGAATCAGGGGATGACGGCCTCATTATGTCCTCCGACTGGCCTGGTTCTGCCTCTTGGAGCTGGGCCAAAGGCATCGGTGTTCCCGAGGTAAGCCTTACCGGCCCTTCTCCCTCACTCTCGGAGTGACTTGCGGGCATGGGGCCAGGTTCAGGGGCTGGAGTCACAACAGCTTTATAGAGTAGTATTAGTATCTCACTTGATCTTGATTTTATCCCTCTGTTAATGCAATTTAGGATTGTATTGGCTTTTTTGGCTGCTGCCTCACAGGGTTTGCTCATATTTAATTGGTGGTCTACTGAGACTCACAGTTACTGCTATTAAGCCTGGTTTCTCCCAATCTATATGTGTACTGATGGGGTGGAACAAACTGCCAACATGCCTTTTTTTGTTGTAGAGTAGAGCAGAGCATTTTGCACATGATATTATCTGTCCTACTAGGCCGCCATGCATTCATCCATCTATATCACTGCAATTGTTAAGTTAGTAACACGGTTGTTAAGTGAATCTGGCTTCCCTATTGACTTTGCTTGTCAGAAAATCACAATAGGGATCACCTGACACCCCTCCCCTCCCCCCCGGGACCCTGCAAACATCATAAATGCAGTCTGAATTTTGATCACACGAGTACGGAGATGCTGCGATGGTCATAAATGGGAAAAATGATGATAAGTCGATTATCTTAAGGTTCTACATTTAGGCAAAAAAACAAAACAAAATGCACAGGTACTGTATATGTAGTACCTTGCTCAATAGTAGTAACTGTGAGAGGGATCTTGGAGTCCTAGCTGCATAAACAGAGGGATAGAATCAAGATCTCGTGAAGTGTTAATACCACTTTATAATGCCTTGGTAAGGCCACACTTGGAATATTGCATTCAGTTTTGGTCGCCACGATGTAAAAACGATGTTGAGACTCTAGAAAGAGTGCAGAGAAGAGCAACAAAGATGATTAGGGGACTGGAGGCTAAAACATATGAAGAACAGTTGCAGGAACTGGATATGTCTAGTTTAATGAAAAGAAGGACTAGAGGAGACATGATAGCAGCCTTCCAATATCTCAGGGGCTACCACAAAGAAGAGGGAGTCAAGCTATTCTCCAAAGCACCTGAGGGTAGAACAAGAAGCAATGGGTAGAAACTAATCAAGGAGAGAAGCAACTTAGAACTAAGGAGAAATTTCCTGACAGTTAGAACAATCAATAAGTGGAACAACTTGCCTGCAGAAGTAGTGAATGCTCCAACACTGGAAATTTTTAAGAAAATGTTGGATAGCCATTTGTCTGAAATGGTGTAGAGTTTCCTGCCTGGGCAGGGGGTTGGACTAGAAGACCTCCAAGGTCCCTTCCAACTCTGTTATTATGTTATTATCTCAGTACCATTGTAACATTGTACAGTCACTAAATGAATGGTTATAAGTGGAGGACTACCTGTATTAGGAAAGGCTGGAACGAGTTACTGATTTTATTGATGCTTTCCATTTAAATCAAAAGTTTACAATGTAGTGCCATCCATGTTACTTCAAAGGCACTTTAATGTCTTTTTTTAATGCAACTTTTCTTTGCGGGGAGGGGCAGAGAATGCCATAATGGTCTTGTTATACTTCCCATGACTGGCTTATATTTTCAGTAACAAATGAGTTCTCTCCTCTCAGCAAATCTCTTAGAGCTGTTAATACAACACTGCTGTTATCACACTGAAATGTATTTGCAAGTTAAACATGTTGATGTTGAATTAATTAGCATAATGCTGTGAGAAACAAGCTAAATGGTATGCATAATATGCATATTATTGAGTCACAATGTGCAAAAGGTACATCTTGGTAAGCCTGGTCCTTGGTGATTTGGCCATAAATCTTTTTAGTGCAACTTTCTAACCGTCAACTGGCAGAGAATTTTGGAAGGCAATTTTCTTTAGAACAGGGTTGTCCAACCTTGGCGATTTAAAAACCTCAACTCCCGGAATTCCCCAGCCACAGGAATTCTGGGAGTTTAAGTCCACAAATCTTCTAGTTGCCAAGGTTAGACACCCCTGTGTCAAGCTTCAAAAGGCACTTTTGCAACTATTACTTCTCAGCTTGCCAATGAACTATGGGAGGAGGGAAGGGGGAGATAGAACTTAAGCTACAGACATCAAGATGACAGGCCTGGGAAATTTCAACAGGTGTTTACCAGAGCCGGAAAAGACTTTCTCACAAAAATAGCAAAAGTCTCCATTGGACAATGTGTTGTGCCTCGCCCGCCCCCCTCTCCGCAGCCGGGCCCCTCCCATCTCCTGCTATCTCAGCCAGAGACTGATAATGAAGACGAATGGCCTGGCTTGCCTCCAGCCCCCAGCCCTGGCACCATGCCCAGACAGACTGAGCAAGACGAATGGCCTGGCATGCCTCCAGCCCCCAGTCCTGGCACCATGCCCAGACAGACTGAGCAAATAAACCTCCCCCGCACAGCGTGTGAGCATGATGAGCATGAAGCCACTCACGAGGTAGAATTGCCGGCAGCTGGAGGGTGGACAGATCCCCGCTTCCAGAGAATGGAGAGGCGACATCAGCAAAAGGAAGGGAGGGGCAGGCCTGGATAAGTGCTGAGTCATGGAGCCACACCCCATGGCCTATATAAAGGATCTGCTTTCTTGCATTCCTTGAGTCAGGCAAAGTCTAATCTGGTTGCTGATGTCACACCTTGGATTCCTGCCTGCCCTGAGAACTCTGACAGGACTTTGGCAAAGCTGCAGAGGCTTCGTGGCCACGCTTGAGACAGACTTTACAGACCCAGCCATCAGAGGAGGAGTGGGACACGACACAATGTGACCTGATCTAAGAGGGGGGAGGGAAGACCTGAACGTTAACTATATAGGTTTGTAGGAAAATGGTTGCATCTGGTCTTGCCCTCATCTTTGGCGATGTGATGTACTCAATAGAGTTTTATGTTAAGAGATTGGATCGTCTCAGCCGTGTTTGCTTTGGTTGGGTTTGTTTTGTTGGAATATTGATACCCTGCTCTACAACATTGCTTCCAATTTCTAGAGATGTGAGCTTCACAGTGGTATTGTGATATGTAACACACACACATACATACTCACACATGCACACAAACGCCCACAGAGGCACAGAAATGCATCTACACGTGTGATATTCTTTCTATATAAATACTTGAAGACTATCAATTGAAGAGACTATCCATTAGAGGCCTCTTAAGAAAACTATCACCAATCTCTGGAAATAATAAGTGTACCATCAAAATGATAAGTGTTTGGAAACAACAGTAATGAAGAGACACTAAAGAAATGGAATATAGGATAACAGGGTTGGAAGAAATGAGACTGCTTTCAATAAAGATTGCAATCCTATCAAGGATCAACTTACCTCTAAGGGGTCACCTAGAATTCTACTGCATTGAGAGTTCTGTTAATGGACCACCAGTTCCATGCATTTAGAATATGTCAAGGGCCTTGAAAAGATTTCTCAGAACCTTAAGGCTGCTTTAAAAAAAATAAAGGCTCACTCAGAAATCCCCCCCCCTTTTTTTTATTGAAGATATATATAGAAAAATTCTATATAAAAATTCTCGGAAGGCAAGGAGGGTGAAGCCTGCTTGGTCTTTGGCGTCTAGGAAATTCTAGCTGCCTGCTAGATTGAAACGTTGAAACGATGCCCATAAAAGGCAGTGACAAACCACATTGGCCCTCTTGCCAAGAAAGCTGCACAATGTGTCCCTGATGTTAAAAACAGTTGAATCTGATTTGAATGCTATCGTTTATTTTGCAATGAATCAAAAAAAATCACTCTTTCTGGGTGATTACTTACACACAATGTAATTTGGGGAAAACATATGGGGAGAATGAAGAGGGCTTCAGCAGAGTAACCTGCTATTTGCTATATAGGGCTGTAGGGGTGATTTTGAATGCTGGTTTTGGTGGAACCAATTTTGTGTTTCTTTACCAGCCATGCCACTGATCTTCCTCCTCCTTTCTCTCTCTCTCTCTCTCTCTCTTTCCCGCTCCCTCCCTCCCCGCCCTCTCTCTCCTTTTCTCTCTCTCTCTGTCATTTCTCATCCTTCTTTCCATCTGTCCTCTCTCCTCTCTTCCTTAACCCATCTATCATACCTCCCTCCCTCTCATCCTATCATCCATCTGTCTGTCTGTCTGTCTGTCTGTCTGTCTGTCTGTCTGTCTGTCTGTCTGTCTGTCTGTCTGTCTGTCTGTCTGTCTGTCTGTCTGTCTGTCTGTCTATCTATCTATCTATCTATCTATCTATCTATCTATCTATCTATCTATCTATCTATCTATCTATCTATCTATCTTTTCTATCAATCTATCATCCATCCATTCATCATATGTATCTATCAATCACATCTATAAAGCTATCTATACCAGTGTATATGGCCACCCATCTAACCAAGAAAAGTTGTATATATATCAAGATAAAAACCAACATATTGCAATCATCTTTTAAAAAAAATAGTGCCACTAGCAAGATAAATGATAAAAGAAAGGACAAGGATTATGAAATGAGTAAAAAAAGAATGTAAATATAATGCAAGGATAATGGAATTAATATGAATGTCATGAATGGATAATGAAGCAGACAAGGCCTTAACTAATGAAAACAAATGGGATTATGATCTTCTGAGGAAAAAAAAACTTGCACAGTTTTATATTGGAATAAAGAAACGGTTCAGATAAATTTTTTATTAAAAGTTTTGAAGAGAACATAAGCTAGTGCAGAATAAAGAAAACAAAGAAAGAGAGAGAGAAGAAAAAAAGGGCAAAAGTGCAGAAAGAAAAGAAAAAGAAATAAAACTTCTGATTTCCTTTGCATTAAGTATAAGCCCGATTACAAAGTTATCTATTCTTCTATGATTACAAAAAAGCTTGCTCTTTTTCCCTAACATTTTTCTAATCATCAAAACCGCAAGTCATAAGTGCATTTCTTTCTTTCACACAAAATTTCTATAAGGATGTTTCAATCAGCCATAAATATATTATCTTTTCTCTAATCAAGTAAGTCAATTTAGCCTTCTGTGCAAGTTCCATCATTTTCACCAACCATTCCTCCATCAAGATAGTGTTGAACTTTTTCACTTTTGAGCATTTAGTAATTTTACTGCAGTGGTCATATATTAAAAGAAAAGGTCCATGGCTTTTTCCCTAGTTGTTTGTCCATTAATCCCAAACGAAAAGTCTCTGGTTTCAATTGTACATTAGTCTTTAAAGTCTTCTGAATTCGTGTATTTATTTATATCCAGGATTTTGGCTTTTTTTACAAGTCTACCACACACGTCCCTTCATGTGTTCACATTTCCAGCATAAATTAGAAGTACTTTTATACATTTTAGACAGTTTCTTCAGTGACAAATACCAATAATATGTTATTTTATAAGCATTTTCTTTAGGGCCAGAAGATAATGTAAATTCCAATCCTTTCAACCAACTATTTTCCCATTAATCTATTTGTACACTGTAACCAAAGTTTTTAGCATTTTATCATACATTCTTTTACTTGTTTTTCTTCTGTCCCATACTTCCAACACAAATTTATAAATTTTAGCAATGACATGTTCATCATTTGTATCTAATTTCATTTCAAATTCTATTTCTATTCCATTTGTTCAAAACCAAAAATTCTTTGTCTACTTTGAATCTTTCCGAGAATTGTATATAAGAAAACTATTGACAAGTATATCCTTTTGTCGTCCAATCTTCTCTTGATTTTATTTTACAATCCCCTTGAGAATAGTTTAGTACAACACAGTAAGTTAGCCACCTATATTTATTTAACAGTATCATTTCTTGTCTATAAAATGCTTCTTGTGCTGAGAGCCACAAAGGTTTCATACTGTTGGAAGAAATAAATATCCATCTGGGTTCAGTTCCAAGTGGGGACAAAGACACTGGAAACATGGAGGCTGCTTGGAAAGATGGTTTAATGGTGGTCACATGTTCAAGGCATTGGGTGAAGAACCAGAGAGGAAAGGAGAAGAAGAGGGGAGAAGGGGAGAAGGGATGCTGAGTGCCTGAGTTTATACTCTCTGTGGCGCCCCACCTTGGTGTTTCCTGTTCCTGCATAAGAAATGTACCCTGATTGGTTGTCAAACTCCCAGGTGGTCTAGGGGTCTTAGCTAACATTGTAGGTTGTCTCTCAAGCTTGCCTGAGCCTTGCCATGTGGTGAGTTTCTGTTGCTAGATGAGTCCTATTATGTTGCAGATGATGATGCCCATTGACAAAGGTGGGGGGATTGAGTGAGCTTGGCTGAAGCCTTAATTGCCCATTGACAAAGGTGGGGGGGAGTGAGTTTCTGTCTCTGACCCATTGACAAAGTGGGGGTGGGGGGAGGCAGGAAGCTGCTTTCTTTAAAACAGGTTTCTCCATTTCTTATCCAGGGAAATAATAATCTTCTGCCCTTTTTAATATTTTCTAAAATATTTCATTCTTCTAGGAGAGGGGAAAGTGCTAACTTCCTACAATAGCAAAAGCAATAAGAGCGAACAATTGTGCTGAATCTTGCGCATGGAATATATGATCCCATACTTTGCCCCGTGCTTTGGATGAGGCAATGTTCCATGTGCAGGATTCAGTACAATTGCTCCTTCTTATTGTCTTTTGTATGCAACAGCTCATCCTATTGACCAACCTTCAAAATCTCCACTAGAAGCTCTTGGTCAACTTACCCGGATAGGTTGAAACATGATCTGTGATCTTTTGTATGTTTGAAACCCTCACTTTGACAGGGAGCTATAATTGCCTTCCTGTTCCAACCCTGGGTAACTTGAGATGATTTGAAAGGCACTGAAGCCGTACAGAAATGTTACCTTTCACGAAATGATTGAGATGACCCTCATTCTCTGCTCCATAAAACACAAATCATCATGCATTTGGCACACTGCCTTGTGTTAGAACGGCTCTGCAGGGAAGCCCTGAGCTGGATCCTTTAATGGATTCAGGAAGGAGCGGAGCTTCAAGTTTTTTCATGCACCAAGTAAACAGGCTTTTTTGTTGTTGTTATTGTTAGATTCAGGGTAGGGAAAGAGGCAGAAGGCTTAGCTCTGGTTTTGCATTTTTTTTTTACTCCTATCAATTAATTTTCTCTCCTTTCTTCCTTTGTCCTTCATCTCGTCCTCTTTAGATGACAGGACTTTGATTTGTTGATGTCCCAGCAACTTTTAAAGGATGAAAAGCAGGGACTTATGAAATCCTAGGGTGCAGCCTACCAGCTAGACAAGGTTCCTGATGATGGGCACAAAAGCCTTTATTTTCATTTCAATCATGTTCTGATCTTCCTCCCTCTGCCCCTCCCACCCCATCCAAGATAAAAACAGCCGCTCTGTCCCGTAAATGCCTTGTGAAATGTAATTTCATCTCAAACTCCCTGCTGCCCGCTTGGAAAATTTGGAGCGCAATCCCAAAGGGAAGCTTCAATGCACCAAAATGGAAAGGCTGTTATGGCTGGAGTCTAATCGGAGGGTTTCTTGCAGTTCACTTTCCTATGTAAGCAGACTTGAAATGTCAAATCTAATTGAGGTAAAGTCTGCTGAAGACTTTTTCTCCTCTTAAAAAGAAATGCAACAGTGATGAAACAGCTTTTGGTCCTGGAACAATAAATATTTAATATAGCCCTTTTCATTTTTTTTTGGCTCACTGAGGAAAACAGGCAAAATCCGAAGGCACCTAGAGCGCTCTCTCTCTCTCTCTCTCTCTCTCTCTCTCTCTCTCTCTCTCTCTCTCTCTCTCTCTCTCTCTCCCTCCCTCCCTTCCTCCCTCCCTCTCTCTGTCTCCTCCTTCCTTCCTTCCTTCCTTCCTTCCTTCCTTCCTTCCTTCCTTCCTTCCTTCCTTCCTTCCTTCCTTCTTTTGTTCATTCATTCTTTCTTTCTTTTTCTCCTTCTCTCTTTCTCTCTCCTTTTCTCTTTCTCTCTCCCCCTCCCTCCCTTCCTCTTTTTCTCCCTTCCTCCTTTCCCCTTCCTTCAATTAGTATGGCTGCCCATCTCAATCAAGTGATGCCTGGCAGTGATATGATCAGTTATCCTGCTCCAGATACCTCTGAACCCTTTTCAACACATTTACATATCTCAAGGCCAAATAGAAGAGAGAGAGAGAGAGGAAAAAAATCTGTATGGTTTTTTTTTTTAAAGCTGATAATAGTTACATGTTTGAAGGGGTAGGTTGGGGAAACAGGTTTTTAAAGGTTGGCCTCTGAGATATTCCTCCTAATTAACATCTCGACCTGCATCACAAAACTGTACTCAGGTTTCTTTGCTTAAGTGAGTCTGTCACATCTTTAGGTTGAGCTTGGAAAAAAGGAAGGAATATAAAACCAGCTTTTTACTCTCAATAGCATATGCGTCTAGGATTCCAGGACCAACCTCAATGATCTATAGGAAAGGGTACCACCTGGTGTTCTAAATCTGAGGCTGGTTGCCCTAAGCTCTTCAAGAGATCCTCAAAAGCACCATGGCTGAAAAACTAACTAAATATGAAGGGTCTTTGATGCTGTCTGAGCTTTGTTGTTTTGTTGCGAATGTTACCTAGCTGGGTAATGAAACATCTGCAAGAAAACAGCCAAACTCAGAGAGCACCAAGAATCCCTCATTTCAACACTGAGCTACAAATATTCTCCTTTATTCAACTAAATGTAAAAAAAGGGGAGGTTTGAAACCCTGGAGCTCCCTGTTTTTTTCACGTCTCCATTTTGTTAAACTTGCTTTGTTCATCTATTTTTTTTCCTTTTGTTAACATGTATAAACAGATGCCCACACACAAGTAACAATACAATGGAGATTTTGATATCAAGTAATTTAGTTTAAGACTGAAATTTTTGTTATATAACAAATACTCTTCCTGCATTGCCTCACTTCCAATGTTATACTTACTTTTGAATGAAAAAAACTCAATAATCATAATTCTCATAACATTAATATCCTAAACTGTAGCTAATATCGACAGAATATCTACTTTTCCCTCTCTTCTTTTCTGTATTCAATACTCTAAGGAACCTAAATAATAGAATGTTAAGAATCTAAGTATTTTATGGGTATGAAATAGTATAATAGTATAATCAAGATTTATAGTAACACAATAAAAAGGGAATGTAGGAAAAATAATTTTCTCTTGTTCCTACCCAAGAAAATATCAAGATTACATGGATGTGAAACCTCTGAGGCTCTTCCATTGAAATCCTTGGAATGCAAAATTGCCTAATGTTGAATAGATCAGGGGTATCCAACCTTGGCAACTTTAAGACTTGTGGACTTCAACTCCCAGAATTCCTCAGCCAGCTTTGCTTTGCTGGCTGAGGAATTCTGGGAGTTGAAGTCCACAAGTCTTAAAGTTGCCAAGGTTGGAGACCCCTGGAATAGATTATATAATTTGTATTATAGCGTGGCTTCCAAAATTATTTAGCTGACAATTCTTGCCCTTTTGGGCTGCTGTGACTTTCCATTCTGTTCTATAATAAGCCTTCCACCACCCCTTAGTGCTATTAAAACAATCCTTCCTTTAAACCTGGGGGGTGGGAGTCCCTACCTAATGAAGGAAAATATTGCTGGAATAGCATATTCAGTGCATTTCTGAATTTCTCCAACTCTTGTTTATTTAATAATTATGGAGCATATGATCATGGTAATAAGTTGAGTTTGGATTTACACACATTAGCCATGCATTTTAATGATCTGATTATACAAACTCGAGATACGATAGATTTAATCTGGAGATGAAGAAGTTCTGCAAGCTGTCGGGATACAAAAGAAAAATGCAAGGAGGAAAACTGGGAAATTATCAGGGGATGCTAATGAAACAAATAGAACCGAGTACAATAAAACATGGAACAGCACACCTGAATGCACAAACATTGTTGAACGATATTAAACAATGCAAACTTTTGCTAGAGGTTTTTTTAGACAGGCTTCCTGCTTTCCAAATACCTCGGAGTACAACTTACCTGATCTCCACTTATCCTAAAACATTGGAAGGACATCAGATTCATGAAGGTTGCTATAATAACACAACATATGTAGCAGAAATTGTTGGGAGAATGAATGTTGAATTGGTTAAACCTTCTCTCCCTCCTCCCTCATTTTCTTTCCTTCCTTCCTTCCTTCCTTCCTTCCTTCCTTCCTTCCTTCCTTCCTTCCTTCCTTCCTTCCTTCCTTCCTCTTTTCTTTCCTCCCTCCCTCCCTCCCTCCCTCCTTCCTTCCTTCCTTCCTTCCTTCCTTCCTTCCTTCCTTCCTTCCTTCCTTCCCTGGATCAGTAAAAATCAGTAAAAAACTGTTTTATTGGGTATGATTTGTAATCTGCCACTGCACTTCAGTACATTTAATGTTGCCATATATGTTTCAGATAATTAGATTTCTCCTTTCTATTTTTAAAACTTCTTTTAAAAATATGTATTATAGAATATAGAGACAAAGCCACTATTTCATATTTAGGTTCGTGTGGCGGGAAAACAACAGTCAGTAGTCTTCCTAATTATTCCAAGCCACAAGCAATTATTTTGTGCAGAACCCTAGAAAATTAGATGATACTTAAATTGAGAGCTGGAGAGGAAAAGGAAGCTTAATTGTACTGACCAAAAATATGCAAAAAGATTGTGTCTTTGGGAGTAATTTTGAGGTAAGCAAAGAATGTGGCCAGGGGTGCATTCAATAGGGAGAAGCTCTGGATATTTATTTAACAAATATTTGGTTAATTTGCTACTTAATTAATGTATTGAAACAATTTATATGGCTGACCATTTTGCAAATATGAGTTCTTTTTCCTCCTAGGAGCTCATGGTCGCACCACATTTCCTTCTTCCAGTTTTCTCTGCAACAACAATTTTGTAAAATAGGTTAGGCTGATTGAAAGAGAAGAGGTGAGATGGGGAGCCAGCTGCTGAATCTAGAAATTAGAGAGATGAAGGAGAATTGAATCCTGCCGTCCCCTAATCCTAAGGGATCCGATGGCTCAGCAGTTAAAGATGCTGAGCTTCTCAGCTGGAAAGCTAACAGCTTGGGTTCGAAACCCAACCGCCCACACGACAAGGTGAGTTCTTGCACCTGCCCCAGGTCCTGCCCACCTAGCAGTTCGAAAGCACGTGAGTAGATAAATATATACTACTTCAGTGTTTTGTGCATCTTGGCATATAGTCATGGAGGCCAAATGACCACGGAAAGAGTCTTCGGACAATGCTGGCTCCCTTTGTGAAAAAATGGAGATGAGTCATACAGGACTGGACAGGGGAATCCTTAATCTTTAACAGGCCCTTAAAGATTAGTGGGCTAGTATAAAATACTTCTGCTTAGAGCTGAGCTGTATTACTGGAACTGAACTGTACTGCTACAGGAGATGGATTTGTTTCCTAATGCAATTTAAGGTGCTGATTATCATCTATCAAGGATAGATGAGACTTGGGTATTTTCAAAAGTAGAATCTGCCAGTCCAAGACTTGCAAACAGAAAATGCCTCTTGACTGTCCCCCACAAAGTCGGAGGTCCAGAGAGAGTGGCGTGGAAGCAAGTCTTGTCCTCTTCTTTTCTGTTATTCTTAAATTTCTCATTAATACATTAATTCTTTTTTGGAAGGCAATTGTGGAACCACACTACTTAGTCTGATGTGACACCACAAATGAACATCAATACAGGATATTATTATATCAGAATCAGAATCAGTGTAGAGCTGGAAGGGACCTTGGAGGTCTTCTAGTCCAGCCCCCTCCTCAAGCAGGAGAACCTACCATTTCAGACAAGTGACTGTCCAATCTCTTCTTAAAAACCTCCAGTGATGGAGCACCCACAACTTCTGAAGGCCAGCTGTTCCACTGATTAATTGTCCTCACTATTAGGAAGTTTCTCCTTAATTCCAGGTTGCTTCTCTCCTTGATTAGTTTCCATCCATTGTCCTGCCCTCTGGGGCTTTCGAGAATAAGCTTCTTCCAAAGTCTCAACATTTTTTTTGTAGTGCGATGACCAAAACTGGATGCACTATTCAAGGTGTGACCTTACTTTATAAAGCAGTACTAATACTTCATGTGATCTTGATTCTATTCCTCTGTTCATACAACCCAGGACTGTATGAAAATTTTTTGGCAGCTGCTCCACACTGCTCGCTCATATTCAAGTGATTGTCCACTAAGATTCCAAGATTCCTCTCACAGTTACTGTTTTTGAGCCAGGTTTCACCTAATCCCGCGATGGTGGGCACGGGAGCTCAGCTGATTTTCAGGCCTTCTGGCCCCACCTGCAATAGGGAAGCGGGCTGTTTCCTATCTCTGGAGGGCCTGGTGGGGGTGGGAAAGGCCTGTTTTTTGCTCTCCTCATGCTCCAGACCCTTTCTAGGAGCCTGGGGGGTGGGAAAATGCCCTTCTCTACTCATCAGGAAGCCCTCCGGAGACCGGAAATGGCCCGTTTGGCAACTTCCGGTCCCACAGGAAGTTGGCAAGTGGGCCATTTCTGGCCTCCGGAGAACCTCTGGGGGGTGGGGGAGGCCGGTTTGGTCCTCCCAAGGCTCCTAGAAAGGCTCTGAAGCCTGGTGAGAGTAAAAAATGGGCCTACTGGGCCCACGGTGCCAAAAGCAGGAGGAAGCACGGGTGTGTGTGGGGCAGATAGAATTATGGGTGTGGGCATGTGCACGACACTCCCCAGCACTCTCCCACTTTTGGCACATGATGGCAAAATGGTTCGCGGTCACTGACCTAATCTGTGCTTGTACCTTTGGTTTTTTCTGCCCAGGTATAAAATCTCGCTTTTCTCCATATTAAATTTCATTTTGTTGAATAGGGCCCATTGTTCAAGTCTGTCACAATCTTTTTGGATCCTGAGCTTGTCTTCCAGGGTTTTGGCTCTTCCTGCCAATTTAGTAATTAGTATAACAATGAAATCACCATCATGTACTAATTCAGTGGAATCATTTAATGTTAACCATGGTTCAACCAACCTAGAATTCTCTCTTCGAGCACAAAGGATCAGACTCAAACGATCCTAGTTTAGTTATCCTAGTTTAGTCTTTATGTGAAGACCCAGCTTTCTGGAAAAGGCTTTAATGCTGGGCAAGTTGAAAAACAAATGGTGAAAGATGATATTGCTGCGTCTGGAAATGATTTCAGGTTATTCAATCCAATACAGTACATAATGGTTTAAGGTCAAGGCTTACTTGAACCTGGCAAGGCACTCTGGACCAGCTGAACAATGGTCTGGAAAGGAAGACATGCTAGAAAACAGATCAGATGGTCCTGAATATGATTCCAACAAAAGGTCCCTCTGGGTTCTCCTAGAAGTACTTCCCCCCCCCCTAAATCAATGGAAGGATGTTATTTATGACACACAAAAGCTTTGCACAGTACCTAAAGGAATCAGGTCTCACCTTATGGCCCATTGGCACAGTTCCATTGATAGTGATTTATACAGGAGGCATTCTTGATCAATTTATACTGTTTAGCACTATGACATTGTTTTGCCATCACATCTCAGGCCCAGCTTGAAATAAATCACCAGGTATTTATCATTATTATTCTCGGAATTCCAGAAAATTTACTATCTGAGTCCAGCTACTCTGTAGCTTAAAAGCCCGTGTACATTCCCCCCTGATACACTTTGAAAGGTTCCTGTCTGTTTTTCAAAGTACTGTTAAAAAGGGAGATGATCTTTTTTTAAAAATAGTAGTGCTTTCAATGTCAACTCAGAACAAATTCCTCTCTTCCTTTTTATCCTCCACTCTTTTTCCTCCCAAGGACTTGTGGCGAGAGATATAAATACCTGGATGTGAGAATCTGGAGTGGCTTTTCAATAATAGTAATGGAGCCTGTCAGAAGGGCGTAGATCGGGTCAAAAAGTCATCTTTGGGACTGATAGGACTATTTCTCCCACCCCTTTGATGAATTGTGGTGTCACCTGAGAGTTAGGTTGGACAGCGGAGAACTTCACTTCCTGCCCCGGGAAGAGCCCCATGATCAGTCTTGTCTTCTCTGATGGGAGCAAACAGCATCTTGAGTGATACAGTGCCCAACTCTACTTTCTCCTTCCCAAAAGTTTTCTTCACCAGACCAAGTTGACCAGTTCTGCTTTTATTCGTTTGTTTGTAAAATTTATTGGCCGCCTATCTTACCATGGAATTAGATTAGAATAGCATTTCTTTATTGGCCAAGTGTGATTGGACACACTAAGAATTTGTCTTTGGTGCATAAGCTCTCAGGGTACATAAAAGCTATAAGTGATAAATCATGATCATAGTCATAAAAATACATTCATCATAAATCATTTGATACTGTAAGGTCTTCCTCTCCAATCCTCTCCAATCTTCCCAAGAAAGCAGGACTCTTGAAATTGCAGCAGTTCAAAAATTAGCTTTTATTGGAAGGTTTGGGGTAACAAGTTGGATACAAGCTGGGCAGATACGACCTCGTAGATGACCCTCACTCTGTCAAGGACCTTGGAGTACTCATCTCGAATGATCTAAGTGTTAGAGTTCACTGCAACAACATTGCCAAAAAGGCATTAAGAGTTGTTAATGTAATCTTGCGAAGCTTCTTCTCTGGTAATATTGTACTGCAACCTGTTGTGTCTTGCCCGCTCTCACAGCAGCCAGGGCCTTCTTATCTGCTCGCGAACACGGAGGAATATATGCCTCCCGGCCCCAGTCCTGGCTCCATGCCCAGACAAGCTGAAGAGGAGGGGGCACCTCCCGGTCCCAGCCCTGGCTCCATGCCCAAGCAGGCTGCAGAGGAGGGAGCACCCCCCGGCCCCAGCCCTGGCTCCATGCCCAGGCAAACGGAGCAGCTAGACCCCTCCCCCTCCTCCACAGCATGTGAGCCTGAGGAAAGTTTATTTCCAACAGCTGCTGATTGGAGTGACCCTCGCATCAGAAGACTGGATAGGCGGAGGCAACAGAAGGAAGGGAGGGGCAGGCCTTAATGAGTGCTGAGTCATGGAGCCACACCCCATGGCCTATATAAAGAATCTGCTTTCTGGCAGTCTCTGAGTCAGGCAAAGTCGAACTTATCTTGCTGAAGTCACTTTTTGGTCTCCTGCCTGCTCTGAGGACTTTGCTAGGACTTTGGGCAGAGCTGCAGAGGCAAGCCTGATTCGGATTTCCCTGACCCGGCCGTCAGCGGAGGAGTGGGACACGACACAACCTAAAGCATACAAAACCTTTGCTAGACCAATTCTCGAATACAGCCCATCTTCCTGGAACCTGCAATGTATATCAGACATTAATACAAATGAGCGAGTCCAGAGATATTTCATGAGAAGAGTCCTCCACTCCTCTGCTCACAACAGAATACCTTATGCCACCAGGTTTGAAATCTTGGTATTAGACAACTTAGAACTCAACCACCTTCGGTCTGACCTAAACATAGTACACAGAATTATCTGCTACAACGTCCTACCTGTCAATGACTATTTCAGCTTCAACCGCAATAATATACGAGCACACAATAGATACAAACTTAAGGTAAACCGCTCCAAACTTGATTGCCGAAAATATGACTTCAACAACAGAGTGGTCAATGCCTGGAATGCACTACCTGACTCTGTGATTACTTCCCTAAACCTCCATAACATTAACCTTAGACTGTCTACTGTTGACCGCACCCCATTCCTAAAAGGTCTTTAAGGGGCGTACATAAACGCATCAATGTGCCTACCATCTCTGTCCTACAGCCCCCATGTATTTCATGTATTCATAATCATGTTTGTACTTATATCTGTTATCTTATACATATTTAATAAATAATAATAATAATAATAACAATAATAATAACAACAACAACAACAACAACAACAATAATAATAATAATAATAATAATAATAATAATAATAATAATAATAAATGATGTCAGTTTGCCTCCAATCAATACTCAAGAAAGAATGACCCTGACTCCATTTGATTCTAGAGAAAGGTAACTATTACTGAGCACGTCAGATTGCAAGAGAAGCAAAGCTAAAACTGGAAATAGATATGGGTTACAGATATATTTCCCCTTATTCAGCCCTCCTCCCTCCAAAGGTCAAACAGTTCTAGTCCATTGTCCTTCTCCTGTTTGGCCACGTGGTACTTAACTTCCGATGTTCCACGACGCTGGTGAGTCACCCAAACGTCAGCTCAATCAGTGGATTTGCCTGTTACAAAGAGACACAGCTCTCGCTGCCTTTTATATCCTGTGGGGTGTGGCTCCATGACTCAGTACTTCCTAGGCCTGCCCAATCCTTGCTTCTGTTGTTCCCTCCTCTCCTGCCTATGAAACCTAGGGTTCAACCAAGCCTGATTACCATCAGCTGGGTCTGCGGGCGTGGCCTGGGTGGTGGGGAAGAATCAGGGGACGGAGGCTTCATTATCTCTTCCATCTGGCCTCTTTCTGGCTCCTAGAGCTGAGCCAGGGAAGCCGGTGCTCCCGAGGTAAGTCCTGACGGCCCTTCCCCCTCACTGTCCAAGTCACTTTCTGGCAGCAGGCCCTGCTCCAAGTCACTTTCTGGCAGCAGGGCCGACTCAGGGGGGGGCGCAGACACAACAGGATAACATGTTCCAGAGGGCAGGAGCAATAGCAGAGAAGGCCTCCTCCTGGACCCCTCCAGCCAGAATAATAGGGCTGATGGGACCCACAGCATGCCTCCTCTACCGGCGTGAGTGGTACAGGCCAATCTCAATGGGGTGAGAAGGTCCCTCAAGTGACCTCACTCTCGAGAGGATATAGGTAGTTTTCGACTTACAACAGTTTATTTAATGGCTGTTCTAAGTTACAACAGCAATGAAAAACATGACTCATACCATTTTTCACAATTACGACCTTTGCAGCATCCGCTGCACACATGACATAGCAACAGAGTTGGAAGGGACTTTGAAGGTCTTCTAGTCCAACCCCCTGCCCAGGCAGGAAACCCTACACTATCTCAGTCAGATGGTTATCCAACATTTTCTTAAAAATTTCCAGTGTTGGAGCATTCACAACTTCTGCAGGCAAGTCGTTCCACTTATTAATTGTTCTAACTGTCAGGAAATTTCTCCTTAGTTCTAAGTTGCTTCTTTCTTTGATCAGTTTCCACCCATTGCTTCTTGTTCTACCCTCAGGTGCTCTGGAGAACAGCCTGATTCCCTCTTCTTTGTGGCAACCCCTGAGATATTGGAACACTGCTATCATGTCTCCCCTAGTCCTTCTTTTCATTAAACTAGACATACCCAGTTCCTGCAACCGTTCTTCATGTTTTAGCCTCCAGTCCCCTAATCATCTTTGTTGCTCTTCTCCGCACTCTTTCTAGAGTCTCAGCCTCTTTTTTACATCGTGGTGACCAAAACTGGATGCAATATTCCAAGTGTGGCCTTACCAAGGCATTATAAAGTGGCACTAACACTTCACGTGATCTTGATTCTATCCCTCTGTTTATGCAGCCCAGAACTGTGTTGGCTTTTTTAGCAGCTGCTGCACACGGCTGGCTCATATCTAAATGGTTATCCACTAGGACTCCAAGATCCCTCTCACAGGTACTACTATTGAGCAAGGTGCCACATATACGGTACTGGTGCATTTTGTTTTTTTGGCCTAAATGTAGAACCTTACATGACATAGTAAATTAGATTTGACATAGATGTTAAAAACCAGAGACGTGGAGCAAAGTCCATTGTTTTTTTTAAAAAAAAAATTCAATAAAAGTTCCTGGAAAAAAAAACCCAGATGCTTGGCAACTAGTTCATACTTATGATCATTTCAGTGTCCCAAGGTCAAGTGATCAGTTCTTGCAACCTTCTGACAAGCAAAGTTCATGGGGAAGCCAGATTCACTTAACAACCAAGTTACTAACTTATCAACTGGAGCGATTCAGTTAATAACTGCGGCAAGAAAGGTCATAAAATGGGGCAAGATTCATTTAGCAAATGTCTCACTCAACAACAGAAATTTTGAGCTCAGTTGTGGTTGCAAGTTGTGGACTACCTGTCTACCCAAAGTCATTTCAAAGGACTTTCAACAATGCTTTGGAGCTTACATTGTTCCTCTTCATTACATTTCTACACGGCCCATCTCACCTAAGTGACTCTGGGTAGTCAACAACGACCTCATAAAGCCAGATAAAAACATGAATTAGATGATACAGATTAAAATTACAGAGAAATGATTGAGTCTGTCAAATCTGCACCTCCATAACTGTCTGGTTTGGCTCTGCAACCTAACAAGACAGACACAGACTTCAGAGGATAATTAGAACTGCAGAAAAAATAATGGCTACCAACCTGCCTTCCATTGAGGACCTGTATACTGCATGAGTCAAAAAGAGGGCTGTGAAAATATCTACAGACCCCTCGCATCCTGGACATAAACTGTTTCAACTCCTACCCTCAAAACGATGCTAAAGAGCACTGCACGCCAAAACTACTAGACACAAGAACAGTTTTTTCCCAAATGCCATCACTCTGCTTAACAACTAATTCCCACAACACTGTCAAATTATCTACTACGACTGTATTACTGTTCTTCTTCTCATCCTTACTAGTACCTATCTCTTCCCACTTATGGATATATCCATGCTGCTTGTATCTTTACAACTCATATTGTTTTTATTGTTCCTAGTATGATTTGATTGCATATTAGTATCCTATAACTATCGCTAAGTCTTGTATCTTATGGTTCTTGACAAATATATTTTATTTTCTCTTTAACTACACTAAGAGCATATGCACCAAAGACAAATTCCTTTTGTATCCAATCACACTTGGCCAATAAAGAATTCGATTCAATTCAATTCAATTGTGTTGTCTTCTCTTCTCTTCTCTTCTCTTCTCTTCTCTTCTCTTCTCTTCTCTTCTCTTTATTTATTTTTTATTTATTTATTTTGTCACAACAGTATATATAAGCATAAGCATGAAAGTAACTATATAATATATAAGCATATATATATAAGCATAAGTATGTAATAACTATATTGATTGGATATAATGAAAGAAAACAATAGGACAGGAACGGTAGGCACTTTTGTGCTCTTATGCACGCCCCTTACGGACCTCTTAGGAATGGGGTGAGGTCAACAGTAGATAGTCTTTGGTTAAAGCTTTGGGGATTTTGAGAAGAGACCACAGAGTCAGGTAGTGTGTTCCAAGCACTGAAGTTACTGAAGTCAAATATTCTGCAATCAAGATTGAAGCGGTTAACATTAAGTTTAAATCTATCGTTTGCTCTTGTATTGTTGTGATTGAAGCTGAAGTAGTCTTTAACAGGAAGGACATTACAATAGATGATTCTATGAGTTAAACACAGGTCCTGTCGAAGGCGGCGGAGTTCTAAGTTTCCTAAACCCAAGATTTCAAGTCTGGTGGCATAAGCTCCTGTCCTGTCCTGTCCTGTCCTGTCTTGTCCTGCCCTGCCCTGCCCTGCCCTGCCCTATCCTATCCTATCCTATCCTATCCTATCCTATCCTATCCTATCCTATCCTATCCTATCCTATCCTATCCTAAAAACAGAGCAAACATCAAAATATGTGTTTAGGAGGAAAAACAAGTTTCCTACATCATGGAAGACGAAGTAGCCTAGCAAAGAAGAATCTTGTTCTGCTTTTCAAAATGGCTGGATTGCTGTGGTGCCATCCAGTGGGGAGGGGAATTTAGAGCTAAATGAAGTCTTGAATTATGTTGGATGCTGTTTATAGATTCCACACGCCCCCCCTTCCAAGATGGTATGACAGGGACAGCAGGATGCCTCGTTTCTGCTCCTGTGGGTTTTTTTTTTAGTATAGATATTTTAAATCCCATCTTCTTTTTTTACTTTTCCAGTTTTACTACTACAGTAAATCCATTTACTGGATTTTTACTCTGAGTTACAATGTCTACTTAGCTTATCTATTTTTTTCAGTACTAATTAAATAATATCCTCCCCTCGGTGCTCTCATCAACTCTCTTGAGGGAGGAAAAATGGTCAAGTAACTTCCAGACATGTAGATTTCCAGCCTAAGAAAATTCTGGAACCACTAAAAATTAACAGACTGGTCCAAAATTCTTGATTTTAACAACCTTGCCTTGCAGTTGCAGACAGCTTGATTTTACTTCTACTCTATTTTATCAGAGGGAGATAAAAACTTCCCTTTATATCGGAAAATCTAGCACAGCTGTGCCCTTATTCCATCACTATTTCTACTCATCAATTGGCCAGGAGGAACATAATTCATAATTTAGAGCAAAGCACAACACAGATCCCTGTGAGGGGCAGAGCCCATGCTGATCATCCACCTGCCTGCCTAGCAGATTTTGAACAAGTTCTTCCAACGGCGTTCTCCTGCTAAAGAAAAAATAACAATCTCTCGTAGATACGCCATGCAAACAGATCAGGAGTTTAGCTGTGTTCCTGCCCTGACAAAATGAGAGCTGCTCTGGGGACAGTTTTCTCCTTACTACTTGTTCAGGGATGGGCTTCAAAAATTTTAGCAAGGGGTTCTCCACCTGGTTGCTGAGTGGGCGTGGCCTAGTCAGCCTCCTGCACCATGGCAGGTGGGAGCTTTTTGCCCTCCCTGGGCTCTGGAGGGCTTTCTCAAGCCTCCGGGAGGGTACAAATGGCCTCCTCAGGCTCCCGAGGCCCTCTGGAGGCCGGAAATGCACCTGTTTCTGGCCTTCCCAAACTTCCAGTAGGCCTGTTTTTTGCCCTCCCCGAGCCTCCTGCACCAAAATAGGCCACATAGACTCCTGAGAGGGGTGGGGCGGGATGGGCAGGGCAGGGCCAGCCTGGAGTGGGATTTGGGGGCTCTCTGAACTGCACAGAATCTTTTTTTTTAATTGAAAAAGTTTTAACAAGCAAAAACATTTTCCCCCTTTTCCCCCCCTCCCCCCCCACAAAACCCCCTCCCCCCTCCCTTCACCACCCCCCCGTCAATCACAAGGTATTGTTATACATAAACCAAACATAGAGTAAAATTTTCCCTTCTAATCCAATTAACCTCATCCAAATCTTTTCATTTCCTAACCCCCCATTATATAAAATAATACTTCCTAATTATTCAAAGGCAATCTGATATTTCTTAATCTGATATCTGTTTTGTAAATAATCAATCCATTTTTTCCATTCAATTAAATATCTTTCCTGCATATTGTCTTTCAAAAAAGCTGAGATTTTAGCCATCTCAGCCAAGTTAGTAACTTTCGATATCCATTCTTCTATTGTAGGTAACTCTTTTTTCTTCCAATATTGTCCAATCAACAGCCTTGCTGCTGTTATTAAGTTCAAAATCAATTTAGTCTCAGTCACTGTACAATCCGTTATAATTCCCAAAAGGAAAAATTGCGGCAGGAACTTTATCTTCTTCTTCAGGACATTTTGAATAATCCACCATATTTTTATCCAAAAGGCCTTAATTTTTTTACAAGTCCACCAAATATGAAAATATGTAGCATCATCACAGTCACATCTCCAACATTTCGCTTGGATATCAGGATGCATACATGATAATTTTTTAGGAGCTAAGTGCCATCTATAAAACATCTTATAAAAATTTTCCCTTAAATTCTGTGCTTGTGTAAACTTAACATTTCTAACCCAGATTTTCTCCCATGTTTCCAACATTATTGGTTCCTGAATATTCTGTGCCCATTTTATCATACAATCCTTTACCAAATCCTTTTCCGAATCTATTTCAAGCAACACATTATACAATCTCTTTATATGCTCCTGGGTCTGATTTCTAATTTGCTTTATTAAATTTTCCTCCCTTTGCGTTATACCAATTTTTTGATCTTCTTTCCATCTAGCACTTAGTTGCCCATATTGAAACCAAGTATAATTCCTCCCTTCTTCATTTAATACCTGTAATGTGAACTGCACAGAATCTTGGCTAGGGGTTCTCCCAAACCCCTGTGAACCCCCAGCAGCCCACCCCTGTACGGGTTGCATTACAGCTTTGTCTAGAATCCATGCAGATCGGTGTCTCAAAGGTGCTTTTTCAAAAGGCAACTGGACTGGTTTTGTCCCTTTGAGGACAAAGTAAATGAGGGCTCCTTGGTTCTCTCTGAGCTTGCTTGTTTTCTTGCAGATGTTTCATTACCCAAACTAGGTAATGTCATTAGGACTGGTTTGGTTAATGAAATGTTGCAAGTAAACAAGCAAACTCAGAGAGCATCAAGGAGCCCTCGTTTCAATCCTGAGCTACAAATATTCTCCTTTCTTGAAAAAGCAAACACTTCTCTTCTCATCCAAGAAGCTTCATGTGTTGTGAGGGTGGAGGGAATGAAAAGATAGATATGGATCGGTCACAACAGATGTAGCTTCTTGGATGAGAAGAAAAAAACATTTTCTTCTTCCTCAAGGAAAAATACCCCAGTGCGGTTGCCTTTTGAAAAAGCACCCTTGAGACATCGACAGGTAGTTCTTGACTTACAACAGTTCATTTAGTGACCATTCAAAGTTACTATCAAGGTTCCGACTGACAAACCCAAGCAAGCAAGCATCATTGAGACGTTCTGATCTCTGAATGCAAAACTTTATTGAGTACATCATATCGGCACAGATTGGAAGCAAAACCAACTCTAACTAATTCCTGTGGTTTTCACATAATTAAAGAATAAACTCTTCCTCCCCCTATTAGTGCAGGTTACATTATCCAATGAGATGGCCAGGTATTGTTATGGAAAGTGTCCAAGCCTTGAACATCTGGTTAGATGACCTTGGTTCCCATGGGATGATTTCTTGCTGCTGCCTGGAACTGGCATTCCAAAGGTGGCTCTCCCTCCCCCCGATAACAGATTAACAGAGTTGGAAGGGACCTTGCAGGTCATCTAGTCCAACCCCCTTCCAAAGCACCATTTCTGACAAATGGCAGTCCAATTTCTTCTTGAAAGCCTCCAGTGATGAAGCTCCCACAACTTCCAAAGGCAAACTATCATTGTGGCAAGCTGAAAAGCAGCAATGGCTGCAACAGCAAAATCATGCTTTGAAGTTACAACAGCAGTGAAAAATGTGACTTATGACTGTTTTTCACACTTATGACCGATGCAACATCCTCATGGTCATGTGATTAAAATTCAGATGCTTGATAACTGGTTCATATTCATGACAATTGCAGCGTCCTGGGGGGTGTGTGTCCCATGATCAGCTTTTGCTACCTTCTGACAAGCAAATTCAATGGGGAAGCCAGGTTCCCTTAACAACTATGTTACTAACTTAATGACTGCAACCTTAACAACTGTGGCAAGAAAAGTTGTAAAAATGGGGCAAAACTCACTTAACAAATGTTTTCACTTAGCAACATAAATTTTGGGCTCGGTTGTGGCCGTAAATTGAGGATTACCTGTGTGACCTGGATGGCTGAGAATCTCCACAGATCTGTATATCAGTGTTTAAAAGCTTGGCAGTTATTTAAACGTGTGAACTTCAATTCTCAGAATTCCCCAGGCAACATGTATTTGAAAAAAAACCACTGATGTAGATCCTCAGTCTTGATCATATTTCTACCATGTTTCCCTGAAAATGTGAACTATCCTGAAAGTAAATCCTAGCTTGATTTTTACATGTGCGTCCCCAATATTAAGCCCTACCCACAAAATAAGCCCTAGTTAAGACCCCACCCATTCTGGGATGCACAGGGTGGGGTGAGGCGCACAGGTAAAAATTAAGCTACAGTGGGATGGGAGGATGGAGATGCTCTACTTAGTAGGCCTCCCACACCCTTGAAACCTGCCTCGCCTTGCAGGCCCACTTCTTCTGCGGCTGCTTGCCAACACTTGCACATCCGCATCACCCCTGGCCTCTGTTTTGCCATCAGAGGCCTTCTAGAAAGTCCTCTGCAGCTGAGAAACGAGATCCAGATTGATATTTGTGGTGTCTCCCTAGACTCGTTTCACCGTTAGAGGCCTTCCGGAAGACCTTTGCATCTGATAAAAGAACTCCAAATCAATCCAGAACTCTGTTATCAGCTGCTTTCTGGAAGGCCTCTGATGGCAAAACAGAAGCTAGGGTTGACGCGTACGTGCAAATGGTGACATGTAACCTCATAAGAAGTGGGCTGGCCGTGGGCTCCTGCTGGGCGGGACTGTCGGAGCCGCTGCTGCAAGGTGAGGCAGTAATTAGACTTCCCCCAAATATAAGACCTGGTGCCTTTTTTGGTGGGGAAAGATATATAAGACCGGGTGTTATTTTGGGGAAAACACTGGTAACTACTAGCATAAGCCACCGATTTTTCCATGCCGTATCTTTTTTTGAGATTCTTGAAAGCTAATTGGGGAGACAGCACAACGCTAACACTCATATTAGCTAGAGAGAACCATAGTGTAACATCTCTAAAATCTGTTCGGCGCAGGGTAATTATCAGAGTTTACTTAAATATGGCTTGAAAGTAAAAGCTATTACGAAATTGGGGTCCACAATCAGTATGGTTCTTGAAATGCATGTAACTCAATTTCTGCTTGGTTCATTGCTTCCAACGGGCTGCCGGCGGTGGAAATTACATGCAGGAACACAACGAATGTGAAGCAATGGGCTGGATGTCAGTGAATGCTTTCAGATGCTCTTGATTAAGACAGCCGCATTGGTAATAGCGTTTTCGGATGGCCAAGCGTGTCATTATTCCCTACGAACAAATTAAAGAGAGGTTTTTTCTACAGGGGCAGCCTTCATTTTCTTTCCACCAAGGTTGCAAAGTGAGCAGAACAAAATACTGCAAACGAAGGCCTTGGACTTGGAATGGGTGAGTTAGTTGGAAAACATTTGTTTCCTATCTCCCCCTAATACTAAGTGATGGGCATGAACTATAGGCTGACCTTTCTGAAAACCACGGGCAGAATGCAGCCCTTCTACCTCATTGTTCGCCAGTTTTTCTTTTCTTTTCTTCTTTAAAAATATCTGTGGAGATTCTTAGTCATCCAGGTCAAGACGGTACTTTTTCAAAAGGCAGCTGGAGTTTGTTTTTCCTTGAAGACGTTTCGCTTCTCATCCAAGAAGCTTCTTCAGTTCTGACTTATGGTGGACGAGGGAAGGATTTACATTCCTTGCAGTCATCTGGTCGTTAGCACTCTTTCTGAGAGTCATTGAGGCCACTTGGAGGTTTATTTGTGCCCTCAGGGCCACCTGAATAGTGCAAATGGGTGTGGAACTTTCTTGGAACTGCTGAAAAAATTGTATTGTAAACAGGATTGTATTGTAAAAAGCTTCTTTTCCAAAAACTCTATACTACTAACCAGAGCATACAAAACATTTGCTAGACCTATTCTTGAATACAGCTCACCTGTCTGGAACCCAGACCACATCTCAGAAATTAATACAGTTGAACGCGTCCAGAAATATTTTACAAGAAGAGTTCTCCACTCCTCTGAATACAACAAAATGCCTTATGCCACCAGACTTGAAATTCTGGGTTTAGAAAATTTAGAACTCCGCTGACTCTGACAAGACCTGTGTTTAACACACAAAATCATCTATTGCAATGTCCTTCCTGTTAAAGACTACTTCAGCTTCAATCGCAATAATACAAGAGCAAACAATAGATTCAAACTTAATGTTAACCGCTTCAATCTTGATTGCAGAAAATATGACTTCTGTAACAGAGTCGTTAATGCTTGGAACTCATTACCTGACTCCATAGTCTCTACTCAAAATCCCAAAATCTTCAACCAAAAACTGTCTACTATTGACCTCACCCCATTCCTAAGAGGACTATAAGGGGCGTGCATAACAGCACAAAAGTGCCTACCGTTCCTGTCCTATTGTTCCCTTTTATTATATCAAATTAATACTTTTGCTTATATATATATATACATATTTTATCTTATATTTTATATTTTATACATATTTTAGCCTATATATATGTTTATATGATGTGTTGTTGTTTTTATGGCAATGTTTGCGTATACTGTTTGACAAAATAAATAAATAAAAAAAAACCAGGATAGCTGATGTTGTATTCCTCCACACACCCCCTCCCTCCTTGAGAGAGAGCTGTTCAATCTTAATGTAAGTGGCCTCTTTGATCCCTCTTTCAATCCCTCTTTCTTTTTTTAACTGCTAAGGCTGCAGCAAAAAGAGAAATAGATTTGAAAATATAAGATGGCTGGAAAAACAGCCAGCATGTCTTCCATTCCTCAGAGGCGGGAGGCATGAATTTCAGATTAAAAGGAAGCCTCATAATCAACTTTTTTAAAAAGGATTTTTCTTTTCCACTCTATTTTCATTTCTTAGAAGCATCAAAGCCTTGCTTTGAAAAGAAAGGAGATGTGTGCAGGTGTGCCAAACACCTGTAAATGGGCTTCTCCCCCCCTTTTCTTCCCAAACTATATAGGCAAATAACTTAGTGAATTTAGCATTGAGCTGACAGCCTCTATTGCTTACGTTACTTGAATTGGCGGGGAGCTCAGGAAATGAGCCCTCGTCTTGTGAAGCTCAGCATCATACAAAGAAATCAACAAAATATTGCAAGGTGAACCCACATTCATTGTCTTCTGCGGAAAGGCTGACCTTTGGAACAGGCCAATGATCGTTGGAGTTGGATGCAAATTAGTATCCTTGTTTCTTAAATTTCAAATAAGAGTCAGGATTAGTTGCCTGTTGCTCTCCCTCCTTCTATCACAGTTCACACCCGAAAACTTGTGCAGCAGGGGTGGGTTTCATTTACCTTTGCTACTGGTTCGCTCGTGCGCATGGCTCGCTTCACTCACCATTTCTGCGCATGCACAGATCGTATTTAATGATGTCCGGGTGGGTGGGTGGAGCGTCCCGCCACCGCCGCTACCAGTTTGGTCGAACCGGGCCGAAGCGGTAGCAACCCACCACTGATGTGTAGGTGAGACAGAACTATTGTGTCCTGTCTTGAAAAGGGAGTTGGACTAGAAGACCTCTGAGGTCCCTTCCAGCCCGATCATACTATGAAATACTGCATAATGGCAGAGAGACCGAGAGGTGAAGACTCACACCATGCAGTAACTCCCATCAGGAAAAGTAGAAGGGAAACTTAATTAACTTAATTGCATATTGGTTACTTAATTTACTGAATACTGTAGGCTGACAATGATTAGAAACAGGCTTAAGTTAGTTAGATCCAAATTCCTTGCAGGACAACCTATTCCTGTTGACAAAATCAACGATCTGTTTTTTGCCGTGACCTTTTTCCTGTCCTTTATTTAATCACACCAAAAAAAAAAAAAGGAAGAAAGAAAGAAAGAAAGAAAAGGAAAATCTCTCTTTCTCTCCCTCCCTCCCCCCTTCTCTCGCTCTCTTTCTCTCCTCTTCTCTCCTTCTCTCTCTCTCTCTCTCTCTCTTCTCTCCCAAAAAACGCCAGGAAAGAATGAATGACCATTTTTCATTGTAGCTGTACATAAATAATTTATGTCTACAGGCAACTTGTTCATGAGTCACTAGTAACATCAGGTCCTGAGTCCATTAGTAGCTGGAGCCATAAATTTCTTTTTCTAGTGTTAACGGACTAGCTTAGCAATAAAAAAGGCATGAAGAACTCATTAATTTTCATGGAGTATGTATGTAGTTAAAAAAGAATAAGGACATCTGAAAACATTACAGCCAGTTTCATACTCAATATGACTTCTTCCCAGAAGTTATCACTAAAACATAGGCTTGATTGAAGCTCCGCTTTCATTGAATCTTTCATAGCAAAATGATTTGCTTATTGATTGCTCAAACCCAACTGGATCCAAATGAAAGGAACAGGTGGTGCCAGAGCTGGGCCTTTTCCTTATTGCATTTCAAGAGGGGAGAAAATCTGCCTTTACACCGGAGCCTTTTAGAGTTAAGTAAAATAAATAATGCTGTGTCCCAAACAAACAAATTAATGTATAGCTTGCTGCAATGAGCTGGTTGTTGTAACATTTATTTTTTATTGCATTTATTTATGATACCAATTTATATAGCCACCCATCTTGCAATTGTAACCCTGGATGGCAAACAACGGCAACAAACAGTAACAATAATAGCAATTAAAAACAATACAATATTATCCTCCAACAATTCAGTGAGCTAAAACCTACCATCTACACAGATGATGTGGAAAGTGTGGGCTGCTGACCCATTTCACTTGCAGCCTTACATTGTGTGTTGCTTGCATTTCCTACAATGCCATAAAATAGCTTTCTCTTTGCCATGCAAAGTGGGGGGGGGAATTTCCTGTCTTCAGTTACATGCGTTAAAAGATTAGAAAATGATTAGGGGACTGGAGACTAAAGCATACAATGAATGGTTGCAGGAACTGGGTATGACTGTTCTGCAGAAGAGAAGAACTAGGGGTGACATGATAGCTGTCTTCCAGTACAAGGGTCTCCAACCTTGGTCCCTTTAAGACTTGTGGACTTCAACTCCCAGAGTCCCTCAGCAAGCAAAGCTGGCTGAGGAACTCTGGGAGTTGAAGTCCACAAGTCTTAAAGGGACCAAGGTTGGAGACCCCTGTTCCAGTACTTGAGGGACTATCTCAGAGAGATATCAGAGAAGTGGGGATAGGGGTGATATGAAGTCTCTCAGTCCTTTGAGGGGCGGTTACAGAGAAGAAGAGGTCAAGTGGTGTAGGATTTCCTGACTAACCAGGGGGTTGGACTAGAAGACCTCCAAGGTCCCTTCCAACTCTGTTATTCTATTCTATTCTATTCTATTCTATTCTATTCTATTCTATTCTATTCTATTCTATTCTATTCTATTCTATTCTATTCTATTCTCCAAAGCACCTGTGGGCAGGACAAGAAGTAAGGGATGGAAGCTAATCAAAGAGAGATGCAACCTAGAACTAAGGAGGAATTTTCTGTCAGTGAGAACAATTAATCAATGGTATAGCTTATCTCTAGAGATTGTGGGTGCTCCACAGCACTGGAGTTTTTCAAAGAAGAGATTGGATAGCTGTTTGTCCAGAATGATAGAAGGTCTCCTTCTTGAGCAGGGGTTGGACTAGATGACTTCCAGGGTCTCTTCCAATCCTTTTATCCTAGTTCTGGTCTTTTCATGTGCAGATGCCACTTCATTTGGGTAAGATGAAGTGTCTTATGCCTTCGTAGAAGATCGAGTGTGCCCCACTTTGTACTTGGTCTTCAAGGGTGTGTGTTGCTAAAAGCATAATCAAATGCACTCCCTGGCTCATAGAGCATTTCATCTGCTTCCCTTTCCTTCTTCCATTGACGGCAGAATTGTAATGGTTTTTGGGGCTAGAAGCCCTCCCTTTATGGGCACACGGAAGGGGACAAGCAGATGCCTCGACCTTCCAGTGATGAGCTAAGAAAAATGCGTCCTTAGATTGTTTCAGACACTCTTGTTCACAACTGTGCTGGTGTAAGCAATGAAGTTATTTGCTCAGCTTCTCCCCGAGCTAGCTATTCAAGTCTGAGGAACTCTTTCCCCTTCAGCAGAGTAATTAGGTACATGACACATACCGTCAGGTGTCTGACTGACAAGAAAATGTATTATACTGTACATGGATTTGATGTCACATTCAGAGATAATAAGGGACTGTGATTGATGGCATCTTTCAGAGAGCATTTTTTTTGTCATGCAAACGTTTCTCAATCCCTATTTAATTGCCCTCTTTTGGTGGGGTGTTTCTTGTTGTACCCTTCAGCTAGATGTCAAGCACATCTGGGCATTGTGTAGGATAAAAAGAAAAGAGCCACATTTCTAAAGGGAAATAAGTTTTGGGATGGTGATGGGCAGGAGATATATATATATATGTATGTATGTATACACACACACACACACACACACACATATATACACATATACACGTTTTCTGAGTTTTTCACGGGTGTTTATATATAGGTCTTTGGTTATTCGGGTTTTCTCCCGCGTAAAATTGGAAGTGTCTTGGCGACGTTTCGACAAAGTCTCATTCGTCATCTTCAGTTCACTATAGAACTAACACTGTGCATCCTGTAAATTTAATCCAGACCAGGAGTCTCCAACCTTGGCAACTTTAAGACTTGTGGGAATTCTGGGAGTTGAAGTCCACAAGCCTTAAAGTTGCCAAGGTTGGAGACCCCAGATCCAGACTACCATCTTTGATTGCTATTCCCAGTTCTATGAAAGTTCCAGTTTGGTCTACTCTTTGCTGCTCTCTAGTGGTCATTTGGAATTATCCACCCCAAATCTGGGTGGCCAATGCTTCCTTTGGAAAGGACTGAATTATGGCTCCCAATGTCACTCACTATTGCCTGTGTTAGCTGCGGCTGCTACTGGTGACTTGATATCTGAGGAGCTACACATTAACTAGTCTGCTTTAGGATTTCCAGGTGAAAGGAAGGATCACAAAGACGCAAAAAGAAAACTTGCACTGACCCCTTCAATATTTTATCAGGTCCTTAGGGGGATGGTATGCAGTTTCATGAAAGTTCACATATGGAATTCAGTCTTGAAGGTGAATCTTGTTTTGGAAGGCATATAAAATAAAAAACCTGGAGAGAGACAAGCTTCTCTGGTAGCAGATCTATCTTGGATAAAGTTTCATGACCTTTGATCAGGTGCCCAGGGTGGGCTGCACTTTCTTTAACAAAGGGTTCACTGGTTGTGAGTGCCCAGGCCCCTTTGGGAGAGAAATGGAGCTTCAAACAGGCTCCCAATCAGCTCAGGTAGCTCCGGTGAGAACAGCAGGGGTGGTGCAGAACGCAGCTGGGCCAGCAAATGAACCTGAAAGTAAGTTATAAATGGATAGCATAGAACAAGGGTGGCTGGGCAGGCCCAGCCAATGATCAGAGCTAAGGGTTCGCCTGAACCGTGCAACAGCCCACCACTGGTCAGGACCATCCGTTAAGTTGCAGCACAGATTTATTCAAGCCTATACACAAGAGTCGAGTCAACCAAAGTTCAGCACTAAATTGGTGCCAGATAAGGGTCAACGGAATTCAAGAGGGCTTAGACTTAGACTATTTGTGGGAAAGTAAGGCCTCTAAGCTGATGACATACTTAATTCCATCCCTCAGCTATGGCTGCTCTTCTCCTACAGCTTTAAAGATAACAAAGAGTTTTCTGTATCTCCTTTCTGCCATCCCTGGGTTGAGTTGAGGCAATAAGTTGAGGCAATAAGCAGCAAATGCTCAGTCTTACATATTGGAAAAAAGAACCCAAACACTAAGTACAAGCTTAATGGACATTACCTTACAGATGACCCCCACCCTGTTAAAGACCTTGGAGTTTTCATATTAAATGATCTAAGTGCCAAAGCCCACTGCAACTATATCACAAAAAAGGCTCTAAAAGTTGTAAACCTAATTCTGCATAGCTTCTTTTCCAAAAACTCTACACTACTAACCAGAGCATTCAAAACATTTGCCAGACCTATTCTTGAATATAGCTCATCTGTCTGGAACCCATACCACATCTCTGACATTAATACAATTGAATGAGTCCAGAAATATTTTACAAGAAGAGTTCTCCACTCCTCTGTAAACAACAAAATACCTTATACCACCCGACTTGAAATCCTAGGATTAGAAAACTTAGAACTCCGCCGACTCCAACAAGACCTGTGTTTAACACACAGAATCATCTATTGCAATGTCCTGCCTGTTAAAGAGTACTTCAGCTTCAATCGCAATAATACAAGAGCAAACAATAGATTCAAACTTAATGTTAACTGCTTCAATCTTGATTGCAGAAAATATGTCTTTTGTAACAGAGTTGTTAATGCTTGGAACACACTACCTGACTCTGTGGTCTCTTCTCAAACTCCCAAAAGCTTTAACCAAAAACTGTCTACCATTGACCTCACCCCATTCCTAAGAGGACTATAAGGGGCGTGCATAAGTGCACAAAAGTGCCTACCGTTCCTGTCCTATTGTTTCCTTTCAATATATGTGCTTGTATATAATGTTGTGACAAAAATATATAAATAAATAAAAAAAAAGATCCAGAGTGTATGGCATACTTTGTCAACCTGAAGACATTCTAGATATGCCGACTTCAACTCCCAGAATTGTTAGAAATGACCATTCTGGCTGAGGAATTCTGGGAGTTCAAGTTCATATATATGGTGGGTGTTGAAGCTGACTTCTTTTCCTAGAACTTCATATCGGCCTGCATGGAGGAAAATATCGATCAGTTACTCCACAGTTGCTAGTGTGATACTGTTGAAAATTTACTGATACTGACTAATTGCTCTACTTGCATGTATTTACTGAAATTCAATTTAACTAAGGGGTCTTCTCAGGAACAAATGCAGCATTTATTTCCAACTCTTAAATCTGATTGATGATGATGTGCATCAAGTTGTTTTCTACTCCTAGGGACCACATAGATTTTCTCCATGATAATTTATCTCTAATCTTGAGCGGCATGGTGGTGTAGTGGTGAAGATGCTCACTTCCCACTCGGAAGGTTGAGGGTTCAATCCTAGATGGCAGCAGATGTTTCTCTAGCTCCAAAGAAAAAAAAAATCTGCTGCGAACTTTGCATCAGGAAGGGCATCTGGCCAGTAAATGCTCACCTCCGTTCAGTCATTCCGCTTCTATCCCAGATTACAGGGTTGTCAGAAGGGAATTTTAATCTATCTCTGATCTGGTCTTCCAGGTCTTGCTGCTGGCCCTCTTCTCTTTCCTTTCACTTTCCCCGCCTTTACAGCTTTCTCTGGAGAGACGAGTCTTCACATTATGTTTCTCCAAAGTTGGATAATTTGAGTCTGTCCATGTTCTGACCTAAAAGCAGTGGTGGGATTCAGCCAGTTCGCACCACTTCGGGAGAACCGGTTGTTAACTTTCTGAGCAGTTTGGCAAACTGGTTGTTGGTAGAAATCAGTAGGGCAGAGAACCGGTTGTTAAATTACTTGAATCCCACCACTGCCTAAAAGTAAAGGTAAAGGTTCCCCTCGCAAATATCTGCTAGTCATTCCCGACTCTAGGGGGCAGTATGTTCTGACCTAGGCTCCCTTAAAAAGCAGGAAGCAGAAATTGGTCCCAGCCAAACCTCTTTTATTTACACGACTGTGAATTCCTTTCATTCACAGTCAGCAAGGTTTGTCCAAACAGTTTTGCAAGGAATAGTTATCACACGCCTTATCTCGCTTGGCAAGCTGCCACGTAACTTGTTTCCAAATGCAGAGTAATGCAAAACTTGGCACAGAGTCTCTTAGAGTGATGAACAGAACTTTCCACTCTTGCAACTATTGAACGAATTGTTTCCTGCAAAAGCCCCTTCCCTGTTCACTCCTCTTTTGTTTCCTATGGGAGGGGCCAATCACCTCCAAGATGTGGCTTTAGTCCCAAGTCGACCCTGCTTTCTGAGTTGTTCTTGTCTTCTGGCAGCTCTGCGCATAGGAACAGGCTCCTGCTGTTCCTCTGCCTTGCTGCTGTCTATCTCCCTCTCTGCTTCCAATGCAAGCCCTTTTTTCTTTTTGCCACAACAGTATACACAAACATTGTCATAAATAAAACAACATATATTGAAGAATATATATATATATATATATATATATATATATATATATAAGTAAAAAAAATATGCATCAACTATATTAATTTGATATAATGAAGGGAACAATAAGATAGGAACGGTAGGCACTATTGTGCTCTTATGCACACCCCTTATAGTCCTCTTAGGAATGGGGTGAGGTCAATAGTAGACAGCTTTTGGTTGAAGATTTTGGGATTTTGAGTAGAGACTATGGAGTCAGGTAACGAGTTCCAAGCATTAACAACTCTGTTACAGAAGTCATATTTTCTGCAATCAAGTTTGAATCGGTTGACATTAAGCTTGAATCTATTTTTTGCTCTTGTAATATTGTGATTGAAGCTGAAGTAGTCTTTTATAGGAAGATAGATGATTTTGTGTGTTAAACACAGGTCATGTCGAAGTCGACGGAGTTGTAAGTTTTCTAATCCCAGGATTTCAAGCCTGTTGGTATAAGGTATTTTGTTGTTTTCGGAGGAGCGAAGAACTCTTCTAGTAAAATATTTCTGGACTCGTTCTATTGTATTTATGTCAGAGATGTGGTATGGGTTCCTTGTCCAAGCTTTCCCCATCCACCAGGACTGGCCCATGTTCCTCCCCAACCTCCTCACTGTCCGATTCTGCTGCCAGCTTCACTGGCTGTCGGCGGTCCACAACAGTCCATTTGTGCCTTGAGTGAGAAATCTGGTTTGATTCGTTCAGCGAGCGATTGGCTTCTTTTTTTGGTGTTCTCAAGGGTCTTCTCCAACGCCAAAGGCATCAATACTCCTCCTTTGCAGCTTCTTCAAAATTCCCCTTTCACTTTCACTTTCGAAATCTACTGCTTGTTGATAGTCTCTGGCAAGCTTGAATTCTTATATTATGAAAAAAAAGGAGAAGAAAGGATATTTCTCCAAACTTGATTTTTAATAGGTCCAGGCACATGTGCCTGCTGAGGTTTGCTTTTTTAAAACAAATCATTATACTTCAAAAATGTTAATATTTTTAGCAAGAAACTGATGGCACTTTATTTATTAGCAGTAGGGACAGATACCCTTCAAAGAATTAGCTCACCATGTTGCATGGAGGAGAAGAAATGGAAGATACAACAAATGCAATGCAATCAATCTCACTGTTTAATGGAATGAAAGTGACAGCAGGAGAATATATTAATGATGGGAAGAGTTAGAGTTTGTGTTTAATATAGTACAGAACATAGGCACAAAGACTATTTCCCCCACACAAAACTCTTTTATGGTACACAATTAAACTTCTATCTTACACTACTATCTTCCGATTATTGTAAATTTATTCTATCTCTATTCTTATTTAATCTATATATTTTTATCTCCATGTTTCTATTTCTGTGTTAATGCTATGTTTTCTTATCTTCTTATCTTAACTATTTCTTCTTTAAATTTTTCCTTTTCTCCCTTAATCTTCAGCTCTAGTAGCCAAGAATTATTTTCTTTTGTTATCTGAAAACTGTTGTTAAGGTGCTTGCTTTTGGGTTGGAGTTTCTATTTAGAACATAGAATAAAAGGGTTGGACAACAACAACAACAACAACAACAACATGGTACCATGTCCAAAAATTTTTTAAGTTACATCAACAGATTGCAGCTTCCTGCAATAACACCAGTGGAACTGCAAAAAACAGCACTATTTGGAACATCATACATCTTAAGAAGGTACTTGGTTGATACCTAGGACGCTGGCAGCAACCCGTATCAATCATTAGCACCAGTCAATGGTATTTGTGATGTATTTTTGAATGTTTAGTTGACTGAGTTTCATGTTTAATGAATAAAGTAAATAATAATAATAATAATAATAATAATAATAATAATAATAATAATAATAATAATAATAATAATAATAACAACAACAACAACAACTACTACTACTACTACTGTGGAATTTCCAAATGCAGACCGATAAAGTTTTGGAACACAATACCCCGGATATCACGATTGTGGAAAAGAAAAAAGTGTGGATAGTTGACATTGCTATACCTGGTCACAGCAGAATCGATGAGAAACAACTTGAAAAAGTCACCAGATATCAAGATTTGAGAATTGAATTGCAGAGACCAGTGCAGGTGGTTCCAGTGGTACTCAGCACACTGGGAGCTGTGCCTAAAGACCTAGGCAAGCACTTGATAATGATTGGCGCTGACAAGATCACCATTGGTCAGCTGCAGAAGGCCACCTTACTGGGACCTGCTCGCATAATTCGCTGATATATCACGCAGTCCTAAACGCTTGGGAAGTGTTCGACTAGTGATCTGTGATACGAAATCCAGCATAGTTATCTCGTTTGCTGTGTATACTGCCATTTTGTGTAAATAAAATAATAATAATAATAATAAATATAATAATAATAGGGTTGGAAGGGACTTCGGAGATCTTCTAGTTCAACCCTCAGCTCAAGCAGGAGACTCTATACCATTCTGAAGAAATAGCTGTCCAAGTCTATTCTTCAAAACCTCCAGTGTTGTAGCACCCACAACCCCTGGAGGTGAGCCATTCCACTGATGAATTGTTCTCACTGTCAGGAAACTTCTCCTTAGTTCTAGGTTGGATCTCTTGATAAGCTTCCATCCCTTACTTCTTGTCCTGCCTACAGGTGCTTTGGAGCAGGAGACTCCAACCATGGCAACTTTAAGCTTTGCTGGCTGGGGGATTCTGGGAGTTGAAGTCCACCAGGCTTAAAGTTGCCAAGGTTGGAGACCCCTGCTTTGAAGAATATGATGACCTCCTCTTCTCCGTGACTGCCCCTCAAAGGACTGGATGACTGCGTATCTCCCCTACTCCCACTTCTCTGCTGTCTTTTAGGCTTCATTCTTTTCTTGACACACCCACATCCAGTTCCCTTTTTATAAAGCAACCTCTGCTCTCCAATTAAAAAAAAGATGGGGCTATTTTAGCTCTTTCCCCCCAGGTAGCACCAAAACTCTGGATTAAAGAAAATACCTTACTCATCACATGCCTTTAAGTGATTAGTTCAGTCTTCCACAGAAAGCCAACGTGTGTTCATCTTACTCTTACTTACAGTCTGCTCCCAATCTTTCAAGGAAGAGATTTTGGTTTTTGGGAAAACACGAGGCAGATCTTTAAGAGAAGAAAGCTGACCAGAAACTCTGGGAGGGATACTTGGTGCTTTCTGAGCTTGGTTGTTTTCTTGCAGTGCAGTGCTAGATTAGCACAAGCAATGATGAGGTTACCTAGTTGGGTAATGAAACTACTTATGGGACCGTCTACTGCCGGTCTCTATCTTCCAGCGTCCGGTGCGTTCCCACAGAGAGGGACTCCTCAGGGTGCCGTCATCCAAACAGTGTTGACTGGCGGCCCCCAGGGGGAGGGCCTTCTCTGTGGGGGCTCCGACCCTGGGGAATGAACTTCCCCTCGGGCTTCGACAACTACCTGACCTTAGGACCTTTCGCCGCGAACTTAAAACCTATTTATTTCGTATGGCTGGACTAGCTTGATTTTACCTTTAAATTTTAATTGAATTTGATGGGTTTTTAAATTTTGGTAATTTTATGGGGTGTATTGTTATTTTAAATTTTCGGGCAAGCTTAAATCAGTTTTTTTAAGGGTTGTTTTAATTATTGTGTATGTTTGTATTTTATCTGCCTGTTCACCGCCCTGAGTCCTTCGGGAGAAGGGCGGTATACAAATTAAAACATTATTATTATTATTATTATTATTATTATTATTATTATTATTATTATTATTATTATTATTATTATTATTATTATTATTATTAAATGTTCTGCAAGAAAACCACCAAGCTCAGAGAGCACCGAGAACCCCTCGTTTCAACCCTGAGCTACAAATATTCTCTCTAGTGGCAGAAGCTTTGTGCTGGATGGAGAGAAAAAGAAAATCAAGATCATTCTTCAATTCCAGATTAAAATTTGGAACTTTCATAAAAGCAGAAAGGAAATCAAGGTTAACTGAATTTAAAATAAATGATTCAAGGGTAAAAATAGACATTATTTTATCTTTGTTCTCTATATATGATAAGCATTTTTAAGTTCCCTTCACAGTTTAAAGCCATTGCCTTTTCCTTAAATTGAACCAAATTTTGAGGGATTCTGGGCTAAAAGAAGATTTATCCTGTTGCATAAGTGCCATCTTATGGTCTTTTGGAATCCTTATGACTATTTTTATATAATAATAATAATAGAGTTGGAAGGGACCTTGGAGGTCTTCTAGTACAATCCCCTGCCCAGGCAGGAAACCCTACACCACTTCAGACAAATAGTTATCCAACATCTTCTTAAAAACTTCCAATGTTGGAACATTCACAGCTTCTGCAGGCAAGTTGTTCCACTTATTAATTGTTCTGTCAGGAAATTTCTCCTTAGTTCTAAGTTGCTTCTTTCCTTGATTAGCTTCCACTCATTGCTTCTTGTTCTACCCTCAGGTGCTTTGGAGAATAGTTTGACTCCCTCTTCTTTATGGCAACCCCTGAGATATTGGAAGACTGCTATCACGTCTTCCCTAGTCCATCTTTTCATTAAACTAGACACATCCAGTTCCTGCAACCGTTCTTCATATGTTTTAGCCTCCAGTCCCCTAATTCTCTTTGTTGCTCTTCTCTGCACTCTTTCTAGAGTCTCAACATCTTTGTTGTATATTCTGTTGAGTCCTTGTTTTTGCAATTGCTGGGTCTCTGAATTGGAATAACTCTATAATCTATCTTTTTCAGCATTAATTATCTGCCCTTTGATAATTAGAGATAAAATGAGGTTTTCTATCTTGGTTTTTTTTTAAAAGTTTAATTTAGTTTATTCCCTGTGAGATCAGTTTATTTCCAAAAGTGAGAAAGGGCAGATATACCTCACAGGAGAAGGAGGGGCAGGGGAAAAGAAAGAGCAGCCTAGAGAAGTGACAGCAAACCTTTTTGGCACTGAGTGTCCAAACCGGAATGCGCAGGCTTGTGCGTGCATGCGCCAGCACTGGAAACCTGAAGACCAGCTGGCCGGCGCAAACATGCCTGCTTTTTAGGTGGTTTTGGCTGGTTTTGGGGCCATTTTGGGGCTGTTTTTTGGCCTGGAAAACAGCCCAAAAATGGCCTGAAAATGCCCCCCAAACAGCCTAAAAACGGCCTGGAAAACGGCCTGTTTTGGGTCCATTTTCAGAGCCCAAAATGGCCAGAAAATGCTCTGGAAAACACCCCCAAAACGGTCCAGAAAATGGCCTGAAAAATGGCCTGAAAAAGGCCCAGAAAAAGGCCTGAAAAACAGCCTGAGGATGGCCTAAAAATGGCTCAAAAATGTCCTGAAAAATGGCCCGAAAAAGGCCTGGAAAACAGCCTGAAAATGCCCCCAAAACGGTCCTGAAAACAGCCTGAAGATGGCCTGAAAATAGCCCAAAAATGGCCTGAAAAAGGCCTGGAAAACAGCCCAGAAAACCAAGATCAGCTGGCGCCAGAAACCAGAAGAGCAGCTGGGGATGGCATGTGGGCCCACAGAGAGGGGTCTGCGCACCATCGGTTCGTCATCACGGACCTAGAGTCACCATGTAGCTATGAACAAATAAGTCCAATCTTCCTTGAGTGCCATTGACCCTTATCTAAGCAGGTGTTGACTGTGAGTTGAGAAGATTAATGTCAGGTGAGAAAGATCAGGTCCACACATGAAGGATGAATTAAACTGATTTATTGCTATAACCAATTCACAAAAAAAACCTTCTCAACAAATGGCAAGGATCTCCTTAGACTTAGATAAGGCACTCAATGGCACTCAAGAAGGGTTGGATTTAGTTTGCTCATGGCTACATGATGTCTCTAGTCTATCCCTCTTTTCACTCTGAATTTATTTTATTTTTATCATATTATTCTCCAGAAGCACAATAGGGTTTTGAAACCCTATCTATCTCACAAACCCGGATGGGTGAATATATCAAGAATAGGATCCTCTAGAAGGTAGAGAATTACAATGACATCTTCAAAACTTCTAGTCCAAGGATAGGAGGACGGGCAAGGGAATGAAGATCCAGAAGATCTTTAGAAGAGGTTTGAGGCCACCGCCACTTTTTTATGTTTCACTTAATGGCTCTAAAATGAATATATTCCATTTATTTTCTGGTAATGGGTATGTAGACAAGGGTATTGCCCAGACAAGCGATGGAAGAGGCATTATTGGCTACTCTTTGGGGTTATGTGACTTGTTCAAGAACACAATTGTAGTAACTTGTAGAACATCTCAGCAAGTTGAATAATATTTTGATTGTGCATTCACAGTTCATGGGGGTATGATGATATTTTTCAATGATTTGTAGGCCAAAGGTGCAAGGCATGAACTTATTCCAATATCTTTTCACCCTATAGTGATTTTCATCTATAAGAAAGCAGATTCTGGTTGAATGTTACAAATAATTTCCTAATAGTAAGATCAGTTCAACAGTGAAACTACTTCTGCTCACAGATGGTGGCTTTTTTTTTACAAGGATGTGTTCAACAATTTATTTACATTTAATAGGAATCTTCTTGAAATGCCTCTGCTTGGATTTCTGAAGTAGAGGGTTAGATTGGATTTATTTATTTATTAGATTTGTTTGCCACCCATCTTGCCTTGAGATGGCAGCCTAAATTGCTAAACTCACGTATGGCCCTGAACTGTAAATAGATAGATGATAGATATAGATAGGTAGATGATAAATAGATATGTAAATAGATAGACAGACAGGCAGACAGACAGACAGAGGTGATAGACAAATAGAGATAGATAGATGGATAGATAGATAGATGATAGACAGATACATGATAGAATGATGATAGATGATAGATGACAGATGATAGATAGATGATAAATAAATAAATAGATAGATGATAGACAGACAGATGATAGATAGATAGATAGATAGATAGATAGATAGATAGATAGATGATAAATAAATAGATGATGATAACTGATGATAGGTGATTGATAGACAGACAGATAGATAAATGATAGACAGGCAGGCAGGCAGACATTGTATATTTAACTACGTATATCAATTTATTTATTCCTGCAGAAGAGCTTGTTGCAAGCACGTCAGATAATTATCAAAGAATGAAAGTCATGTACTTATTTTTGGATAAACCAATTTGCCATCATAAGATGAAGAGAGGTATAAACTTATTTTAATGAGCTAATGTAAAATCCAAAAATTGAAATAGGAGCTGCTGCATTCACGCACAAAAAATGCATGTGGCTTCAGGGACCTCAGAGTCTAGACAGAGGGACATCAAAAAGAAACTTGTTGCGCTGTGAACATGCTTTGAGTTCTCTTTTTAATGCCCTTACATCTGTAGCATAGCAATGCACTGGACACCCTGGAGGTGCCCACTAACTCTAATGATGCTTCAAAGGATGGTGCAAATATAGCTTCTTAATAGTTTAAGCAATCTTTACATACAACATAACCCTTTACATTTTCCCATAATAATTAACATGCTAATTTGACTATACCCAATTGGAAAATTCAGGCAGAAGACATGCAGAATTATAATAATATCCAATTAGGTTTTAAGGTTGGTTATGAGTTGCTCAATTCACATCTAATTAGATGCCACGGTGGGCATTCTTAGGAGGGAGTTGTTCCTATTTGAGGAATGAGGAAGTTTTCATAAGATACTGGCAGTTATTAGGGTCCAACCAGGAATGCTACTGCAGCTGATCCCTGAAGATCCATTAATCTGACATATTCTTTTATTTCTTTTGCAAAAATAAACTACAGGTTCTCGTGGTTACTTGGATACTCATGGTATCATTGGATACTTGTCAAGTGCATAGACAACCAATACATCCTTGCTAAACAGGGTCTTATTACCGGTAATCCTTTTGTGTGTTCTCATCCTTACCTGTTGACATCAAACATACTGTCAAGCACAGGAATATATATCAACGCTCTCTGAAAGAATCTGAACTGCTAACAGTCAAAGCAAATAGGTGGTAGATAAGAATCAACAGAATTCGAGGTAGGCTGGATTAAGATCTCTTGTGGGTGTGAAGGAACTCCAGACTGATGACATGCTTAACCTGTCCCACATGCTCAGCCTGATCATCTCCTACACCAGGGGTCTCCAACCTTGGCAACTTTAGAGCCAAGGTTAGAGCTCTGGGAGTTGAAGTCCACAAGTCTTAAATAATAATAATAATAATAATAATAATAATAATAATAATAATAATAATAATAATAATAATAATAATAATAATAATAATTTAATTTTTATACCGCCCTTCTCCCGAAGGACTCAGGGCGGTTAACAGCCAGCTTGTCATGTCCCACTCCTCCGCTGACGGCCGGGTCAGGGAAATCCGAATCCGGCGTGCCTCTGCAGCTCTGCCAAAGTCCTAGCAAAGTTCTCAAGGCAGGCAGGAGACCAGAAAGTGACTTCAGCAAGATAAGGTAGACTTTGCCTGACTCAGAGAATGCCAGAAAGCAGATCCTTTATATAGGCCATGGGGTGTGGCTCCATGACTCAGCACTTATCCCGGCCTGCCCCTCCCTTCCTTCTGTTGACGCCGCTTATCAATTCTTCTGAAGCGAGGGTCACTCCAGTCTGCAGCTGTTGGTAATTGACCTTCCTCAGGCTCACATGCTGTGGGGGAGGGGGAGGGGTCTAGTTGCTCCGTTTGCCTGGGCATGGAGCCAGAGCTGGAGGCTGGAAGCATTTCTTCTTCCTCAGCCTGTCTGGGCATGAAGCCAGGGCTGGGGCCGGGAGGCATGCTAGGACATTCCTCAGCGTTCGGAAGCAGATAAGATGGGCCCGGCTGCGGGGAAAGCGGACGAGGCACAACACAGCTAAAATACAATATGACATACAATAAAACCAATTTAAAAAACTTATTCGATGTGGCCCAATTAAAATTATAATTATAAAAAACATAATATAAAACCCCAATTTAAAACCCATGTTATATAAAGGGACCAAGGTTGGAGACCCCTGTCCTACACATACCAAGAGAGGACAACTTACCTTCCTTGCTGAACCATGATTGTACCCAAAAAGATTGGTCAAGTAAATGTCAACAGTGTTGATTCTGATCAGAGGTGGAAGTTGCTGGAGCTGCATAGGATATTTTTTCCAATGGACTTCCAAACATTGGTGATGGTATTGTCTGTAAACTCTTTTTAGATAAGTCTGTCCATTTAAGCTACAAGCTCTAACCTTGGTGATTTCATGGGCAAAATAAAAGAAGGCAAGAAAAAAAGAAGATCGATTATAGGGCAGGGATAGGCAAGCTTTCCTCAAGATTTTGATTCCATCATTCTTGAATCTCTATTGGTAAAAGATTGAAGGAGCTTAACACGTGTGGAGGAAACCCATCTGCTTTCTCTTGACGTAGAGATATACTAGTGAGCAGATGGTCACTTTTGATCCCCCAAGAATACTTTCATCTCTTTGTGTGTTGTAGCAGAAAGAGCAGAAAATAGTAGAGAATTGAAATATAAGTATCCAAACCATCTCCTTCCATGTTCCCTTCCTCTTCCTCTTGTACTTAGACAACAACTGCCCTCGAAATGACTGCTTCCTCAATTATTATGGAACCCTGGGGCTTGAAGGAGCTTTTTTCAGGAAACCTCCTATAGGCACATTACACAATAAAACAGTAGGCAATTGTGGGTTGAAGTCCACAGTTTTCAGCCAGGAGGCTACAGAATGATTTGATGGTGCAGTTTTTCATTTTCTATTGGACGGTTTGAGGCTTTACAGGTGCAGCAGGTTATTTTGCTATTCTTAAAACTGACGAAGCATATTAAAAACAAGCACCAAGATCAGGTTGCTGAAAATTAGCCATTTTGCTGCCAAATACTGAGTGCACAATCTTGGGACACAGCCAAGTTCAGAAATGGGAGGTGGCAGAGATGGAGCAGTCAGCTAGCAGGTGGCAGAAGTAAGTAGCGGCGTTCAATGTATGTTTTATGAGCAGCTGCTGAACGGAAGACCTTGTTCTCTTCGAGGGTTGTTTCAATACTCTTTTATTTTACATGACATTGCTGTATTAACGTACCTTTTGGGAGAGCTAGGATTCCCCCCCACCTTTTAATGGAAGGTACTATATACAGCAGTTGAAAGTAGAAATAAGGTGCCCAGAGATAGCTAAATATTTGGAAATGTAGCATCTATTTAAAGAATCAAATAAACCAAAATATGCGATGACCAGGGCGAAGGCATGGAGGCAACACAGCCAGCTAATAGATTGAACTCCCCTTTATTGCCCCAAGTAAAGGTAAAGGTTCCCCTCGCACATATGTGCTAGTCGTTCCCGACTCTAGGGGGTGGTCATCATCTCTGTTTCAAAGCCGAAGAGCCAGCACTGTCCGAAGATGTCTCCGTGGTCATGTGGCCAGCATGACTAAATGTCAAAGGTGCATAGAACGCAGTTACCTTCCCACCAAAGGTGGTCCCTATTTTTTCTACTTGCATTTTCAACGTACTTTCGAACTGCTAGGTCGGCAGAAACTGGGACAAGTAACGGGAACTCACCCCGTTACACAGCACTAGGGATTCAAACTGCTGAACTGCTGATCTTTCTGTTGACAAGCTTAGTGTCTTAGACACTGAGCCACTCCATCCCTATTTATTGCCCCAACTTTCCCCCAGATGCTCACACATTTATGACAACTCCCAGAGCAATGTGCTCACACACCCCTCCAACAGCCTCTGGCTTCGAGTAGTGCAGCAAAACACCATTAGCATGATGGCTTAAAGGCAGCAGTCCACCGAGGCAAAGGGAACACGATGGCAACAAGGCAAGGAGTCCAGTGAACTCCAGACATTGGCAATGACACACGAAACTCCCCGAAGTCAGCACTTGTTCCTAACAAACGCTCCTCCCCACAGCATCTCCTTAAGTCTCAGTACCCAGGTGTGTCTTGTAAAGAGGGGTGGGGCACTCTCCTCCCCAGTTGTCAGGTCAGCCTGAGCTGCTCCTGTCTCCTCTCCATTCTCCATGCTCAGGGATCAGGAGGGGGCAGTCCTTGCTTGTTGCCTGAGCTCCGTCGCTCCTCCTCTCCACTGCCTGCCTTTTCTTCTGCCTCTCTTGGTAATCCTGCCCCCATTCTTCCCTGCTGGCAAGTTGTCCCAAGCCTGAGGGACATGAGGCTGCCTCGTCCTGCTCCTCCCCACATTCCTCTGGAGCAAGGGTCTCCAACCTTGGTCCCTTTAAGACTTGTGGACTTCAACTCCCAGAATTCCTCAGCTAGCTTTGCTGGCTGAGGGATTCTGGGAGTTGAAATCCACAAGTCTTAAAGGGACCAAGGTTGAAGACCCCTGCTCTGGAGTCAACGAAGCTGCAACCTCGACCTCCATCGGCCCCGGCTCCAGCTCATCCTCCTCCATGGACTCAGGCTCTGACGGGGCCATGACAAAATGATAATCTCAGGAAGATGATACAGATAGTTCTTGACTTGCAGCCATTCATTTGGTGACCAATCAAAGTTACAACAGCACTGAAAAAAGTAACTTGTGACTACTTTTCACACAACCATTGCAGCATCCCCAGGGTCACGTGATCAAAATCCAGATGCTTGGCAGCTGGCATGTACTTATGACAGTTGCAGTGTCCAGGGTCATGTGATCTGCTTTTGTGTCCTTCTGACAAGCAAAGTTAGTGGGGCAGCCAGATTCACTTTACAACCGTGTTCATAACAACTGCAGGGATTCACTTAGTAACACTAGCAATAAAACGGGGTAAAACTCACTTAAAAACTGTCTCGCTTAGCAACAGAAATGTTGGGCTCCATTGTGATCAAGGACCACCTGTAGTGCAAATGCTGAAAATGAAGAGTCTATTTAGATGTTCTGAGAATATTCAGGTTTGATGTTTTGGATAAGTTGGGACACTTGCATTAATGTCACTTCTGGTTTGTTGTGTCTCTTTTGCCTTCTTTGTAGAATGTACAAAACACAAGGACTCCCAGAAATGGACTGGAACTCATGGCAAAAAAAAATATATATGCATCTTTGCTACAGGCTAAATTGTAAGGTGGCTGAAACTTAGAACATGGAACACAGAATAATAGGGTTGGAAGGAGCCTTGGGGGGTCTTCTAGTCCAACCCCCTCCCCAGGACAGATAATCCTACTTTCTGGACTTTCTTTGGGCTTGATGGGATGAATACACATGATCATAGAAAGAATAACAGAATCATAGAACAGAATCATAGAGCTAGAAAGGATGCTGAAGGTCCAACCTTCCAACCAAGCAGGAGACCCTATATCATTCTGGAAAAATGGATGTCCAATCTCTTCTTAAAAGCCTCTAGCGATGGAGCAGCCACAACTTTTGAAGGCAAGACATTCCACTGATTGATTGTTCTCACTTTCAGGAAATTTCTCTTTAGTTCTAGGTTGCTACTCTCCTTGATTAGTTTCCATCCATTGCTTCTTGTCCTGCTTTCAGGCTCTTTGGAGAATAGGTTCTTCTTCAAAGTTCAGGATACTTTTTACACCAGGGGTCTCCAACCTTAGCAACTTTAAGACTTGTGGATTTCAACTCCCAGAATTCCTCAGCTAGCAAAGCTGGCTGAGGAATTCTGGGAGTTGAAGTCCACAAGTCTTAAAGTTGCCAAGGTTGGAGACCCCTGCTTTACACTAACATAGAAAAACATGACAGTGACCATTTTTTAGATTTGATTTAGATTTTTTAGATTTTTTAGATTTTTTAGATTTTTTTTTTAAATAAAGTTTTGTATTGCTCTGCTTCCAGCCAGAGCCATCCCAGAGGTTCTACAGAGCCGTTAAATTAATCCCCAAACACGGCATGAAATATTATTTGAACCCCGCTGTAAGTAAACTGCAGTGATGTTCTATCCTTTCAATAGACTTTGAAAATTGTTTTTCTTCGGTCCAGGAGCATTTGTGGACTTGGATTGTTTTTAAATGTCCATTTGTGGCAACAATGACCAGCTATAAGAGAATTTCTAAAAATAATATCCTGATGTGGTTCTCGATCAGAGATAAAACAAATAGACTAATGAAAACGGTGTAAAAGGGCATAACACACTTGGACACAGGAAACTGCGCACACTGTGAGCTATAAATTTCCAGGGCAGAACATTTTTTTCCTCTACCCCTCAAAAGTAAGTATCGAAGCAGTAAATGTTGCCACTATAAAACATGGTTATTTTTAGTAATAGGGAAGGATGGGAAGGGCAGTCCATCAAAATGCGCAGATTTACAGCACCAATTCAGACTTGCAGAATATATGAGAACCTAGGAAAGTCAGGCTGGCCAAATTCCTCTTTGTATGACGTGATGAACTTCACAGTTTAGAAAGACCAACAGAATGAGCCTATTCTGGTCAAATGTGCCCAGGAAGTGGATAGAGTTGAAGGATGGTTTATACAGGAAAGGAAGGGGTGGGGGGGGAGAATGTGTTTTGTAGGAAGTTGAGAAAAACGTAGGCACAAATGGGTGTATCAAGAGAACTTAGTATGGTGAGACAGATAGATATGTATGGCTGCTGGTGGTTGTTTATCAGAACTCATAAAGAGCGGAACAGAAACTGGGCAGAATTTGTGGCTGGCAGGATGAAAGATTTGATGAAATTTCCCTGCTCCAACAACTATATTCTTTGTAAGATGGTATGCTTGCCTTTTAAAGAAAAGTGAGATGTTATTGAGTCCTTTCACTTTAGAATAGAATAGAATAGAATAGAATAGAATGGAATGGAATAGAATAGAATAGAATAGAATAGAATATAGAATGGAATAGAATAGAATAGAATAGAATATAGAATGGAATAGAATAGAATAGAATAGAATAGAATAGAATGTAGAGTAGAGTAGAGTAGAGTAGAGTAGAATAGAATAGAATAGAATAGAATATAGAATGGAATAGAATAGAATAGAATAGAATAGAATAGAATAGAATGTAGAGTAGAGTAGAATAGAATAGAATAGAATAGAATTCTTTATTTGGTCAAGTGTGATTTGGACACACAAGGAATTTGTCTTTGGTGCATATGCTCTCAGTGTACAAAAATAAAAATAAAATACATTCATCAAGAATCATAACATACAACACTTAGTGATTGTCATAGGTTACTAATAAGCAATCAAATCATACTAGGAAACAAATAAAACAATATAAATTGTTTTATAGAAGATGTATAGCTTTCAACTCCCACTATTCCCCAGCCAACATGCCAAGTTGTCAAATATGAGAAAACATGGCTTTAGGAAGCTAACACAGGGCAGGCTTTTGGACTAGGAATGAATAAAGTATGCGGCACAATATTAGAGCATTTTACCTTTCCTCTTATCAAAGTAAAAAACAGCTTTGGGGCTTGGGTGTCTGCAGGGGGTGGGAGAGGCATATAAGGAAATGTGTTGCAATGCAAATCATGTGACTTACTGATCTATACAGGTAGTCCTCATTTAGCAACTGACATTGGAATTGAGAGCTCGGTTGTTAAGTGAAGCAGATGCTAAATGAAAGATTGAGTGCAACTGTGCTTATGTTAGACCCAAAACCAGGAATGACTTCTATCAATTCTTCCAAGCTGAATTCTTTATTGTTTCACGCTTATTGTCAAGCGCCAGGGAAATAAGATTTAGGAAGTTCAAATGGGTATAAATATTTATTGCAAGCTGAAGCTCTCTACTAGAATCTGAACTACTAACAGTCAAGGGAAATTGGCGGTAGAGAAGAGTCAATGGAATTCAAAGTGGGCTGGACTTAGATCTCTTGTTGAGCACAAAGAGACAGTCTGGTCATCTCCTACATTTATAAGATGCTTATCCTTAGGGCAGAGGTGTCAAACTTGATTTCATTGAGGGCCGCATCAGGGTTGTGTTTCACCTCAAGGATGGGTGGGGGTGGGGGCGTGGCCAACTCGATGTCACTCATGTCAGGGGCGCCTGTGGAGGCCCAAGTGCTCTGCCAATGAAAAAGGGCCCCTGAGCTCTGTTTTTGGCTGTGGCAGCCTCCTGCAACCCTCTGCCAGCAAAAATGGAGCTGAGGAGGGCCGTGTTCCATTTTCATTGGTAGAGGCACTGTGGGCCGGTCCTTCGGTGTTTCCAGAGTGGCTCCACGGTCCAGATCAAAGCACCCCTTGGGTTGGATCCGGCCAGCGGGCCTTGAGTTTGACACACCTGCCTTAGGGGAAATAAAGTTTTATGCAGGATTAATAATCTCTACTGATTTTTTTTAATAAGACTGTTAACCTTCTCAGGATGAATTTCCTTTAAAGAAGTCTACCCCATCCTGGGTCTTCCAGATCCATTGGATCATGGTTCTAATCATGGCCAAGATTCCTTGGACCAGATTACCCAAGGCTTCTTTAGAGTCAAAGAAAAATGGCACTCAGTATAATGGATTGGTGCTTTAAGCCAATAAACACTTTTCCTATTGTTACTTGAGTTCCAATTGCTGTTACAACCTTAGCCTATTTGTCAAACAAGTATAATATATGGAGGCCGTTGACCAATTAAAGAATGCTGAGTTGATTAGTTAGAAGCCTTTTAGCTTATTGATAAAACAATTGAGTTTAAATAAATGTGCATATTTCTAAAACATTATTATGGGGTTTCTTTTCAGCTCTCCAAAATGTAAGATGCTTTTCAGTTTAATAAAGCAACTGGAAGTGCTGGAAGGCAAAAAGTGCTGGAAGGCAAAAAGCTATTTGTAAAGTTGGCTTCTTATTTTTCATTTCTGTAAGATATCAGGCCAATATAGTGCCCAAAATTAATGAGAGGTCTCAACCCAGAAGTTCATAACCTAATTTATCTTCTCCCCAATTAATCCATTCAATTTTGTGTACCTCCATAGATGAATCAAGGGTATTTTAGCCTTTTATAAACACTTAGGCAGAGAGGTGTAGTAGTCTTTTGGTTTCATCCTGAGAACAGGATAAGAAATAATGGATGGAAATCTATCAAGGAGATATCTAACCTAGAACTAAGTAGAAATTTCCTGACAGTTAGAACAATTTATTAGTGGAACAGCTTGCCTCTGGAAGTTTTGGGTACTCCATCACTGGAGGCTTTTAAGAAGAGACTGGATAGTCATTTGTCCAGAATGGTATAGGTCTCCTGCTCAAGCAGGAGGCTGGACTAGAAGACCTCCAAGGTCCCTTCCAACTCTGTTATTTTATTATCCTTCTTGAACAACTATGGTTATACTCAGGTGGGATTTAAAATTTTCAGCAAATGGTTCACTGCCTGGTTGCTGGGTGGGCATGGCCATGGGGGCATGGCCTACTTGGCCTTCTGCACCATGGCGGGGAGGGGGCATAGTTGCCCTCCCCAGGCTCCAGAGGCTTTCCTTGAGCCTCCAGGAAGGAGAAATGGCCTCCCCTGGGCTCCAGGGACCCTCCAGAGGCCAGAAACAGGCCCGTTTCCAGGCTTCCAGTAGGCCCGTTTTTCACCCTCCCAGACCCTCCACGCATGCCCTGCACTTACCTGGCATCTAAAATGGGCTGCATGGAGACTCCTGGGAGGGGAGGGACAGAGTGGGTAAGGTCAGCCAGTCCTTGGAATAACTGGTTCGATGAATAACTGGCCTCTGGTGGCTCACACTGTTAAGACAGTCTGTTATTAACACAGCTGCCTGCAATTACTGCAGGTTCAAGTCCCACCAGGCCCGAGGTTGACTCAGCCTTCCATCCTTTATAAGGTAGGTAAAATGAGGACCCAGATTGTTGGGGGCAATAAGTTGACTTTATATATAATATACAAATGGATGAAGACTATTGCTTGACATAGTGTAAGCCGCCCTGAGTCTTCGGAGAAGGGCGGGATATAAATGCAAATAATAAAAAAAAAACCTTCCGGTTCTCCCAAACCATTCCAAACCAGCTGAATCCCACCCCTGGTTATACTAAAAAGAATTAAATGACCTGGAAAGGAGATATTGCAAGATGCCAATGTAGTCGCATACATGCAACTTAGTAGATTTTGATGAACTAAAATATTATTTTATTAGGGGGGTAGTTAGGAGCACCTTTTGGGAATTGTGATCAATCCCTACCATCTCCCAAGGGTGGCAAACTGGCGATTGCTTTTAGAGAAACTTTTAAACATTTAAACAGTGTCAGAGTCACAAAGTTCCAGCTTCAATAGGAAACAGCAGCAGCAAGTAGCAAAAAAGGGGGAAAAAAAAGACTAAATCTGTTGTAGGTCCTTGAAAAAGCAAAGTTGAGGACTGCTTTGCCAAAGTCAATAGTGATGTTGTAAGGCGGCATTGTGTGCTCCCACACAGTAGTCTGAAACAAATCAATTTCAATTTACCTGTCTGGCAAAGAAGCCATTATTTAGAACCAAATGGCTCCAGCTCCCGTAACATCTTGTGAAAATGCATTGTGGTTTTACTGAGAATTATCTTATGATGAAATTATTGGTTTAGAAGCAAAGTGGAGGCTGCTTCCTGAATGTGAATGTGGGGAGGCATTGATTGAGACCCGAGCTGCTCTTAACTGGAAAGGGATCTCAGCCAGACAGGAACCGAATGAAGATACAGTTGGGGAAAATACGACCCTGGGATTATTTAAGATGCAATAGAAATTAACGGTTGCTATCAGTGATGATAGCAGGGACGCAGTGGCTCAGGGGCTAGGACAGCTGAGCTGTCGATTGAAAGGTCGGCAGTTCGGCGGTTCGAATCCCTAGTGCTGCCGTGTAATGGGGTGAGCTCCCATTACTTGTCCCAGCTTCTGCCAACCTAGCAGTTTCGAAAGCACGTAAAAATGCAAGTAGAAAAAATAGGGACCACTTTTGGTGGGAAGGTAACAGCGTTCCGTGCACCTTTGGTGTTGAGTCATGCCGGCCACATGACCACGGAGACGTCTTCGGACAGCGCTGGCTCTTCGGCTTTGAAAGGAAATGAGCACCGCCCCCTAGAGTCGGCAACGACTATCACGTATGTGTGAGGGGAACCTTTACCTTTTACCTTTATCAGTGATGAAATCTGAATCAGTTTGCTATCACTTTGCTGGCCACGCATGTATGCTGTGTGCAGTGGTGGGTTTCAAATTTTTTTACTACCGGTTCTGTGGGTGTGGCTTGGTGGGTGTGGCATTGCTTGGGGGCGTGGCTTAGTGGGTGTGGCAGGGGAAGGATACTGTAAAATCTCCTTTCCCACCCCACTTCAGGGGAAGGTTACTGTAAAAATCCCCATTTCCTTTCGATCAGTTGGGACTCGGGAGGCAAAGAATAAATCAGGACGGCACCAGTCAGAGGTGATATTTACCGGTTCTCTGAACTACTCAAAATTTCTGCTACCGATACTCCAAAACTGGTCAGAACCTGCTGAAACCCACCTCTGGCTGTGTGCCAAATGCGTGCTGCATGCACATGTGCAGTGCACACCAAACACACGCTGTGCACACATGCATATGCAGTACATGCCAAAAGGAGGCTTGGGAAGGTAAGTAGAACAGTGAGGGGGGGATCAGCTGTGCTGCACAATTTAGATTCACTAGAAAGCAGGATTTCCAGCTTTCTAGTGATTTTAAATCGCGTGACACAGCTGATCGTTGGAAATACCAGTTCAGAGGAACCAGTAGCTTTTTTTTCCTACCGGTTCACACAAACCAGTAGTTTTTATTGCTACCGGTTCGCCTGAACTGGTGTGAACCAGTGTGAACCGGGAGCATTTCACCACTATTGATGGATATGCAAACTCAATGGACATTACCTTACAGATGACCCCCACCCTGTTAAAGACCTTGGAGTTTTCATACCCAATGATCTAAGTGCCAAAGTCCACTGCAACTACATCGCGAAAAAAGCTTGAAGAGTTGTAAACCTAATCTTACGTAACTTCTTCTCCAGAAACACTACACCACTAACCAGAGCTTATAAAACATTTGCTAGACCAATTCTTGAATACGGCTCGCCTGTCTGGAACCCATACCACATTTCAGGCATCAATACAATTGAACGTGTCCAGAAATATTTTACAAGAAAAGTTATCCACTCCTCTGAATACAACAAAATACCTTATGCCACCAGACTTGAAATCTTGAATTTAGAAAACTTAGAACTCTGCCGCCTTCGACAAGACCTGTGTTTAACTCATAGAATCATCTATTGCAATGTCCTTCCTGTTGAAGACTACTTCAGCTTCAATCACAACAATACAAGAGCAAACAATAGATTTAAACTCAATGTTAACCGTTTCAATCTTGATTGCAGAAAATACGACTTCTGTAACAGAGTTGTTAATGCTTGGAACACACTACCTGATTCTGTGGTCTCTTCTCAAAATCCCCAAAGCTTTAACCAAAAACTGTCTACTATTGACCTCACCCCATTCCTAAGAGGTGATAAGGGGCGTGCATAAGAGCACAAACGTGCCTACGGTTCCTGTCCTATTGTTTCCTTTCATTATATCCAATTAATATAGTTATTACATACTTATGATTATATTTATGCTTATATATTATGTAGTTATTTTCATGCTTATGCTTATATATATTGTTGTGACAAATAAAAATAAATAAATAAATTAAAAGCATGTAGGTTGCATGTCAATCCTTCTGTGAAAGTCTAAGCTCTTGTTTTAGGTTTCAAATAGGATGTTTTTATGCTTTATGTTTGTGTTTATGGAAGGGAGATAGCCAAGTGATATGGTGAAGTTACTGGGATAAGTGAGTCTGAAAGTTTGGACCTTTTGAACAAAATGGGGGTTGGTTAGTTTCTTTTTCTCTCTATATAGGCAGATTTTCGATTTACAAAAGTTCATTTAGTGACCATGTGAAGTTACAACAGCACTGAAATAGGTGATTTATGACTGTTTTCCACATTTACATCATGTGATCAAAGTTCGGATGTTTGGCCATTGACTCATATTTATGATGCCTGCAGTATTCTGAGTCGTGTGATCACCTTTTGTGACTTCTGACAAGCAAAATCAATGGGGGAGACAGATTATTTATTTATTATTTATTTTATTTATTTTTTGTATTTTTATACCGCCCTATCTCCTAGGGACTCAGGGCGGTTAACAACCAGATAAAAAATATACATATAAATACAAATAAAAACATCCATTAAAAAACTTATTATAAATGGCCGAATAATTAAAATGATGATAATAAAAATAATAAAATCCCCATTAAAACCAATTCAAATTTAAAATCTAGTCCAGTCCTGCGCAAATAAATAGATGTGTCTTAAGCTCGCGGCGAAAGGTTCGGAGGTCGGGAAGTTGGCGAAGTCCTGGGGGAAGCTCGTTCCAGAGGGTGGGAGCCCCCACAGAGAAGGCCCTTCCCCTGGGTGTCGCCAGCCGGCACTGTTTGGCCGACGGCACCCTGAGGAGTCCCTCTCTGTGAGAGCGCACGGGTCGGTGAGAGGTATCCGGTAGCAGCAGGCGGTCCTGTAAGATTAACTTAACATTTGCCTAACCGCAGTGATTTACTTAACAACTGCGGCAATAAAGGGGCAAAACCCACTTAGCAACAGAAATCCTGGGCACAATTGTGGTCATAAGACGAGGACTGCCTGTTCAAATAATTACATTATTTATTTATTTATTTATTTATTTATTTATTATTTCGATTTTTATACCGCCCTTCTCCCGAAGGACTCAGGGTGATGTACAGCCAGAATTATAAAAACAATACAATATACAGATTAAAACAGAAAGTTAAAATAACATATTCTATAAATGGCCGAAAATTTAAAACCGTCAAATTTAACCCATAAAATTCATAAAATACCCCAATTAAAATTATTTAAAATTCAAAAAGTTTAAAAAATTTAAAAAATTTAGGCCAGTCCCGCTTGGATAAACAAGTGCGTTTTCAATTCACGGCGAAAGGTCCGAAGGTCAGGTAGTTGACGCAAACCAGAGGGAAGTTCGTTCCAGAGGGTAGGTGCTCCAACAGAGAAGGATCTTCCCCTGGGGGTCGCCAGCCGACATTGCTTGGCAGACGGCACCCTGAGAAGGCCCTCTCTGTGAGAGCGTACGGGTCGGTGGGAGGCATAAGGTAACAGCAGGCGGTCCCGTAAGTACCCGGGTCCTAAGCCATGGAGCGCTTTAAAGGTAGTAACCAACACCTTGAAGCGCACCCGAAAGACCACAGGTAGCCAGTGCAGACTGCGCAGGAGTGGTGTTACACGGGAGCAACGTGTGGCTCCCTCGATCATTCCGCGCAGCTGCATTCTGAACATTAAGATTTCCCACTCCCCAACACACACTGTATCACCGTGATCCTATGGCACACGTGCCAGAGCTGCATGCAGCGCCTTCTCTGATGGCACGCGAGCTTTCACCCCAGTTCAGCTCTGCTGTGCATGCACATGCACCTCCCACCAGCCAGCTGGTCTTTGGGTAAAGTGACCAGATTTCAGCAATGGCAAAGCGGGACACCATTGACGGTGGGGGGGGAGGGGGAGGCTGCGCATGCATGCTGAGTCTTGCCATCTGCCTGAAGGAGGAGGAGCGGCTGCTGCTTCTCCGCTCTTCCAGGCAGGCTCAGCTCTCCTCTCGGCTCTTCCAGGCAGGCTCGGCTCTCCTCTCAGCTCTTCTCTTCCTCTCAGGTGAAGTCAAGCTGTGTCTCTCCTCCCTCTCGTGCCCCCGCCTCCTCCTCTTGCGTTGCCGCCTCCCATTTTCAGAATGGGAGTGAAACAAACAAAAAAAAGGGACTTTTTGGAATTGCCACGGGACGCGGGACAAATTATTAAAAAGCGGGACTGTCCCGCCAAAAGTGGGACATCTGGTCACTATATCTTTGGGTCTCTGCCATGCATATGGGTGTGTGTGTGAAGTGTGTGGGTTGGGGCACACACGAGACGGGTTGCACACATGCCCGGGGATCAGGGTGTATGTAGGGGTTGTGGGTGCAGGCATGGGGGGGCAGGGTGCATGTGCAGGCATGGGGCGCATGCATGGGGCCACGCATACATTGCATTTTGGGGGTTCGGATGCACGCATGTCTCAGTCTGGAAAAGGTTAGCCATCGCTGCTGTATCACATGCCTGGGCTAAAAAAAATCCATACCCCTTCAATCACAAGATAATAACGAAACCCTCCTACAATTTAACATTGTTTTAATGGCATGGCTCATAAAATGAAGAAGATTGTTCCCTCTGACTTATTTTGAGTTCCACTCCAGTTAATTAAGAGAGAATAAACTTTGATGAGCTTACAAACTCTGTGAAAACCCTGAATAGAGAAGATGGGCTGGTGACCCCTTCCAAGTTCTGAGGAATTAGATAAGAGTCACAATTAATAGCTCTGGATGTTTCTCTTTCTTAGCAAGAACAAATAATGATCTTTGAATGAATGGTGAAATCCAATCCTTTTCTAAACAGATGGGCAGTAAATGTAGAAATTGGAAATTGGCATATCTGGGATCCTGAGAGACCTTGAAATCATGAAAACTCAAGTTCTTAAATTTGGTAAAAAAAAAAAATTGGAAGCCTTGAAGAAAATCACTGTTATTTCTCATGAAACCAGAATTAAGACTTTAGAAGAAAAAGATCAATCTCATCATGATAAGCTCATTACCGATCTACAAACCGAACTACTTAAAGTACACGGGCAGCTGACCAGAAATAATTTAAAAATAATTAATATACCTTTGGATGTTGAGCAGCAGAAGCCTTTGTTAAATTACATGGAAGAATGAATTCAGGAAATCTCTTCCTCGCTAGATGATTTTAAATTTGAGATAATGAATGCTTACAGATTAAGAGCAAGAGCAATTCCTCATGGAGATCTGCCACCGTAATTGTTTAATTTCTGAACTTCACTGCTAGAAACCATGTTTTGCAGCCTTCGGGGCAAGTTGCTGAACTGAAATACCATGGATGTACAACTGTGAGTTAGCTGCATCTTTTCTTTACAAGTACATTACCCAAGGAGTGACTTCAGTTCAGTGTGTATAGTGGAAAGGAACAAAAAAGTTACTTTCTTTTTCTTGGAACAGGCAATTTTTGACTTGTCTCCCAGAGATGAAAGATTTACAAGCCCATCTGCTACTGCTGAATTTTTACAGGTTGCATGTTTATCTGTTTCCTTCCTTCCTTCCTTCCTTCCTTCCTTCCTTCCTTCCTTCCTTCCTTCCTTCCTTTTCCCCTCCTTGCCCCCTCTCCTTTTTTCTCCCTCCCTCCTCCTCCTCCTTCTCTTTATGTATGAGTTTAAAAACTATTTTCCTATCTTTTTATTTCCAAGGCTAATGGTGGTCATGAGTGCTGGGACAGTAAGCTAAGCCAAAGCAGAGTTTTAAAATGGAAGCAGCAGAGCTGGAAAATTAAAGCTAAGTAGATCTTCTGCTTCTTGCTAAGAAGAAGCTTCCAATCAGAAAATTCTTCTTCATTCCCAGATGGTCTAATTAGCTTATCCCTTCACATAGCCTGTAACAGAAGACATGGGCCTGAGCCAGAGGGGGTATCAGGAAAGTCAAAATAGCAGGTATGACTGGCCAATAAAGCCTAATTAATTTTAAGCATGCATTCAATCTTCTGTAAAGGGAAGAGATTTTGTGCATTTACTCTCACCATCTTGATTTTCTTTAACCTCAGCCCTAGTCTGGGATAAAAAGTGGACAGCAGTTCTTCTTATTGGCCTGGCCTCTCTCTTGTAAGCCAGGTTGTGGCTTGCTGGCATCCTTCTTATCCCAAATACGGGAGAGAGAAACCTGGCTTAATATGGTTTGCCATTGTAGTGAACTTTCCAAGGTGCTATTGTTCCCAAACATCATGATTTAGCAGACAGTTCCTTTCATCGCAATAAAGAAACAATTATCGGTAGGAGCTTCAGTGGCAAAGTGTGTCACTGAGGAGAAGAATTAATAGGCCACAAAGCACTCCTCGTTTATTGTCTGTGGGCCCTTCTTGTTTTTAAGGGTTCTCTTTGTGAAAAGACAAGAAAGCTGAGATCACTCCAGAGAGTGTTTTTACGCTCTTCCTTTATGCAGATGGTATCTGTGCTAGGGCCATGTCATTCATTCATATATATTCATATACACATTCATTCATATATATACATATACACACACACTCTCACATGTGTATCAAATCAAATCCTTTGATTTGATGGAAAATAAATCACTGCTGGTTTGGGGTTTTTTTGGTAAGGAGAACAAATTTCAGTGACATTTTTTTGGGGTTTAGGAAAAGTACTTGGTCTTTTGTGATGAAAAAGGGTTTTGGATGGGTCCATTAGAGGAAAATGCTTCTCCTGGTTTGCAGCTTTCCTGGTTTGTACATTTCAATTAATTTTAATTATTTGGGACCCAGGGAGATCCAGAGCACACAATGCAAGTTGCTGGTGTAAAGCTACCGTTGTACCATGTAATAATAATTCAGGAAAAAAATACTTTTTTATGGTGGTGACAAAGAATCACTTATTTTTCTTTAATTCAGAGTGTCAGCCTCCACTCCACCCTTCATTTACTTTTAAATGATTATATCAGTAGATAGAATGTAAAATGTTTATTTCTGTATTATAAACTCTTAGGATCATGAGATGAATCATACCACCATCCGGGGTAAGGGAAAAGAGCTTATTATTAGTGTCGGCTGACATAACTGGGAGGAGGGGTGATTAATGATTGAGTGTTATCAGCGCTTTCTAACCGACACTCCATTCCTGAGTTGACTGACATCCAGAGACTTGTGGAAGAAGATTACCACGAGGGGCCGTGAAGGAGTTGGCATTGGACCAGACCAGCCTGACCTCCTGGAGGAGGAGGGACAATTGGGGGGATATGATATGTTTGCCATATGTTGTCTCAGTTCCAGCTTTGCTTGGCTGCTAACCAGACTGTAAAAGTAAAAGTACTTGTTTCATTCCAAATGGAGTCAAGGTGAATTCTTTCCTATTTGCCGTCGGGGTAGCCTGACATTAAGCTGGAACTCACATCATGTCTACCAACCAGGATTGCAATCGCAATACCGGGGAAGAAACCCAAATGTGATGGAAGGACTGCCGCCGGCTGAGCTGGGGAGGCGTCCGAGGAATTTTGCTGACACTTTTAACCCCGAGCTGGAAGTTTGCAGAGCTCGTGGATTGAGCAATTAAAGCTGGAAGAGGAAGGTGGGAACCAAGTGCAAGAGTTTCAGCCTGGAGTAACAAAAAGAGAAAAAGAAGGGACGGTGAGACTTTCGGATTGGCAAGGAGAGAGAGAGATAAGAGACAGACGCCAGCTGGAGGAAGCCTTTCGTCTTTTCCGTGAGGTGAAAGTAAGGCTAGCTGTTCGCCAAAGGTATGAATCCCCTGTTCAGTCCTCCAAGGGGGGAGGGGAAGAGGAAGAAGAAATTACAAAGAGGCCCGTTAGAGGTGATTTCCAGGGTGGTGAGATTCCTGAAGAGACGGAAACTCTCTCCCCAGAGGAAGCTGAATTGGATGGGGGCCGGGCGCCACCTGCTGACCATGCAAGGCCGCGCAGGGGAAGGAAAAAGCCAAAAATTCCTCCCATATTAGAAAAATTTGATGGAGATGCGAAGGAGCTGGAATTGTTCCTGGCGATAGTGAATGACCACATGTTAGACTGGGGGGGAGATTATTGGTCACAGGCAGCACAAGTTAGAGCTGTGACCCACAATTTGACCGGAAGAGCAGCTGCATGGTTTGTGTCGCTGTATAAAAACCACTCCCCCCTACTGCAAAATTACGAGCATTTTATTACGGCACTAAGGAGGAGGTTTGAGGACCCCCTGGCGGAGCAGAAAGCCAAAGGTCGAATGAAACGCATCAGGCAAGGGAGGAGACCGGTGGCTGATTATACCCAGGAATTCAGTGATCTAGTCCCCTTGATGAGAGGGTGGTCGGAGGTGATCCTGGTCGACTTTTACAAAGAGGGCCTGAATGGAGATCTCTATGAACTGTGCCGGGCACGAGCGTCTCCAACCACATTGTATGGCTGGTATACCCTGGCAGCAGAGATGGAAATTGAACTAGCGAAGGACCGTAGCAGAAGGCAGCGCACTGGAAGACCTTACCCGGCCCATTCTCCTGGGTGGCCCTCAAGGGACACGCCTAGACCAGAGGGAGGGAGACAACGATCGACTGCGTGCTACAGATGCGGAAAGGAGGGCCATCGGGCAGCCGACTGTCGAGTGAAGTTGGTTCCAAGCACGACCCCTGGTGGTGGGAAGGAAGCAGTGAAACCAACTGCTAAGGCGCGAAAACCGGCAAAAGTGGAGGACGGCATTGCCAAGAAGGGCACGCCCATCCAAGAGGACCGCGAAGCGTCGACCGACACTGATGACAGCAAAACCACATCGGAGTCCGACGAAGACTTTCTGGTGAGTTGGGCACGGGGGCCCTTGGACATTCCAGTCAACCTGCATGTTCCCTCCTCGGGCAACAAGGGGGAAATGTTAGCATTATTAGATTCGGGATGTACTAGATGCATGATCAGTCCCGAACTAGTAGAAAAAATGGAACTAAGGTTGAGAACCCTAAGCAGGCCCATAGCATTTGCCCAGTTGGATGGCAGTGTGGCAGGGGGAGGACCCGCCCATTTCGTAACAGAACCCATAGAAATGGAAATTGGAGACCATCGCGAGATTTTAAACTTCATAGTAGCCCCTGGAATGGACCAACCTTTGGTACTAGGACTGTCATGGTTGCGGAAATGGAACCCCCATATTAACTGGAGAACGGGAGTCTTACGGTTCCGCTCAAGAGCGTTAAAAGAAGGAAAAGGGGGTTCCAAGAAGAGTCAGACTATGGCCATGCTCCAAGATAAATGGGGGGCAATGGTTGAACGGATAGATGGGGAGGAAAGGATACCTAAGGAGTACTGGGACCTGCGGGAAGTCTTTAGTGAGAAAGCATCAGACGTTCTACCTCCCCATAGGCCTATTGATTGTGCCATCGACATCCTACCGGGGGTAAAACTTCCAAAACCAAAAGCTTACCCCATGACCCAAAAAGAATTGGGAGAGCTGCGAAAGTTCATAGACAAAAACCTAGAGCGGGGCTTTATCCAACCAGCTAGGCCTCGCGTGGCCGCACCTGTGATGTTCCGGGAAAAGAAAGACGGCTCATTTCGTCTTATAGTTGACTATAGAAATTTGAACGCGGTGTGCGCCGAAAACATATACCCCATGCCGCTCATGAAAGATATGTTAGCACACTTAGCGAAGGGGAAGTTCTTCACCAAATTGGACCTGCGAGAAGCTTACTACAGAGTCCGTATAAAGGAGGGGGATGAATGGAAAACCGCTTTCAACTGTCCACTAGGGTGTTTCCAGTTTCGAGTACTGCCTTTTGGTCTGCAGGGGGCGCCTGCAGTTTTTATGCAACTGATAAATGAAATACTCCATCAGCATTTGTTCAAAGGAGTTCTTGTCTACCTTGACGACATACTCATCTATACAGAAACTATGGAAGAACACATTAAACTAGTAAGAGCAGTTCTCAAAAAGTTATTATCTGCTGAACTGTATTGCAAGCTATCCAAATGTGATTTCCATCAAACCAAAATAGACTACCTAGGATATCGCATCTCGGCTGATGGGTTAGAAATGGATCCAGGAAAAGTGAAAGCTGTTTTGGAATGGGCCCCCCCACGCACACGCAAACAGCTCCAAAGTTTTTTGGGATTTGCAAATTTCTATCGTCAATTCATCCCCTCCTTTGCTCAAATTGCTTTACCAATCACTAACCTCTTAAAACTAAAGGAGACACGAAACCCAAACCATCATTACCCCTCGAATGGACAATGGAATGTCAAGCAGCATTTGAAAAATTGAAACGACTCTTTGTCACGAACCTATTTTAAAGCACCCTGACATGGATGTTCCTTTTGTAATACAAGCTGATGCAAGTGATGTAGCAGTCGGAGCCGTCTTGCTCCAAAACAATGCTGATGGTAATTTACAACCCTGTGCTTTCACTTCGAAAATTGACTGAAACCGAAAGACGATGGGCTATTTGGGAAAAAGAAGCGTTTGCAGTTCATTGGGCTCTACGGACATGGAGACAATTCTTAGAAGGTTCAAATCATCCTTTTGAAGTTTGGACTGATCACAAAAATCTGGAAGCGCTAAAGACTCCTAGAAAACTTTCGCCTAAACAAGCCCGTTGGACTCAATATTTTAACCGCTTTAATTTTACTTTACAGTATATTCCTGGAGGGAAAAACTTCTTAGCAGATGCTCTTTCACGTTTACCCCAATACAATTGCACTCGCTCCGAGGTGGTTCAACCAATACTTCCTGTGCAACAGTTGGCGGCCCCAGCAATAACTAGAAGCCACTCCAAAGCTGACCCCTCACTCCCAGATGAACTAACCAAATCGTTTAAAGAAGCTTTAAACACCGATGACTGGTACTTAACGCATTCCCATGAATGCACACTCCGTGATGGACTAGCTTGGATTGGAACAAAACTATATGTTCCTCTATCACTCAGAGAAACCATCCTACAACGATGCCATGATGCCAAGATGGCAGGGCATTTTGGATTTGTGAAAACTTTGCATCTTCTTAAAAGACAATTTTGGTGGCCAAGTCTTAAAAAAGACATTCAAGCATATGTAGCAAGTTGCCCGGTCTGTGCATCATCCAAAAGACCTCCGGGAAAACCTCCTGGACTACTACAAACGGTAGCCAGACCAGGAACCCCATGGAAAGAAATATCCATGGATTTCATAGTGGAATTACCTGAAAGTTCAGGCAATACTGTTATATGGGTAGTGACTGACCTTTTCTCCAAACAAGTCCATTTTATTCCATGTTCAAAAATACCCTCCTCAAAGACTCTAGCAAAGTTGTTTGTACAACACATTTATAGACTTCACGGAGTGCCTGATCGCATCATTTCAGATCGAGGAGTTCAATTCACTTCTAAATTTTGGAAAGAATTTTTACGACTCATTGGTTCCGCCCAAGGATTAAGCTCCTCCCATCATCCTCAAACTAATGGAAGCTGTGAACGTTCGAACTCTGTACTAGAACAATATCTCCGATGTTATGTTAACTACCAGCAAGATAATTGGGCTGATCTCTTACCTTTTGCTGAAGTTGCCTACAACAACTCAATTCATAGTAGCACGGGATTTACTCCTTTAAAATAGCTTCAGGCCAAGATTTTGTTCCTATCTCGAACTCCCAAAGGAAGAAACTACTATTTCCTCTTTATCAGAATGGATAGATCAAATACAAAGCACATGGAAAATGACTGCAAGGCGATCGACGACGCTCACCGTGCGCATAAAAACAAGCAGATAAAAAGGTCCCTGAAAACAAATATCAAGTGGGCGATAAAGTTTATCTTTCCACCAAATATCTTCAAACCACTCAGAAATCTAAAAACTTGGACCCAAATATGTGGGACCTTTCCCAATAGTAAAATCATCAACCCGTGACGGTACAACTAGATTTACCACAAACACTTAGGAGCATCCACCCCGTTTTCCATGTCAGTTTGCTGAAACCTGAACACACATCTACTTTCCGTCCTAACCATACACCCCCCCCTATACCAATTCTCATAGACGGAGAACAACACTTTGACATAAAAGAAATTTTAGACTCAAGAAAACATAGGAATAAAATTCAATATCTTATTTCTTGGAAACACTTCCGTTATCCCAAGCTGAATGGGTGAATAAAGAAGATGTTCATGCCTCGGAAAAAATAGCACAATTCTATAAAAAATATCCTGACAAACCCTAACTTCTCTTTTTTCTTTCTAGGACTGACGTCCTTGTTGCAGGAGGGCCGAATGTCAGCCTCCACTCCACTCTTCATTTACTTTTAAATGATTATATCAGTAGATAGAATGTAAAATGTTTATTTCTGTATTATAAACTCTTAGGATCATGAGATGAATCATACCACCATCCGGGGTAAGGGAAAAGAGCTTATTATTAGTGTCGGCTGACATAACTGGGAGGAGGGGTGATTAATGATTGAGTGTTATCAGCGCGCGCTTTCCTAACCGACACTGCATTCCTGAGTTGACTGACATCCAGAGACTTGTGGAAGAAGATTACCACGAGGGGCCGTGAAGGAGTTGGCATTGGACCAGACCAGCCTGACCTCCTGGAGGAGGAGGGACAATTGGGGGGATATGATATGTTTGCCATATTTTGTCTCAGTTCCAGCTTTGCTTGGCTGCTAACCAGACTGTAAAAGTAAAAGTACTTGTTTCCAATCCAAATGGAGTCAAGGTGAATTCTTTCCTATTTGCCGTCGGGGGTAGCCTGACACAGAGCTTTTGTTAATAGTTCTTTGTTTCTGCAAGAAGATGTAATGTAATTATAATATAATAATATAACGTAACGTAATGTAACGTAACATAACATAACAACATAACATAACATAATACAATATCACTCTAATACAGTGGTTTTAAGTAATATGATCACAGTAATACAGTGTTTTTTTAATGCAATGGTTTTAAGCTGGGAAATATGGAAATCATTGAACAGACTGCACAAGGTACAAGATCCACAGACAGTCTGAAAAAATGGGGTTATTTGGTTGCTTCTGCTTTCTGCAATTGTAGTGACCTGCAGACAATTTGTATTTTAAATTTTATATCCTATAGCATGCCTTATTTTAATTGTGATGCTCCTGACATGAATAAACATACAAACCGTAATACAAAGTTATACCCATCCTTGGCGGTAGATCTTGAGGTTTTTGATATGAGGCAATTAACTTCTGTAGCTTTCTAGTCTGAGAGGGCATCCATGTAAAAAGGAAGGTGTACCATTCATAGCACCTACAATCCTCTTCTACCCCTTCCACCTCCTCCTCCTCCTCCTCCTCCTCCTCCTCCTCCTCCTCCTCCCTCTCTCCCTCCCACAAGAGTATATAGTATACTGCCTAATAGTAACAATAAACTAGTAATAAACATACAATATATCTATAATCATGCTTTTGAAATGATACCCTCACTAAATTTGAGGCAAGGGATGAAAAGAAGAAAATTACCAAAGGATAAATTCAAATAAAAGTATGAGCAGCAGAACATGGATAAAAGAGTTGAAGGCATTTAAACATCTTCAATTAAATCTCCACTGCAAATAAAAAGATCTCTGATTCTGGAACAAAACAAAACCAAACCTGTATGAACATCCTACAACTAGGATAGCAACAGCACTTAGACTTATATACCGCTTTACAGTGGTCAGCCTATTGACCCCAACAATCTGGGTCCTCAGTTTACCCACCTCGGGAGGATGGAAGGCTGAGTCAACTTTGAACCTGGTGGGATTTGAACTCCCAAATTGCAGGCAGCCGGCAGGCAGCAGAAGTAGCCTGTAGTACTGCACTCTAACCACCAAGCTTCTAAGTTAAAAGCAGCATCTAGAGAATTTTCTCAGCTGTCGCAGCAATGACAAACACATCCTTTTATCTGATAATAAAAACTCCCTTTTTCTGACCCTATAGCCCCTTCCAGGAGTCCCCACATGCCCCGTTTTGGCTCCCTGGTAAGTGCAGGAAGGCCTACTAGGCCCAAAACGGGGTATGAGGGGGTGCTGCTCCCCACAGCCCATTTTTGCTCCCAGGAGGCTGCAGGGAGGTCTACTAGGCCCAAAATGGGGTGCCCTGCACTTCATTTTTGCTCCCGGGGAGTTCAGGAGGCCGAGTGCTGCCCGTCACCCCCCCTGGCCACGCACACCATGGCCAGGCCCACCGAGTTGGTCATTAGGGCAGAGAACCGGTTGTTAAATTATTTGAATCCCACCACTAGGTATCAGATCTCCTGCTTGAACAGGGAGTAGGACTAGAACAGGGGTCTCCAACCTTGGCAAGTTTAAGCCTGGAGGACTTTAACTCCCAGAATTCCCCAGCAAGCTTTGCAAAGCTGGCTGGGGAATTCTGGGAGTTGAAGTCCACCAGGCTTAAACTTGCCAAGGTTGGAGACCCCTGGACTAGAAGACCTCTAAGGTTCCTTCCAGCTCTATTCTGATTGATTGATTGATTGAATGAATGAATTTACTCCTTGTACCTCATCCATAAAATTCTTCGGGCCGTTGGCTCACTTCCTCCACCAAAGTGATATAATATCCTTCTAATGTTAAACTTTTATGGTGAAAGTGTGCTTTAGCTGAGGGTAAGCACCAACAGCTATAAATACCTAAGGAAATCAATGCATTGGCCAGAGCCTCCTGAAATAAATGTTATGCGGTTACATAAAATATGCTGAATGGTAACACATTTCACAGGAGTGAGATTGATGGATAGATTTCAAAATGCCAACTTGACAGAACTGAAGCGCAGGGAGGGCCCAGATACACCTTCCCTCCTTTATACGACTGTAGCAAGTATTCTGAGCGCAGCACGCTGAGATTAAAATGTAGCAATGATGACATAAATTAATTTAGAAAATACTAGCCTCCTGTTTGCCTAAGCTCTCCCACCTTCTCACCGGCACTTGAAATGTTTGCCTGCTTTGCAGCTGTTCCTAGAGAAAAATTGGTTTGTGTGGGTGATTGCTGATATTAAGTAAGCAAACGTTTGTACTGAGCTTGTCTTATTTTGTCTGGTTTATTTTAATTATTTTGTCAACTTGGTTTTGCTACAGCATTAATACTATACAGAAGAAGTAAATTCACTGTTTGAATAGCAGTGAAGGGTCACAGAGCTTCTTAAAGACTTACACATTTATTAGTGTAGTTCTTTTTCTTTTTAAGTACAACTGATCATGTCAAAATCAAGAGTGCCTGGACCAAGGTCACCCAGCCAACTTTATGCTTAACGCAGAACTAGAACTCACAGTCTCCTGGTTTATAGCCTGATGTCTTAACTATTACTTAATAATTGGGGAACAACAATAACTTTTACCCAAGTTGGGTAATAGTTAAGACATCAGGCTAGTAACTGGGAGATTGTGAATTCTAGTCCTGCTTAGGCATGAAGCTGGCAGGGGTAACCTTGGGTCAGTCATTCTCTCTCTCAGCCCTAGGAAGCAGGGAATGGCAAATTACTACTTCTGAAAAACTTTGTCAAGAAGACTGCAAGGACTTATCCAGGCAGTCTTTGAGAAACTATAACACTGAACAGGGAAAAAAATCGGTCACAATCATGAAATATTACCGTGTTTCCCTGATAATAAGACCCTGTCTTATATTTCTTTGAACCCCGAAATAAGCGGTTGGCCTTATTTTCGGGAAGGTCATATTATTTTGGGGCACGTGGAGCAAGATGGGGCTCCTCTTGCCATCTTACCTCTGCATTTTTTTTTGTTTTTTGTTTTTGTTTTATTTGAATTTATATCCCGCCCTTCTCCGAAGACTCATGGCGGCTTACAATAGTCTTCATCCATTTGTATATTATATACAAAGTCAACTTATTGCCCCCAACAATCTGGGTCCTCATTTTACCTACCTTATAAAGGATGGAAGGCTGAGTCAACCTTGGGCCTGGTGGGATTTGAACCTGCAGTAATTGCAAGCAGCTGTGTTAATAACAGACTGTCTTAATAGTCTGAGCCACCAGAGGCCCCAGAGGTTTAAATATTTTTTGGGGTTGTTTTTTTTAGGGGGGGGGAGGCTTCAGTAACAGTAACAAAATTGGAAGAGACCTTGGAGGTCATCTAGTCCAAACCCTTGCTCATGCAGAATGTACTAGGGATGCGCATGCGCTCAAAAGTCCAATTGGGCTTATTATCAGGGGATGTCTTATTTTTGGGGAAACAGGGTATTCTAAATTGACATGGTGAATAATGGCAGTGTGCTCCCCCACCCCTAAATAGACCCATCAAGTGAGCAATTGGTTTAATGGAGGGAGGGAGAGAGAGAGAGAGGGGTCTTTTTTTAAAATTAGGCACAGCTGGAAAATAGGCACAAAAATTATGTGATTATTCTCAGGAAACTCTTGTGGAACAACAGGGCTTTCTGTGTATTCAATGTGAACAGGTACCCCCGCATTTGTGTAATTAGGAGCAGACCAGTTAGGAGAAGGATTCTAATAGTAGATTGAATTAGTATGGCAAAGCTTGCCTTAAAAAGCCATCTACACTCACCCGCTGCCCCCTGAAATAATTGGAGGAAAGAAAAAAGGTTCTGCTGTGTAAAAAAGGAGAAGTAAATGGGACCATTAGATTCTTTTTTCTTACGGGTTTCTGCTGAGAGGCTGATGGATTTGTGAAAGCATCGGCCATTTAATGAAAGCTACCATAGGAAAGTGCTGCGAACTGGTAAGGCTGTAAAAAGGAGAAGAGCAAGAAAGGAAGGTGAAATATATTGGACAGAGCAACAACAGAAGAACAGAGTTGGAAGGGACCCTGAAGGTCTTCTAGTCCTATACCAGTGATGGCGAAACTTTTAGGCACTGAGTGCCCAAACGTGCATGCATGTGTGTGCGCCAGATCACTGAAAACCTGAAGACCAGCTGGCAGCACACGCTTGGCTGGTTTTGGCTGTTTTTCGGGCTGTTTTCAGGCTATTTTGGGGCTGTTTTCAGGCCATTTTTGGGCTGGTTTTTCAGGCTGTTTTCTAGCGCTTCGGTGCCCACAAAGATCAGCTGGCAACGGCGCGAGTGCCCAAAGAGAGGGCTCTGCATGCCACCTCTGGCATGCATGCCATAGGTTCTCCATCACGGCCCAAACCATTTCAAACACATGGCTGTCCAGTCTCCTCTTGAAACCTCCAGTGTTGGAGCACTCACAGCTTCTGGAGGCAAGTTGTTCCACTGATTAATTGTCCTCACTGTCAGGAAATTCCTCCTTAGTTCCAGGTTGGATGTCTCCTTGATAAGCTTCCATCCATTGCATCAGCTGAGAACAAGGTAAATCAGGATTCTCCTCTCCTCTCCTCTCTTCCTTTTCTTCCCCAGATACACCGTATACACTTCTAGACCTGTGTAAATGTATATGAGCTGTGACGGCAGAGTGGTTAGAATGCAGTATTGCTGGCTAATTCTGCCAGCTGACAGCAGTTCTGCCAGCTGACAGCAGTTCAATTCTCACTGGCTCAAGGTAAGGCCACACTTGGAATACTGCATTCAGTTTTGGTCTCCGCGATGTAAAAAAGATGCTGAGACTCTAGAAAGAGTGCAGAGAAGAGCAACAGAGATGATTAGGGGACTGGAGGCTAGAACATATGAAGAACAGTTGCAGGAACTGGATATGTCTAGTTTAATAAAAAGAATGACTAGGGGAGACATGATAGCAGTGTTCCAATATCTCAGGGATTGCCACAAAGAAGAGGGAGTCAAACTATTCTCCAAAGCACCTGAGGGTAGAACAAGAAGCAATGGGTGGAAACTAATCAAGGAAAGAAGCAACTTAGAACTAAGGAGAAATTTCCTGACAGTTAGAACAATTAATAAGTGAAACGACTTGCCTGCAGAAGTTGTGAATGCTCCAACACTGGAAATTTTTAAGAAAATGTTGGATAACCATCTGTCTGAGATGGTGTAGGGTTTCCTGCCTGGGCAGGGGGTTGGACTAGAAGGCCTCCAAGGTCCCTTCCAACTCTGTTGTTATTATTATTAAGGTTGATTCAACCTTCCATCCTTCCGAGGTGGGTAAAAAGAGGACCCAGATGGTTGGGGGCAAGATGCTGACTCTGTAAACTGCTTAGAGAGGGCTGTAAAGCACTGTGAAGCAGTATATAAGTCTAAGTGTTATTGCTCTATGTAGTAAATCCTTGGAAAGTTTGAGACTGAGGTTGTCTGTCAGTCACATCATCAGTGTGAGGGAAAAATGGAGGCCAGATCTAATGGACACCATCTTGTTGTAGAGGATTTTTAAAATTATATGATAAATACATAAATAGATAGATAATAGCTTTACTGGAGCAGGATTCTGGAATGTGGGATGTGTGGATGTAACCTATCATCCAACCAAATATCACCTGATCATTACTTTGTAATGCAGAGTATTGAAACTTGGTGGTTGGATTGACAATATGCGTGTCACAATATACTTAATCAATATTTATTGAGCCAACCTCAGTGTTTGGTTGATACAGCAAGGTAATCCATAAATTATAACTTTCTAAACCCCAGTGCGTGAGTTTCTATTACGCAAAAAACCAAACACACCTCACTGGGACTTAGCATGCAATGTGAATTAGTCTTAAGCATATTGAACATAAAATTGGAGAACTTTCCAGGTAAGTCCTGATCTTTTCTGTCCTCTTTTTCTGCAATTTTTCCATTAAAATGACAATTGTTATAAAAGAAACGTGCTGTCAATCAATCGTTGGAGGCAGCGAAAAACATCGTTACTGTTTCTCTTGGTAATTCTCTAGATACTAAACTGTTAAACCTAATAATAGTTCTGCAAAGAATTTCCCCCCTCCTTATTTCCATGTATAGAACCACAGTCTACCTTCATCTCTCAGGGCTTCCAGCTTAACAAGGCTAAATCCTGAATGGCTTCTGCTTTGTGCTGCCTGCAGAGATTTTGAAATGGGGATAAATTCATAATTGAGCTGTACGTTGGTCCATCTTGGCTCCATTGGGAACGAGACCTTTGCTCAGTGGAAGCTTATCTGCTTTGCAGATGGAAGGAGCCTTCTTCAGTTTTTAGCATTGCAGATTAAAAGAAGAGACATTTGGTGGCATAATAATAATAGTAGTAGTAGTAGTAGTAGTAGTAATAATAATAATAATAATAATAATAATAATAATAATAATAATAATAATAATAATAATAATAATAATAATAATGTTAAATGATAATAGCACCACCTGTGAATATTTTAATACTTTTTTCTCTACTGTATATAATGCAGGAGACTGAAATCTAGACTGAAATATCAACTTCTGTCTGATGTAAGGAGGTAATCACCACATTTTAAAATAAATCCTGGGCTTTGCTACCATGGCATAAAAAAAAAAATACAGAATTGATACTAATTACATCTGCTAGGTTTTCATGAAATGAGGAAATGGAGAAGATCTTTATGGTAGACTAAAGGCTGAATTTCATTTAGTGAAATATTGATTTTATGCATATTACAATAAAACAAATACCACCAAGACAGTGAAGGGCTGATAAAACATATTACAGTAGTGGCCAAAATTTTGGGAAAAATGTATTTTCTAAAACTAGCTAATAACACTACTTTTTTTTGGAGTAGTACCATAAAATTGTATATCAATGGAGAGACAATTTAATCAAGAATGTCATGCAATAACTTTTATGAAGAATTTGCTATTAGAATAACAATTACAGTATAAGGAAGAAAAGTGAAACATGTAGAAAAAACGAGATACACAAAAATTATCACCATGTGAGTTAATCCTTAGTTTGGTAAACTTTAGCATGAATTATGGCCTTACAACGTCTTCCCATGGAGTGAACCAGTTCTGCAGCTGTTATAATATAAAACCAAGATTGAACTATGGCTGCTTTTTTTTTAAAAAAATACTTTTTATTAAGCATTTTTCACCTTTAAAAACAGAAAAAAACAATAAAAAACAAAACAAACATAACAATGTATTGTATTTTTACAGCCTTCCGGGTCGGCATGTATATTCTGCTTTTGTAATTAGCTCTTCTACTTTACCTTTCTATCCTTTACTGTATAACAACTATAACAGTCGTTATAACCATACTAGCTACATATATTTACATTATACTTACATAATCAGTAATTTAACTTTGACAGTAATTAATAACTTTAACTATTATTTAATCAATATTTATTTAAAACTCCTATTTCTTATTTAGCTTTCTATTTTCGAGCCACTTGTACATTCTATTCCATATTCTGCAGTAATCTGAATCTTCTTTTTCCTTTATTTCCATAGTCATTTTGTCCATTTCTGTTACATTCAGGTAACTTTCTGATCACTATTTCCTCTGATAGTGTATTAATCTGTTTCCAATCTTGCGCGAGGGCAATCCTCGCTGTTGTTAATATGTGTAGTATTATATGTATTGCAAGTTTTTTTCCATTCTCGGGTCTAATAATCCTAATAAGAACAGCTCTGGTTTAAGTTCTATCTTTTGTTGCATAATTTCTTCCAGCCTCTCTTAATTTTACACCAGACAGCATTCCTATCTGGTTCAAAGATTCTGGATTAGGAGAACAGATCTTGAAGGTCTTAGCAGCTGGACAGACATACACAACGGAATAACAAGAGTTGGAAGGGATGATCATGTGATCATCTTTTGCGACCTTCTGAGAAGCAAAGTCAAAGGGGACTTTGATTCTCAGCAAGATTTCACTTCACTTAATGACCGTGTTACTAACTTAACAACTGCAGGGATTCACTTAATGACTGTGTCAAGAAAGGTTTTAAAGTGGGGCAAAACTCATTTAACAACTGTCTCACTTAGCAATAGAAATTTGGAGCTCCATTGTGGTCGTAAGTCGAGGGCTACTTGAACTATTTCTATTGTAATAGCTACAGAAATTTTTTTTTCCCAAGTTACTTTCTTGATCCAGATTCTGATGTTTATTATCTGATGGTTGCCTTGGTAGCAATTCTTTCTTTCCCTCGAGGCCATTCCCTCTGCTTGCTCCATTCCTTGACCCTCCTTGCAAATGCCTCCGACTCCAACTATTGAAAGAAGAGTGATAGACGTTCCCTGCTGAGGTCATTCTTTGTGGGTTGGTGTAAGAAGGGAGGATTTTGCAAACGGTTGCAAAACAGATGCTCTTATGCAAAACAGGTCATGCACTGACACCTTGACTCACCTTGGCGGTAAGACTACAAACTGCACCCTCTACCCTGACTGCAAGATCTTTCCTGAAATTCTCTTCCTTGAGTTTATTTTTTTAATACAAATTCTTTTTCATTGAAGAGATCAGGTAGAAAAAAACCCCACAAAAGCATTTCTCTGTCTGGTTCCGGTTAAAGTTCTTTTGCATCTTCATATGCTGATTAGTTGAAGGTAAGGTGGCTCAGGAGCTAGGACGTTGAACTTGTTGGTTGAAAGGTCGGCAGCTCAGCGGTTCGAATCCCTAGTGCTGCTGTGTAACGGGTGAGCTCCCGTTACTTGGCCCAGCTTCTGCCAACCTAGCAGTTTCGAAAGCATGTAAAAATGCAAGTAGAAAAAATAGGGACCACCTTGATGGGAAGATAACAGTGTTCCGTGTGCCTTTGGCGTTGAGTCATGCCAGCCACATGACCAGGGAGACGTCTTCGGACAGCGCTGGCTCTTCGGCTTTGAAACGGAGATGAGCACCACCCCCTAGAGTCAGGAACGAGTAGCACGTATGTGCGAGGGGAACCTTTACCGTTACCTTTCTAAGGGATATTTGTTTGTTTTACATAGAGATGGATTTATGTCTGGTTATTTGGTACCCAGATTGTGGACCCAAGCTCTCCTTGTCTACTATCCTAGGACTCGTTCTCTTAGATTTTTATATATTTTGATCAGGGATCAGCTGTCTTCTCTAAAGTGCCATATCCTCCCTTCTGGGCGCGCACAAAAAAAAGGCATCTTTTGAGCCAAACCCACTTCGACTCTATGAAGCTGGTCAGGAGAAATGATATCAAATTGAACTTTTCCAATCAGCTTCTCCTTGCCTTAATGGCCAGCTGGCAACCTGACAAGTGAGAACAAGGTTCTGCGTTAGCAAGTAATAACGGGGAAAATGTAGTTTTGCAACTTTCTCTGTCGATAACGCAGCTCATCTTTCTGTGCCAACAAGACATTGCAGGCTGTGCACATTTCAAATTCAGTTAATCTCAAAATAATTCAAAAATCAAAGCGCTTATTCAACCATCGAGATTGACCAGATTGACTTACTGTGTATTCGTGGCAGGGAAGGGAGAGAAGGAGAGAGAGAGAAAAAGAAGAAAGAAAAAAGTATCCAATATTGCAATCTGTGTAAAAACAGTGCTGTTCCACACACACACACACACACATTTTATTCATTTTAAATTGTTTTAGACCACACTCAGGCACACTCAGAATACAAAAAAGATGAGAAGAGAATGCTTTATGCCTGCATTATTCAAGCGGCAATCAAATACATTTACTTAGGGAGATGCAGTAAGGGTCCTTTTCTTTCTTGCTTTCTGCCCATCTATTTGTATGTGTTTGGTTTCCTTAGTGTGTGTATATAGCAAAGTTGCTAGTAAACAAAGAGCTATTATTGAAACCTTATTGGAAGCAATTGCTCTTATATCTTGTGCCTTTCCCCTGTTTAATGTGCTTTCAAATCCTCCTTTCATTTATCTTTATGACAGCATTTCAAGGGATGACATTATTATTCTTATTTTATAAATCTGTTATTCCCCACAACTTCTCCACATCACAATTTACCTTTATAGAGAAGTTGTTGCAGTGTTTTAATGAAGACTGCAGCCCAAGACAGTATGTTCATCCAACCAGCCTTCCCTTTAATGTCTAATTTATTTATGGGCAAATGTGAGGTGGAAAGGAGTTAAAGGAAATTTTGAGTGAAATTATAAAATGGAGATAACGCTAATTTAGTAATGCATTAAGACACATCGTGGTTTGCAGCACATTGTTTCAAAATCTAGTATGGAAATAAACTCTGTAAAATGTTGGCCAGAGATATGCTAGAAAAAAACCTTGAGACTGGTAGTAGATTGTTTAAGCTGATTCTGCAACTATTGATACATTTGGTGTTTATTTTTATATAAAAATAGATTTATAAATTTGGAAAGCGGTGCCAGAGAACTAATTGGGTCCACATTTTAAATAGACTGCCTTAATTTGAACACTGTGACACCAATACAGAAATTAGTACTCCATTGACATTTGGATATGCATTTTTTGAATTTTATGATCCAGTCTTGAGAGAGAGAGAGAGAGGGAGAGAGAGAGAGGGAGGGAGGGAGGGAGACAGACACAAAGAAACCTTTCTCCCATTAATAATAATAATAATAATAACAACATTATTATTATTATTATTATTATTATTATTATTATTATTATTATTATTATTATTTTATTGTCATTGTATGTATATACACAGTATACCCATACGACAAAATTCACTTAATACCTTAGAGAATGGTATTTGCCAGGGTCTTGAAGGAATCAAGATGATGGTCATGAAGATGTGATCCAAGGACTAACAATATTTTTTAGTATCCATTGAGTGTGCCACATCAATACAAAGTAACCAGGCTTCATTTGCACGGTTGCGACTACCATCCTGATGTTTATTGACCCCCCCCCCCTCTCCACAGACTTTAAACAAAAATATTTACACTGGGGAAAGATGCCTGCAAAGTGTAAAAATAAACATGTCAAGGAATATTTCTTTCAAAATAAAATCCAACATTGGCACGTTGGCATTTCAACTCCATAAATCAACCCCCCCCCCAATTAACTAAATTTTTACCTATTCCGTCCTGTACCCCAAACCTAGGCCTTGAAAGCACCACAAGGTTTTGCAAAACAAACAAACAAGAAAAAGAAACAAAATTTCACAGCATACTTTTCAAAGGTCTCTAGACCAATCATTTATAATGCACAAGCCTCAAATTCTAACAACAGAAATTGCAAAGGAGGTTTGAGAATTGCAGCAATACTTCCTTTCTATAGAAACTGCTATGGTTGGGATCTTCCACTCACAGTCAGTGTTTGTCAACTTTGCCCACTTGAAAATGTGTGGACTTCAACTTTCCAAATTCCTCAGTTCAGCATGCTGGCTGGGAAATTCTGGGAGTTGAAGTCCAAATGGCCAAGGTTGAGAAACACTGGTTTTGAGTATGGTATCCATCAGAGCAGCTTCAAACATCTCCACTACCAAGAGTAACAGAAAGGTAAGATTAAAGAGCAATCCTGCTCTTAAGAAATACCCCTAATTTTTTTGCCTGTTTGCTGAAGAATTTTAGAATTTTTTAAAATTTTTTAATTTTTTTTAAAAAAAAATCTGATCAGGGATAAAGCAAATGTGCTTTAAAGAAAAACACTTGGTTTCTTTATTGAGAAGTTCTATCCTTTTCCAATTGATTGCATCCATTCTTTCTCCTTTGAACTATTCCAAATCAATTGCAAATCCCAGATTGTCCACATACCCCGCCCCAGATTAACCTCTGGGTTTCAAAACTGCTGCTTTGTTTCTCCGTGGCAAAAAAGGAGAGAGAGAAAAAGAGATGGTACGTCAGGAGCAACCTAGGTGGCTGGCATCAAATCCCCTGTATGTTTTCCAGATTATCTCCTGTTATTTATCTCCATTATTTATTTCCCTGCCTCTGGCGGTGGGCCATTCCTTCAACCTTGCCCTGAGTAATTGATGTGGCCCAGTGATTAGGACTGGCATGCTACATAACCGCTTCCATTATCCTAACTAGAAGGGCATGAACAAACAATCTGCAATCTGTCTTTAATTGCTATCTCCTTAATGACAAGGACCACGGTCATTTATAACATGCATTAAGCATCCAGCAGGACAGGTGCCACAGCTGTGCTCTGCTCGGGCCTTCTGCTGCAGAGGTAACATCTGGCAGTGGGATGGGCAATCAGAGATGAGCCCCATTGCTCTCCAAGTTTTGGCTGTGCTAAAAAAAAGGGGGGGAGCTTGGGGCTATGAGGCCCATTTTGTGAATCTATGGGAGAAGCTCCCTGGCTGAGTGTTAATTAAATTCCAGGCACAAAGATGAGCTAAGCTGGGGATGACTTTTTCCTCCTTCTGTTTGGGAAATCAATTATGGAAGCTGTTTTGATTGTTTCCCGGCTGACAAATTGAGCCAAATTAAAAAATGGCCTCTAACAGTTTTGTCTGCTCGGGAAATGAAGGTAAGCTTGAGATCCCTCCTATCTGCTTCCTAATTGGGAACTGCTTGGTGGAACTGAAAGGTGGTAAGACCATATGGGTTGTACATGATAAGAAGGTGGGGGGGGAAAGGGGAGAAACAGATCCTGGGCTGACCAGCACTGTATCCCTCTTGCTTCTTCCCTGCTTTAAACTCAGAATTATAGACATGTTCACTTTGATACTCTCGACTGGGATTGCATGCTATCAACCCTTTTAGCTGCCTAGTTGGAGCCATTTATTTTTAATGTAAAAGACATATAGGCAATTTAGAGCCAACAGTAATGGAAATGTATTATAAATGTCAGAGGTTTTGAGTTAGAGCGCTGTTATAAAACTTTATGTACACACTTTATGCACACATCACTCCTTCCTTGGTTGTACCAAAAGACCTGCTTAATATTATTTCTTGCATCTCTGATCCTCTGATTGACCTCTGTCCTCCTAAAGGTCTCTGCCATCTACCATTCCATTGAATTTAGGCTGCAGACTCGGATCTATTAATGATTGGACTTTTCAAGAAAGCTTTTCTCTTGTAGATGTGGGTCACCTTTTAGAACAGGGCTCTCCAACCTTGGTCCCTTTAAGACTTGTGGACTTCAACCCCCAGAGTTCCTCAGCCAGCTTTGCTTTGCTGGCTGAGGGACTCTGGGAGTTGAAGTCCACAAGTCTTAAAGGGACCAAGGTTGGAGACCCCTGTTTTAGAAGGTTGTATTGAGAAAGAGGGCCCTCTGGGTATTTTTATTCTCTTGGAAAGGAAATCATCTATTCCAGAAAATATTCAAATTTTTTCCCTCTCAAATCACAATTAAAGAGGAAATTCCTTTTTGAAGCTCTTGGTAATCTCGCTAAATACAGAGTAGAGTAGGAATAGACTAAAAGACTAGACTAGACTAGACTAGACTAGACTAGACTAGACTAGAACAGAACAGAACAGAACAGAACAGAACAGAATTCTTTATTGGCCAAGTGTGATTGGACATACAAGGAATTTATCTCCTGTGCAGAAGCTCTCAATCTATGCACATACAACAACAAAGTGATAGTCATGGATCATAAATCATAGTTACAATCATTGATCATTAGATGCAAACAATAAGTCATAAGCCATAAAATACCAATAGGAGAAGAGAGTAGGAAAGATGAGAAGATGAGAAATGAGAAGATGAGAAGGATAATAGCAACACAGCCCTACTGCGTGGGTAAATATCTTTAGGTTTAAGACAGCCCTGTGGGAATTAGGTGTTCAGCAGAGGGATGGCACTAAAAACTATCTTTGTGTCTAGTTGTTTTAGCATGCAGTACCTTATAGTTACCCTAAATCTTCAACCTGAATTTAGGAATATATTCTAGAATGCAATATGCATTGTTAGCAAGGAAAGTTGAGATGACAGAAATTGCATTGCAATGCAGAGCTCAAGATTGGGGAAGCCTGAGCTGAACTTCAGCATTTTCGGTCCCTGTTCTGCTTCATAGCCACATGGACTTTGCCCAATACTGAATAAAAGGAGATTGAAGGCAGTGGCTCTGCCCTTTCTCAGAATTAGCTTAGTTTGTCATTGGTGATGGAGCAAATTAAATTGGCTGCATGACATTTCCATCTTATTAGAAAAGTAGTAGGGAGATTAAAAGACACAGGGAAGGATGGACCGGCCTGTGATTGAGATGGAGAAAGTTACATTATATGCGCAGGTTAAAGCAGCTTATACAGAATAGTGTTGTGGTCCGCCAGCAGCCTGTGGAGCTGGCAGTGGAGTCGGACAGTGATGAGGCTGAGGAAGAACATGGGCCAGTCCTGGAGGCTGGGGAAGGCCCAGATGAGGGCTCTGCATTGGAGGCAGAGGTGGGGCCAGAGCCATCGGGGCGTGATGTGCGGACCCCGGAGCCTCCAGAGGTTGACAGTAGTGTGGCAGAGGAACAAGAGGAGCCTGTTCCTAATGCACGCATGCGAAGAGTTGCCAGAAGGCAAGAGCAGCTCCAGCAAAGAGGACGACTCGGGAGATAGGGCCAAGAGATGATTGGCCCCTCCCCTAAGGCGTAAAAGACCAGCAACAGCTCTTGGGCTCTTTGTCGGAAAACAACATTGATAGATTTGTTTCTTGTCTTGCTGCTTTTATTTCTTGTTGGCATCTTCTGCTTCTGAACTTTTGCCAGAAAAAGCCTTTGGCAGTTTGCCTAATTAGACCAAGGTTGGTGATAAGACTGAAGAATTGTGTTATGAAGAATTTGTTTCGAATTAGTTTGGAGTACGTTGAGAATGAGTTTAATTCTCAGCTGTTCTAATAAAGTCTGTTTGTTTTCGAACTGATTGTGTTTAATAATACCTACTTGGGCCTGAGTCACAACAAATAGTTTACATGCAGCACCTAATTCCAGTGAAATACAGGTAGATCTCGACTTATGACCACAACTCAGCCCAAAATTTCTGTTGTTAAGTGAGTTTTGCCCCATTTTAGGACCTTTCTTGCCACAGTTGTTAAGTGAATCATTGCAGCTGGTAAGTTAGCAACCTGGTTGTTAAGTGAATCTGGCTTTACCCATTGACTTTGCTCATCAGAAGGTCGCAGAAGTTGAACACATGACCTTGGCACACAGCAATGATCATAAGTACGAACCAGTCACCAAGCATCTGAATTTTGATGCCGCAGACGTTGTAACTGTGAAAAACGGTCATAACTTAAGTCACATTTTTCAGTGCTGTTGTAACTTCGAATGGTCACTAAATGAATTGTTGTAAGTCGAAGACTACCTGTGTAGTTTTTCAAACCAGAATTTAAACATTTCTCTCATTTCACCCCCAGGCATAGGCATGTCTACTTGGCAACTTTAAGCCTGGAGGACTTCAACTCCCAGAATACCCCAGCCAGCAAAGCTGGCTGGAGAATTCTGGGAGTTGAAGTCCACCAGGCTTAAAGTTGCCAAGGTTGGGGACCCCTGCTTTCAACAATTTAAAGAGAAAAACAGTTTGAAAACAGCAGCAAACTAAGGCATTCATCCAACATTCAGTAGAGTATCTGAATGAAAAGCAGAAACAGACCCAAAACTAGGGGCAGATTCGCTCTATAAAATCAAGGAGGAAGCAATCCATTCTTCGTTTCCCTGAAAGGTTCATGTGCTTTGACCCCAAAAGGGCTTTTAATTTCATTTCAATAAGGTTCCTCAAGGACAGGACATTCTACACAGCCGAAGGATGAATCCCTGCTTCTAAAAATTTGACACTTTGAATTTGTCATGGGGGTGAGAATGAAATCCATGAGCTCTATTGGCGTATTTTTATATGCTGCCTCTTCTCATGACCCCCAAATAAGAAGAGCCAGAATTTGCATGAGGATGTCAGGATCTCTGTGGCTTCATTTGTTTCCTTGCTTTGCTCCTGTGGGAACCTAAGGCCACCATCATTAATAGGCAAGCAACAGAAGTTAGGATAAAGGTTTTCAGGTCCCAGAGTGGAAAAAAACAAAGAAATAGCACAGCTTTGATTTAATTCCAAATATAATTTTACATTATAAGTGGCAGGGGGAAAAAAGAAACGAAATCCTTACTGAAACTAATATTTATTTATTTGTATCCCACTTTCAAGGGACGCGGTGGCTCAGGAGCTAGGATGTTGAGCTTGTCGATTGAAAGGTCGGCAGCTCAGCGGTTCGAATCCCTAGTGCTGCCGTGTAATGGGGTGAGCTCCCGTTACTTGTCCAAGCTTCTGCCAACCTAGCAGTTTCGAAAGCACGTAAAAATGCAAGTAGAAAAAATAGGGACCACCTTTGGTGGGAAGGTAACAGCGTTCCGTGCGCCTTTGGCGTTGAGTCATGCCGGCCACATGACCACGGAGATGTCTTTGGACAGCGCTGGCTCTTCGGCTTTGAAACGGAGATGAGCACCGCCCCCTAGAGTCGGCAACGACTAGCACGTATGTGCCAGGGGAATCTTTACCTTTATCCCACTTTCATTATTTTTATAAATAACTCAATTTAACACACCTTCCTGGCTAGTTTGAAGACTTTGGTGATCTCTGAGCTTGGTTGTTTGCTTGTGGACGTTTCATTATTCAACTAGTTAGTGCTAGAAGAGGGGGTTGGTCTCTAGTTGTATACAATAGCTTGCCCTGCCTGTGTTAGTTTTCACCTTGATATTTCCTTGATTAGGATATTGTTTCCTGCTAGTTTGCCAGGTATTAATCCCTGCTTATCTGGGTGTTTGTTGCTGGAGAGGATCTTTTTTTGTTTCCTTTTTGTTGTCTCTGTCAAATGGTGTGCAAATATGCTTTATTACAGTGTGTCTATTGATGGCTGATTTCTCTGAATTCTTTCCTGCTTCCAGGAATTCCCTAGTATTTTTTGGATTTAGCTTGGTTTAGAAGGTTTACTGTTTCCCAGTCAAAGCTGGGGTTGTGTTTGTCCATATGTTATTGTGATTAAGGAGTTTTCATCATGTCTTCTGACTGCTAGTTGGTGTTCAGGAGTGCCCTCTTTTTTGCACTTCATCCTTTCATGGCTTTCATGAATATAGAATAGAATAGAATAGAATAGAATTTTATTGGCCAAGTGTGATTGGACACACGAGGAATTTGTCTTGGTGCATATGCTCTCAGTGTACATAAAAGAAAAGATACGTTCATCAAGGTACAACATTTACAACACAATTGATGGTCAATATATCAATATAAATCATAAGGATTGCCAGCAACAAAGTTACAGTTATACAGTCATAAGTGGAAAGAGATTGGTGATGGGAACTATGAGAAGATTAATAGTAGTGCAGATTTAGTAAATAGTTTGACAGTGTTGAGGGAATTATTTGTTTAGCAGAGTGATGGCCTTCGGGAAAAAACTGTTCTTGTGTCTAGTTGTTCTGGTGTGCAGTGCTCTATAGCGTCGTTTTGAGGGTAGCAGTTGAAACAGTTTATGTCCAGGATGCGAGGTATATGGCAAAGCACAGGTAGGACGACACAAGAGGTATTTGCCATGCAACAATTTCCAGTTCACAGTGTCTCTTTCTATATTGTGTGTGAGTGGAAGGAAAAGTGTGGAGGCACTTCATTTGCAGCAAAACCTGAATGATGCAAATGCTGGTATAAACTGTACGGCTATGAAACCTCACATATTATGCTAATCCTTAACTGATTGTCACCTATGTATTGCATTTATGAAATAAACCCCAGAAGTTGCCTAGCAGTGTAATTCACTGCTGACAGAACAACGGTGCATTTTGTGGCAACTTTTAAATGCTCAAAGTTTACAGGGGATGGAGATTTTTCAAAAGCCACGGTTTAATTATCATATATGTGAAATGGGCGCTTAATTAGATAGATACCTTGAGAATAAATAATACATACCGAGGGATACACCCCCGCCCAACTACAAAAGGGCAGGCAATGCCAGAAATAGATGTAGGTGTGCCACAAAAACACACAGAACACAAACAAGTACAAGATCTAATCAAATGAATACAAGGGGCAATTAGCGTAGGCCTAACTTGCTTTCATGTGCTGGCCATTTGTGATGATGATGATAATTTATTTTCTTTATTTATTTATTTGTCACAACAGTATATATAAGCATAAGCATGAAATAACTATACAATATATAAGCATAAATATAATCATAAGTATGTAATAACTATATGAAATTGGATACAACCAAAGGGAACATTAGGACAGGAACGGTAGGCACATTGGTGCTCTTATGCACACCCCTTATAGACCTCTTAGGAATGGGGTGAGGTCAATAGTAGCTAGTCTTTGGTTAAAGCTTTGGGGATTTTGGGAAGAGATCACAGAGTCTGGTAGTGCATTCCAGGCATTAACAATTCTGTTTCTGAAGTCATATTTTCTGCAATCAAGATTGGAGCGGTTTACATTAAACTTAAATCTATTGTGTGCTTGTGTATTGTTGCGATTGAAGCTGAAGTAGTCTTCGACAGGAAGGACGTTGTAACAGATGATTCTATGAGTTATACTCAGGTCTTGTCGAAGGCGGCGGAGTTCTAAATTTTCTAAACCCAGGATTTCAAGTCTGGTGGGATAAGGTATTTTGTTGTTTTCAGAGGAATGGAGAACTCTTCTTGTAAAATATTTCTGGACACGCTCAATTGTATTAATGTCCGAAATGAGGTATGGGTTCCAGACAGGCGAGCTGTATTTGAGAATTGGTCTAGCAAATGTTTTGTATGCTCTGGTTAGTAGTGTAGTGTTTCTGGAGAAGAAGCTATGCAAGAATAAAAAAAATAAAAATAAGCCGAATAAAAAAAGGATATTTTAAATAAATACATAAAGAGAGATATCTTTTTTAGGAAAAGGGAGACCAAAGCACTCTTCAGAGAGCTAAAAGGCTTTGTGCAGAAATGGGCAAAGGTTTATCATTGAGGAATAGACTTCAGTTGGTCATTAGGAGAGGTCTCTTAAGGATAGCAGAAGTTCTACAGTGCAACCAATCAGTGGGGCAGTGCAGGTTGGCTTGTCTCTTTTAAATTTTCAATCCAAGGGGAGATTAGCATCTACTAGGCTCTTGATTAACTGAATTGGGTTAGATCACACCCAGCCCCACCAACTCTCTGATTCAGGGATTCTATTCTTTTCATCAACATCTGTTTGTTAATCTAGTTGCCAATGACCCCAGTTCAAGTGCTTCTCTCCTTTTTTGACCCCATGCACCTGATAATTCATCTAATTGAACTAATATGAGCAGACAAACCAAGCCCTTAACTGTTACTTATTATTATCTACTCGAGGCGGTGGCTCAGGGGCTAGGACGTTGAGCTTGTCGATCGAAAGGTTGGCAGCTCAGCAGTTCGAATCCCTAGTGCTGCCTTGTAATGTGGTGAGCTCCCGTTACTTGTCCCAGCTTCTGTCAACCTAGCAGTTTCGAAAGCATGTAAAAATGCAAGTAGAAAAAATAGGGACCACCTTGGTGGGAAGGTAACAGCGTTCCGTGCGCCTTTGGCATTGAGCCATGCCGGCCACATGACCATGGAGACGTCTTCAGACAGTGCTGGCTCTTCAGCTTTGAAACGGAGATGAGCATCGCCACCTAGAGTCGGCAACAACTAGCATGTATGTGCGAGGGGAACCTTTACCTTTACTCCACAAAGTTTTCTCTTTCGTGGTTCTCTTGATGGGAATCATATCATCTGCTTTTGAATCTTATGGGGTTTTTTTAAATTTGAATTTATATCCCGCCCTTCTCAGAAGACTCAGGGCGGCTTACACTGTGTCAAGCAATAGTCTTCATCCATTTGTATATTATATACAAAGTCAACTTTTATTGCCCCCAACAATCTGGGTCCTCATTTTACCTACCTTTATAAAGGATGGAAGGCTGAGTCAACCTTGGGTCTGGTGAGACTTGAACTTGCAGTAATTGCAAGCAGCTGTGTTAATAACAGACTGCTTTTGTCTGTTGAGCCACCAGAGGGTTGTTCAAACAATGTGCTTTCTCTAAGTTCATACATTCAATATATCAGGCTTTGGTTACTGAAAAAATACCCCCTACCCCCACCTAAGCTCTGAGTATTTAAAAGATGCCCAAAATACAATGTTGTTCTTTCAACAAAAAAACCAACAACAATAAACAAAAACATTTAGCTATGAACCTCTGTATAACTTGTTTTATAAACACAGCTGCTAGGTCCAGGTAACACACTGTCCCCCACTAAATCAGTTCCATTCTGATTCAGGATGCTGTGATTCACACAACTTATCAAGACAATGTCTAGGTTACCACAACCTCATTTTAATTTACTCTAAGCATATTGTGTGAACCTATCTTGTGTATCCTTGGTGATTGGAAATCTTGCCTTTGTCTCAGTGGTGAAATCCTCCGCAGGTTGCTAACATTTTGCTTGCCTGCACATGCGCGGTGATGCGATAGACGCATGCTGCCTGTGTGCCAGATGCATGCTGCATGAGCACGCATGTGCAGTGCGCACCAAACACACGCTTCACACGGAAAAAGGTTTGAAGGTAAGTAGAACACTGGGGGTGGGGGGAACAGCTGTGCCACGTGATTTAGATTCACTAGAAAGCAGAATTTCCTGCTTTCTAACGAATATAAATTGCATGGCACAGCTGATTGTTGGAAATACTGGTTCAGACCAACCGGTAGCTTTCTTTTACTATTGGTTCGCTGAACCGATAGATTTTATCACTACCGGTTCTCCCAAACTGGAGTGAACCGGTAGGATTTCACCATTGCTTTCTCTCTTATTATTTTAACTGAGTGAACAACATTTTTCCCTGGGACCCAAGTAAAATGATCATCTCAGAACTCCAGTTGACTGCGGCTGTAACCCAGTGGTGAAATCCAAACCAGTTTGCTACCAGTTCACTGGCCATGCATGTGTGCTAAGCATGCGCACGCACAGTACATGCCAAAAGGAGGCTTGGGAAGGTAAGTAGAACAGCAAGGAGGGATCAGCTGTGGCGTGCAATTTAGCTTTGCCAGAAAGCAGGAAATCCTGCTTTTTAGCAAAGCTAAACCCCACTGCATAAGCTGATCATCAGAAATACTGGTTTCAGAAGAACCAGTAGCTTTTTTAAACCACCGGTTTGCCCAAATCGGTAGCTAACTATTGGTTTGCCCAAATCAATAGCTTTTTAAACTGCCGGTTCAACCAAACCGGTAGCTAACTACCTGTTCACCTGAACCAGTAGCTTTTTTAACTACCGGCTCAACTGAACTGGTGGCTGTTTTTTTTTTTTTTACTACCGGTTTGTCCAAAATGGAGTGAACCGGTAGCATTTCACCCCTGCTGTAACCCAAAACCAAATTATCAGGAACACATCCTACTGAACTCAGGGAGTCTTACTTTTAAGTAGTTTTGAACAAGGTACTTGCATTTTATGACCTTGCATTTCATTTTCATTATTTGACTTTCTTTGGTCATCTTAGGTATGCAAACTGCAAGTTCCATATAGACATTCATTTATAATTCTGCTAGAGAGATGAAAGCCAAAATATATTTTCTGGATTCTAATTAGATTTCTGTCTTACCTTCCAGCACTATATCTGACTGCTTTGGACAACATTTCTCTTTCATTTATGTCAGTCTTTGACCTGAGCTTTCTTTCCATAAATCAGAGACCTTGGAAGAACTCAAAGAACATTAGGATAAACCTTTCTAATCCAGTTTTGAGGTTTATGGATCCTTCGTTCTGTTAAATACATCAAATCATGACTTCTTAAACGTTCTCCAGGAAAACACACGTGCCTGTATACATACCATGTCCCCCTCCTCCTATAGGAGGGAAACAAACTAAAAGCTAAGTTCCCTCTCTCTAAAATATGCTCACTGTTGTCACATTAAGAAAAAAAAATGCAGTGTGGTAAGTTGTGAGCTTTTGACAAACAGTGAACTTGTGTGTCACATAACCACGGCTTCTGCATAGTGCAATTTGGGAGATCATAGCATTTGAACATGGCTAGGTAATCCTGTCCTGGGTCTTGGAGTGGTGGTCTGAATGACAGATGAGCCAATAAAATTGACTCTTGGGCTTTTTTTTAATGGCAATATGAGAGTCACTGCTCATGCATTGGAACCCTAGAACTGGTGATAGAACAGTCAATAAATCGCTATTGATTGGGTCCTTTGTTTTTCTAAAGGTAGAAAATGCTGGAACTGAACAAAAATTGCTTTTATATTCTATTGAGTATCTTTCGCAGATGTGCCAGTTGGATTCTCAGTCATCCCAGTAGTCACTAGAAGGAGAACGGTGGGAATCTCTTGTAGCATTCTAGCATTTTAAAGATGAACCTTGATTACTAGGATTGTAACGAAGGGGGCTGATTGCGAACCCAGGTGTAGGTTTAACTGAGAATTGGTGATGGGGGAGGAAATTTAGGAAATCAACGCTTTCTATTCTATTCTATTCTATTCTATTCTATTCTATTCTATTCTATTCTATTCTATTCTATTCTATTCTATTCTATTCTATTCTATTCTATTCTATAACTCTGCCAAAAATGCATGTGGTTTGTACTTGAGTATACAATATTGTAGCTTTTGTGGACAGAAGGATTGCATTCTTTCTATAATTTACAAAAACCTATCATTCTACTGTCTGTCTGTCTGTCCATCCATCCATTATCCATCCGTCCATCTGTCCATCCATCCATCCAGCCGTCCATCTATCCATCTAGCCTCATCTATCATCTATCATTTATTTTATTTATTTATTTATTTTATTTATTTATTTTGTCACAACAATATATGTAGGAATCATACAAAAGATTATATAGTATATAAACATATATGGGTAAATATAAGGAGGTATAAGCATATATATAGAAAAAAGAAAAGAAAAACAATAGGACAGGAACGGTAGGCACGTTTGTGCGCTTATGCACGCCCCTTATGGTCCTCTTAGGAATGGGGTGAGGTCAATAGTAGAAAGTTTTTGGATAAAGCTTTTAGGATTATGGGAAGAGACCACAGAGTCAGGTAAAGTGTTCCAAGCACTGATGATTCTGTTACAGAAGTCATATTTTCTGCAATCTAGATTAAAGCGGTTGACATTAAGTTTAAATCTATTAGTTGCTCTAGTATTATTGCAATTAAAGCTGAAGTAGTCTTTAACTGGAAGGACATTACCGGAAGGACATTAATTATATTATTATCTGTCTGTCTGTCTGTCTGTCTGTCCACCTATTTTATTTGTTGCCCATCTTGCCATTCGAAGTGACTCTTATAGCTTACAGCAAGATTAAAACACACAAATATCTGGCAATTTTAAAAGCAGATTACGAAAGAGTAAAACAAACACAAAAACAAAGGTTGGAGGGGAGAGTTGATGTCTCTTCTCTGTCATGCACCAACGACGTTCAGCCAACAGCTTCTCCTTCAGGACCCCATGCCAGCTGGCATAGCCAGATTTTAAGGCTAAAAGAGAAGGCTAAAGAGTGTGTGGGACAGGGGTGAAATCCAGCAGGTTCTGGAGAACCGGTAGCAGAAATCTTGAGCAGTTCGGAGAATTGGCAAATACCACCTCTGGCTGGCCCCAGAATGGGATGGGAATGGAGATTTTGCAATATCCTTCCCCTGCCACACTCACCATGCCACGCCCACCATGCTACGCCCACAGAACCAGTAGTAAAAAAAATTGAATCCTGCCACTGGTGTGGATCCTTCCTCCTGTGGCAAGATATTCCAAAGGGCAGGACCTGTGGCAGAAAAGGCTCTTTTCCTGGATCCCACCAGCTGAAATCTCTTTGGCTGATGGGATCTATAGAAAGCCTCTTCTGCCAGCATCAGTGGGGCAGGCCAAATCCCACTGGGGAAAGATGGTTCCACAGGTATCCTGGACCCATGCGATAAAGCGTCATTATCTTCATCATTATGTGATGCTAACTGTGCTAGTCTTCAAGATTCCATAAGATTCTTTCCTATATCCATGTGTTTGAAGAATAAGGTAAAGGTAAAGGTTCCCCTCGCACATATGTGCTAGTAGTTCCCGATTCTAGGGGAAATCTCCGTTTCAAAGCCGAAGAGCCAGCGCTGTCCGAAGATGTCTCCGTGGTCATGACTCAACATCAAAGGCACACGGAATGCTGTTACCTTCCCACCAAAGGTGGTCCCTATTTTTCTACTTGCATTTTTTACATGCTTTTGAACTGCTAGGTTGGCACAAGTAATGGGAGCTCACCCGATTATGCGACACTAGGGATTCGAATCACTGAACTGCCGACTTTCCGATCAAAAAGCTCAGCATCTTCCGGATCTCCGAACCTTCCGCCGCGAGCTTAAAACATATTTATTCATCTGCGCAGGACTGGACTAGATTTTAAATTTATATTGGTTTTAATGGGTTTTATTATTTATATTGCTTTTTTAATTATTCGGCTGTGTAGAATAAGTTTTTTAATTGTTATTTTATTCTGTATTTATTTGTACTTTTTTATCTGCCTGTGAACCGCCCTGAGTCCCTAGGGAGATAGGGCGGTATATAAATACGATAAATAAATAAAATAAATAAATAAATAAATCTTAGCCACTGAGCCACTGCGTCCCTCATTTGAAGAATAGATGAAAGCAATTATTCCTTTGTGTACAATGAATACTTCATTCATCCAAGATCAAGGACACTGGTTAACCCTTAGCAGTTTAAGGTTTAAGGAGAAAAGCAAAGCATGATTTTATGCTGTTGGAGAGATGGACAGGAGCTCATTCATGGGTATCCACACAGGAACCACAAAAGATGCGTACATAGAAGGACAAGGCTTTGAGATGTAGCCTCCAGCTTGGCTGTTTTGCTTCCCTCTGGACACCTTAAGCCCCTGCCGAAAGTGAGAAACCAAGACAGGCATTCTCAAGATTAATCTTCTATTAAAAAAAATAAAATTCTAGCAGCAGTTATTTGGATGGGTTGGTTAATAAAATGATCTTTCTTTCTTAGTCTAACGTGAAAGCTCATTAATGTTTCAAATCAGTGACTAGAGATATTAGGATTATTTTTTTTGCTCTAAGCCAAAAACAGAAGAAGTTGATACTTGTTTACAATCTTCAGAAGTATTTTTTCCTTCATAAACATGTGTTTATTTTAATTTGCATTCCAGCTGAGTTATCCTTTGAGCTTAGTTTGGAAATGTGAATTTCCATCATTTGTGTCCACCCCCTATCAGATGTTCCAGATGTTCCTTCACTTCTTGAAAGCCACTACAGAGCTAGCAATGCATCAGGCCAACATCGATTATGATTATAGTTACAATATTTTGTAACTTTGTGTGTTGGGCACACTCAGCCTATTGATTAAGCCGTGGTTCAGTTGTTTAGGTGAATCTGGAAAATGTGATCATTCAATGCAGGTAGTCCTTGATTTATGACTGTAATTGAGCCTGAAATTACGATTATAACTTATGCTACTAATTAAGCAGGTCACCATATCACTGCACCTGATTTTATGCCTGTTTCTGCAGTGGTCATTAAATGAATGCATTGGTTATAAAGCAAACACCACAATTGTTAAGAAAATGCAGAAGTTGTTAACCAAATCCGTTGTCTACAATTGTCCGGGGGGTGGGTGGGGGGGAGGTGTGACCAATGGAATTTTGAATATGTGTTACAAGTAGCCCTAGTAATGTCTGTAATAACTTTGAATGATCACCAAGCAACTGGTTGTAAGTTGAGAACTTCCTAAAGTGGATTCATTCAAGGAATGATGAATGGAAATAATGACAATAAATATATAAATAATATAGATAGATAGATAGATAGATAGATAGATAGATAGATAGATAGATAGATATAGATAGTGTTCTGTTTCCTTCCCCACTTCAGGCCCATGAGCTGGCCTTCAGCCAGTGGATTCATGGCTCTTATCAGTCCTGGCAGAGAAATTGCAGCTGCCTGCCAAAGTTCAAACAAATGACTCACGTAGCAAGACTTTCAGCTCTTTTTGAAATGGTTCAGCTAAACTTTGCTTCCCATGGAGTCAGAGCAGTCCCAAAGCTCCTTATATATCCTGTGGGGTGGGGCTCCTGCCCCGCCCTTCTTTTTGATGACGCCGCCTCTCTAATCTTCTGAAGCGCGGGTCAAGCCAAGCTTAATTATTATTATCAGCTGGGTCTGAAGGCATAGCCTGGGGAAGGGAGGAATCAGGGGATGACGGCCTCATTACGTCCTCTGACTGGTCTGATTCTGGCTCCTGGAGCTGAGCCAAATAATAAAAATAAAGACAAGGAATAATGGATTTGGAAACTGAACAAAGAGAGATTTAACCTGGAAAAAAGGAGAAATTTTTTGACAGTGAGAACAATCAACCAAGGGAACAGAAGTTGCCTTCGGAAGTTGTGGGAGCTTCATCACTGGAAGCTTTCAAGAAAAGACTGGACTGCCATTTGTCAGAAATGGTGTAGGGTCTCCTGCTTGGGTGGGGGTGGGGGGTTAGATTAGATGACCTACAAGGTCCCTTCCAACTCTTAATCTGTAAAACATTAGGAATATTGGGTAAACATAACGTAGAAGATGACCAGGCTGAGCCCAAGTACTTCATCAGCCTCGAGTCCTTTTATGCCCACAAGTGATTGAAGTCCAGCCCAACTTGAATTCCATTGACTATTATCTACCATCAATTTGGATTGACCATTAGTAATTCAGATTCTTGTAAAGAGCATCAGCGTAAAATAAACCAATATTGATTTGAACTGGCCGGATTCCTAATATGCTTGATATGTGCTTTGTCTGTTCTGCACTTTCTATTTAAAATCAAGATGGTTTACCTACTGGGTAACGACTTTCCTTCAGCTCATCTTGCTAACAACATCATCCATTTTTTCCCCAAAAGAAGCAAAACAATTCGTGTTAGCATATAGCTAGTGTTAAACCCTTAGGAATAATTGATGATGGTAAGAAGAGAAAGAAAGAATTCCTTTTCTACCTATTCACATATCAGAAAGGATCTTAAAACAAAACCAACCAATCAACCAACCTATATTTGTTGCAATCAAACAGAGGCCACATTTCTTTTTCCTTCTGATGGTTCAGGGTCTTTTTAATTTTTTTATTTTTTGCCTACCTTAATGCACTGTGCATAATGCCTGTGTTTTCTGAGCTGGTTTCAACTCAACATCTTAATCCTCTATGTATTAACTTTTGTACGTGGTTGTAAATCTCCACCTACATACAATCCATTAGGGAAAGGGATCACACAGAGTCATTTATACGCCGGCACTGTGCGGTTCCTAAGGTAATCCCAAACTCACTGAGATATATGAAAACTCCAAAGGGTTCATTGAAGTAAATATGAAAGAGTCCTTTGAAAAATAATCCCCGGTTCGTCCCTGAAACAAGGGGCATCAGAGGGGGCACATCAAGGTTGGAGGGGAGGGGCAGAGATAACTTAATGCATGTTCCACTTCTTCCAGGACTGAAATTCCTGCAAAATATAAAGGAAGATATCCGAAACACAGAAGAATAAAAACAAGAGAAGTATCCAGCTATTTGTCTTGGAATGCTGGTACTTCAGGACTATCGAAAAGCATCAGCAGGGGTGGGATTCAGCAGGTTCAAACCACTTCAGGAGAACTGGAGGTTAATTTTAATCTGGTTCGCCTAACCCAGGGGTCTGCAAACTTGGCTCTTTTAAGACTTGTGGACTTCAACTCCCAGAGATCAGCTTTGCTGGCTGAGGAACTCTGGGAGTTGAAGTCCTGTTCTGTCCTCCTTCGCCTCAGTTTGAGTGATGGCTTAATTAGCCGGAACTATCAGCTCTGGCAGCAGAATAGCGAATGTATGCCAAGTTCTCTGATATCTCCCTCGATGCTGGTGAGTTACTTCAGCTCTTAGGTAATCAGTTGATTTGCCGGCTACGAAGAGAGACAGCAGTGCTCACTGCCTTTATACCCTGTGGGGTGTGGCTCCATGACTCAGCACTTCCTAGGCCTGCCCCACCCTTGCTTCTGTTGTTCCCTCCTCTCCTGCCTATGAAACCTAGGATCCAACCAAGCCTGATTGCTATCAGCTGGGTCTGAAGGCGTGGCCTGGCGGGGGAAAGAGTCAGGGGATGGAGGCCTCGTTACCTCTTTCACCTGGACTGCTTCTGGCTCCTGGAGCTGAACCAGGGAAGCTGGTGCTCCCGAGGTAAGTCCTGATGGCCCTTCCCCCTCACTGTCCAAGTCATTTTCTGGCAGCAGGCCCGGCTCCAAGTCACTTTCTGGCAGGAGGCCCAGCTTGGGGGGCGCAGACACAACAAGTCCACAAGTCTTAAAAGAGCCAAGTTTGCAGACCCCTGGCCTAACTGGTTGTTCCAAGGACTGGCTGACCCTGCCCACCCTGCCTCGCTTCTCCCAGGAGTCTGCCAGATAAGTGCAAGGCTCATGTGGAGGCTCTGGGAGGGCAAAAAACAGACCTACTGGAAGTATTGGAAGTCCGGAAATGGGCCAGTTTCCAGCCTCCGGAGGGACTTCAGTGCCCGGGGAAGGTCATTTTCACCCTCCTGGAGGCTCGAGGAAAGCCTCCGGAGCCTGGGGAGAGTGAAAATGCCCCACCACCACCATGGTGCAGGAGGCCAAGTAGGCCATGACCCCATGGCCACGCCCACCCAGCAAACAGGCAGCGAACCGGTTGCAGAAATTTTTCAATCCCACCACTGAGCATCAGCCTATGAGATTAATAAGAATAAGAAGGTGGACAAAAATGCTAAATCCAGTCTGAACATCTGGCTGACTGTGTGATGAAGAATAAGGATATAACAGTAATAGAATAGAATAGAATTTATTGGCCAAGTGTGATTGGACACACAAGGAATTTGTTTTGGTGCATATGCTCTCAGTGTACATAAAAGAAAAGAAAAAGAAAAAGAAAGAAAAAAAATACCTTCATCAAAGGTACAACATTTACAACACAAATGATGGTCATAGGTTGCAATTTAACCCTTAGTGATAGCAACAAAAAGTTACAGTCATACAGTCATAAGTGGAAAGAGATTGGTGATGAAAACGATGAGAAGATTAATAGTAGTGTAGATTTAGTAAATAGTTTGACAGTGTTGAGGGAATTATTTGTTTAGCAGAGTGATGGCCTTCGGGAAAAAACTGTTCTTGTGTCTAGTTGTTCTGGTGTGCAGTGCTCTATAGTGTCATTTTGATAGGAGTTGGTAGGAGTTGAAACAGTTTATGTCCAGGATGTGAGGGATCTGTAAATATTTTCACAGCTCTCTTCTTGATTCGTGCAGTATACAGGTCCTCAATGGAAGGCAGGTTGGTAGCAATTATTTTTTCTGCAGTTCTGATTATCCTCTGAAGTCTGTGTCTTTCTTGTTGGGTTGCAGAACCAAACCAGACAGTTATAGAGGTGCAAATGACAGACTCAATAATTCCTCTGTAGAACTGGATCAGCAGCTCCTTGGGTAGTTCGAGCTTTCTGAGTTGGCGCAGAAAGAACATTCTTTGTTGTCCTTTTTTGATGATGTTTTTGATGTTAGCTGTCCATTTTAGATCTCGTGATATGATAGAACCTAGAAATTTGAAGGTTTCTACTGTTGATACTGTGTTGTCAAGTATTGTGAGAGGTGGAAGTATGGAAGGGTTTCTCCTAAAGTCTACCACCATTTCTACAGTTTTGAGTGTGTTCAGTTCCAGATTGTTACGGTTGTACCACAAGTATAGTCATTCAACCTCACATCTATATGCAGATTCATCATTGTCTCGAATGAGACCAATCACTGTTGTGTCATCTGCGAACTTCAATAGTTTAACAGATGGATCGTTGGAGATGCAGTCATTGGTATAAAGAGAGAAGAGAACTGGGGAGACCACACAGCCTTGGGGGGCCCCTGTGCTAATCAATCAATCAATCAAACAGCCAAACAACCAATCAATATGACTTCCAACACTAAGCAGATTTCAAATATAAACCTTTTTTCAAAGAGCAATATTTTACCTACCTTAACTTTCCTCCACCTGATACCTTCCAGGTATTGTGGATTACTATCAGGCTCAAAACACCAGGACCATTAAATTGCAGTCCAGAAGATTTATTGTCCAAACTTCCACACAAGAATCTAGTCAACTAACAGTCAGCATTAAGTTGGTGTTAGATAAGTATCAATGGAATTCAAAGGGTCCTGGAATCACTTGTGGGAACAAGCTAATCACTCGCTTAACTCTGTGCCCCCAGTTCTGCCTGTTCTTCTCCTACATCTACAATTCCATAAGCTCCAACTGATCTGATTAAGATGATGGGAATTGTAATCCAAAATCTCTGATTTTGTCTCTGAGAAAGGGTTAATTCTTTCCTCTTGGGTGATATAATGAGATTCTTCTTAACATGACGTGAGTTACTTTTCAAAAGGAAATAAAAGTGTGATAGCATGAAACCTACCCACGATTAAATTAATATACCAAGCCACCTTTAAACTACAGCATTTACTAGGCTAAAATTGGCAATTTTTCCTGACTTAAATTCAGGTGATTAAAGCCCCAGTTGTAAAGGAGACGTGGGAGGTAAGTCAGTCATTTGAATTCCCTTAACCAGAGACTTTTAAGAAAGTATAAGCTCCTGGAAAATTTATTCTTGTGCATCTTCCCTGGATTATGCAACCAGTTGACCGTAATGGCAGAGGGAAGTTGAAGGGCAAAGAAATTTCCTGCTCCATGGAAACTGGAAGGCACGGTCATTTTCCCACGGGACTGTAGAAAGTTCTGGGAACTTTATTGTATCAATCCTCAGCAGACCTGCTGCTGGAGCTCATACTCAATTATTTAAAGGCAGCATGTTCCTGACACCCATGCGGTGAATTCCTAATGAAGTGTGTCACTGTGAAAGGGTCCATGCTCAGGGAACCTCAAAGATTCAGGGAAAAAGGAAAGGAGAGGGCTGTTAGACTGAAAAGCAGATTGAAAAGCTGAAAGATTTGCAGTGGGGAAAAAAAAAGCAAAAGGAAACCTAATCTAAAATGTGCAGCCTTTTCATCACCCAGCAAGCTCTTGGCAAGGCATATTCAGTGGCAAAACTTGCCTCCATTAACAATGCTTGGTCTTAATTGGAGTCCGAATGAAATCCTCACCCTCACCCATGGAGTTCAAATGAAATCCTCACCCATGATAGCTTCACTTTTTCTACTTCCTCTTCTAAGGCAGTGGATAGGAAAAAAAACACAAAGGGCACAGAAATATTTGCCATTTGTAACCAGGAAAGAAGGTTGATTGCCTTGTTAAATATTTCCTTCAGTGGTAAAAGGTAAATGTTTCCTCCGTCCAGCCATGTCCACCTCTAGGGAGCGGTGCTCATTTCTGTTTCTTAGCCAAGGAAGCCAGCCAGTGGTGGGATTCAAATTTTTTTACTACTGGTTCTGTAAGCATGGCTTGGTGGGTGTGGCATGGCTTGATGGGTGTGGCTTGGTGGACATGGCAGGAAAAGGATACTGTTCTGTCCCCCCACCTCAGTTCGGGAGGCACGTGAACTGACTCAATTAGCTGGCAATTTAGTCCACAGCAGCTATTAGCTCTGGCAGCAAACCAGCGAGCGTCTGCCAAGGTTTTCTTTTATCTTCCTTGATGCCGGCGTGTCAGAAGCTCGTTACTGGAGCAACCAGGAAGTCAGGAACAAACAGCAATCCAAGCCAAATGCTCAGTCAGATAGTTCAGCTCAAGTTTTCTCCAGTCAGTTTGGTTTGTCCGTCACGAAGTAGTAGAGCAGCCCCTCCTGCTTTTATACCCTGTGGGGTGTGGCTCCGTGACTCAGCACTTTCTAGGCCTGCTCCACCTCTTCTTCTGTTGTTCCCGCCTCTCTTGTCTATGAAACCTGGGATCTAACCAGGACTGATTGTCCACAGCTGGGTCTGGAAGCGGTGCCTGGGCAGGGGGAGATACAGAAGACAGAGGCCTCCTCACCTCCTCCACCTGGCCTGCCTCTGGCTCCTGGAGCTGAGCCAGAGAGCCCTGATGGCCCTTCCCCCTCACTCTCTGAGTCACTTTCTGACAGGGGGCCAGGCCCGGGGGGGCGGCAGGGCTGGAGCCACAACAGATACTGTAAAATCTCCATTCTCTCCCCACTCCAGGGGAAGGTTACTGCAAAATCCCCATTTCCTCTCAATCAGCTGGGACTTGGGAGGCACAGTATAGATGGGGGCGGGGCCAGTCAGAGGTGGTATTTACCGGTTCTCTGAACTACTCAAAATTACTGCTACCGGTTCTCCAGAACTGATCAGAACCTGCTGAATACCACCTCTGGAGCCAGTGTTGTCCAAAGACATTTTCGACATCATGTGGCCAGCATGCCTATATGATGCATGGAACGCTTCCCACCAAAGTGGTATCTATTTATCTACTTGCATTTGCATGCTTTCGATCTTCTAAGGGAGCGGGAGCTGGGGCAAGGAACTGGAGCTCACCCTGTCATGCAGTCTCAAGCTCAGGCTGTCAGCTTTCTAGCTGAAAGTTCCTCACCATCCAGTCAGAGCTGAAGAAGCTTCTTGGATGAGAAGCGAAACGGCTTCAAAGAAAACTCCAAAGACTTCAAGAGAGCTAATTTCAATAAACCCAGAGAGAGCTTGAGAAGGATTCCATGGATGAGAATCCTCAAGGGGAAAACAACTCAAGAAGCTTGGGAAATTTTGAAAAGTGAGATTATAAAAGCCCAGTCTAGCACAATACCAATGAAGAAGAAAAATAATAGATCTCAAAAGAAACCAGCATGGATGCATAAAGAACTATCTGACAAACTGAAAGACAAAAAGGAACAAGTATAAAAAGTGGAAAGAGGGGCAAATAACTAAGGCAGAATATCAGCAAATAGCCCAAGCCGGTAAAGATGGAGTGTGGAAAGCTAAGGCTCACAATGAACAAAGGCTAGCGACAAAAGTAAAAAATAGCAAAAAAAGCTTCTTCCAACATGTTAAAAACAAGAAAAAAGTCAAGGAAACAATTGGCCCATTGCTGGGAGAAAGTGGCAAGAAGGTGACAAGCAGCAGGGAGAAAGCAGATCTACTTAACTCATTTTTTGCATCTGTCTTTACACAAAAGGAAAAAACAATCCAACCTATCAAAAGCAGCACCACAAAAAACAGATTAGGAATACAAGTTAAAATAGGGAAAAAAATGGTAAGTGAACATCTGTCTACACTAGACAAGTTCAAATCACCAGGACCGGATGGATTACACCCCAGGGTTCTGAAGGAACTGGCAGACGAAATCTCAGAACCACTGAATTATATCTTTCAAAGATCCTGGAGCAGAGGGGAACTGCCAGAGGACTGGAAAAGAGCTGATGTAGTTCCCATCTTCAAAAAAGGAAAAAAAAAAACAGATCCAGGAAACTACAGACCTATCAACCTGACCTCAATACCAGGGAAAATTCTGGAAAAGATAATCAAGCAACGAATCACCGAACACCTAGAAGCAAACAAAGTATTAACCAAAAGCCAACAGGGGTTTGTCAAAAACAGATCATGCCAGACTAATCTTATTGCATTCCTTGATAAAGTGACAAAATTAGTGGACCAGAAGAATGCTGTCGATATAATTTACTTGGATTTCAGTAAAGCATTTGATAAAGTAGACCATAACCTACTACTAGATAAAGTAGAAAAATGTGGGTTAGACAGCACCACCACCAGATGGATTCGTAACTGTCTGACCGACCGCACTCAACGTGTAGTCCTCAACAGAACTACATCCACATGGAGGGAAGTATGTAGCGGAGTACCTCAAGGCTCTGTTTTAGGCCCAGTACTCTTCAACATCTTCATCAATGACTTGGATGAGGGGATAAATGGGGAACGCATCAAATTTGCAGATGACACCAACCTGACAGGAATAGCCAGAAGATAGGCTCAAGATACAGAAGGATCTTGACAGACTAGAACACTGGGCGCTATCTAACAAAATGAAATTCAACAGTGAAAAAAGTATGGTTCTACATTTAGGCCAAAAAACCAAAATGCACAGGTACTGTATATGTGGTACCTTGCTCAAAAATAGTACCTGTGAGATGGATCTTGGAGTCCTAGTGGACAACCATTTAGATATGAGCCAGCAGTGTGCAGCAGCTGCTAAAAAAGCCAACACAGTTCTGGGCTGCATAAACAGAGGGATAGAATCAAGATCACGTGAAGTGTTAATACCACTTTATAATGCCTTGGTAAGGCCACACTTGGAATATTGCATTCAGTTTTGGTCGCCACAATGTAAAAAAGATGTGGAGACTCTAGAAAGAGTGCAGAGAAGAGCAACAAAGATGATTAGGGGACTGGAGACTAAAACATATGAAGAATGGTTGCAGGAATTCGGTATGCCTAGTTTAATGAAAATAGAATAGAATAGAATAGAATTTTTTATTGGCCAAGTGTGATTGGACACACAAGGAATTTGTCTTGGTGCATATGCTCTCAGTGTACATAAAAGAAAAGATACGTTCATCAAGGTACAACAAAAAGAAGGACTAGGGGAGACATGATAGCAGTGTTTCAATATTTCGGATTGCCATAAAGAAGAGGGAGTCAAACTATTCTCCAAAGCACCTGAGGATAGAACAAGAAGCAATGGGTGGAAACTAATCAAGGAGAGAAGCAACTTAGAACTAAGGAGAAATTTCCTGACAGTTACAACAATTAATCAGTGGAACGATTTGCCTGCAGAAGTTGTGAATGCTCCAACACTGGAAATTTTTAAGAAAATGTTGGATAACCATCTGTCTGAAATGGTGTAGGGTTTTCTGCCTGGTCAGGGGGTTGGACTAGAAGACCTCCAAGGTCCCTTCTAACTCAGTTGTTGTTGTTGTTGTTGTTGTTGTTGTTGTTGTTGTTGTTGTTGTTCTTCTTCTTCTTCTTCTTCTTCTTCTTCTTCTTCTTCTTCTTCTTCTTCTTCTTCTTCTTATTATTATTATTATTATTATTATTATTATTATTATTATTAAAAACCAGAAAAAAAGCACCTTTGGGACAACAATGACTTGGATGATTGAGAATCTCCATAGACATTCTCGTCCTACCCTTTTCTCTTTGCCCAATCTACCTCACAGGAATGTCACTGCAGAGAAAAGGAATGCTGTGTTGAAAATGTGATGAAGGACCTCAAGAAGTATGTGATCTTAAGTACCTAGAAGTCCTTTATTGGAAGACTAGCTTGTAGATAAGTCACATAGTGCTGAATCCTGAAGAGCCACCTTAACTCAAAAATACTATGGTCTAAGTCAGTGATAGTCAACCTGGTCCCTACCGCCCACTAGTGGGCGTTCCAGCTTTCATGTGGGCGGTAGGGGTTTTGTCCGATACTGAAGCACTTTCCTTTTCTTTAATTTAATTGACTTTTTTAAAAAAAAATCATAGCACTATTTAAAAACATTTTCATTAGGTTTTCCTAAAATTCCCCGTAACAATTTAAATTTCTGAAAATATACTATTTGTATCTCCCACGCATAAGTTTAGTTCGCGTTATGTAAGTGAAACTAAATGGCGCTATAGTGCGACTGCAAACAAAAGAGCCTCGTCCCAGAATAGCTCGCACATCTCCCCCCACACCACCCAGCTGTAACAGACAAGCAGATCTGGTAACTGGCACCCCCCACAAACCCAATCCACGATGCACAAGAGGCATACGCAGATGATGATACACAGCACATTATTGTGGAACCGGTGGGTGGGTAGAAAATTTTACTACTAACAGAGATACAAAAGTGGGCGGTAGTATAAAATGGTTGACTACCCCTGGTCTAAGTTGTATTCTTCCTTAAGCTTTTGGATTGAAAGGAATGAGACATTTAATAAATAAATGGTGGGTGGCATTTTTATTGGGATTGTGGCGGACATAAGGAATTTGACTATTAATTTCATGTCACTGGAATGAAGTGAATAAATGTATTTTATATTTTTTATTTCATTTCTGTGGCCTCCCTTCCTTGTCCTTCCTCCCTTGTCTTTTCTTCCATGTCCTTCTCCCCTTTTCCTTCCTTCCTTCCTTCCTTCCTTCCTTCCTTCCTTCCTTCCTTCCTTCCTTCCTTCCTAGATCTTTTAAAATCCCACATCAATATACAGTTAGGGTTTCTTTTATCAATTTTGTCGGATGTCCACATCAATGAAGAAACATGCTAGAAAAATGAAAACATGTTATTTTGAATAGCTATTTATGCTAATAGGAATGAAGCTTCATAAATTAATTCCTTGGAATGGTAAACAAGATAAATGTTTTTTTGGGGCCAAGCAAAAAATAGTCAGAGGCTAATTGCACAGAGAGAAAGAAAAAAAATGCCCTTACGTTAGAATGCCCACACTTGAAAAATGAGGTCAGAGAACAAAATAGGAAAATGAAGGTAGCAGAAATAGTGGCAGGATAAGAGCTCAAATAGCAGAAGCTTATTTAGCTGGGTCATGCAGAGGGGGTCATGTATTTTTTAAGGATAAAGTGGGCAGACCCAAAATATCAAAGATAAAGCAGAACTATTTTATATGGTCCAGTAAGAAGGGTGGCAAAAGAAGATGCTGAAAATGCAATGTTGAAATGCCTTTTAAAAAGTTTATTGCAGAATCCTTGGTGCTTTTGAGGTCCAGTTATTTTCCTGCAGATGTTTCACTACAAAACTAGGTAATATCACTAGTGGGGTTTTCTCTGTTTATATATGATATAAGCAGCATCAAGTATGCCACAGTTCAACAATATTCTCTTCTATTGGAGCCTCTTATATGTCTAACTCTGCTCAACTGAGTTTTTTTTTTTTAAGTAGCCAGGCAAATATCATGGAAAAGGAATGACCAGTAGAAAGGAAATTAGACGGAGGAATGAGTGTACTGGAAAAACTACTTACATATGAAGGTCATGTGTTCCCCTTTGCTGGACATGGTCCAGCAGAGACTGGTTGCCCTCAGTCCAGAATTTTTGGGATTCCTGCATTGGGCAGAGATTGAAATTGAGAGCCTCAATGATCTTTTCCTATGTCATGTCTATGTTCCTTCATCCTTTGAAAACGTGTCAAGTTTGAAGTGCGCTTTAGCTGTTGCAATAAGAGATGTGGTGGCTCAGTGGCTAAGTTGCTGAGCTTGTCGATCAAAAGATCGGCAGTTCAGTGGTTTGAATCCCTAGTGTCCCATAACGGGGTGAGCTCCCGTTACTTGTTCCAGCTTCTTCTAACCTAGCAGTTCGAAAGCACATTAAAAAATGAAAGTAGAAAAATAGGGACCACTTTTGGTGGGAAGGTAATAGCGTTCCGTGCGCCTTTGGTGTTTAGTCATGCCGGCCACATGACCACAGAGATGTCCTCAGACAGTGCTGGTTCTTCAGCTTTGAAACAGAGATGAGCACCGCCCCCTAGAGTCAAGAATGACTAGCACATATGTGCGAGGGGAACCTTTGCCTTTTGGCTGTTGCAACCATTAACACTTCTCAACTTGCCAACAAACCAGGGGACAGGGAATAGGGAGATGGAATGTAGGCTCCAGACATCAAGAAGACTGCTATGAGAGCCAAGGACATTTCGGCAGGTGTTTGCCAAAGCCAAAGACTTTTTCTCATAACAATATGAGACTCAATTGGACAATGTGACCTGCTCTAAAAGGGGGAGAGAGTATATTCTAATAAAATATACTTTTATTAGGTGGGTTTGCATGGAAATTAGCTAGATCTCATCATTTTTTGTCAAAATGAGGCACTCAAAAAAGTTTTGCATTCAGAGATTGAATTGTCTCAACTGTGCTTGCTTGGGTTGGGTTTGTCAGTCGGAATATTGACACCATGTTTTTCATCCTTTATGGTTTACAGTAGAGGGAGAGTGATGCAGATGTAGAACCATAAAATTGCAGAATATAAACCATTACAAGGTGCAGGAAAAACAATCATACCATCCATGAGAAGTGGCCAATCCAACCTACAATCTTCATGGAGGAAGTCTTCTATTGTTGTATAGATGTTACCACCAGGAATTCCCAATATTGAAAGAAAGTCTAGGTATCTGCAACAAATATCCATTATGTGGAACACATGAATGCATAAATACAGATGCTTAACCAGTTGGTTGGAAATAATTTGGAGAAGCTGGATAGCTGCATGATTTTTAAGTTTTAGGTCACGTGCGCAATACATATTATTTTCATTCTCTTTCTCCCTCTTTTTACATTTCTAGATTCCTCATTATTGGTAGAATGATGGTTGGAACATGTCAGTGAACTAAACAAAATCTTTCTTTTCAGTGTGTTAAAAATATTATGTTTCTAATCCAGCCAGGATCTGGCAGGGCTCACTTACTCCAAGTCCCTTCTGTAAAACAAGTTATTCTGCTTGAGCTAGGAGATGGGTCTTTTATGTGGCTATTCCTTGGATGTCCGTTTGGCTTTAATCTGTTATCCTTTGGAAAACCTTTTAAAATCTCCATTTTCCTAGAACAGATTCTCTTCTTGATATTAGATTAAATTAATTTTTTAAATTAGGATTTGTCTTGTTCTTCCCTACCGGTTATTGCTACTTATGATAATTATTTTTTAATCCTAAAAGAAGCGCACAGCCAGTTTATGGCACCTAGCATGCCTCTTATAGCTCGGTGTTCCTCCAGCTTTAATTACCAGTTCTCTCAATTGGTCAGTTTTTCAGCTTATTAAAGTTCAAGAAATCAGAGGTCTTGAAAACCCTGCCTTCCGAAAAACTAGGGCATTTTTGGGTTTTTCTGTAGCAGAGATTTTTGTACGGAACAAAATGATTTCCTTGAATCTCGATTGATATTGGCAGCTCACATGGGAAGTTTCTCCATTCTTCTCTATAGAACATGCCTTCTAGGAAAACTCTTGATCTTTTTCAAGGATTTAATTGCCTCTCACCACTTAGTCTGATTTTCCATCCTTTTGCTCATTCGGACAGGTTTGCATTTCCAGAGGCAAAACAATCCAAGTGAGACAACCCTGTGGCAATTGAGTTGTGCCTCTTCTTTTAATCTAATCTGTCGTGATGGAATTTCTCAGAAACGTGAACAAGGAGGAGGAGGAGGAGGAGGAGGAGGACCAAGGAAGGAGGGAGGAGGAGGAGGAGAAGAAGGAGAAAGGGAGGAGGAAGAGGAACACTGGTAGTTCCAATATGAGAAATGCCATTTCCTAAGATTAATTAATTAATTAATTAATTAATTAATGAAGAGGAGGAGGAAGAAGAAGAGGAGGAGGAGGGGAAGGAGAAGGAGAAGGAGAAGAAGGAGAAAGGGAGAAGGAAGAGAACACTTGTAGTTCCAATATGAGAAATGCCATTTGCTAAGTTGAATGAATGAATGAATGAGGAGAAGGAGGAGGAGGAGGAGGAGGAGGAGGAAGAAGAAGAGGAGGAGGAGGAGGAGGAGGAGAGAAGGAAGAGGAACACTGGTAGTTCCAATATGAGAAATGCCATTTCCTAAGATGAATGAATGAATTAATTAATTAATGAGGAGGAGGAGGAGAAAGAAGAAAAGGAGGAAGAAGAAAAGCAACAATGGTAGTTCCAGTATGAGAAATGCCATTTCCTAAGCTGGATGAATGAATAGACTAAGCTGGAAGGGACCATGGAAGTCTTCTAGTCCAGCCCTCTGCTCAAGCAGAAGAACCTATACCATTTCAGAGAAGTGACTGTCTAGACCCATGACGGCAAACCTCTGGCACGCATACCAGAGGTGGCATGCAGAGCTCTCTCTGCGGCCACACGTTGCCACCTGGTCTTTGGGTTTCCGCCGCGCCAGCTGGTCTTCAGGCATGTCTGTGCACCAGAAACCTGAAGGCTAGCTGGCCAGTGCACATGCACATGCTGTCCACTTGGTCTTCGGGTTTCCGATGCTCCGGTGCACGCACACACATGTGCACACACACTTTCTAGTTTCAGCACTTGGTGCTGAAAAGGTTCGCCATCACTGATCTAGACTCTTCTTAAAAAAACTCCAGTAATGGAGCGCCCACGATTTCTGAAGGCAAGCTATTCCACTGGTTAATTGTCTTCACTATTAGGAAGTTTCTCCTTAATTCCAGGTTGCTTTTCTCTTCGGTTAGTTTCCAACCTGTTGTGTCCCCTTCCCCCTCCGACGAGCAGGTCTAGGAAGTCCATATCAAGCGTGGCCACGAAGCCTCTGCAGCTTTGCCAAATTCCTTTCAGATTTCTCAGGGCAGACAGGAATCCAAGTTGTGACTTCAGCAAACTAGATGAGACTTTGCTTGAGTCAAGAAATGCCAAAAGCAGGTCCTTTATATAGGCTGTGGGGTGTGGCTCCATGACTCAGCATTTATCCAGGCCTGCCCCTCCCTTCCTTCTGCTGGTATCGCCTCTCAGATCTCCGGAAGTGAGGATCCTCCCACTTTGAATTGTTTTCTGCTGTTTGAGAAAGGGAGGGGTCAGAAGGAGTAGGCCCGAGTAATTCCAATCCGTGGCTGACTTCCTCTGATGGCTGAGCCAAAGGAACACACGCCGTATGAGTGAGGTTTGTTTGTTCATTCCTGACATCCTGTCCGGGCATGGGGCCAGGGCCGGGGGCTGGAGGCATGACAGGCTGTTCATCTTCATTATCAGACTCCGAATCTGATAGCAGGCCCGGGAGGAGACGGGAGGGGCCCGGCTGAGGAGAGGAGGGAGGACGAGGCACAACACAACCATTGTTTCTTGTGCTGCCCTCAGGTGCTTTGGAGAATAGTTTAGCCCCCTCTTTTTTGTGGTAGCCCCTCAAATATTGGAATACTGCTATCATGTCATCCCTAATTCTCCTTTTCTTTAGACTAGCGAGACCCAAATCCTGCAGCCGTTCCTACGTTTTAGTCTCCAGGCCTTTGATAATCTTAGTTGCTCTTCTCTGAACCTTTTCCAAAGTCTCAACATCTTTTTTTGTAGTATGGTGACCAAAATTAGTTGCAGTATTCCAGGTGTGGTCTTACTAGGGTTTTGTAAAGCAGTTCTAATACTTCACATGGTTTTGATTCTATGCCTCTGTTTATACAACCAAGGATTGTATTAGCTTTTTTGGCTGCTGCTGCACACCGCTGGCTCGTATTCAAGTGATTATCCACTAGGATTCCAAGGTCCCTCTCACAGTTACCGTTTTTGAGCCAGGTCGCCTAATCTGTACTTATACCTTTGATTTTTCCTGCCTAAATGTAAAACTTTGCTTTTTTCCACTTTGAAATTCATTTTGTTGGATAGGGCCCATTGTTCAAGTTTGTTAAGATCTTTTTGGATTCTGAGCTTGGTCTTCTGGGATATTGGCTATTCCTGCCAGTTTAGTATCATCTGCAAATCTGATGAGTTCCCCTTCTATTCCCTCCATGCTTGTATTTATTATTCCTTCCTTTATCCAAATTAACCAGAAATGAGCCTACTTGAGATTTATTGCAAAAATATATACCCATTATATACTTGTTATTCAGTACTGTAATCTGGGCTCATATCTTTCCACTGTCTCCTTTACTCCGGGGAAGAGTTGCAAAGTTTGGGCATACATATTTAATAGTAAATGAACTCTGGTGAGCAGTCCTGCTTGCCTCCAGGGAAGTAACACATTAAGTCAAACTCTTCTGGTTGCCTCTTTCTGAGCTACCCAGAATTGTTGGGAGTCCAGAATATACAATTTATTCCTTCTCCTCCTTGTCAGCATTATATGGTTACTGTTGCTACTGTATTGCCTTGTTTGTTTGATTGCTAGTTAATAATCCATGATATATTTTTTCTTTGTGGAAGGGCAGTATATCTGATGCATATAGCAACAGCATTTAGACTTATATACCATTTCACAGGGCTCTGCAGCCCTCTTTAAGCTGTTTAAAGAGTCAGTCTATGGCCCCCAAGAATCTGGGTCCTCATTTTACTCACCTCGGAAGGATGGAAGGTTGAATCAATCTTGAACCTGGTAGAATTTGAACTGTCAAATTGCAGTCAGCCGGCAGTCAGCAGAAGCAGCCTGCAGTACTGCACTCTAACCACTGCGCCACCAAGTCTACTATTGTAGTGCTGTTAATTTGAACTGGAGCAACTGGCAGCAACAGTTATACTGGGAAAAAGAAATGCCCCATCATTGCCTTTAATGTTTTTTTTTCTTCTACTGGAAATGGTAAATTCAGCCCTGCCTCTGCTACAGCTGGATCAGAATGACATGGAGTGCTTCAACGGACTACGAGGCTGTTGCAAAACATAATAGCCCTATAATATCAATCTTTAACAGCAGCTATTACAACAGTGGCTTGGTAAGAATCTTCAACTGCATAGGTAAATGAGTCTTCTTTCATAAACCTGGGCTTCTAACACGGGAGGCAAAAGATGGATCTAAAAAGTTTCTCGGCTTAAGTGTGTTTATTATAGCCTTGCAAATAGTTGGTGACAGGTTATTGTGATGCTGGAACCCAAAATGACAAACCCACAGGAGACACCTTTGAAAGTGCAGAGGGGCAAGCACAGATAGTAATTGAAACTGGCAGTAGGCTCATATTGTTTGCAATAAGCAGAGAGTTGGAACCATTTCAAAGATATATCACACACGATGTTTGACATGATGTCAGGGGTGGCATCTGGTGGCATCTCATAAATACGTCTAACAACACTGTTTATTTACCTAGAGCATTTTAATGTATGTTGAACAGCAATGACATGTTGTTGTTGTTGTTGATGATGATGATAATGATCCTTCCAACTTGCTGTCAGAAGTTGTATCTTTCTCAGCATTCAGTTTGGACCTAGTGAATTGACTGAAGAAGATGACCTAGTAGTGTAAAGATTAAGGTAAGGGTTTTGCCTCGTCCAGTCGTGTCCAGGGATGGTGCTCCTCTCTGTTTCTTACTCAAGGGAGCCAGCATTGTCTGAAGACACTTCCATGGTCATGTGGCCAGCATGACGATATGCCGAAGTGCACTAAAGTGGTACCTATTAATCTACTCACCTCTGCATGCTTTTGAACTGCTAGATGGGCAGGAGCTGGAGGGAGGACAGGAGCTCACCCTGTCGCACTCAAGTCTTGAACTCGGGCTGTCAGATTTCCAGCTGACAAACTCAACATCTTTAACCACTGAGCCATTGTGCCCCCCCTCCCACTAAACTACGGTACAAGGTAGTAATTCCAAGATTAAAATCCTGGGATTTAGGAAGCAGATGAAAAGAGAGAAGTGTTATGTATCTTTAAATGTTTTGGCGGGAAACAAGCACGTTGCTGATTGGTTGAAGCCGCCGGTTAAACAGTATATAAGGAGAGGTTTTTCCCCAGCCAGGTTGCTGGGTTCACCCTATATTAAAGAGCTGTTGTCACTACCCTGGTCTCCAGCCTCGTTACTTCCCGAACTTAACACTGGCGACGAAGGTGGGATTTCGAGGCTAAGGAGCACCAGAACCGAGCTGAAGCACGGAAGAACCGAACCCAGCAAACCCAGGGCAGAAACGCGGAGATGGCCAGTTACACTCCGCCCGCGCCGTTTGACCCAGCCAGAGAGAAATGGGGAACGTACATGACCCGTTTCGAAAGCTTCCTGGAAGCAAACGAAATGCAAGGAGTTCCAGACAACCACAAAAGGGCATACTTCTTGAGCCACTGCGGTCCCGAGGTCATCGACATCGCGGAAGCCCTGGCAGAGCCAACGCCGGTACAATCGGTATCGTGGCAAACTCTGCAAACCCTGCTTAAAAACCATTTCGCGCCAACGCCGTCCAAATACGTGCGGCGTTTTGAATTTGGAGAACGCCGACAGCTAGAGGGAGAATCCATAGGCGACTACATGGCCGCCCTGCGGAAAGCCTCCAAAGACTGTGGGTACCGAGACCTGGACGAGGCGCTGCTGGAGCAACTCATCCGTGGGGTCAGAGACATGCGTTTGCGGAGGCGGCTGCTATCGAAGAGCAATCTAACACTGGCAAACGCCCTGGACGAAGCCAGAGCGCATGAAATGTCCACCCAAGCGGCGGAGACCCTGCAACAGCCACTCACACCGAAGGCGAGCACAAAATCAACCCCAGTACACCAAGAAGAGGTCCAGACCGAATCCGACAGTGAGGATGAGGAAGGGGTTTGTCGAACCGAGAAACGCGGTAAAGAAGACCGGGACGAATGCGGAAGTTGCGGAGGTCAACACCAGCGTCAACACTGCAAGTTCAAGGACGCTACATGTCGGCGGTGCGAGAAGAAGGGGCACCTAGCTCAAGTCTGTCGAGCTCCCCAACCTTCCCGCCGAAAATTCAAATCGGCCAATCAGAGCGCGGGATCGGCAAGGCGGCCCGTGATTGGCTCAAACAAAAAAGGCGCGAACTCGAACCAAACGACGGTGATCATAGGCCGCGCCACAACCCGGGTGGAGAAGAAGATCTTCACCAAGCCCAAAATAGAAGGAGTGCCGTGCCGACTAGAAGTGGACACCGGGTCAGCGATCACCATCATGTCCTGGGACACTTTGGCGAAAGCGTTGCCAGCAGTCGCAAAGCGCCACCTGCAAACACAACGGCTACGAGTCCACGACTACCAAGGGAATCGCATCCCTGTTCGAGGGACCACCTCTGTCCGAGTCGAGTACGGACCACACAAGAAGACCCTGCCCATCACGATCGTCGAAGGGACCCTGCCTAGTTTGTTGGGACTAGACTGGTTCCGTGCATTGGGCATGGGAGTGACTGGCATCTACAGAAGTGACTGTAACCTAAAAGACACACTCATGAACGAGTTCGAAGATGTCTTCAAGGACTGCCTGGGCAAGTACAAGGGGACCCCTATTTCCTTCAACTTAGACCCCCAGGTAGCCCCCATTAGGTTAAAGGCAAGGAGAGTCCCTTTTGCCCTTAAACCTAAGATTGACAAGGAGATAGATAAGCTCATAAATCAGGGGATTCTGGTGCCAGTCGATCACGCAAAGTGGGAGACACCAATCGTCACCCCAGTAAAACCGGATGGGTCAATTAGAATCTGCGCTGACTACAAGGCGACGTTAAACAAAGCCTTACAGAAAAGCGCTTACCCGGTTCCCGTGGTGCAACACTTGCTGCACTTGTTGGGGCAAGGGCAAGTCTTTGCAAAGTTAGACTTGGCTCAAGCCTATCAACAACTGCCCGTAGACGCCAACACAGCCGAAGCCCAAACGATTGTAACTCACAGAGGTGCTTTCAAGTGTACCAGATTACAATTTGGGGTGAGTGTGGCACCGGGGCTGTTCCAAAATTTAATGGAACGACTTCTGCAAGGGCTCCCAGGGGTAGTCCCCTACTTCGATGATGTATTGATATCAGCCGAAAATTTAGAGGAATTGGGGGAGCGTTTGAGAAAAGTTCTGGGCATTTTCCGGTCAGCCGGACTAAAGGTTAAAGTGAACAAATGCCAGATAGGGGTAGAATCCGTCGAGTTCTTGGGCTACCGAATAGACAAGAAAGGAATTCACCCCACTGAGAGCAAGGTCAAGGCAATCAGAAAGGCTCCAGCGCCCAAAAACAAAGCAGAGCTACAGGCATTCCTGGGGCTAGTGAATTTTTACGCGGTCTTTTTAAAAAACAAGGCGACCGTTGCTGAGCCGCTGCATAAGCTTCTGGGAAAGAATACTGTTTGGTCTTGGGGAAAGTCGGAAGCTAGGGCTTTCGAAGCAGTAAAAAACCTACTCTCGAGCGATAGCCTATTGATCCAGTATCATAGCTCATTGCCATTATTACTGGTTTGCGATGCCTCCCCTTACGGGGTGGGGGCTGTGCTCAGCCACAGACTTCCAAACGGCACAGAAGCCCCAATAGCCTTCTACTCCAGAACGATGTCCTCGACAGAGAGGAACTATAGCCAGTTGGATAAGGAAGCGCTAGCAATTGTGTCAGGGGTAAAAAAGTTTCACGAGTATGTTTTTGGTAGAGACTTTGAAATTGTTACTGACCATAGACCGCTGTTAGGGATACTGGCTGGCGATCACCAACGCCTGTGGCACTTTCGCCACGACTGACCCGATGGACTATCTTCTTAGCCGCTTATTCCTACAAGCTGCAGCATCGACCGGAAAAGAAGTGGGGCATGCGGACGCTAAGCAGATGCCCACTACCAGGGCGATCAAGACCCCACCCGGGACGCCCATCCTGCTAATTGACTCTTTGGACTCTGGCCCAGTCACATCTAAGGAGGTGGCTCGGGCATCATACCGGGACATTATTTTGAGGACTGTACTCGGTTGGGTACAAAGAGGGTGGCCCGCTGCGCCGGGCGAGCGTTTTAAGGAATTTGTAAAAAAACGTGGGGAACTATCGGCTCAAGGGGGGTGCCTGCTATGGGGAGATCGAGTGGTGATCCCGGAGAAATTGAGGGAAAAGGTATTGGACCTTCTCCACGAGGGTCACCCAGGGATCGTAAGGATGAAGGGGCTAGCGAGAAGCTATGTGTGGTGGCCCTTAATGGACTCAGAAATTGCTGAAAGGGTAGGGAAATGCCAGGCTTGCCAAGAGTCCAGACCTCTACCCCCAACGGCCCCAGTCAGGGAATGGGAAAAACCCCAAGGGCCCTGGTCGAGAATCCACATTGATTTTGCTGGCCCTTTCCACGGCCAAACCTTCCTAGTGGTAGTCGACGCTTTCTCTAAATGGTTGGAAATCATTCTCATGAGATCCATGACAGCCGAGGCAGTAATCGCAGCACTGCGGCATCTCTTTGCAACCCACGGGTTGCCCGACACGCTAGTATCCGATAACGGCCCGCAATTCACGGCAACCCAGTTTGAGGAATACTTGGCAGATGAGGGTATCCGACATGCCCTCTCTGCGCCTTTCCACCCTGCGTCGAATGGCCTTGCAGAGCGTTCCGTCCGGAGCGCTAAAGAGGCATTGTCCAGACTCAAGCCAGGCGACTGGCAAACAAAGATAGATTTCTTTCTGGCCGTTCAGCATAGAACCCCCAGCACTGCCACAGGCAGAAGCCCAGCCGAATTATTGATGGGACGGAAGCTCCGGTGCCCACTCGACCATTTAAATCCCCACTACACACCAGAGGGTTACAAGGGGGAACTGGAAAAAACTAGAGAAATGGGCATAGGCGACCGAGTGTGGGCCCGCAACTATGGGGACGGCCCAAGTTGGCTGGCAGGGCAAATCATAAAAGCAACCGGTCCAAAGTCATACTTAGTTGAGTTACAAGACAACCGAGTATGGAGGCGCCACATAGATCAAATAAGAAAAAGAATAGCCGAACAATCCGAGCTAAATGAATCAGACCATGACCACACATTATTTGAACCCACAGCTGACCGTAACCCGGGAGAGGCGCAAGACTTAGCTGAGTCCCAGGAGGTCCAGCGATGCCATCAGGTTCCCCTTGGAAACAGCAGGGACGACTCTGCAAGTAATCCAAGGCCGGATGGCCTAGAAAAAGAGTCTGCAAGTAATCCAGGGCCGGATGGCCCAGCAAAAGAGCTGGGAGGAGCAAACAGCCCCTCCGACCAGCTCAACCCACTCCCAAGGACTGAACCGCGCAGGTCCGAAAGAATCAGGAGACGCCCAGGTTATTTGCGGGACTACGTCGAAAAATAACATGTAAATAATATGTAAATATAGGTAAAGTGTTTTCTGGGAGGGGAGGAGTGTTATGTATCTTTAAATGTTTTGGCGGGAAACAAGCACGTTGCTGATTGGTTGAAGCCGCCGGTTAAACAGTATATAAGGAGAGGTTTTTCCCCAGCCAGGTTGCTGGGTTCACCCTATATTAAAGGGCTGTTGTCACTACCCTGGTCTCCAGCCTCGTTACTTCCCGAACTTAACAAGAAGTGTGTGTGAGATCCTACAATCTGCCCTTGAAAACAGCAGGTTCTACTGGACTTCCAAATTATCACCACAGTCTTCTGAACCAGCCTTCCCAAAACTTGTCTTCCTGCTGCAATGGAACTATAATTCCAAGAATTCCTACCTTCATGGCCAAACCAAGGTCATACTCTTAAACTCTCTGTGGTTTTAAGGAATTGCAACCTTTTGCAGTTGGCTTCTCCCAAGGATATAGTTGAAGCCATTATGTATGGAAAGATGGAAGGAGAAGAGGGAGAAAGAGCAAGGAGTGGAATTTCCCCACCGCCACTAAACCTTGCACAGCATCAGGTGAAAATAGTTTCACATAAATGTGAAGTGGGGAAAAAATGGAGATAAGTTCAGCAGAGTGATAGGAGAAGGCTGTGCAAATCACGCACACACAGGCAGAGACGTTTCTATCTCGGTTTCTTTCTCCACCTTGAAGTATTCAGTCCAGATTTGACAAAGGTTTGGGAATGATGAATTAGGGGTAAATAATCCTTGATCGGGATGCCTTATGCACAGTCACTCATGCGCTCGTTACCTCTCGCTTGGATTACTGTAATGCTCTCTACATGGGGCTCCCCTTGAAGTGCACTCGGAGGCTTCAGTTAGTCCAGAATGCAGCTGCGCGGGTTATAGAGGGAGCTACACGTAGCTCCCATGTAACACCGCTCCTGCGCAGACTGCACTGGCTGCTTGTGGCCTTCCGGGTGCACTTTAAGGTGCTGGTTATGACCTTTAAATCGCTCCATGGCTTAGGACCTGGGTACTTACGGGACCGCCTGCTGTTACCACACGCCTCCCACCGACCCGTACGCTCCCATAGAGAGGGACTTCTCAGGGTGCCGTCCGCCAAACAATGTCGGCTGGCGGCCCCCAGGGGGAGGGCCTTCTCTGTGGGGGCTCCCACACTCTGGAACGAGCTTCCCCCGGGTTTACGCCAAATACCTGACCTTCGGACATTTCGTCGCGAACTCAAGACTCATCTTTTTATCCGCGCGGGGCTGGCTTAAACTGGGATTTTAATGTTAAATTTTATTAATTTTAAACGGGGTTTTTTAATATGGTAAATTTTAATTACTGGGCTAATTTAAATAAGTTTTTTAAATCGTATTTTAAACTTGTATATTGTATTGTCGGTTTTATTATGCCTGTACACCGCCCTGAGTCCTTCGGGAGAAGGGCGGTATAAAAATCAAATAAAATAAAATAAATAAAAAATAAAATAAAAGCCCTTTTCAAACTGGTTGACAGGTGAAGCGGAAAAGGCTGCAGATTTGCCAGTGGGCAAAAGGCCCTTTCCTGGGAGCTGACTTCACTGTAACAAATGCTGGAGCCAACGGATGGTTCAACGGAGCTGGTAGGAAGGTGAATAGACTCAAATATTGCTCCTTGTGAAGAAAGGCACAAAAAGCAAGCACATATAATACCCAACTTGCCACAGTTTGCTTAGTGACTGTTCAAAGTTGCAACAGCACTGAAAAATTTGACATAGAATAGAATAGAATAGATTTTTTTATTGGCATAGTGTGATTGGACATACAAGGAATTTGTCTTGTTGCATACGCTCTCAGTGTACATAAAAGAAAAGATACGTTCGTCAATATACAACACTTACAACACTTAATGATAGTCATAGGGTACAAATTTAACACTTAATGATACAACACTCAATGATAGTCATAGGCTATAGGCAAATAAACAATCAGGAACCAATCAATATCAATATAAATCATAAGGATATAAGCAACAAAGTTACAGTCATAAGTGGAAGGAAATGGGTGATGGGAACGATGAGAAGATTAATAGTAGTGCAGACTTAGTAAATAGTTTGACAGTGTTGAGGGAATTATTTGTTTAGCAGAGTGATGGCCTTCGGGAAAAAACTGCTCTTGTGTCTAGTTGTTCTGGTGTGCAGTGCTCTACAGTGTCATTTTGAGGGTAGGAGTTGAAACAATTTATGTCCAGGATGTGAGGGATCTGTAAATATTTTCACAGCCCTCTTTTTGACTCATGCAGTATACTGGTCCTCAATGGAAGGCAGGTTGGTAGCCATTGTTTTTTTCTGCAGTTCTAATTATCCTCTGAAGTCTGTGTCTGTCTTGTTGGGTTGCAGAATCAAACCAGACAGTTATAGAGGTGCAGATGACAGACTCAATAATTCTTCTGTAGAACTGGATCAGCAGCTCCTTGGGCAGTTTGAGTTCTCTGAGTTGGTGAAGAAAGAACATTCTTTGTTGCTCTTTTTTGATGACGTTTGATGATGATTCATTCAACAAGGATGGCAAGAAAGATCATAAAATGGCTCAAAACTCACTTCACAAATGTCTGACTTAGCAACAGAAATGCTGGGCTCAATTGTGGTTGTCAGTGGGGGACTTCCTTTTGTTAGTTATAAACCTCCCCCTGCAGTAAATAAACTCTTCAAACCTACCAGTACAGGTTGCTGATTTGGTTCCTACGTTGCAGTTAACTAGGCGAGACTGTACATGCATATATTTTAATTACAGCCCAACATAAAGGAGCGTTTTTACTGTATCAGCTGCTTCTGGGGAGTGCTAACATTTTACTGCCCCAGATAAGCAATGAGTATTCTGCAAGGTAGCTTATCTTTTACGGTCTTTGTACTCATGAGGAGTTAAATCTCTTTTTCAACAATGGATCAAACAAACAGTTGATCTCTTCCTTTCTGATGTTGTGTAATTACACAGAGAGTGTCATAGAGAGGAATATGGCTGCACTTCTAGGAATGGAATGGAATAGAATAAGAAACAATAGCGTAGCGTAGCCTAGGCTAGGCTAAGAAAGAATAGAATAGAATTAGGAACAGAACAGAAAGAATGGAATGGAATGGAACGGAACAGAACAGAACAGAACAGAATAAAGAAAACATGGAATGGAATGGAATAGAATGGAATGAAAGAGAAGAGAAGAGAAGACATGGATTGGATTGGATTGGATTGGATTGGATTGGATTGGATTGGAACAGAACAGAACAGAACAGAACAAAACAGAACAGAATTCTTTATTGGCCAAGTGTGGTTGGACGCAAAAGGATTTTGCCTCTGGTGCATAGCCTCCTGGAAAAGTCATAAGTAGTGATCACGTGACCTCGGGATGCTCCTGAATTTTGACCATGTGACTGTGGGGATACTGCGATGGTTATGAGGGCAAGGACCAGTTGTAAGTCACTTTTTTCAGTACTGTTCTAACTTTGGATGGTCATTGAATAAATGGTCATAAGTCGAGGAGTATCTGTAAACAAACAAATTCAAACATCCTTGATTTTTAGGTTGTCACAATGTGATAAAGAAGATTAGTAAAGTATCTATCTATCTGTCTGTCTGTCTATCTATCTATCTATCTATCTATCTATCTATCTATCTATCTATCTATCTATCTATCTATCTATCTATCTATCTATCATCTTCTATCTATCTATCTATCTACTATCATGTATCTATCTATCTATCTATCTATCTATCTATCTATCTATCTATCTATCTATCATCTATCTATCTATCATCTATCTATCTATCTATCTATCTATCTATCTATCTATCTATCTATCTATCATGTGTCTATCTATCATCTATCTATCTATCTATCTATCTATCTATCTATCTATCTATCTATCATCTATCTATCATGTATCTATCTATCATGTATCTATCATGTATCTATCTATCTATCTATCTATCTATCTATCTATCTATCTATCTATCTATCTATCTATCTATCTATCTATCTATCATGTATCTATCTATCTATCTATCTATCTATCTATCTTCCATCTATCTTCCATCTATCTTCCATCTATCTATCTATCTATCTATCTATCTATCTATCTATCTATCTATCTATCTATCTATCTATCTATCTATCTATCTATCTATCTATCTATCTATCTATCTATCTATCTATCTATCTATCTATCTATCATGTATCTATCTATCATGTATCTATCATGTATCTATCTATCTATCTATCTATCTATCTATCTATCTATCTATCTATCTATCATGTATCTATCTATCTATCTATCTATCTATCTATCTATCTATCTATCTATCTATCATGTATCTATCTATCTATCTATCTATCTATCTATCTATCTATCTATCTATCTATCTATCATGTATCTATCTATCTATCTATCTATCTATCTATCTATCTATCTATCTATCTATCTATCTATCTTCCATCTATCTTCCATCTATCTTCCATCTATCTATCTATCTATCTATCTATCTATCTATCTATCTATCTATCTATCTATCTATCTATCTATCTACCTATCCATCCATCCATCATCTATCTATCTATCTATCTATCTATCTATCTATCTATCTATCTATCTATCTATCTATCTATCTATCTATCTATCTATCTATCTATCTTCCATCTATCTTCCATCTATCTTCTATCTATCTATCTATCTATCTATCTATCTATCTATCTATCTATCTATCTATCTATCTATCTACCTATCCATCCATCCATCATCTATCTATCTATCTATCTATCTATCTATCTATCTATCTATCTATCTATCTATCTATCTATCTATCTGTAAAAGGGGAGGATAATTATTTATTGCTTTTTCTTTTTTCCCATCCCCCAGCCAGGGTGGATCCTACATGTTAAAAGTTAAATTTAATTGACCACTTTTTCCTCCTTTTTTGTACACATTTGTTTTTCTTTTTTGTGATTGTTACAGTTGAATGTCAGTTTTTGTTTTCTTTCATTTTGTTTGTTTCATTGTTTTGCATTTTATTTTCTATGATGAAACATTTTTTTAAAAAAAAAAAGGAATTTCCAATTTTCTTGGGACGAAAGGTGAAGACAAGAGAAACAACTGATTTTGATCCAGTTTAAGTTCCCAAGTATCAATTACATAATTTGAAGAATCAGAAGCAAAGAATGAACAATTTCACAAACTTGTTTCTCTGGGTGAGTTGATGGGGCATTTTGGCACTTCACTCTAAAAGACCCCCCTAAAAAAAAACCCCAAAAACACACTACAGCTTACCCACCTTGAGTAAAAAACATTATTTTAGTAAGCCAAATTACAAAATAATAACTGCTATTGCAAAATGTTCAGCCAGAAGTGTAAAGATATTTACATATATGGATTACGGGGAGAGAGAGAGAGAGAGAGAGAGAGAACAAGAGAGAGAAATCCATAATCTAACTGGTCTTGCTTGAATAACATCCTACCATTTGTGGTGTCTTCAGAGAATTAGGCACAGTTTTAATAACCCTATAGAAGCTGTTGCCTGGCCGGTGGGGAACAGATCAGTGATTTTCTTGAGCTAATCAGACTAGCTGAAGTCTCACTTCCCCTGATGCAAATTGCTCTTATTGCTACTGACAGAGGCAAACCAGCAATCTGTCTCAGGATCACTGGGGTGGATAAAAGCAATGATCTTTGATTAAGATTGCTGATTTCACACAATGCATGAGTGCCTCCCCCTTGCCTCCTAGGATCTCTGATCCCCACTGCTGCAATGTAATTCTCACCGTAGTGAGAAACCAGTATTATCAATGAGGGGTCCTAGGTGCTTTCTGAGCTTCTTGGTTTTCCAGCAGACGTTCCATTACCACACTAAGTAACACCATCATGCTAGAAGGGAGTAGGGTTCTAGGCACAATGATGTTAGTTTGGTAATGAAATGTCTGCCAGGAAACCAACAAGCTCAGAAAGCACCAAGGATGTCACATTTCAACCCTGAGCTATAAATATTCTCCTTTATCAGTACAGTGTAATCAAGAACAATAGCTAGGAATTGGCTAAACCTCTTCTTCCTTTTTCCTAGTGCAGCTGGTCACCAACTGGTGGTCCGGGGACCACTGGTGGTCCGCGAGAAAATTTTGGTGGTCCGCAGAAAAATTGTTTGCGTTTTTTATATTGCACTAAATCAGGGCTCCTCAAATTACAGCCCCTGGGCTAGATACGTGCAATGAACAATTGTGTTGCTGCAGAGTCTCCCCCTTTGGGGTTTTTTTGTGTGGGTCAGAGGGGGACAGAAATTCAGACTTGGAGTCTGCTTAAGCCTCCTGGTATGGGGGTTGGGCGAAGGCTGGAGGGAAGCGCCGCTGGTGGCAAGGAGTCGAAGGGCCTTGTTCCAGTTGGATTGCCTCATTGCCTGGAACTGGCTGACCATCTCAGCCCACTGAGCCTCCAGGCGCCAGTATCTGGCCTTCACTCCCACAGGCCTTCCCTCTGCTTGGAAAGCCTATGCTTGTAATCCTCAGTGAGGTGCTTCTGCTCAGCCTCCTTCTCGGTCAGATCCAATTTGAACTGAGCTGTTTTGCCAGCTCTTTCTCGTGGTGGCTGCTTAGCTCCAACAACTGCTTCCTGTTGGGGCCCTAAGGAGCCTGGGCAGGCAGGCGAGGAATAGCTGAAAGGGGTGGGGGATGAGTAGAGGCCGGTGAGGTGCCCCTTGATGTGAGTGACATCAAGTTGGCCATGACCACCCAATCACATGACTACCTAGTCATTAGACAGATCACATTAGTGGTCTGCGAGATTTAAAGTTATGAATTTTAGTGGTCCCTGAGGTCCAAAAGGTTGGGGATCCCTATCCTAGTGAGTTACTGGATGGAGACAATCCACACAGGGGAAGAATTATTATTATCTGTATGTAGATAAGAACAGGCAACTCTTTATAATACTACTTTATAATGCCTTGGTAAGGCCATACTTGGTGATCTAGTTTTGGTCACCACAATGTAAAAAAAAAAGAAAGATGTTGAGACTCTAGAAAGAGTGCAGAGAAGAGCAACAAAGAGGATTAGGGGACTGGAGGCTGAAACATATAAAGAACGGCTGCTGGAATGGGGTATGTCTAGTTTAATGAAAAGAAGGACTAGGTATGATAGCAGTGTTCTGATATCTCAGGTAGTGCCACAAAGGCAGTGGGGTGTCAAGGTATTCTCCAAAGCACCTGAGGGCAGGACAAGCAAAGTTCCAATATCTAAGAGGTTGCCACAAAGAAGAGGGGAGTCAAGCTATTCTCCAAAGCACCTGAAGGCAGGACAAAAAGCAATGGGTGGAAACTAGTCAAGGAGAGAAGCAACCTAGAACTAAGAAGAAATTTTCCTGACAGTGAGAACAATTAATCAGTGGAACAACTTGCCTCCAGAAGTTGTGAATGCTCCAACATTGGAAGTTTTAAAAAAAGAGATTGGACAATGATTTGTTTGAAATGGTATACAGTCTCCTGTCTAAGCAGGGTATTGGACTAGAAGACCGACAAGGTCCCTTCCAATTGTGTTATTCTATTCTAACCCTGTGTCAGTGGAACCAAGAGCATTTTTATTTATGAAACTGATTTGAAGCCAAATAAGCTATAGTCAGCTTGCAGAAGTACATAGTAACTACGGAAACAAAATCAGAATAAAAAATAATTGAAATTGCCAGAAGAGGTTAAAGGCTAATATTATAGAAATGGGGAAATAGAAACACAGAATTTAGAAGTATATGCGACTCATCAGAAGTTTGATGTGTGCCTTGGGGTCAGAAATGTCTCAGTTTCTGACTCAGACCGCTTTATGGGTCAAAAATACTTCTGTGATGTTTTCCCGAGGAATTTCTTGGGATCATTTCTGTCCTCTCAATAGTAGCCATCAATGCTGATCATGTTTGAATGAAAGGACCCGTTGTAACCTTTGTGGAGCAGTTTGCACAGCGGGACAGTTTTTTCTGAGATGCTCCAGAAATTATTTGAACTAACTTCACTTTGTCGTCATAACCTTGACCGTTATCAGTTAATTAGAGAGCTATGCTGTACTGTAAGTTAGTCTTCCTTAGACAGCATCTCATTATTTCAGACAATTAGTTCCAATGCTTGGTGGAAGCTGTCCTATCTCCGAAGAGGACAAATTTATTTCCTGAAATGACTCTTCTAATTTCCTTCCACCAGGGAAGGTTGAAATAAGCTTCAGATATTGGGCCAAGAAGATTTACCATTGAGAGCCATTTATCTCCTCTATTGGAGCCATATTCCAGAAAACTTGCTCAGATGCAGCCTAGGTTTGCAATGACTGCAAATACATAGGAGACACCAAATAGTGTCATTGTCTATTGATTTTTTTTTTCATCAACTAGGAGACCATGTAAAGACACCTTTTCTGCTTTTGAAACTCTTGAAACTACTAAACACCACACTACTAACCAGAGCATATAAAACATTTGCTAGACCAATTCTAGAATACAGCTCGCCTGTTTGGAACCCTCACCACATCTCTGACATCAATACAATTGAACGTGTCCAGAAATATTTTACAAGAAGAGTTCTCCATTCCTCTGAAAACAATAAAATACCCTATCCCACCAGACTTGAAATTCTAGGCTTAGAAAACTTGGAACTCCGTCGCCTTCGACAAGACCTAAGCTTAACTCACAGAATCATCTATTGTAATGTCCTTCCTGTTAAATACTACTTCAGCTATAATTGCAATAATACTAGAGCAACTGATAGATTTAAACTTAATGTCAACCGCTTTAATCTAGATTGCAGAAAATATGACTTCTGTAACAGAATCATCAGTGCTTGGAATACTTTACCTGACTCTGTGGTCTCTTCCCATAATCCTAAAAGTTTTATCCAAAAACGTTCTACTATTGACCTCACCCCATTCCTAAGAGGACCATAAGGGGCGTGCATAAGCGCACAAACGTGCCTATCATTCCTGTCCTATTGTGTGTGTTTTTTCTTTTCTTCTTCCTATATATATGCTTATACCTCCTTATATTTACTCATATATGTGTTTATATACTATATAATCTTTTTGTATGATACCTACATATATTGTTGTGACAAAAATAAATAAATAAAATAAAATAAAATAAGGGGAAGTTGTTCAAAAAGAGTTGAAACAAACAAGTCTTTACCAAGAGATTTATTATTATTAGCGTATGGTGTTGTTACAATAGCCACAATGCTAGTGCAGAGTGATAGTTTGGCTTGCCAAACTATCACTCAGGATATGTGCTTCCCAAGGTGAGCCACAGGAGGGAAGCTGGTTTCGTGTGAAAGATAAGTGGCTGTTCCTGCAACTTTACCTAAGCCCCATCCCCCCCCACCTCCCAGAGCTGCCTTGCAAGTGGATGCCACAACTGGGAAGATTCCGAGCCATCAGGAATCTGACTGACTGCATCAAGGACAACTCAATCTCCCTACCAAAGTGGTACCTATCTATCTACTTACATAGAACATGCTTTCGAACGGTTAGGTGGACAGTAGCTGAGGTGAGTGACAGGAACTCACCCTGCCAGGCAGAGCTAGGACTTGAACTGCTGGAGCTGAGATCATCTCGAGTGTCATTAAGCCACTGAGCCACCACTACCTCCCACCAAGAGATGTGAGGCTAGCTACCAGTTTTGACTGACTTCAAAAAAGGGCTGGACTAGTTCATAGAAGTCATAGGAATCAATAACCATCAGCCTTGATGGCTGTGGGACTGCTTGTGAAGGCCATCTGCTGGGAGACCAGTGGGCTTGCTTGTACGTTTTGTTAGAACAAACTGATTGACTAAATGGGCCGGCAGGGTCCAGCTTCCATTCTTAAAGTTCAGTAGGTTTTAGAAATGTATTTGTTTAATTTATTTATTTAGCAAATTTATATATCCACCCATCTCACAGAACTTGATTCTGGGCAGTATATAACACCAGTGACAATTAAAACTACATCACATTCATTAAAACAGAAAAATCATGATTGTGGGAGAATACCAATCACCTTTATAGTACAGCCTCATTATAGGTGTCCCTTGGAATTCCCATGGATGCTGGAAGGAAACATGGGCTAACAGGGATGGGGCTAAGATTATCCATTAGCACCGACTGTGAATTTAACTAGAATCATAGGGATAAAAGGGACCTTAAAGGTTTTCTAGTCCATCTCCCTGCTCAAGGCATGAAATCTTATACCCTCCCAGACAAATGATTGCTCAATCTCTTCTTAAAGATTTCCAATGATGGAGCACCCCAACTCTGGGAGGCAAGCTGTTCCATTGATTAATTATTGTTACTGTCAGGAAATTTTTCCTTAGGTCCAGGTTGGATCCCTCTTTAATATGCTTCCACCTATTATATCTAATCCTGCCTTCTGATGCTCTGGAGAATAAGTCAGCTCCCTCTTCTCTGTGACCACCCCTCATAAAAAAAAGACAGCTATTATGTCTCCTCTAAACATTCTCTTTGTTAGGCTAGACATAGCTAGATCCCTTAACTGTTCATTCCATCTGGATTTAACCTCCAGATCCCTCATCACACCAACTATAAACTAATCAACATATCAATTAGTTGGTATGTGACACTTGAACTGGCCATAAATTGTCTTTTGACATTCTCCAAGAGATGGTAAATTAATGGACAAAGAAATTGTACTGATGATTGTACCACAATTGTCAACTGGGAAGAGAAATTCTTTGAGTGATAATGATCTGACATCTAAGTTGGCCAACATGTGACTGTTCCAACATCTATCAGGCCCTAGTGCAGCCATATCCTTGACCTAACTCTTCTGCAAGGAATCAATTTTCACAGTGAACCATCTATCTTTTTGTAGGAACTTGCAGGGCAAAAAGAAATAGGAAGGAGAGATAATGAGAGATCAGAAATTGGAACAATAAAAAAGTGGAATGAGAAGCTCCATCAACTTTGACTGGCCACTCCCTCGATGGCTTCAAATCTGTCCAATCAGTAGAATGTGACCTTCAACAAACTTTCCCCAGGAGAATGTCCCTTTTACCTAAAACAAGATGTATTGGACATTGACAGATAAAAGAAGCAATGTCTTGCTTTGGCTTTTATGAAAGTGCAGCAGTTGGCTTTAAATATAAATGCTCAGATGAACAAACTATCCAACAACGGAAAGAGCAATAAAACAATAAAACATGTAGTACCTCTATCCCCCAGATCAAGTTCAAATAAAGAACTCAGACATCTATTCCAATCCTTCTATGTTATTGTGTATCTCTAATAACTTGCATTGTTGCAACAGGTTTAAATTATTTGTAAGACTCTTTGGGGTTCATGTTTGTCTGGGGAATTAACTATAAATAAGATAAATAATGAACTCAGGCTACAGAATTTTGTAAAGCTAGTTGCACAATTCAGTGTTGCTCTGGGGAAATTGTTTTTCTTTCCCTTTTCTCTTTCCCTTTCCTTTCCTTTCCCTTTCCCTTTCCCTTTCCCTTTCTCTTTCTCTTTCCCTTTCCCTTTCCCTTTCCCTTTCCCTTTCTCTTTCTCTTTCCCTTTCCCTCTCCTCCCCTTTCCCCTTTCCTCCCCTTTCTCCTTTCCGTCTGTCACATTTTTTTGTTGTTGAGTGGGGCTGTTCATAGTCTAGAAATAGTAACAAATAAACCTCTCCATGTCAGCACATCCTCCTATCTTCTCTTATCATTCTGGCAAGCTTTTCTGAAGCTTAGCTGTATGTGACACCACTGAGGCAAGCAGCTTATAATGGAAAGACATAAAAGTGTCATTGACCAAGTCAAAAGTTGATGAGGAGAGCTGTCAGACGGAACTTGGCTTTGCAAGTTTCTTTTATAACTATCCAATGAAAACAACTGCTGTTCCAAACACAGCAACTTGAGGGAAAGACCCGTAAGTTGGATTGGACCTTCTAATCATAAATAACAATAGGCGAACTACTGTTGTTCTTATTTAAAATGGCACCACTGATTGGTGCACTCTGCTGTAAAATCAGCAAATACTTTCCCTTATTCTGAGCTGCTATAACCATCTTCCACCACATCTTTTAGCTTCAACATCTTAGGAATAAGGTTCCTTTTTTAGTTTTCTTGTGGCATATCATGTATTATTGATGTGTCTTCATATATTTTAGTTTGTTGATTATATTTTAGATTATTATATAAATAACTCAAGATGGTAATCATGCCTAATACTTCTTTCGTATCTTATTTTCCTCACAACAACAACCTGTGAGATGAGTTTTACTGAGAAAAAGAGACTGGCATCAAATTACCCAACTGGCTTTCACGGCTATGGTGGGACTAGAACTCACTGTCTCCTGATTTCTAGGCTGGTACCTTAATCACTAGACCAAATTGATTATGTGTTTGTATTGTATTTGTATTTCATATTGCTATTTCAAAGTTTATATTATCCAGATTGCTAATTTTAATTTCTTCTTGTTGTACATGTGCAGCCTGCACAAATCTCTTATCATATTTTGATGTGTGTGTGTGTGTGTGTGGTGTGTGTGTGTGTGTGTGTGTGTGTGTGTATAGTATGTACTTTTCTTAATTATCCTGACATCGTCAATTCAGTTTTGGATAGTTGAATACCAATTCTCTTGTGCTGGCTAATGACTGCAATAAAGTTAAATAAGCTTCCACATTTTAGGAATATAGTTCCCTTCCAGTTCTGTATGGCATTACATAATGTATTACAATGCATTGTCCTTTGCTTTTGTCATGCATATTTTCTTTACAGACCGACTAATATACAGCCACAGGAACATGTAATTTTCAGCTGCAAACAATCAGGACCATATGTTAAGTTGCAGGTCAGAATATTTATTGTTCAAACCTATACCCAAGAATCTAGTCAAATAAAGTTCAATATTAAATTGGCACCAGGTGAGGGTCAATTAAATTCAAGATGGGTTGGAGTTAGACCCTTTAGGGGAACACCACAATTCTAGGCTGATGACTCATTTAATTCCACCTCTAGATCCACCTGCTCTTCTCCTACAGCAATGGCTTAATTAAACCATTGTATATTAGCCATATTGCTCTGGAAAATACATTCAGATTATTCAAGTATTGCAGGATCGACACATTACTTGTTGTCTTCAGAAATGAGATGCCACATCATGTGGAGAAAGGACTGGATTGGGACAATTCTGTTATTCTGTAAATTAGCTATTGCAGCATTTCCTGGTAGAAGAATTAAAAGAAGATTCTGTTTGTTTGGAACTGTTTTGGTTCCACATTCTGAATTAACTGTAGACTTCTATTCAGCTTTGATTGCACATGCCCACTTCAGCTCTTTCATCCTGTGCATGAAAATTGGTTTGGAGTTAGCAAAGATAGATTGACTTCTGTATCAACATGATGTCCGATTCTAGTGAGAAGATGTAGTCAGCTTGTATTAGAGCAGCTCCTAATGGTTTGCGTTGGCTGACTGTTTTCTGATATTTATTGTCAATTCTCATCACCCCCACTACCTTCGCCACAGAGGTAGAAACACAGACTTTGCAGCATAATTTTGAGAAGCATTTTAAAGGAACAGTCATACTTTGAATCTCAGAAGGTCTCTTGTGTATTTTATATTTGGATGCTACCTTTTCCTATATTCCTATATTCCTTCACCCTTTAGTTTATCTGTCTTTGTTACATGTCATCCAGAAAAAGATGAAATTGACCCTACAAAGAAAGAAACTTTCTATATTGCTGTTCTACTTCCTACCTGAAAACAAATTAGGCAATTAAAGCAGAGAATCTTGGTTCTATATATTAATGTACTGAATGTCAATATCCTCTCCTATTTCTGTCCTTTTGATAGAATGGATTGAAGAAACGGACCTCCTGGAATTGAGCAGGTACTTAAAGTTGCTTATGTCTGTGAGCAAAATATCACCATTTCAACAACATGTTATTCATGCACCCCCTGTGTCACAGATAATTGTTATTAATGGATTATACTCCATGGAACTGCCAAGTAGGAGAATAAAGTCTAAATAAGTAAAATTAATAACTCTATTTCAATGTATTGCAGAGATAAACTAGTAATTGCAAGGTCAGGCTGGCCTACACAGATCGATCGTTAACTGGTTATCCTATAATGAAAGCGCAGACCTCTGACATTCATTTATGTATAATGTTTCTCATAAAAAACATCGGATTGATTGCTTGAAAGTATGCCTGGTGAACTAGAAATGATTAACATCCAGAATAATGAAATATTAATCACAAATTGAGAATCCATATGACTAAGTTGCGTGAGCTTATAATTACTCATTCGTTCCTTGTTGCAAAAGTGAAAGGAATTAATTAAAATTCAATCATTCTCTGAATTTTTTTGTGGGTGGGGGGCGGATTAAGTTAGTTAACAGCTTATTTTATGTCTACTTGTCTACTCTTGTAGTCTGCTGGCTTAGATCTGGCTGGAATGTGACTATTCTTCCCCCCCATCCCAGCTGTTCTTTTCTGTTCCTGCCTTTTTATTATGATCTGGTCAACATCGAAGGCTAGTTCCCCTTAGACTTAGGGAGGTTTTATATGAATGAATGAATGACAACAATATTTATCCAATGTTTGTGTACATAGTCTCAAAGCAGCTAAGAGTCTAAAATAAAATATAAAGCACCGGAACTTGGTAAGAATGGCTAAATTACTAGCGGTACCATGGACAGCTCCTGGCTGAAAGAAACAACTGTTAACTCCTTGAAAGAAAACAGACTGGGTGTGAAATGCAATCCTTGTGGAGGTGTAGTAGAGGTTTTATCAAAGGTGAAAAGATGGCTTCCAGGTCTGACAGAATAATTGAAAATAATAATTGAGAGGGCAATACGCAAGAATGTCTTCTCCCATATGGCCAACTGTAAAGTAATTGCATGGGTAGCTTGCAATGTAGGTTGAACGTAACTGTTAACCTGGATAGATGGACATCCTTGAGGTGGTTGGCTCTTTAGCTGCCTGTTGCTTTCTCTTCTATTTCTCCTCAATCCAAATTTGGAATTTTTTGGAAATTTTTGTAGGGATGACTAAGGTGTCTCCATCCCTTTTTATTTAACTGCCAGGTGCCTCCCTCAAGTAAGAAACATGGTTTTCTACCACTTAATTAAAGCCACTGTAACTCCTATTCCCATTCATATTAGAAAATTGTGAATAATTCCATTCTAGTGCATTGAGACATCTGATCATTGAAAGATTCATTCCTGTCCCCCCTCTGCCTGTTCATCCACAAATGGGACTCCTTGCTCCTGATAAGCAGTGGTGTCTCCCTATAAGTTGCTTGGAAAATATTTCCAATAAAACCAAGGTGTGAAAGTTACCCAACATCAAATCTTATGTGTCCCTTGCATGGCCCTTTGAACACATAACTTAATTGCAAGTTTTAATGTGCTAGAAGAGGCAAATTATAAAATTTCCTGAGGAGTAGCTGTTTGTACATTTAGTGCAACAATAATAATGGTAATCTTTGGAAGGACTCGATAGGTAGATAAAAATGCCAAATTCAGTCTAAATATCTGGCTGACTGTGATGAACCATAATAATAGAAATTGACCTGAAAATGTGTGTCTCTTCTCATTTTTTAAATGGACACAGATTTTAGTCCCAGCCTACAATGCTATCAGCCTGATCACTCAGTGGATCTATGACACATCAGTTTCACTACTACAGGTCATCCTTGACTTACAGCCTTTCATTTAGTAACCATTTGAAGATACAATGGCAGTGAAAAAGGTGATTTATGACCATTTCTTCCAACTTAAGCTGACTGTCTCAATGCTACTTTGAAAATATCCTTTTGCAATTCTTCTTGAATTGCAGCTCAACCAGAAACTGACTGACTTTGCTATCTAAGATGATGTAGAATCACAAGGGGATGCTGTTGTTCCAAAGGTGGTCCAAAATCCCAGCTAGAATTGGGCTCTTGCTTGCAAACACATTCTTTCCAGAAATCAAAAACTGTCTTGGATTGGCCACCATTAATTTTTTTTTTTTCATAAAAAGTTTTATTTTTACAATCATATCAAATAATTCATCCAATGTACAGTTGTATACAATTAGTCGGGCTTGCCCAGTCACCACCCCTCTTTTTAACACTCTTCCCTCTTCTACCTTCTTTTACTTTCCAAACCTTCCTCTCCTTCTCTTATCTACATCCGCTCCTCCCTCCACCCTACACCTTCCTTCTCCCTCTACTATCCCTCTTCCTTCCTCTTCTCCTCTTTCCTACCTCCTACTCTCTCTTTTCTCCCTCCTCACCGTTCTAAAATGGTAACTATGCAGACCCGATCCTACATTAATTATATTTCTTCAATAATCCCTGTACATTAACCATCACTCCATCTCTACCAAACCCCCCCCAGTTCCCCTCCCCCTTACCCCCCACCCCCCATCCCGACTTCCCACACCATTAATATAGTTGAGGCTTGCCCATGAAATGCCCCTTCCTCAATATAGGTAGTCCTTGACTTATGACCACAGCTGAGTCCAACATTTCTGTTATTAAGTGAGACATTTGTTAAATAAGTTTTGTCCCATTTTACAACCTTTCTTGCCATGGTTGTTAAGTGAATCGCTGCAGTGGATAAGTTAGTAACCAGATTGTAAAATGAATCTGGCTTCCCCATTGACTTTGCTTGTTGGAAGGGGATCACATAATCTTGAGACATAATAATGGTCATGAATATGAACCAACTGCCAAGTGTCTGAATTTTGATCACATGATCATGGGGATGCTGCAAACATCATAACTGTGAAGAAGGTCATAGGTCAAATTTTTCAGTGTTGTTGTAACTTTGAATGGTTACTAAATGAACTAAATCGAGGACTACCCATAGTTGGGTTAGAAATGGATTCCTTTTAAAAGTAAACCTGCCAAAGAAACTTGTTTAATTCACCATGAACCCCACACGTAGCTTTATACTTAAAGCATATACTTGAAAACATTTGAAAACCTGGAAGCTAGGCAGCACATAAAATTGAACTACAAGCATCAAAATAAGAACAATGAAAAAGGATGGTTGAAGGTATCTCAGGAAAATAATAACCTGACCCTTAGGAGACCTGTGAAATTTGGGTTTACCATCAGAGAGAGAATGAAGCCTCTGCCTTGTACACAATTCAGTGTCCACTTATATGCTTGCTTGAATGTGCACTTAGAAAAATGCGTAAGTTGTTTTTCTTTTCTTGTTTTTCTTTTCTAAAAAACTGATGCAATTATCTCCATGTTTGTAAGCTAGAAGAATTAGGTTTCTTGGTTGCCTAGCAACTATAATCTTCAGTGTGTCAAAAGCAGAGCCGTGACCTTACAATCATGGCTTGTAAATATTCTTAGAAAGATGATGGAAAGGAAATCAGAGAGACAGAAAGAGAGACACAGAGAGACAGATGGAGTGAGGGAAACATCTCACCTAGAATCTGCACACAAATTCCTGCTCTATCTTGTTTGGGCAAATGGTTTCAGGAGGATCAGATTCAGAAAGCGGCTTTTAGATCAGTTTAACTGAAAGAAAAATGAGACCATTTTCTCCCCAGGGCTGCCTGCATTCTGCAACGATCAGTGACTGATGCCCTCCACTGAGTTTTGAAGGAGCAGATTTGCCAGTGAAGGGGATCCATGAAGGTGTGTGAATCTAGACAGGCAAGATGGTGGTCATGGAAACCGGACTGAAACCCTGTTGCTTTGTATGTGAGTGGAGTGTCAACAGATGCACAAAAGAAGCAGGGGATTGGTTTGTGAATTGCCATCTCCATCTCGCCTGTTTTGTACCCTAAACCCCTGTAGATGTCACTGCCTGCAAGATGAGACAACAAAGATTCTATCACAACCCAATAGCCAGCAATGAAAATCTACTAGGGTTTGTCCTGTTTTAAACACAACAACAAAATCATTTATTTAGAAGGGCCATATCTTTTATTAAAAGTATGTGAGATTTTTAAACCTGTGCATCAAAATTACAGTTTCTTCTTCTTTTTTAAAAAATAGGCATTACATTGTGGAAATGTACATTTTAAAAGAGAACTTGACATAAGAAAGCATGGCATCACTCAAAGTTTTGTTTTTAAACCTTTTCCTATAAAATAACAACATTCAGTTGGAAACCCTGTCAAAAATGTATATCGAAAGAAAAGAGATGCAGTTTTTTGAATCGATTTTGAACACACCCAGAAAAATCTCAAAAAGCACTGACCTGGTATCACAGAAAATAAAACCAACTATTTATAATTACTTTATATAATATAACAACAGAGTTGGAAGGGACCTTGGAGGCCTTCTAGTCCAACCCCCTGCCCAGGCAGGAAATCCTACACCATCTCAATCAGATGGTTATCCAACATTTTCTTAAAAATTTCCAGTGTTGGAGCATTCACAACTTCTGCAGGCAAGTCGTTCCACTTATTCTAACTGTCAGGAAATTTTTCCTTAGTTCTAAGTTGCTTCTTTCTTTGATCAGTTTCCACCCATTGCTTCTTGTTCTACCCTCAGGTGCTTTGGAGAACAGCCCGACTCCCTCTTCTTTGTGGCAACCCCTGAGATATTGGAACACTGCTATCATGTCTCCCCTAGTCCTTCTTTTTATTAAACTAGACATATCCAGTTCCTGCAACCGTTCTTCATATGTTTTAGCCTCCAGTCCCCTAATCATCTTTGTTGCTCTTCTCTGCACTCTTTCTAGAGTCTCAACATCTTTTTTACATCGTGGCGACCAAAACTGGATGCAATATTCCAAGTGTGGTCTTACCAAGGCATTATAAAGTTGCACTAACACTTCACGTGATCTTGATTTCATTATTCCTGAACCTACTTGAAATGTTTTCCAGATTTATAACATGCTGTACGCAGTTCAGAAATCTTTTTGAGCTGATTTCCTCCCTCACTAGGTGGGACAAGGACATAGACCAATGTTTCCCAATCTCATGAAGTTTAAGATACATGGACGTCAAAATGATGCTGAAATTGTGTGGCTAAAGTCCCCTTTTAATGTGTATTGTGTGCCAAAAAGGGGCGGAGGTTCAATCATACATTTAAAACCATGCCTTGATTTTTTTTTTTTACCCCCTTGCAGATACCCCAGGCCATTTTATGACTTTTTATTGTTTTGGTCGTCATGATATAAAAAAGATGTTGAGACTCTAGAATAGGGCTGTCAAACTCAAGGCCTGTGGGCCACATCTGACCCATGGGGTTCTTAGATCTGGCCCACAGGGCCACCCTGGAATCAGTGAAGGAATGGCCCGCAGTGCCTCTGCCAGCAAAAACGGAGCCTCTCAGGCTCCATTTTTGGCTGTGATAATCTCCTGCAGCTCTCTGCCAGAGAAAACAGAGTCTGGGAGGGCCCAGAGCTAGCCACGCCCACCCCAGCCTTGCCCACTTGGCCCCCCAAGGTCAAACGCAACCCTGATGTGGCCCTCAATGAATTCGAGTTTGACACCCCTGCTCTAGAAAGAGTCCAGAGAAGAGCAACAAAGATGATTGTTAAAACGTAGGTTTAACGGAGGTTAAAATGTATGGTGAAAGGTTGCAAGAATTGAGTATGTCTAGTTTAATGAAAAGAAGAAGTAAGGGAGTTTTGATACCAGTGTTCCAATATCTAAGGGGCTGCCCCAAAGAAGAGGGAGTTAAGCTATTCTCCAAAGCATCTGAAGTCAGGACAAGAAGCAATGGGTGGAAACTAATCAAGGAGAGAAGCAACCTAGAACTAAGGAGAGATTAGATTAATTAGAACAATTAATTAGTGGAATGACTTGCCTCCAGAAGTTGTGAATGCTCCAAAACTGAACATTTTAAAGAAGAGATTGGATAACCATTTGTCTGAAGTGGTGTAGAGTTTCCTGCCTAAGCAGAGGGTTGGGCTAGAAGACCTCCAAGGTCCCTTCCAACTCTGTTATTCTGTTATCTATCTCTATTTCTCTCTCTATTACCCCCTTTCTTTCTCCAATTACCTCTGCCTCTGCCTCTGCCTCTACCTCCAACTCCAACTCCATCTCCATCTCCACCCATCTATCCATCTATCTATCATCTATCCTTTTATCCATCCTTCTATCCTTCTATGTTTATGCCACCATTTCTGTAGACTCAAGTAGCTTACTGGATATTGTACAGAGTGATGAAAATTAATAGAAAAGATACATTTCATTACATTTTGAATTTCCAGTGTACTGGCCGATTTCCTATGAGTATATCTATTTTATTAATCTATTACACAATTGCACCTCTAAATTAGGATCTTCAACCCTTTTATCAGCTATGACTTGTCCCACAGGCTGTTGACAAGCCTGTGTTTGGGTTTGATAGGAGAAAGTGAGGCACCTCCAGAGACACAGAGGACAAAAAGTACAACTTGAATTATTAAATACCAATTCTTTTTAATGTATGTAGAGATTAAATGCCTATAGCATAAAAAGTCAATGCTAAAAACCAATATGTTCAATGGAATACTCAGAGAAACTACCCAAGAAATAGAAATACAAAGGCAGAGATTAAAGATGGAACATTTTAATATTTGAAAAGAAATGCTTAGAAGCAAAAGCCCACACAGTAAAAACACCTTCATCAATTTCTGGGCCTCTGGTGGCTCAGACTGATAAGACAGTTTGTTATTAACACAGCTGCTTGCAATTACTGCAGGTTCAAGCCCCACCAGGCCCAAGGTTGACTCAGCCTTCCATCATTTATAAGGTAGGTAAAATGAGGACCCAGATTGTTAGGGGCAATAAGTTGACTTTGTATATAATATACAAATGGATGAAGACTATTGCTAACATAGTGTAAGCCGCCCTCAGTCTTCGGAGAAGGGCGGGATATAAATGCAAATAAAAAAAAAATTCCAAAAGAAACCCAGAAAGTCAGGTTTGTGTATGTTTTACAAATCAGGTATTTGACTGTATTGGAGCAGCCACCAAGCAGACCCCGCTTCTTCCCACCAACTGTCCTTTCACCCTATTAGAGACATTAAAAGGCCTCCTCTTTAAATCTTAGGGAGAAGTTAGCTTGATATGGAAGCAGGCAGGTATTCTGCGTTTGAGGCCATTAGGAACTTAATGCTTCTAGGCATTTTAAATTAAATTTAATTGGCAACTCATAGAGACATTACAGTTAGGTCCCAAAGATGCTTTTTCAAGAGGCAATTGGACTTTCTTTGTTTTTCCTTGAAGACATTTCACTTCTTATCCAAGATGCTTCTTCACTTTCAAACTGAAGAATTCTAACTGTAATGTCTCTACCAGTTGCCAATTTTATAAACGAAACGTCATCAAGGAAGAACAAAGGAAGTCCAGTTGCCTCTTGAGAAAGCACCTTTGAGACAACAATCATGTCCTAGATGATGGAGAATCTCCATAGATATTACAGTTAGGCCTTTGTGTCAGTTCCAAAGAATGTTCCAGGAATGACACTTGGAGTTACTCTGAGTACTTCCTTTATTGTTGCTCACCTACAAACAGAAATCTTGCCAGACTAAAGCAATTATCTGCACTAACTGTAGATACACTCTGAATTGCTAGGCAGGGTCTACCTTTGCTCTTTTCCTGACTACTAAACATTCCAAGCTCCGCTATCTCCTTGCCCTCTGAGAAGCAGCCCCTTCCTCCTGGGAATCCAGACTACATTCCACCACAATATGTGACCTAACATTGGCATCTTCAGGAGTTTACTGCCTTGATCATTGTACTGTGAATTCTACTTCTTTCATACATAGGTGTGATGTGGTGCTGCATAGACAACTTGGGTATGACTTGTGTTGCAATGCCAGGTTGCCGCTTTTATCATTCTCTCCCCGTTCCTCTTCAGGATCCCCCTTCTTTCTAACTAGTTCCATGTATTTGGGATTTTGCAGCAAATATTACATTTTGAAGAAGTTTCAAACAGATTTTTCCAGCAGAAGAAACATGGCCTGCTCTCTACTCCCTTTTTCACTTTGGTGGCTGTGGGTTGTTATTCACAGGAGCTCAGATGGCTTTGACACATCAAAATGGCCCTGTGGCCAAGCAGTTGTCCTGGGGATTGGATCCCAGCCTTCCCTCTGTCTCTTGCCTTGAGCGATTCACTTTGTCTTTTCATCTCCAGCTTTGATCATCCTCCTCTTTTCAAGTTGCAAGGTCTTTGCAAGCAGAATTTTTGTCTGCGGGACAGGATGGGAAAAACACCAGTTGGAAGCCCTCTAAAGAAAATCTCATCTGATATGCTGTGGCCAAAAATATTCTTGGCTGCAGAATTCTGGCAGCCTCTGCAAACTTTGGTGGCTCCCTTATGTTGTATGCAAATGCCAGGAAAGAAAGCACTACAGGATTAAAACTAGCTGGAACTGCTAAGTAGTAATTAAACAGGAGAAATGTCTGTGAGATTGTGGGAGTAAACTCATGTTCTCATCGCCACTGAACTATGAAGCACACTGGGTAGCCCATGTTTGTTGTCTACATTAAACCATTATTAAATCAGGTTTATTGGATAAGCCACATTGCATAGTATTAAAAGCATAATCCATGATTTATGAGCCATAATGATTGGGCTTATACAAGATGCTATACCCATGCGAAAATATCTCATTACAGCCTAGTGCAAAGTGTGAAACCACAACTATATGGCCTTTCTAATCCAATTCAGGAACTGTTTCCACACAGAAAGATTGGTTGCTTTCCGCTTTCTGAGAGAGAAGATAGAGGCTTTCACACCAACTGGTAATGTGAAGAAAGAGATTGTGAGTAGAGAAGTGGTAGGAAAACAGAGTGACATTTCCACTGAAATATTTATTACTTGAGTGCCTTCTTGCAGCTGTTTTGGCGACAACCAAAAGAATACAAGTGCAAAGACATTCTCCAGCATATATTTTCCTTTAGTTTGCTTTCAAAATTTAATTCAGGAGAAAAGAGAATTTTGGTGAAATTTTAATGGGTAGAGTTGCTAACATGCTTATTCGGTGAGGATGTTGTCATATTCTGATAGCCTTCTTTTATTTTAACATCTTTTATCCAGGGATCTCCAGGGATCTTTGGCTTCTCACATTTCTACTCTCTCTCAAGGAAAGGCATCACCTGTGGGACTTATCAGATTTGGAAATTTGGGTAGCCAAGCTTTAGACTCAGGGAAAGTTGTATCTCTAAAAACTATAGCACAAGGAAACACCCTTTGCTATCTTGCATAAAAATAGAAAGGTCATTCTAAAAGAATTCTGGAAATAATTCTCAAGTGCAGATAGTCCTCAGCCTACAACCACAACTGAGTCCAAAATTTCTGTTGTTAAGTGAGTTTTGCCCCATTTTACGAACTTTCTTGCTGTAGTCATTAAGTGAATCACTGCAGTTCTTAATTAGTCAGATGGTTGTTAAGTGAATCTGGCTTCCCCATTGACTTGGCTTGTCAGAAGGTCCCAAAAGGAGATCATGTGACCCTGGGAAACTGGAACTGTCATAAATATGAGTCAATTGCCAAGTGTCTGAATTTTGATTGCACGTTCATGAAGACGCTGCATCGGTTATAAGTGTGAAAAAGGGTCAAAAGTCACTTCATTGCTATTGAACCTCAAATGGTCACTAAATGAACTGTTGTAAGTTGAGGACTATCTGTACTGTAAGAATAGGTAGAGAAACAAATGTTTCTTTTGCAGAAGAATGAAAAAATACTAGGAAGATTTTGAAACAGCAATAAAAGAAGAAAACAAACTCAAAGAAAACTAAGTGGTGAAATTCATTAAATGATCATCGGTATGGTATTATTTTTAAAGTTCAAAGTTAGGGTTAGGGTTAGTTTAAAATTTAAATGCCGGATCCAGCCTGTGGACCTTGAGTCTGACACCCCTGCCTTAGGTACAAAGCCAGCTAGATGACCTTGGACCAATCTGTCCCTCAGTCCTGGGAAGAAGCCAATTCTGAAATCTTGCCACAAGAATTGAAGGGACTCAACATTAGAGTATCAATATTGACTTGAAGGCACCTAAATAAATAAATACAAGTCATGGAAATTTCAGGGATCTATCCAGGCAGTCAACATTGGAATCAACATTGACTTGGAGGCACCTAAATAAATGTATAAGACACTTCCAATGCAGTATAAACCCTTTTTAAGGAAATGATGAGATTTCCAAATCTAATTGAAGGAAGACACCTGTATGTTTTTTTCCTGATATAGCCATGTGTAATTATGTATAGGGACGCTGTGGCTCTGTGGCTAAGATGCTGACCTTGTCAATCAAAAGGTCAGCAGTTCAGCAGTTTGAATCCCTAGTGTCGCGTAATGGGGTGAGCTCCCGTTATTTGTCCCAGCTTCTGCCAACCTAGCTGTTCGAAAGCACGTAAAAAATGCAAGTAGAAAAATAGGGACCAGCTTTGGTGGTTAGGTAACAGAGTTCTGTGCGCCTTTGCACCGCCCCTAGAGTCAGGAATGACTAGCACATACGTGTGAGGGAAACCTTTACCTTTACCTTTAATTATGTATACTATTGGATTGTTTGAGGAATTGGGTATGGCTAGTCTAGAAGAAAGAAGGACTAGGAGGGATATGATAGCAGTATTCCAGTATTTGAGGGGCTGACAGAAATAAAAATGGGCCAATCTATTTTCTAAAGCAACCGAAGGCAGGACAAGAAACAATGGATGGAAACAAATCAAAGAGAAATCCAACCTAGAACTAAGGAGGAATTTCCTGACAGTAAGAACAATTAATTGGTTTCCCTCCAGAAGCTGTGTGCTCCAACACTGGAGTATTTTAAAAAGAGATTGGACAACTATTTGTCTGAAATGGTGTAGGGTTTCCTGCTTGAACAAGAGGTTGGACTAGAAGATCTCCAAGGTCCCTTCCAGCTTTATTCTGATTGACTTCCAAGTCAGCCACCTAGTTGAATGGAATGCAGTATGTCATTCCCTTTGAAACTTAAACTAAAAAGTGAGAAACTGGCTTTGAGCTATATCTTTCCTAGCACAACGATGTCAACTGTTAGACAAATGGCTCTGAGTCATAGTGTTTTTCCAAGTGAATATACTCCTATTTGGTAAAAATTCAGCCTGCTGTTAACAGTTATCAGACAGAATGGCAAAGCAGACACAAAAATGGAAAACCAATAGAAGTATGAAATTATGAAACCGTTAATGCCAAAGGCGAGCCTCAGGAAAGCATTACCATTGTGGAGTTATTGACGTTAAAGTCCTAATGGGTGGAAAATTGCCTCTGCTTTCTGAATGCTAACAAAAGGCGTCTTCTGACAGACAATAACCCATGAAAGGAAAAAGAGTAAAACTGTTTACTAAATGCTTCAAAAGGAGAGATCAGAAGCAACAAAGTTAAGGAATGCTCCTGTTCATTTCAAATGGTTGATTTGATCTGAAGTCATGTGTTGGTTTCAAACGGCAATTGCACCTGGAAGGTTTAAACCAGAGGTTGGCAACCTTAAGCCATTTGGACCCATTTCCCACAGAAAAGAAAACACCGGGAGCCACAAAACTCTTCCTGTGCCTGACTATTTCCTGAACAGCCACAAAACTAGTATTTATAGTTGAATTAAAGATTCTGTTTTCTTCTGAAACTTTTCTTTTCTTGGATTTATCCATGGTTGGCCTATCGGGGGTTGAAAACCTTAATAAATTGCGTATCGGTGGGTGTTGCACATTGGCAGTTGTGATGCATATTTTGGGCAACAGGGAGCCGCAGTAGTGGGATGAAAGAGCCACATGCGGCTCCAGAGCCGTGGGTTGCTGACCCCTGGTTTAAAGGATTGGATGATTTGAGCCAAATCCATGACTTGGTTTAGGGATTCAATATGATTTGGAAATTTGACCAAATCACATTTGAATCAAATCCCCAAACTGAAGCTTTGCACCAACCTGTACAAAATGTAGATTCTGTACAATGCAATTTTTTTTTTCTGAAAAAAGAAAAGAACAGCTGTGAAGTGTCAGATGAAGAATTGGAACCAAATAAGAGAGTGGTGAATCTGTTAATATCACAGCAAGGAGTTAAGGAATAATATCTGGTGAGATTCGCAGAGCAATTGATCTTCCAATTTTTATAACAGCAGTTCTAAGAGGTTTTGAATTACAGAATAACAGAGTTGGAAAGGACCTTGAAGGTCTTCTAGTCAACCCCCCTCCTCAAGCAGGAATCCCTATACCATTTCAGACAAATCTCTTCTTAAAAGTCTCCAGTGTTGGAGCAACTACAACTTCTGGAGGCAAGTTGTTCCATGGATTAATTGTTCTAACTGTCAGGAAATTTCTCCTTAGTTCTAGGTTGCTTCTCTCCTTGATTAGTTTCCACCCATTGCTTCTTGTTCTGCCCTCAGGTGCTTTGGAGAATAGCTTGACTCCCTCTTTTTTGTGGCAACCTCTTAAATATTGGAAGACTGCTATCATGTCTCCCCTAGTCCTTCTGTTCATCAAATTAGACGTACCCAATTCCTGCAACTTTTCTTCATACGTTTTAGCCTCCAGTCCCCTAACCATCTTTGCTTCTCTTCTCTGGACTCTTTCTAGAGTCTCAACATCTTTTTTATATCATGGTGACCAAAACACTAAAAAGTCATAAAATAGCCTGGGGTACCTACAAGGGGATTAAAAAAAAACACCCTTATTTGTTTTCGTCTTTTATTCTCCTGTTTCTGACTTCATCTCTCCTCTTTCTTAATTCATTTTCCTAGCTTCCCATTCATTTGTGCTTTCTATTGGGTTGCCATATCTGGACTGCAGGAATTCACCTGGTATCTAGATGGACAGCGAAGAATTAGATTTTTTAAAAATATTTCTTTCCTGTCCTCTAATGGTGTTCTGGATTTTTGCAGATCCCGTTACTTTATTGTTCCTCAGGATGGTATCCTCTCAAAACATGGGATTGTGACAGTTGGTTATTTTTTTTGGCAAAATTCATTTGATTGACTTGAGTGACTTATTCTGTATGCCGGTGGAAGCAAAAATGTGATTTATTGCAGCAGAGACCTTGATAAAGCAAACCGTTAACTGCAGCATGGATCTGTTCATTATAAAGGTTAATTAAGAGTATAATGATAAAAATATTTCTGAAACAAAGACGGAATGAATGGCAGCAAGGGGAGGGAGGAAGCAGCTTACTGGTGGCTAGCTTGATATTTCATATTTTTTAATCGAATGTTTATCCTGACACATAGAAAAAGTAATTTCCTATTGTAGACTTTATGCAGAGTATCTATTAAATTAGCTTTCAAAGTATTTGCAGAGCAATAACTCAGGATTGACTGGTGGGAATTTTATAATCCAGGAACATGACCCAGCACATTATCAGTCTGGTTTTTTGAGCTGGGATGAATTCCACATTTTCCCCTCCATGACAGTGAATAGAGTACATGGCAAATGATACCCTGTAAACACGTTCTGATCTTCTTTAATCTCATGCAAATATTCAGCTGATCAGTTTATTGAATGTCCTTTCGGGGTGACCTAGGATATTATGAAAAATAACAAAGAAATTGCTGATGAATTAAGCAGGACATTGTGCCTTCAGCCATACTAGTCTACATATTATCCCTTTCATTTCTTTTTCTTTTATGCTTAGCTTAAGACTCAAATCCTTTAGATGCTCTTGCAATGCCTCTAGGTCAGGTTATACTTCTATCTTCTCTTGCAGGGACATAGCACTTTTTTTTTTTTGCATTCTTTTGTGTCCATTGGTTTCTATATATATCTAAGAGAACTAGAGGAGATGATGGTAAATGCATGATGGTCACCAGGAAGGAGAACATTAGAGAAATCAGGACAAGATTCAGTAGTCCATCTGCATTTAAAGGACAAAGGCCACTCTTTTGAAGAAAGTAAAGTCCAGAGGACAGAGGACCACTGGTTTGGCAGAGAGGTCAAAGAAACCATTTATGTCAAAATTGAACATCCCTCTCTCACAGAAGGGGAGGGATACGACATCATTTATCTCCAGTCTACAACACAGCTCCTTTCAGAAGTTCCAAGAAGGCTCCACACCCATTTGCACCACTCAGGTGATCCTGAGGACACAGATAAACCTCCAAGTGGCCTCAATGACTCTCTAAAAGAATGCAGATGACCAGCTGTCTTCAAGGAATATAAATCCTTCCATTCCCCACCATCCATTCAGAGATGAAGAAGCTTCTTGGATGAGAAGCGAAATGTCTTCAAAGAAAAACGAGTAAGTCCAGTTGCTGCTTGAAAAAGCACCTTTGGGACAATCATGACCTGAATGACTGAGAATCTCCATAGACAACATTAGAGAAATTTTAGAGACTTTCCTTTGGGTAGAATTGCATGTATCTTTTGCACCTTTAAGCTGTTTGGGCATAGATTGTGTTGCACACTTTACTAGAGCTGCCAGAACTGGACTTCAAAAATCCAGATTGCAGCTACCGTTCGTGGTTATTTGAATGCGTCAGTCCAAATTTAGCACCCTACCCTGTGTTTCTCAATCTTGGCTATTTTGGGATGTCTGGATTTCAACTCCCATAATTCCCCAGCCAGCTTTAGATGGTGGTTTAGAAGAATAGGCCAATTCTATGGACCTTTATTTGGCAGCTTCAGCATTGGCAGATTCCTTCAAAAACTCTGAAGGACCCCATTTCTCATCTGTCCTGGTGTAAAAATAATTTTGCTAGTTGGGGACGTCAATAGTTAGCTCCTGAAACCCCAGTGGTGTCAAATTCAGCGGGCCTGCTAAATTCTCAGGGCTGTCAATGCTCGGAAGTGAAGTGACAGTGCTAAGTGCCTCTTTTAGAGCCCATGAATCAGATGGAAAGACACTGCAGACAACCAAGGTTAAATGACGTCAAAGCAAAAGCCTGCGAAGAGGTCAATAACAGACCCGGCTAGGAATAAGACAATGAATGGGGAATTGTTTGGACCTAAAGCGTTGCACGAGAGAGCCTGGCAGAAAGGTATTGATGGTGACAAAAGTAGCCAAGAGGGAAAAGAAAAATTAAAAGTTATCCATGATCAGTTTTGCAAAAGCAAAATGCGAGAAGAAAAGAAAGGAAGAGAGTCAAGGGAAATTCTTTTCTTCCCCTTCTTGAACAGAGGTGGTAGCAGAGATTAAACAAAAGGATACAAAATTGCTTCCAGGCATTAAATCAAAAAGGTGGAAAGTACATAGGACATATTGGACCATATCGTTCTCTCTCTCTCTCTCTCTCCTCTCTCTCTCTCTTTCTCTCTCTCTCTTTCTCTCTCTCTCTTGAAAAAGAGAGCCTTTTAAAACCCCATTTGTCATCTAGAAAGCAGGGCATAAGCAATGTGTTGTGTCTTGCCCGCTCTCACAGCAGCCGGGGCCTTCTTATCTGCTCCCGAACACGGAGGAATGTATGCCTCCCGGCCCCAGTCCTGGCTCCATGCCCAGACAAGCTGCAGAGGAGGGGGCACCTCCCGGTCCCAGCCCTGGCTCCATGCCCAAGCAGGCTGCAGAGGAGGGAGCACCCCCCAGCCCCAGCCCTGGCTCCCTGCCCAGGCAAACGGAGCAGCTAGACCCCTCCCCTTCCACAGCATGTGAGCCTGAGGAAGGTTTATTTCCAACAGCTGCTGATTGGAGTGACCCTCGCATCAGAAGACTGGATAGGCGGAGGCAACAGATGGAAGGGACAGGCAGACCTTAATGAGTGCTGAGTCATGGAGCCACACCCCATGGCCTATATAAAGGATCTGCTTTCTGGCAGTCTCTGAGTCAGGCAAAGTCGAACTTATCTTGCTGAAGTCACTTTCTGGACTCCTGCCTGCTCTGAGGACTTTGCTAGGACTTTGGGCAGAGCTGCAGAGGCAAGCCTGATTCGGATTTCCCTGACCCGGCCGTCAGCGGAGGAGTGGGACACGACACAATGCTTGTTTCTGCTTCTCTTTGAAGAGTTGATAGAGACATTTTTTCCTAGTGTATCAATATTTGTACATCACTTGTGCTTAAAGGTCATACATTTTGAATACCGAGATATATTTTTTTCCAATTGGTGAGCCTTCTATTTTATTCAGAACACATGCAGAGTGGGCTCCTCCTCTTCGGAAGAAGTTCACAAGAAATTGGTTTGATTTTAAAAGAATTCTAATTTTCATTTCCTGAGGGTGGATGACCATTAGAGGGCAGCAGAGAGAAATCTACCGATAAGTCCTATTCTTTGCTTCCATCTAGTGGGTAATTAATATTTTTGGGCCCAGAAGTGGTAACTTTAATGGTATGTGATCCTGAACCACTGTATATTCTCTGGTTTTTAGGCCAGAGATGAATTGCATTTTATTTCTGGGGGTAATTTGATTTAGTTGCTTATTGAAGTTTGGAAGGAGTGTTCAGTGATAGCTAACATCTTTAAATCAAAAGTTTCACTCCTTTTCCCCCACAAAAACATGAGGACATAAATTAGACACAATAAGCTTCCCAGCAAGGAAAAAAAATAGAAGAGAATGAACCATTTTATGGGTGAATTTGGGGGCATGCCTGAATGCATTCTATGAATAATGGGGGATACACACACTCTATAGTGGCTTGGATGTGGCTTGCAGAAATCCTGATGACCAGGATTTATTTGCAGCCTTCTAGTGACTATAATGATGTCCTTATCATCATGGGAGATTGGAATGCTAAAGTAGGAAGCCAAAAGATTACCGGAATAACAGGCAAGTTTGGCCTTGGAGTACAAAATGAAGCAGGGCACAGGCTGATAGAATTCTGTCAAGATAATACGATGGTCATAGCAAACACTCCTTTCCAACAACCTAAGAGTCGACTCTACACATGGACATCACCAGATGGTCAACACAGAAATCAGATTGATTATGTGCTCTGCAGCCAAATATGGAGAAGTTCTATACAGTCAGTAAAAACAAGAGCAGGAGCTGACTGTGGTTCAGATCATGAGCTTCTTCTTGCAAAATTTAGGCTTAAACTGAAGAAAGTAGGGAAAAGCACCAGGCCACTCAGGGATGAACTAAATCATATCCCTGATGAATATACAGTAGAGGTGACAAATAGATTTAAGGAATTAGATTTGATAGACAGAGTGCCTGAAGAACTCATTATTAATTATTAATGGAACTCATTACCTGACTCCATAGTCTCTACTCAAAATCCCAAAATCTTCAACCAAAAATTGTCTACTATTGACCTCACCCCATTCCTAAAAGGACTATAAGGGGCGTGCATAAGAGCACAAAAGTGCCTACCGTTCCTGTCCTATTGTTTCCATTCTTCATGATATGTTGTTTTATTTATGACAATGTTTGTGTATACTGTTGTGACAAAATGAAATAAAAAAAAAACCTATGGACAGAGGTTCGCAACATTGTACAAGAGGTAGCAACTAAAACCATTGCAAAGAAAAAGAAATGCAAGAAAGCAAAATGGCTGTCTGAGGAAGCTTTGCAAATAGCTGAGGAAAGAAGAGAAGCGAAAGGCATGGGAGAAAGAGAAAGATACACCCAGTTAAATGCAGAATTCCAGAAAATAGCTAGAAGAGATAAGAATGCATTCTTAAATGAACAGTGCAAAGAAATAGAAGAAAACAATAGAATAGGGAGGACCAGAGATGTCTTCAAGAAAATTGGAGATATGAAGGGAACGTTTCATGCAAAGATGGGCATGATAAAGGACCAAAATGGCAGGGACCTAACAGAGGCAGAAGAGATTAAGAAGAGGTGGCAAAATTACACAGAAGAACTATACAAGAATGAGCTTAACATCCCTGATAACCACGATGGGGTGGTCACTGACCTTGAGCCAGACATCCTAGAATGTGAAGTCAAATGGGCCTTAGGAAATCTGAGCAACAACAAAGCTAGTGGAGGAGAAAGTATTCCAGCTGAGCTATTCAAAATCTTAAAAGACGACGCAGTAAAAGTGCTACACCCAATTTGCCAGCAAATTTGGAAAACTCAACAATGGCCACAGGATTGGAAAAGGTCAGTTTACATTCCAATTCCAAAGAAAGGCAATGCCAAAGACTGTTCAAACTATTGCACCATTGCACTCATTTCACATGCTAGTAAGGTTATGCTTAAAATCCTACAAGCTAGGCTCCAGCAGTATGTGGAGCGAGAACTACCAGAAGTACAGGCAAGATTTCACAGAGGCAGAGGAACTAGAGATCAAATTGCCAACATACGCTGGATCATGGAGAAATCTAGGGAGTTCCAGAAAAACATCTACTTCTGCTTCATTGACTATGCTAAAGCCTTTGATTGTATGGATCACAACAAATTGTGGCAAGTTCTTAAAGAGATGGGAGTACCAGACCATCTTATTTGTCTCTTGAGAAACCAATATGCGGGTCAAGAAGCAACAGTGAGAACTGGACACAGAACCACTGATTGGTTCAAAATTGGGAAAGGAGTCCGGCAAGGCTGTATACTATCACCCTGTCTATTTAACTTATACGCAGAACACATCATGAGAAAGGCGGGGCTAGATGAATCAAAAATTGGAATTAAGATTGCCAGGAGAAATATCAACAACCTCAGATATGCAGATGATACCACTCTAATGGCAGAAAGCGAAGAGGAACTAAAGAGCTTCTTCATGCAGGTGAAGGAGCAGAGTGCAAAAGTTGGCTTGAAACTCAACATTAAGAAAACGAAAATCATGGCATCCGGCCTTCTCAATTCCTAGCAGATAGATGGGGAAGAAATGGAGGTAGTGACAGATTTTATTTTCCTGGGCTCCAAGATCACCACAGATGGGGACTGCAGCCAAGAAATTAAAAGACGCTTGCTCCTGGGGAGGAAAGCTATGGCAAATCTAGACAGCGTACTAAAAAGCAGAGTTATCACCCTGCCAACAAAAGTGCGTATAGTCAAGGCTATGGTTTTCCCAGTTGCAATGTATGGCTGTGAAAGTTGGCCCATAAGAGAGGCTGAGCGCCAAAGAATCGAGGCTTTTGAACTCTGGTGCTGGAGAAGACTCCTGCGAGTCCCTTGGACTGCAAGGCGAACAAACAAGTCAGTCCTAGAGGAGATCAACCCTGACTGCTCTTTAGAAGGTCAGATCCTGAAGATGAAACTGAAATACTTTGGCCACCTAATGAGAAGGAAGGACTCACTGGAGAAGAGCCTAATGCTGGGAACGATTGAGGGCAAAAGAAGAAGGGGATGACAGAGAATGAGGTGGCTGGATGGAGTCACTGAAGCAGTAGGCAGGAGTTTAAATGGACTCCAGAGGATGATAGAGGACAGGAAGGCCTGGAGGAATGTTGTTCATGGGGTCGCGATGGGTCGGACACGACTTCGCAACTAACAACAAAGTGACTTTTTGGAACTTTGTTGGCTAGACCTGGTTGCCCTCCATATTGTGTTACTCCTAATATGGTTTTATTTTGGTGCAAAGGATTGCATCTACAAAGAGGGTAGTGGTAGGATAGACTACAGTGAAAAGACAATTTCCCAGGAAGGAGGGAGATCATTGAAAGAAGTGGGTGAGACAAGAGATTGTATAGTCCAGAGCTGGATTGGAGACAGGGAAAGAGAATCAAGATATCCACTCCCTAGAATTTTTAGGGTAACAGAAGTATAGGTTTAATCTGGCAAGACTCCGTCTATAAGGTATAAATAAATAACTGAATATGCGGGATTGTTCTATGTCATTCTTGGGCTGATCCTGATATTTGGTTTAGTAAATTACTGTCCTAGATGTTGCAACAACATATTTGATGCTTTTTTGGATTCCATGTGTTCTAGACTGTGGATGTCCCTTAGGACATGTCCTTTGATTAATCCCCACAAGAGCAACACAAGAAGTCAATGTCTTTTCCAATTTGTAGCTTGCGAAATTGTGACTGGGCTGTGTGGGAAACTTTGGAATGGCATTTATTGGTTTTTAGAGCAGAATAATAGAGCTTGAAGAGACCTTGGAGATCTTCTAGTCCAAACCCCTGCTCAAACAGGAAACACTACACCATTTCAGAAAAATGGTTGTCCAATCTCTTCTTAGAAACTTCCAGTGTCAAGCCATTCACACCTTCTGGAGACAAGTTGTTCCACTGATTAATTGTTCTCACTGTCAGGAAATTTCTCCCTAATTCTAGGTTGCTTCTCTCCTTGCTTAGTTTCCACCCATTGCTTCTTGTCCTGCTTTCAGGTGCTTTGGAGAATAGCTTGACTCCCTCTTCCTTATGGCAGCCCCTGAAATATTTGAATATTTAGGTCATGTCACCCCTATACCCTCTTTTCATTAAACTTCATTATCCAATTTCTGCAATCGTTCTTCATATGTTTTATCCTCCAGTCCCCAAATCATCTTTGTTGCTCTTCTCTGCATTTTTTTTAGAATCTCAACATCTTTTTTTATTGTTTCTATACCATATTTATAAATCATTTTTATTATTTGTTATGCTTTTTTAAAAAATGCATCTCTGCTAATGGACTGGGTATCTGCCTCACGTTATAGTTTTAAATCATTCTTAGACAGAAGTGTGACGTTGGTCTAACTGGCACAGAAATGAATGGGTGTGTACATTTTTTTAGATTGTGAATGTAAGTCTCCTAACAGCTTTTTCTCATCGGTGCAAGAGATTCCCACCGTCCCAATACAGAATTCACTAATTAGTAGGGAACCCGAAGGAGGAAAAAAGGTTCTTGAGAGAGCTTCAGAATCCTTAACATTTCACTTTTTGGTTTTTGCAAAGTGACATGTGCAAATCTCCAACACATTGTAGAGAATGACAACAGCTGCTGAGGAAGGCTGATGTTACAAGGGAAGCATACTGTGAACATACCCCTGGTGAGAGACAAATGGAGCCCCACAATTTATTTAGAATATATTTCAAGTTTGTCTCCCCAACAAATCTCTTCTGGGAATGGCAAATACAACAAGTGGCGGGGAAAAAATATCAAGCAGCTGTTGTCTTGCTTATTTTTTAGGCAGCCTGGCAAGGATGAATCCATCAAAACAACTGTAGTAACATGGCCTGGAAGAAGGTTTCAGTTGTAGCTGGAAAACTAATGGCATTGCCTACCTCTTAAAAAAAGATAGATGGACCTGGAGACCTTAAAACAAGGGTCACCAACTGTTGTGCCTCGTCCTCCCTCCTCTCCTCAGTCGGGCCCCTCCCGTCTCCTGCCGGGCCTGCTATCAGATTCAGAGTCTGATAATGAAGAAGAACGGCCTGGCATGCCCCCAGCCCCCAGCCCCCAGCCCTGGCCCCATGGCCAGACAGAATGTCAGGAATGAACAAACAAACCTCACTCCTACAGCGTGTGAGCAGGGAGCCAGCCATGTGCTGGAATTACCGGCAGCAGATCCAGAGGAAGAGAATTCACAGTAGGAGGATCCCTGCTTCCAGATCTGAGAGGCGACGTCAACAGAAGGAAGGGAGGGGCAGGCCTGGATAAGTGCTGAGTCATGGAGCCACACCCTACAGCCTATATAAAGGACCAGCTTGAGTCAAGCAACTTTGAGTCAAGCAAAGTCTCATTTAGTTTGCTGAAATTACAACTTGGATTCCTGCCTGCCCTGAGAAATCTGAAAGGAATTTGGTAAAGCTGCAGAGGCTTCGTGGCCACGCTTGATACGGACTTCCTAGACCCGGTCGTCGGAGGGGGAATGGGACACAACACCAACCTTGACAACTTTAAGACTTGTGGACTTCAACTCCCAGAGTTCCTCAGCCAGCAAAGCTGGCTGAGGAACTCTGGGAGTTGAAGTCCACAAGTCTTAAAGTTGCCAAGGTTGGAGACCCCTGCATTAAAAGACCTTAATGTATTTAAGAATTGAAAAATTCAAGATTGCTGATATCAGAAAGACAGTTCAGTTAGTCCATAACTTACAACCATTTGTTTAGTGACCGTGTGAGGTTACAAGGGCACTGACAAAAGTGACTTATGACCCCTTTGCTTACTTATGGCCTTTGCATGGTCACATGATCAAAATTCAGATGCTTGGCAACTGACACGTATGCTGGCAGTGTCCTGGGTCATGTGATCCCCTTTTGTGACATTCTGACAAGCAAAGTCACTGGGGAAGCCAGATTCACATAACAACCATGTGACCAACTTAACAACTGTAGTGATTCACTTTTTTTAAAAATTTGCATTTATATCCCGCCCTTCTCCGAAGACTCAGGGTGGCTTACACTATGTCAAGCAATCGTCTTCATCCATTTGTATATTATATACAAAGTCAACTTTTATTGCCCCCAACAATCTGGGTCCTCATTTTACCTACCTTATAAAGGATGGAAGGCTGAGTCAACCTTGGGCCTGGTGGGGCTTGAACCTGCAGTAATTGCAAGCAGCTGTGTTAATAACAGACTGTCTTACCAGTCTGAGCCACAGAGGCCCTTTACTTGACAACTATGCCAAGAAATGTTGGCATCGTAAAAAAAAAAATCAATATAACAGCCCATATCATGTAATTGATGCTCTTTTTTCCTCTTTCAAACAGCCCAGGTAGGGCAGTGGTTACTGCAGGCTACTTCTGCTGATCACCAGCTGCCTGCAATTTGGCATTTCAAATCTCACCAGGCTCAAGGTTGACTCAGCCTTCCATCCTTCCAAGGCGGGTAAAATGAGGACCCAGATTGTTGGGGGCAAGAGGCTGACTCTGTAAATCGCTTAGAAGTGGTGTGAAGTGGTATATAAGCCGAAATGCTGATGCTAATTAACCTCATCCACGCAGCCACTATCTTGTAATTTCTGACACTTCCCTCCATGGGAGTTCCTGGTTTCCGGCATGCTGTTCTAATCCTGCCCTTGATCCTTAAAAATATCACCAAGAACATCGTTTTTATTTTGCTAGGAAAGATATTATAGATGGGATCCTGTTTATTTTGAGTATATCAGCCTGTTTCTGTTCTTAAATGGCTTTTATAAAAAAAAAATGGCTAATTACCACTCTGTGACCCACGAACGATTACGGGAGTAAATTTTAGGTCCTTCTTATTAGACCTCCCTCATCCCAAAAATGTCTTCTTTGTGCTTTTCAAATCTCATTCAGCTTGCCAATGCAACCTTTTCAAAACTGCAGGAGTTTGCCCACTTTGGCGAAGCTCTGCACCATACCCACAGTAGGACCGGGCAGAATAAATTCTTTTAAAGTGTGGATTTTGAACACGCAGCCTCTCTCTGTGCAATTTAAGAACAAAAGCTCCAGCTTACGAGTTTTCCATCGCAGCGTGACCCTTTCTAGGGGGTGGGGAACCCTTATTTCGAACATTACGTACACCATTGTACGGCGGCAACTTTCTAAATTCAGTCACTTAAATTTCACAGCAAGTTTGCTATAAGCTTTTAATCGTCATAATGATCCTTTGATCTGCTGAGCTCTTTTTCATTTCCGAGGTTATTAGTGGACCCTTTTGAGAGCCTTCCAGCTGCTTCTGTTTGGTTCATGTATATTTATTTGTGTGGCTTTTGATCCTCGTTTGTTGGCAGAAAACTACTTCCCCAGTTAGCCGCAGCAATTGCAGATCAATTTCCAAACTACTGACCAGAGTAGGAAAGAACCAGACGGCAGCATTTTCTCTTTCCTTTTTATGAACTTTCGGGGGTGACCTCTTTGACTCCACTGCTGTGTGTTGAAAAAGGGAAAAATGGCTGATTGTTTAAGTTTTTTTCCCCCCGATAGCCAATTTGTGACCTGAAACGAACGTTTCCCTGCTGATCATCCATCTTGCAGGAAAGAGAGAGAGAGAGAGAGAAAGAGCAAGAAAAAGGAAGCGTAACTATAATTGCTGTCTGATTGGGAAGAAAAGCCCCCAACAAATGTATTTTTAAACGATTATCTCCTTCATTAGATTTTATTTCTTCCATGCATTTTGCAGCAGGCAGGCAGGCAGGCAGGTCCAGAGACCGTTTCTGCTCGGATTGCATATGGAAAATAAGGGAGGCAACAGCTGAAGAAAAACACCACCGGAATATTAACATGCAATGAATGGCAATGAATGTATTTTATTCCAAACATCCTGTACGGAGAGTATTAGGAATCCAGAGAGTATATTAGATAATGCCATAAAGCAACCCACTGAGCAATTTGTCCAGAATTTTGTTTCTTGTAAAAAGAGCTTCTCTTTCTCTACCTTATTCTCATGATACCCGAGAATTCCTTTGATATTTATGTTTTGGCATTTAAGAGAGTGTGTGAAGAAAGATGTTGCTGGTGCCACTGCCATTGCACTTCTAACATCCCAAAGTCTCTTTAGCTGTATACTGAGAGAGAGAGAGAGAGAGGGAGGGAGGGAGGGAGGGAGAGAAACACACACAGATTGTTCCAATATCTAAGGGGCTGACATGATACAAATATTCCAGTATTTGAGGGGCTGCCAAAAGGAAGAGGGAGTCAAGCTATTCTCCAAAGCATCTCAAGGCAGGACAAGAAACAATGGATGGGAACTAATCCAGGAGAGAAGCAACCTAGAACTAAGGATGAATTTCCTGACGGTGAGAACAAATAATCAGTGGAACAGTTTGCCTCCAGAAGTTGTGGGTGCTCCATCACTGAAGGTTTTTAAGAAGAGACCGATCAATCATTTGTCTCAAAATTTATATAGGGTCTCCTGCTTGGCCAGGGGATTGGTCTAGAAGATATCTAAGGTTCCTTCCAACTCTATTATTCTGTTACTCTGGTATCCCAACCCATGGGAAGAGTTTGCTCCTGTGAAAATGTATTGCAGCAGATTGTGGTCAAGAGGTTATGGAGGTCTTCTCAAACATTTAGCAACTTAGCAGCCAGATAGGTTGCTGAATGCTTGAGAAGATTCCCCATAACCTCTTGACCACTTTATTATGAAAGAAAAATAATATTTTACCTATGAGAAATTCACAGATGTTACCCTCTGTCTGAAAAGACAATTCTAAAGCATTTTATTTTATTTTATTTTATTTTATTTATTTTGTCAAATACATATTGTAAGGTTCACTATTAATGTGTTTAAGCTCATAAATGCCAAACAAGAGACTTAAACAGAGGCTTGAGTAAAATAGCATTTAATCTTGATCAAGTTTAAATGGTTAGTTGTTCCAAACACATAAGAGGATACATACATACATGCAAGGAAGAACTACGAAATCATGAGAGAAAGCAATGTCCTCTTATACCAAAAAAAGGTCTTTGAAATATTCTTTAGGAATGTCATAAACCCTCAACTCTGGCATCTGCATATCCTGGAATCTGGTTTGTGTATCCCCTGAAATAGGATAGTGCCTCTTAATGGGGCATCATTTAGCGCTATCTCTTTCCCGATCATCTCCTTTATTTATTTTATTTTATTTATTGTTTATATTTATATACCGCCCTATCTCCCAAAGGACTCAGGGCGGTTTACAGGCATTTAAAAGCAAATAAATACAATCTAAAAACAATTAAAAAAACTTATTCAAAGCCTAATAATTAAAAATATAAAAAATAAAACCCAAGTTAAAACCCATAAATTAAAATCTAGCTCAGTCCTGCGCAATTAAATAAGTATGTTTTAAGCTCGCGGCGGAAGGTCCGAAGGTCCGGAAGCTGACGAAGTCCTGGGGGCAGTTCATTCCAGAGGGTGGGAGCCCCCACAGAGAAGGCCCTTCCCCTGGGCGTCGCCAGACGACATTGCCTCGCTGACGGCACCCTGAGGAGTCCCTCTCTATGAGAGCGCATGGGTCGGTGAGAGGTATTCGGTAGCAGTAGGCGGTCCCGTAGATAACCCGGCCCTTTTCACACTTGGCTATTTGGCCCCCTGATGTGGATGGAACTTCAAACATGAGAATCGTTCTCAGCCAGAATGGGATGGGAAGAGATCAAATGTTGGGCTCTGATCAAATGATGGGACATATAGTTTGACAATTGCCAGATACTTTTCACCCCAATAACAATCCAGGAAGTTAGTCAATGTGGCATGTTTGTCTTATAGCTTCAAAGGGCATAATATATATGTCAGTGCCACAGGAAACAGATACTTACGGCATGCAGGTATACAAAGACCTCATATCTCATACATAACAATTAGCAAGTTTCTATCCCTTACAATTTTAAATAATATATAGAAATATAAGCATGAATTGAATACATAAAATGAATAAATTAAAGGGAACATTAGGAAAGGGACAGTAGGCACGCTGGTGCTCTTATGCACACCCCTTACAAACCTCTTAGGAATGGGGTGAAGTCGACAGTAGACAGTTTAAGCTTAAAGTTTTGGGGGTTTGGGGAATAAACTATAGAATCAGGTAGTGCATTCCAGGCATTGACCACTCTGTTGCTGAAGTCGTATTTTCTGCAATCGAGATTGGAGCGGTTCACTTTTTGAATCGCTCCAAGTTTGAATCTATTGTGTGTTTGTGTATTGTTGTGGTTGAAGCTGAAGTAGTCTTCAACAGGAAGGACATTGTAGCAGATGATTTTATGAGCTATGCTCAGGTCATACCGAAGGCGGCGTAGTTCTAAATTTTCTAAACCCAGAATTTCAAGTATGGTGGCATAAAGTATTTTCTTTCAAAGATTCATTACAACACTAGCAATATTGATAATCAAACCAAAGCACAGAGTTTTGGGAGCCAGTCTTGCATGTCCTTACGTAATAAATATATACATAACACAATTACACATAATCCAAAATCATATTGAAAAATATTAGCCATGGAACCCATGACTCCTGCTGAGCATACGCAGGGCAGGTTTAGTATCCATGGCTCATTTTTATTTTTAATTCCACCTTTATTGCTTGTATAATTATCTCAAGGTGATGAACATGCCTAATACTCCTTTTTCTTCCTATTTTCCCTACAATGGTAAACTTGAGAGGTGGGTTGGGCAGAGAGAGAGGGACTGGCCCAAAGTCACCCAATTGGCTTTTGAACCTAAGGCGAGACTAGAACTCCCACTTCCTAGCTGGTAGTTTGTGGCTTAAAGAAGTCGAATCAAAGCAGGTAGTTGAATTTATCCATATTTCTGTGGTTAGCAAGGCTATTTTATATGTTTGCATCTAATAAAAAGGAAAATCTTTGGAGCACTGAACTTGACGGATGATTTCGGAAACACTCCAGGTGGTTTTCTTTTTCTTTTCATATTTTTTTTTTTACTTTTGAGAGAAGACATATAAACAAACACAAATAAAAATTAGAAAACAAAAAAAAAATAAACATATTTGAACACAAATGAGTAAATTATGGAGGTTAGAATTTTCCAGGGTGTCATTAGTAAATTAGGAACAATTGAAGACTGTTTATTATTTTAAATGGCTTTTTAAATCACTATTTAGATTATTACTAAGCTTTAAGCAAGGATAGATATCAAGAACCATGATCAACAGAGTATAAATCACCATTTAAAATTACAAGATACAATAGATTGTATCAAAACTTGGAATCTGTTCTGCCATAAAACTGAAGTATGAGCTCTATACATAAAAAAATCCCAAATTTTGATTGCAGTAAAAATCCATATTTTGAGTTACATTCAAAGAATGGTTTCCACTTTGAATTAAATTCTATGTCAGATTTATTTATTTATTTATTTATATTTATTTATTTATTTATTTATTATTTACATTTTTATATTGCTCTTCTCCAAGGACTCAGGGCGGTGTACAGCATAGATAAAACATAAATAAATACAAAAAAATTAAAATACAATATTCATTAAAAATCTAATTCGATACTCTGAGTATTTAAAATAAGTATGTAAAATTTTAAATAAATTAAACCCCTTAAAAACCCCACTAACAAACCACAATTAAAAAATTTCAGGCCAGCCCTGCTTGGTGAAAGAAAAAAGTTTTGAGCTCGCGTTCAAAGGTCCGAAGATCAGGGAGAAAATGTAGCCCCACTGGTAGTTCATTCCACAGGGCCAGAGCCCCCACAGAGAACGCTCTTCCCCTGGGGGCCGCCAGCCAACATTGTTTGGCCGACGGCACCCTAAGGAGGCCCTCCCTGTGAGAGCGCACTGGTCGATGAGAAGCTACTGGCGGCAGCAGGCAGTCCCGTAAATATCCCGGTCCCATGCCATGGAGCGCTTTAAAGGTGATAACCAAAACCTTGAATCGCAACCAATTGACCACCGGCAACCAATGCAGCCTGCGCAGGAGAGGTGTAACATGGAAGTTACGTGACGCTCCCCCTATCCCCCGCGCGTAAATTTACCTTTACGATACAAGATTATTTTAGACATTGTAGCATTTATCCACAACCTATTGAACCATTTTTACGAAGAGGGGGTTAGACAAATTTTCCAGTAAGAAGCAAGTTAATATCCTTGTGATAGTTAGCAGCCACGTCATTTTCTTGACAGTGGTACAGTAATCGATGGTTGTCAATCAGCCTAGTCTAAATTATACGCAAGTTCCTTTCTGAAACTCTCTCATCCAAGCACCAACTGAGTTTGACCTGGTGTCACATCTGACCTCAGACAAGTTCAGTCAAGGACTATCCTCTGCTGAGATGTAGACATAATAGATCTTCACAGATCAAGACATGGCAACATTCCCTTCAACCATGTTGTACGCAATAAATGTTTCTTTTCAACTTTGGAATCTGTGGGATCAATTTAGAAAATCAGGTCAGTTGAGGGGGGGAATCTTCAAATTGAATCATAGAATCCGGTTGATGTGAAGGAAGCTTTGTCTGTTAGAATTGATTTGCAAGGATTTGATACGATTTGACCGCACAGTTGGCTTTCTAATTTGCTTCAGATGTTGATTTAATTCAGAGGTTTGCTTTTAACTGCCTTTGAACGATGTCTCCAAATCTAATAGTTGCACAACTCGGCAGGCTTCCTCTCTGTTGTATTATGTACATAAAACATGAAAATATCCTCTTTTATGTGGGTGAAGGAATTGTATAAACAAGGAAGGATGGGAGAATGCCAGGTGTCCTTTCTTGGAGCCACCGAGGAGGAGAGATCATGACCCACACTGTGTGACACTACTGAAGAATCTCATGAGCACTTTATGGCCCTGCAGTAGTTCTCCTTCCATTCTTCATTGCCTTCGGTGGCTCACTCTCTGCTACTGGGATAGCAGAAGCTATATCTAATTCTAGCTCTTATTATAATTTATAGATCTCAGTTGCTTGTTAATGTCCAAGCAATCCAAACTATTTCATTTTGCAATAAGCTTTGCTCAGTTTTTTTTTATTTATTCAAAAAGTTTTACAAAAAATTTTTTCCCCCCCTTTCCCCCCAACCCCTCTCCCTTCACAAACCCCCTCCCCCCTCCCCCCCTGGCTTCCCGGAACAAACACAAGGTATAGTTAAAAATAAAACAACCATATGCTAAAAAAAATTTTTTCCCCAAAACTATTATACCAATTCTCCCTCTCTAGCTCTGACTTCCTCCTTACATAACCAAAATCCTTCAAAAAATTAACAATAAACAGTAATAAAATATATAGATCAGTAGAACAAATTAATCCTAAAATATTTAAAACCAGCTAAAGCATAAAAATCCAATCCAATTCAGAGAATATCTCCCTTATAACTTCTATAACCATATAATTTCCCCCCCAAGTCTTTCTTACATAAGATCTTTCGAGAATATTCTATTTAAAATTCAATACAACAGATTATAGAATTTCAATACAGGGAAATTACAATATCTGTTCAACTTTAGTCCTTCCTCGTCAAAATCCAGTATAAATCCAAATATCTAGTCTTTTATGATGGTTATAAAACATATAATCAACCCATTTCTTCCAAATCTTCCTTACGTATTGTCTTTCAGAAAGGCTAAAATCTTTTTCTGTTAATATTTCCAAAAAAAATTCTTTCAAAAATGATACTTTTGTCTCTTGCCATTTTTGATGCATTAGTCTCTGTCTTTCCTTCATTACTCCTTTTGAAAAGTCAGTCACAATATTTCCTAATAGTTCCTTATGTCCAAGAATCCACGAGTTACTGCCGTATATTCCCTCAATCCGAAAAGAGAACTCTTGGAAAGCATTAACCCTGTGAATTTTTCCATTTCGGGAGACAGCCTCCTGTAGCACAAATTCAGGCTTTTCATCCAAACTTTTTAAAAAAGGCTTCTTTACATCCATTCCATATTCCAAGTCCTGATTACTTTGGTTAATTTCCTCCAAACTCTCATCCAAAACGCCTCCATTTTTTTCCAATTCGTATTGTTGAATAATTAAATACATTCTTTCTGTATAATCCTGTATAAAGTCACGAATCCATTCTTCTTGAAAAAACTTCATGGCAAAGTTCTTGCTGAAAATCCCCTTATGAAATACTTAAACAAACTAAAATAATCCAACAATCCACAGTCCAGTACAATAAGATAAAATCTCCATTCAGTTTCACTTTCTCAACAAGTAAACGCCATTTTATTTCATTGTGTTGATTGTAGATGAGAGAAAAAAAATATTATTTTTTTAAAAGAAAAAATAGAAGTCAGATTTAATACTTGCAATTTAAATGACTGATCTCCTGTGTTTTATTCCGTCTGCTTATAAATATCCATAACAATCAATTGAAGCAGAAGTGGTCGCTCTCTTCTCTGTCTGCTTAAAGCAGAAACACACTGGGGCTGGAGCTTTGCAGAAGGAATTCAGGGAACTTTCCCTTTCGAGTTCCCCAAACGGGGCCTCTAGAGAGAGCTCTACCCTTCCCTCTTCTGCTCTTTCCCTTCTCCTTACCGGGGAAGGTACTTTCAGCCGTTGATTTCGCCGGCTTTTACAGAATCCCAGCGCGGGCGCCCTTAGGGCGTCCTTCGGAGAGAGCGGAGCCACCAGAAGCCGCTTTGCTCAGTTTTTCATTGCTTGGAAAACCCATCACTGAGCTTCTAAAGACTTCACCTAAAGTCAGAAGAATATGGAGGACTGGTTGGGGGAGAAGGACAAATGAGACCAATGTCATAATGTGATGTTGGTGAAGTGTTGATAATGTCCTGACACTCCTTTCCTGTGAGTCTTGATGTGATAACATCAAAGATATCTAACCTTTCCCCATGGATCTTTTTCAGAATCCAAAAAAAGCCAAGGAGCCCAAATTAATATGGAGAGAAAGAGAGAGAGAGAGAGAGAGATTACAAATCAACAGCAACTTTACTCATAATATCCCTCGTATTAAAAAAAAAAAAAAGATGTTGGAGAAACATCACCAAAGAAATTCTGAAGGAATTCTTAAAAACCCTAAACATAAATTCTAAAACCAGGTGCTTCATTTGCAGACAACCTGGAACACAGATTCGGCATAAGTTTAATTTAACGATTATAGTTTCAGTATAAGCAAATGGCGAAATTTAATATGTAAGGCACCTCCAAACTTTGGCTCATTCGGAACTTGGCTTGTGATTCCATTTTCTTTTCCAGAGCTCAGCAATGTCCCTCTAGCTGTCTTTGCCACCTGTAACCCAGGAATGCCTGAGCAACTCGACCGAACGACATCTGGAACTTGGCAAATGTTCTTTCATGCTCGATTGCAGAAAATATGACTTCAGCAACGGAGTTGTCAATGTCTGGAATGCACTACCAGACTCTGCGGTCTCATCCCAAAATTCCCAAAAACTTTAACCTAAGAGTGTCTATTGTTGACCTCACCCCATTCCTAAGAGGTCTGTAAGGAGCGTGCATAAGCGCACCAGCATGCCTACTGTCTGTGTCCTAATGTTCCCTTTAATTGTATTCATTTTATGTATTCAATTCATGCTTATATATATTATCTAATATGTACTAGACCAGGGGTAGTCAACCTTTTTATACCTACCGCCCACTTTTGTATCTCTGTTAGTAGTAAAATTTTCTAACCACCCACCGGTTCCACAGTAATGCACCGTATATCGTTGTCTGCGCATGCCTCTCGCGCATTGTGGATTGGGTTTTGGAGGGAGGCGCCGGCTACCAGCTCTGCTTGTCTGTTACAGCTGGGTGGTGTGGGGGGAGATGCGCGAGCTATTCTGGGACGAGGCTCTTTTGTTTGCGGTCACACTGTGGCGCCATTTAGTTTCACTTACGTAATGTGAACTAAACTTATTCGCGGGTGATACAAATAGTATATTTTCAGAAATTTAAATTGTCACGGGGAATTTTATGAAAACCTAATGAAAATGTTTTTAAATAATGCTATGAATTTTTTTTTTAAAAGTCAATTAAATTAAAAAAAAGGAAAGTGCTTCAGTATCGGACAAAATCCCTACCACCCATCATGAAAGTTGGAATGCCCACTAATGGGCGGTAGGGACCAGGTTGACTACCACTGTACTAGACAAACAAACAAACAAACAAACAAACAAACAAACAAACAAACAAACAAACAAACAAATAAAAAAATGCTGGGGTCAATGGGGATGTCTTTATTATTTCTACGGCTGCCTATTTTTCAGAGAAAAAAATAGTGGAGAAGGAGAGAGAAAGAGAAAGGGAGGGAGGGAGGGAGGAAGAGAGAGAGCATTGGTAGCAGATGGGGAGAATGATGTGCATCTATGTGCAAGTGTATGTGCCCGTGTGTATATGAGACAGACTGTGCTTGTGAGTTCCTTTTCCTCCTTTGGGCTCCAGCCTTTTCCTCTCTTTCTTGGAGACATCAACTTCTCCAAAAGTAGCCTCTCAGGAGCAGTGTTGCCAAGGAAGGAAATGTTACAGCCAAGGAAAGTACAGAATGCCTCTTCAATTTCACACACTCATACACAGAGGGAAGACAACAAAACGAAAGGGGAGTCCGCTTCGAAGCAGAGCTGTTAGCTCCATTCAGCTCCCTATCAAAAACGCACATCCTGCTATTTCCTTCCCAGAAAGTCTCTGAAATAGATCAAATTAGAGCCTGCTCGACTTTACTTTCTTCCCACTGAACTTGAGACGTAGAATTGTGTGGCCCTGGAAAGGAGGATGTGGGCCGTGTCACCTTTCTTTTTGCAGCATGAGATGAACACAAAATGTTTCCAGCATGACTGCATCTGCTAAACGGCCTCTGAGGGGAACAATTTTGACTGTTGGATAGAGATTGCATGGTTTTTATAAACCAATTTTGAGCACTGGGCAAATGATGAAAGTTAGAAAGCTTTCACGCAGGGTCCTTGGTCTCTTTGTCAGCTGGTCTAATGTTAGTTAAGAGGCAAAGGAACCTCTGCTTCTTTCCAGGAGTGCTATTCAGTAGGTTCTGGCAGCTTCTGGAGAACTGGTAGCAGAAATTTTGAGTAGTTTGGAGATCCGGCAAATACCACCTCTGGCTGGCCCCAGAGTGGGGTGGGAATGGAGATTTTGCAATATCCTTCCCCCAGGAGTGGGGAGGGAATGGAGATTTTGCAGTATCCTTCCCTCTGCCACATCCAGCAAGCCACACCACGTCCACCAAGCCACACCCAAAGAACCGGTAGTAAAATATAATCCACAACTGCCTCTTTCCCTTCCTCTTTTATATTTTCCTTCTCTTCAAAATCAATCTTAGATTAAGGTTTTTCTATTCTTATTTATTTCTCAAGTCCCAAGTTTAGTTCCTTGAATATCCAAGTAAATGGACTGCTGGTCCATTTACTTCAGCAATCTGTTCTCACAATGGCCAACCAACTGTAGAAGGAAACCTTCTGCCTCCCTTCCGAAGCAGATCCAGAGGTGGGTTTCAGCAGGTTCTGACCAGTTCTGGAGAACTGGCAGTGGAAATTTTGAGTAGTTCAGAGAACCGGTAGTAAAAATTCTGACTGGCCCTGCCCCCACCTATTCTCTGCCTCCTGAGTCCCAGCTGATCGGGAAGAAATGGGGATTTTGCAGTAACTTTCCTCTGGATTGGGGAGGGAATGGAGATTTTACAGTATCCTTCCCCTGCCATGCCCACCAAGCCACACCCACAGAACCGGTAGTAAAAAAATTTGAAACCCACCATTGGGCAGATCCCAGTGCTCTTAAGGCAGCTTCTCTTTGCCTGCTTATCTACACTGTGCATTGGGGTGTGTACCTTAATTACGCTTTTTTTCATCTACACTAAAATATCCCCAAATGTTTTAACTTTTGCTCAAATTCTTTACTGCTCCAAACAATTAAGCGTTATCAGAAAACCTGGCTATTCCACTAGTCATACCTGACTCCAGATCATTTAGAAATCAGTTTAAAACCACTGGTCCTAGACAGAGCATGGTGGGACTCATTAACCTTTCCCACCAGATACTAGTCCTTCCATGGTGAGAAATCACCATTTATGAAAACACTGTGTTTTCTATTCTTTAGCCAGTTACTTATCCATAAAAATTGCCTTTTTGCTTCCATGGCTGTTAAGCTAACTGTGAAGTCTTTGATAAAGGTCTTTATCAAAACCTTTTTGAAAAAAAATCTACGTAGATAATTTCTATCAGCTCATCCTTATCCATACATTAATTAAGACCCTCAAAAAAACCCTACTGAATTAGACAGGACCTTCCCATAGTTAAGCCATGTTGAGTATCTTTGAGTAAGACCTGCATCTCTAAATGCTTGGTAATTCTATCTTTAATAGCAGTTTCCACTATCTTTCCCAGAACAGATGTTAAGTTGACAGGCCTATAATTTCCTGGATCTTCCCATGAGTCCTTCTTAAAAGTTGGAGTTTTGTTGGCCACCATCCAGTCCTCAAATGCAGAGGCTGAATGTAGAGACAGGTGGCATATTTTAGTTAGAAATCCACAATCTGAGCTTTAAGCTCTTTAATAACCCTTGGGTGGGTGCCATCAGGGCTTGGAGATTTGTTTATATTCAATTTGTCAATCAGGCCTAAGTCTTTGTCTCTTGCCACCAATATGAGTTTCAGCGCACCTCATTCCCTTCCTAAGAACAGCAGCTCTTGGTCAGGGATCTCCCTCAAGTTTTCTCAGATGGAAATGGAAGCAATGAATTTGTCCAGCTTCTCTGCAATTTTCTTTAATTTTTAATGTTCTCTGAGTACCACTTTGACGTCTTCATCCAACGGACCAGTGGCCTCCCTGAATGGATTCCTGTTTCTAATGTATTGGTATCTTTTATTATCTGTCTTCATAGTTTTGGGAATATATTCCTGGAATTTTATTTTTGTCTCCCTCGCTGTCTCTTTGTATTTCTTAAGCTCCTTTGTTTTCCTCATTCAGTCTGGTCTTCTATTTTATGTGTGATACTTTCTTGGCCTTAATGGCTTCATTTACAATCTTAATCCATCACCCAGGCCTCTTGTTGGACGTCAGAGATGGTTTCTTAATTTTTGAACTATATTGTGCCTGAGCTTCTATAAGGCTACAGTTAGTCCAGAATGCGGCTGCGCGAGTAGTAACGGGAGCCGCTCGTGGCTCCCACGTAACACCACTGCTCCGTAGCCTGCACTGGCTTCCTGTGGTTTTCCGGGTGCGCTTCAAGATTTTGGTTACCACCTTTAAAGCGCTCCATGGCTTAGGACCCGGGTATTTACGAGACCGCCTGCTGTTACCTTATGCCTCCCACCGACCCGTACGCTCTCACAGAGAGGGCCTCCTCAGGGTGCCGTCCGCCAAACAGTGTCGGCTGGCAGCCCCCAGGAGCAGGGCCTTCTCTGTGGGGGCACCGACGCTCTGGAACGAACTTCTCCCTGGCTTACGTCAAGTGCCTGATCTTCGGACCTTCCGTCGTGAGCTCAAAACACACCTATTTATTCAAGCGGGACTGGCATAATAGTGTCAAATTTTAATTTGGGGTTTTATTAATATTTCTAAAATTTTAAAACTAAATTTTAATATTCAGCCTTTTTGTAATTTGCTAGGTTTTAAATGTTTTAACTTGTATATATTTCGTGTTTTATCTTTGGCTGTACACCGCCCTGAGTCCTTCGGGAGAAGGGCGGTATAAAAATTTAATAAAATAAATAAATAAAATAAATAAATAATGATGGTTTTAAAGATTGTCTTTTCAAACTTCCCTTTGAGTTCCTTCTGACCTGTATTCTTAATTTTGAGAAGTTCCTTTCATTTTAAGACAAATATGACTCTGAAGAAGTTGCCATGTAGGCCATCCCTTCTTTGAATGTTGAAACATATTGCATTACAGATAGTCCTCAACTTATAACCATTCCTTTAATGACTGTTCGAAGTTATAAAGGCACTGAAAAAGTGACTTATGACCATTCTTCACTCTTTTGATCATTGTGGCATCCCCATGTCACATGATCAAAATTTGACTGCTTAGCAACTGGCATGTTTTTATGACGATTGCAGTGTCATGTGGTCCTGAAATCCCCTTTTGTTCTGCAACCCAACAAGAAAGACACAGACTTCAGAAGATAATTGGAACTGCAGAAAAAAACAATGGTTACCAACCTGCCTTCCACTGAGGACCTGTATACTGCATGAGTCAAAAAGAGGGCTGTGAAAATATTTACAGACCCCTCGCATTCTGGACATAAACTGTTTCAATTCCTACCCTCAAAACGATCCTATAAAGCACACCAGAACAACTAGACACAAGGACAGTTTTTTCCCAAATGCCATCAATCTGCTAAACAAATAATTCCCTCAACACTGTCAAACTATCCACTAAGTCTGCATTACTATTAACCTTCTCATCTTTCCTATCACCCATCTCCTCCCACTTATGACTGTATGACTGTAACCTTGTTGCTGGTATCCTTAAGATTTATATTGACTGGTTCCTAATATGATTTGATTGCTTATTTGTTCCCTATGACTATCATTAAGTGTTGTACCTTATAATTCTTGATGAATGCATCTTTTCTTTTATGTACACCGAGGGCGTTTGCACCAAGACAAATTCCTTGTGTGTCCAGTCACACTTGGCCAATAAAGAATTCTATTCTATTCTATTCTATTCTATTCTATTCTATTCTATTCTATTCTATTCTATTCTATTCTATTCTATTCTGCAAACTTCCGACAAGCAAAGTCATTGGGGAAGCCAGATTCACTCAACAACTGGGTTACTAATTGCAACTGCAGTGACTTACTTAACATCTGCAGCAGTGGTAGTCAACCTGGTCCCTACCACACACTAGTGGGCGTTCCAGCTTTCATGGTGGGCAGTAGGGGTTTTGTCTGATATTGAATCACTTTCCTTTTTTTAAATTTAATTGACTTTTTAAAAATTTTTATAGCATTATTTAAAAACATTTTCATTAGGTTTTCATAAAATTCCCTGTGACAATTTAAATTTAATTTTCTGAAAATATACTATTTGTATCGCCCGTGCATAAGTTTAGTTCATGTTACGTAAGTGAAACTAAATGGCGCTATAGTGCGACCGCAAACAAAAAAGCCTTGTCCCAGAATATTTCGCGCATCTCCCCCCACACCACCCAGCTGTAACAGACAAGCAGAGCTGGTAGCCGGTGCCCCCCTCCCCCCCAAACCCAATCCCTGATGCGCAAGAGGCATGCGCAGATGAAGATACATGGTGCATTACTGTGGAACCAGTGGGCGGTTAGAAAATTTTACTACTAACAGAGATACAAAAGTGGGAGGTAGGTATAAAAAGGTTGCTTACCCCTAATCTGCAGCAAGAAAGGTTGTAACAAGTGTCTTGCTTGGCAACAGAAATTCTGGACTTAATTGTGGCCATAAGTCACATAAGTCATAAGTCAAGAATTAGCCGTATAGTCACACATACTGTATTTGTCTCACCATGTGAGTATGTATGTTAGATCTAGCATCAACCCCTTCCTCGTTGGTGCCCCGACCAACTGCTCCAGGACATAATGATTCCTGGTAACTAAGAATTTTATCTCTCTCTAATGGTTTGAAGGCATCTATTCATCTAATCAATGTGTGGATAACTGAAAGGCAGATTTTGAAGTTGGTTATGTGGCATCACTTGTCAGTTCAAATATCCTGGGTAACGCCTTACCCCTAACAAGTACATTTTCAAAACTGGGTTTCACTGGTTGAAAATCTGCAGCCAATTATAGATACTCAAATTTCCTTTGTCAGATTATAATTCTCCTAATTAGGCATGTGTGAGAGCAATCAATTAGTAACCATTGCATAAAAAAATAATTGAAAGAATACTAGTCTCATTAGGGAATTCTAATTGGTTCAATGTGATGCTCAGAATGGGGAGGGGTATAAATCCTAGTGAGAAAAACATTTATCTGTGTTTTATTATTTAAATCATTTTATTGAGTTATCTTTTTTCACATACATTAAACATGACATAAAGCAATTATGTTAGGCATTATAATGTTTATTAATAGGTTGCATAATCGCTTAATATTAATAGAGGAACAGATAGATTGTTTAGAGGAATTGGTTAGAGAAATATCGTGACCAGGTTAAATGCTGAAGGCAAAAGTTGTAGATAATTTAGATAATTACTTCTAAAGGAAATACATCATTTGTTATTTCTTCTGCTTGGTTTTAATGTGTGTTTTAAAATAATAGATAGTAACGTAATCAGAGGCTTTCATTAAATTTTCTAATCTTAAATTAGATTGATTTCATTTCTTCATCATTTCAAGATTCATTTCTTAAATTAGGAAATTAAAATCTCAAATAATATATGCATCTTAGTGTATGTTACCTATAAGTCAGTGTCTATAATTTTTTAATGTTAATTTCCTTTATAATAAGCAAGTTTCATGCAGCCCTTTTCCTAATTAGAAAGGTTGCTTTTGTGTAAAACAAACAATCCCCTTTTCACTTGTTCATATCAACTTTGGTTGGCAAAGGTCAATTTTGCCTGCAAATTCCAACTCCTACTGTCATGAAATCAAAGAATTATTCGTCATCTCCTTTTTTAAAAAATAGATTAAAAGAGTTAGAGTTTGCTTTGCATAAAACCACTGTGTCTATGGATGAAATATAGGGCATTTTATTCTCTTAGAGGGTTTACTATATCTAAAAATTGCATCCACTTTTACCTAATGAACAAGTTATACAATTGTTCAGAGATTTTCAATTATAGTGGGTAGGACAGATGAAAGTGTAGCATTTTCAGACCCCAAATCAAATTGGATGTCTCCTAAATAACTCCAAGGAAATCTATCCTTTTTCTGATTGGCTGATCCAAGATTTCAATGGACCCTTATACAAATTTCTAATGCACAAAACTTCATGTCGCAACAAACTGAAAAACTTGTATTTTTTCATTGCAGAGATTTTTGTTTTTGCTATAACTTTTTATGTTTGTTACCAAGCGGTTTTCAAGTTTTGTTTGCCACCAAATTACGAATTCTCATCTCTTTCCAGCATTCCCCTATTTTGACATTTATGATCTTTCTCCTGGCTGATATTTTGAAAATGAACCATTCCGTAAAAGGTGTAAACATGAAGAACCAAAAGCTTGTAGGAAAAAACAACAACAACAACAAAAACGGGCCACTCAAATGCAAAAGATGAAAAGGTCAACTTGGAACTTCATAGTCTGCATAATTGGAGAGCTGCTCCTTGCAGGGCATCAGAAAATGTAAATTCTCATTCCTGAGCAATCGATTCCATGGACGAACCACAAATGAGACATCAGTCAATCATGCTGACATCAGAACAAAAACTTTTGCAAGGACGAATTGGAGAAAGAGCATTTTCATATGAGCGGAACAGGGGGAGAAATTCCAACACTTGCTTTTTTTATTGACACTGAAGATATCACTGTTCATCAGCATGGCAGTTTTTCTAAAGATGATAACAATATTGCAAAGATATTTCATGGAATTAATGAAGAATGGGCAATTTGTTTTAATTTCTTATCTAATGCTGCAAGAAAGCCCTGTTCAAGCATTCTGTTCGAGTTCTGCCATCATTCTGTGATCAAGAAATAAATTCACAAATAACCTGAGAATAAAACAAAGTTAAAATGACAGAAAGGCAGAAGGAGAAGAAGAGAAATAGATAAGTAAAGTAAAGGTTCCCTTTGCACATACGTGCTAGTCGTTGCTGACTCTAGGGGGCGGTGCTCATCTCTGTTTCAAAGCTGAAGAGCCAGCGCTGTCCGAAGACATCTCCGTGGTCATGTGGCCGGCATGACTCAATGCCAAAGGTGCACGGAATGCTGTTACCTTCCCACCAAAGGTGGTCCCTATTTTTTCTACTTGCATTTTTATGTGCTTTCGAAACTGCTAGGTTGGCAGAAGCTGGGACAAGTAACGGGAGCTCACCCTGTTACACGGCAGCACCAGGGATTCGAACCGCTGAGCTGCTGACCTTTCGATCGACAAGCTCAATGTCCTAGTCCTTGAGCCACCGCATCCCTGAAATAGATAAACAAAACAAATAAAATTCAGAAAAATATGGAGCAATGGGAAGTGCCAAATGGAGGTCAGGGTGCTAAAATAGCTATAGGTATGTAGATAGATAGGTAGGTAGGTAGATAGATAGACAGACTGACAGACAGACAGACAGACAGACAGGAAGGAAGGAAGAAAGAAAGGAAGGAAGAAAATGTAGGATTGTATGAATCATTTCTCCAATATATCTTCACAGATGAAAAACACTGGTGAAGACAACCTATTTGTCTTCTAAAATACAACTAAAATCTGTTATTGGAGAAAAGCAATCAAAACTATTTCCAATGAAATTATCATTAATGTTAAATAGTAGGGATTGTTTTGCTGGAGCTGGTTCATTGAAATCATATAGGATCATCAAATTTCCTTAAAAGGCAGGGCGTGAGAAGAATAAATCATACCGCTAAAGGGGCTCTTTGTGGGAGAAGAGGTGGTCAAGAATGTGAAAAATAAATATACAAACAAACAGACCCTATAGTTGGACATGATGGAAAAAATATTGAAAGTATTAAAGGAATTAATATAGCCATGCGGACAGATGTTTCACAAATGCTATCCATCATCTGCTGTTTACAAATTGTCATTCACCATTTCAGAATCCGTGGAACAGATGGTTTATGAAGAAGGATAAGGAGACTGAGAATGCAATAGTTCCCTCAACCAGATGGTGTTAATTCTGAATTCTCTTCTTATAGAACCTTTGAATCATATATGAGAGTCTGCCAAATATGATTAATTGTTAGAATCATGGGAGACCATTTTGGGAATCTGACAAAATGGGTTGACTTCCATGAATGCTTGGGCAATAATCAACTGTTACTCTTTTGCATGTTCAGAGATTTTTTTTTTGAATTCTTGCTTTTAATTTAATTGTAAGACAATTGTAATATTTTTAAGCTATTGAAGTAAACCAGTGCAAATGTGGTTCTGCTTTCTAAGATCCATATATGTCAATATTTCCTTCCTTCCTTCCTTTCTTCCTTCCTTCCTTCCTTCCTTCCTTCCTTCCCATCTCCCTTCCTTCCTTCCTACATTCAACTTTACACCATCTTGAGTGTGCTTCATTTACAAATCATTTATTCTATTTTATAACCATTTATACAATTGTTAATCTGTTAGACAAATTATAAATTTAACTTACTAAATAAACATATTTAAGACATTCATTTCTATTATTGAATACATATTTTTTTCTTGGAATAATTATCCCCAAAGAGACATAAAAAACAATAAACAAAAGTCCATTTTTAACACATTTCCATGGAAACCCTGTTGTCAATTGGAAAAACACTAGCTCTGTCCCACTTTATAAAGTATCCAAAAATAAACCGTACTGTTGTATATCCTCTAAGGTATTTTGATAATACTTAATAAGGCTCTAAATATCATCTGCATACTATAACAACCTGCCACTTGTATACTCAGAATATTTCTCTGCTGTTTAATAGGATAAATAAAAAAAATCCAAAACAAGGTAAAATATACAGTAAGAATGGTAATATGCACTTTTGACATATTCTCCAATACATCTTAATTGGCAGAAAAAAATGTTTGTAATAACAGGAGTGGAATGATGAGAGTAATATATTTAAGCCAACAGTTGAAGGAAATCCATTTTATTCATGACATGTGCCAAAAACTCAATCTATAGTGCATCAAAATATATTTCTGCTTCTAATGAAGCAGTTTAAAAGTTGTGAACACTGTTAAAACTTCTACAAGGAATTTAATATTATCTGAAGCTTGATTCCATGGATGTCCATTGGAGGGATATCAAAGAAGCCAAGATGGTGGTCATGATTAGAGAATTCAGCCTATCTATCTATCTATCTATCTATCTATCTATCTATCTATCTATCTATCTATCTATCTATCTATCTATCTATCTATCTATCTATCTATCTATCTCCCTCCCTCCCTCCCTCCCTCCCTCCCTCCCTCCCTCCCTCCTTCCTTCCTTCCTTCCTTCCTTCCTTCCTTCCTTCCTTCCTTCCTTCCTTCCTTCCTTCCTTTTTATGGAACTCATCTTACTATCAAGTGATTCTGGGTTGCTTTGCTAAGTTGTGTCCTACCCATCATGACCCCATGGACAACATTCCTCCAGGCCTTCCTGTCCTCTACCATCCTCTGGAGTCCATTTAAGCTCACGCCGACTGCTTCAGTGACTCCATCCAGCCACCTCGTTCTCTGTCGTCCCTGTCAGCCTCTATGATGCTTGCTTTTGGCTGTCATTATAATGGGAGGGGGGAGGTATTGTAAGTATTTGTGGGGTGGAAGTGAGCTGGTGGAGATGTCTTGGTAAAGGGAGGAAAATTTTCACTGTCTTCATAACAGGTGCAGAGAGAGCTGATAGCTGTCAAGGCATACCAAATAGATGGGGCTGCCTGAAGAAACACCCCACATGACACTTGGGGAGATGTGGATTGGACACTCAACTTGGGTCCTTGGGGGGAGGGATTTAGGGATGCTTTCAATATGTAAGTTTCACCCCTATTGCTTCAGACTTTGTTTTCCTTTCGTTGCATTCAGTTCATACTCAGTAAAAGTACCTTCCTCTACAAACATGGAGTTGGGGTTTCTCTTTCTTGAGTTTTGAACAGAGGCACACCTGTCAGTCCTTTTCTTCTTTTGCCCTCAATCTTACCCAGCATTAGGATCTTCTCCAGTGAGTCCTTCCTGGGTTGCTTATAACGGCATAAATAACAGTGTAAAACAATTAGAAGGTTAAGAGCCATGGTGGCACACTAGTTAGAATGCTGTATTGCAAACAATTTGAACCTAACAAGGCTCAATGTTGACTCAACCTTCCATCCTTCCAAAGTTGGTAAAATGACCCAGATTGTTAAGGGCAAAACGCTGACTCTTTAAACTGCTTAGAGAGTGCTGTAAAGCACTATGAAGCGGTATATAAGTCTAAGTGCTATTGCTGTCTAAGCCATGCTGGCGCAGTTGTTAGAATGTAATATTGTAGGCTAATTCTGCCAACTGCCAGCAGTTCAATCCTGGCTGGCGCATGGTTGACTCAGCCTTCCATCCTTCGGAGGTAGGTTAAATAAGGAGCCAGATCGTTGGCGGCAACATGCTGACTCTGTAAACTGCTTAGAGAGGGTTTTAAAGCACTATGAAGTGGAATTTAAATCTAAGTGCTATTGTTAACATTAAAACCTAGGCATTGGAAGTAAAACATTAAAATTAAGAACAAAGTGGACAAAAGGACCAAAGACAAGACAGGGTGGAGGTGGGATCTTCTAATCTCCTAGCCACCTCCAAAATGGGGTGCCCCCATCAGGACCCCAAGCCAATTGGCAGAGCCAGGTCCTTTGGAAGGCCAAGTGGCTGGGAGAGGATGTCACTTCAAAGGACATGAGATTCCAAAGGGTGGGAGACATGCCAGCTGCAACTCCTTGGCTGGGAATGGGATCCGGCACATGCCCCTTCTGCCAGAACAAGAGGGGAGAACCAATCCGTTGAGGTGAGATGGTTGTTCCTTAGGTAACATGCATGCATCCCTGATGTATGTTTTAAAGGGGCAGGGTCTCAGGAGCATGACTGCATTTATCAATGTGACTTTTTTGACATCTCACTCATTCATGGATGCCTAAGACTTGATACCCTTTCATTAACCCAGCTTGCGTGAGATGCATTATAGACAAAACTCTCTGTAACCAATTCTATCAGCTATGGTGGAGATTAAAAAAAATTGGAGTGTGATTCATATTTTAATACAGAAAATTTTGAAAACGGAGATAAAGATGAAAGCAGGAACTTTCCTTTTAGGCTAAGTGGAAAAAGAACTGGAGAAAAAAACTGGAACTTCGTTACTATACAAGACTATTGTATGCACAAAAATGGAAGGATACTTCGATTTCTATTATGGACGAATGGTTGCAGAAGTTGATGGAGTTGGCTGAAATGGCAAAACTGCCTATTTTGATCAAAGAAAAGAATATAAGTATTTTTATTTCCTCATGGGGACTGCTTCTGAAGTAGAAAAAAATGAAACTTTGATTTTGGGTTTTACCGATTAGACTGATAGATCCTTATAGAAATGGCTAGTTTATATTATTATGAAAAAGCAAAAAGTTGTTATTGGATGTTAATGCCTTATTTTACGGCAACAGAGAGAGTTGGAAGTCAATGTTTTTTTCCTCCTAATCCTTCCTCACTTCTCTTCCCCCCCTTCCTCCCCACTGCTTTCCTATTTACTTTTGTATTTTGTATCTTATTTTATCTTATAACTAAAAAAAAAAAAGTTAAACCTGGAAAAAAAACTTCCCGTAACCAATATGCTATTGGCATATTCAGCATCTTTTGCCATGCAACACAATAGCAACATTTTTGCATAAAGTAATATAGGGTTCTAATCAATATTGACACTTACTACATTAGTTCACTATTGGAGAGTTGTCAAAGAAGAGGATCAAATAGAGTGCTAGGTTAACATCATTAGTTTCATAGAAATGAATCTTAGTAAACTTTCCTTAAATTTCCAAATCTTCACTGTTTCCATGGTTTGATGCTTACTGCGTTATCTTTTCTATAAACACAAAGGCTCAAGAACTGGATTGTCTAACTTTCCCATCGGTTTTTCTCTTTGTTCTCATGCACAGCTTTGTGTATATTTGCTTCTTAAGCCCAACTGTTTATACCAGCGGTTCTCAACCTGTGGGTCGGGACCCCGTTGGGGGTCGAATGACAATTTGCCAGGGGTCGCCTAAGACCATCAGAAATATGGGAAGTATACTTGCGAGTCGAAAAATCGTGCTCCAATGGTTGACTCCACAAGCCAGCTGCAGGCTCTTCAAATCGCTAGCCGAATTCGGCTTCAGGCGTGATGAATTAAAAAAGAGAGAAATCTTTGCTCTGATGTCTCCCTCTCAAGCCAGCTGCAATCACTCCCAACCGCTAGCCTAATCTGGCTTCAGGCGCGAAAAACTTAATAGGGGAGGAGTCTCCACTTTAATGCCTCCGTCCTCAAGGCAATCACAAGCAGTTCAGATCGCTAGCCAATACGGCTTCAGGCGCGATAAATTCAAAACGAAAATAATTTTATGGTTGGGGTCGCCACATTGTGGGGAATTGTATTAAAGGGGTCGCCACATTGTGGGGAATTGTATTAAAGGGGTCGCAGCACTATAAAGGTTGAGAACCACTGGTTTATACCAAAGAAGTGCCTGATGCAGATCTAACTGGTTTAAATAAGGCACAAATAGGAACACTGAAAGGTTTTGCACATCTTATTCCTAAAATACACATATTTGAAATGCTCTTCTGATATTTCTGGATTTTTAATTCAGAACTGAGTGCTTTTGTTTCCCTCTGCCCAGAATTTGATCTTATCATTATACCACTGGAAGGAAATTAGCAAAGAGTGTTTTGTTGGCTAGGTCATAAAAGCTAGAATCCGTTTAATTGCCGTCTTCTCACTTTCTGAAAGTCCCAAGAGAAACCAAGGGGGGAAAAAAGTCTTAGCGCCTTCAAGTTTGTAAGAACTGCAGTTGGATAATTTTCTCCTTTGTTTCTAAAACAGGGGTCTCCAACCTTGGCCACTTTAAGCCTGGCGGACTTCAACTCCCAGAATTCCCCAGCCAGCAAAGAGTTGAAGTCCACCAGGCTTAAAGAGGCCAAGGTTGGAGACCCCTGTTCTAAAACATTCTAAAAGATAATCTCATTCCTTCTAAAATACAGGAGAGCTTCTTATTTGATAGCAGATAGCTTTTATACCTTGCAACAAATGAATGAATGAAGATTGAAACACTAAAGTTATAACTTTTTATAACTTTTTAAAGAACTTTTTATAACTTTTTAAAGAAAGCATGCTCAGGAGTAGTGCTTCCATAACAGAAAAAATAGATAAGATTTATTTAGGAAGCAGCAAGGTGATGGGAAAGTTACTTAAGTGTAGCTAAAAAGCTTCTACTGTGCTCCCTGACTTTATGGAGAGAGAGCAAATACGGTTAAGTACTTGAACTGCGCAGGCGAGAGACACAACTGAATTGAGATTGGAAGGAAGTGATGGAGGCCCCGAGAGAATCAGACCAATCAATAAGAAATATATTATATAGAGACATGCAAAGTTTTTTCAGACAGAAGAGACCAAAGTGCTGTATCCCATTGCAAACACTCTCAACATTTATTGTTCCTGATGATCAAAATGTTTATAGGTGCAGAAAATCAATGCATATGCCAGAGTTTGACATATGGAGTTGATGATTTTTGAAATTTAAAAAGGAGAAATTTTTTTTATTTACCCCACTTTTTTTGGGGAGGGGAAATGGATATTTTATTACAGTCTTAAACTGAGAGTTGAAAGTGTTTTCTATACTCTTAGAAGAAGAAGTCAGAAGTTGTTCTTTGTATATTTGTGTTTTTCTTTCCTTTCCTTTATACTTTTTCACACTTACATCCCTATTCTCTTTCTACTCTTTATTGTCTCTCTGGATTGTTAGTTTCTGTTGTTTTTTTATGCGCATGCTTTGTAAAATGTAGTACAATTATTTGCAACAGAAAGCCAGTGAGTGCAAAGTTCAATTCACACATCAAATAAAGCAAGGCAAGACTGAAATGGTGCGAGGTGTCCCACATTATTCTAATCAATCCCCCCTTATTTATGCTGGAACGATTCAGAAGATTCATCCGCGATCAAAGCCATCTATGGATTGTGCATTAAATGCACCAATGTTATGACAGTGTGGTCAGCTATTGTTTGCTTTGTTGAACATATCACAAAGGATAAAGGAAATAAATTCATATGAGGGACAGACTTCCAATAACGCATATATAGTGGAAATCCTAGTCAACCAGGAACCACAAATAAACAAGTTTATTTATTTATTTATTTATGTTTCATATTTCTGAACTGTCCATCAAAAAGTTGTCTTTTTGTTGTTCCAGGTAGGTGGGAAAATACTGAAAAAAGGGGCTTATTCTAATAAGAAAGCTTTTTTTTAATTTTGTTTTCAGTATAACAGTCCACTATCAGTTCTGTTTTAATTTAGTCTAGGCTGGACTAGTTCATGGGCATTTGGGCTCAAATTCTATTCAACAATGAAGCTGATTTATTAAGTTACTATTTATCAGCCCAAATTATCCCCCAAGGTTGCTGCTATGAGAATAAGGAGACTTCTCAGAATGCCATTTTGAGTAGACAGTAGAGCAGAGCAGAGCAGAGCAGTGCAGAGCAGAGCAGTGCAGAGCAGAACAGAGCAGAGCAGAGCAGAGCAGAGCAGAGCAGAGTGATTCATTCATTTGTTTCCCCACCTTAAAGTTAGGCAAACAGATGAATGAATGAATTAAACAAATGAATGAATAAATGAATGAATGAATGAATGAATGAATGAATGAATAATATGACATGCTAGATTGCAGATTCCATCTAAATCTGGATCCTAAATACCTATTCAGTTGTTCTTCACTGCTAGATTAAAAATCTTGGCAAAATTTTGAGCTTCTATGTAAACCTTACTCTTTTTCCTTCTTTTGAGGCATGTTGGGTTTTTTTTTTAAAGAAAGAGGTCACCTTTCTATTTGTAAAATATTCCCAATTAAAGCCAGACATGGAATTTAACTGGTAGAAATCCTAATGTTGGGATTCAAATTTTTCCCCACTGTGTTGACTCTTAAGCTGCCTTCTTTCACTCTTAACTTAAAAAAATAAATATTTTAATGTCCAATATTTACACTTTAGCATTGATATCATACTTTGAATATTGAAGTTGGACGCAGAGAAGAGAGGCACCCGAAGGCCAGGCAAGGAATAATGGATGGAAACTGATCAAGGAGAGAGTCAACCTGGAAATAAGGAGAAATTTTCTGGTAGTGAGAACCATCAACCAATGGAACAGAAGTTGCCTTCGGAAGTTGTGGGAGCTTCATCACTGGAGGCTTTCAAGAAGAGACTGGACTGCCATCTGTCAGAAATGGTGTAGGGTCTCCTGCTTGGGTGTGGTGGGGGGTTGGACTAGATGACCTACAAGGTCCCTTCCAACTCTGCTATCTGTTATATCTGTTACTAAGTTTTTAATGTGTCCACCTTCAGCACCGGCAAAGAGCTAGGATCTTACTCTGGAGAAAGGAACCCCAATGGTACTAATGGTAGTAAAAATTTTGAAACCCACCACTGCTTTGAACTCGGCCTATCTAGACAGTTGGATTCAAAATCATTTGTCTTTGCAAAAAGAAAAAAAAAAGCAGAGGCCAAGTTCAAAGCAGTGGTGGGTTTCAAAATTTTTACTACCGGTTCTATGTGTCGTGTCCCACTCCCCCTCTGACGACCGGGTCTAGGAAGTCCATATCAGGTGTGGCAACGAAGCCTCTGCAGCTTTGCCAAATTCCTCCGAGGTTTCTCAGGGCAGGCAGGAGTCCAAGTTGTGACTTCAGCAAACTAGATGAGACTTTGCTTGACTCAAAGTTGGAATGCCAAAAGCAGGTCCTTTATATAGGCAGTAGGGTGTGGCTCCATGACTCAGCATTTATCCAGGCCTGCCCCTCCCTTCCTTCTGCTGGCGTCGCCTCTCAGATCTCCGGAAGCGAGGATCCTCCCACTTTGAATTGTTTTCTGCTGTTTGAGAAAGGGAGGGGTCAGAAGGAGTAGGCCCGAGTAATTCCAATCCGTGGCTGACTTCCTCTGATGGCTGAGCCAAAGGAACACATGCTGTATGAGTGAGGTTTGTTTGTTCATTCCTGACATCCTGTCCGGGCATGGGGCCAGGGCCGGGGGCTGGAGGCATGACAGGCCGTTCATCTTCATTATCAGACTCGGAGTCTGATAGCAGGCCCAGGAGGAGACGGGAGGGGCCCGGCTGAGGAGAGGAGGGAGGACGAGGCACAACACTATGGTGTGGCTTGGTGGGTGTGGCTTGGCTTGATGAGTGTGGCTTGGTGGGCATGGCAGGGGAAGGATACTGTAAAATCTCCATTCCCATCCCAATCCAGGGGAAGGTTACTGCAAAAATCCCTATTTCCTCCCAATCAGCTGGGACTTGGGAGGCAGAGAATAGAAGGGGGTGGGGCCAGTCAGAATTTTTACTACCAGTTCTCTGAACCAGGGGTCTTCAACCTTGGTCCCTTTAAGACTTGTGGACTTCAACTCCCAGAATTCCTCAGCCAGCTTTGCTGGATGAGGGATTCTGGGAGTTGAAGTCCACAAGTCTTAAAGGGATCAAGGTTGGAGACCCCTGCTCTAAACTACTCCAAATTTCTGCTACCGGTTCTCCAGAACTGGTCAGAACCTGCTGAAACCCACCTCTGGTTCAATGGCAGTCATTAATGATTAGGAAGCTGGAAGCATGGATGAAATCAAAAGCAGGAGCCCACATCTAAGAAACTCTTGCTACATTAGGTAGCATCCTCATACAGATGATTCCTCATTTAAGGAATCAGTTCTTTATAAGACCAAACAGAGTGAAAATTCATCTTGTTTTTAAAGCACAGTGCTCTTGCCTTATAGACTTGCATTAAGTTCACAAATGATAAATGTTATTATTAACATGTTTTTCTTTTCTTAGTAGTGATCATGAACTTTAACTTTCTTCAGAGCGATTTCTCTTTGCAGTGTAAGAATTAAGGAGCCAATTTAATGGGATGCCAGCTCCAAATTTGGTAGGAAAATGGACAAGAACATGGTGCTGTCCAGAACTAAGGAGAAATTTTCTGTCAGTGAGAACAATTATTCAATGTAATAGTTTGCCCCCTAGAATTGTGGGTGTTCCATCACTGGAGGTCTTAAAAAAATAGACTGGACAACCATTTGACTGGGATGATGTAAGGTTTCCTCCTTGAGCAGAGGGTTGGACTCGAAGACCTCTGAGGTCCCTTCCAGCCAGTGGTGGGTTGCTCCCAGTTCTGGTCCAGTTCTTTAGAACTGGTAGTAAAATCGGCGGGAGGCTTCTCCTAACTTCCCTGACATCATCATGGGTGATCTGCACATGCGAGCAAAGTGAACGCACACATGTGGTCCTATTGTGAACCGGTAGTAAAGTAAGTAGAACTCACCCCTGCTTCCAGCCCTATGTTTCTATGTTCCATATTGGAATTATATTCCTCTAGCATTGTGATTGGGACATGGTGGCTCGGTGGCTAAGATGCTGACCTTGTCAATCAGAAGGTTGGCAGTTCAGTGGTTCGAATCCCTAGTGCCGCGTAAGGGGGTGAGCTCCCATTACTTGTCCCAGCTTCTGCCAACCTAGAAGTTTGAAAGCACATAAAAAATGCAAGTAGAAAAATAGGGACCACCTTTGATGGGAAGGTAACAGCGTTCTGTGCGCCTTTGGCATTGAGTCATGCCGGCCACATGACCATGGAGACGTCTTCAGACAGTGCTGCTCTTTGGCTTTGAAACAGAGATGAGTACTGCCCTCTAGATTCGGGAACGACTAGCACATATGTGCGAGGGGAATCTTTACCTTTAGCATTGTGATGCAATGACCATAAAGGCTTAATTGTAGCATCGATATATTTATAAAACAGCATGCCAAGAAAGGCTAATTTTGGAGAAGAAATTGTGAAACCTGCTTACATTTCAAGAACTACATATTCTTGCCATTATTAGTGCCTTTTCATGATTTCCCCCCTCCTTTCTTTGTTGGATTGATGTAATCCCGAGGCATACAATTTAATACAATTTATTTCTGGAAAGTTTCCTTTCTTCTCCTTATACCAGATTTAAGAAAGGAAGTGGTTAAAAATATGTCCCAGAAAATGGCCACATAAAGAGCTTAATATCTTTAACAATTCTGCAACAATCAGTACAAATTTAATTTTATAACACTTGGAAGAGGCATTGTGTACATTAGTACAGAATGCCCCTGAAATCAATACAGGACAATCTCATTCCCCAAAGTCGAAAATTTCATCTATTAGGAGAGAGAGAGAGAGAAAGAGAGAGAGAGAGAGAGAGAATCATGAACTTTAACTTTCTTCATTGCGATTTCTCTTTGAAATGTAAGAATTAAGAAGACAGTTTGCCAATTTAATGAGATGCCATCTCAAAATTTGGTAGGGTAATGGACAAGAACTCTTGAAAACCATCTTAATCTTGGTTCTAATGAGGGAAAGGCTGTGCAAACTCCCAGGTAAGTATCTCACTGCCTGTCTCATTGCATCTACCATTATCTTTTATTTTCCTCCTGGATTCCTGGTATCTTAGCAACCGTGCAGGCCTGATAACCTTAATAGACCCAAAAATGACACTCTGGAAATCTATTGCTGAAGGCCTGGTGCTTAGACTAACGGCACTCTTTGATGGTAGATCTCAAACTGCAGAGATATGGTTGGATTAACATCTTTTCACGCCTGAGCTGTCATCTTTTTTGGTTGGTTACACAGACAAGGAAACTGTTGGTAATCCAGATTGAATCTAAAGAGATTTCCACAGATATAGACAAGCTGTTCATTCAATAAACTATGGAGATTTTGTTTTTTAAAAAAATTGAGGAACGGTAATTGTGATGTTCTGTTGGATCTTGGAAGCATATAGGATTCTTTTATGAATCAAGCGTGATTATCCAGCGTTTATGGCCAGTAGATGGTGGGTGGCATTTGAAGGCTGGTAGGAAGCTTATTAACTGCTTGGCAACTGCTCTCAATCTGGAATCATCTCAGTGGATACCAGATTTTGGATAAATGGTTGGAAGCACACGGAGGACGGCAGGGTGAGTTTCAGATCTTCATTAATATTCGTCGAAAGTGTCATTCCACTGGCGCCAGTCCACGAAAAGAAGGAAAGCATCAAAGAAGACAGATTGTGTGTTCAATGTATTGGAATAAAGTATGTCCCAACCAGGATTTTATAATCCTGCTGTTCATTTTCTGATAATCTCTGAGACTACATGCCTTCTGCACTTTAATTAGGATGGATCAACCCATTTTTGGCACCTATGAATCCCTTCTCTCTTTATCTTTCAGTCCATTCTTTTCCATGTCCACATTAATTCATGTAGAGGTTTAAAGGTCTCAATTCTGCTTAAAAAAAAAGCATATTTAAAAATACATTTCTGAACTTCTCAAAACCATCTTCCTAAGGATGGCTTTTCCCCAATATATATTTTTATGCAGGTATCTTAATTAAAATTTGCTCTTTGATGGCCATATTTGGGTATGTTTTGGTCCTGTACCCTGGTGTTGATTCATGTTAAAATAGAGATGACATGATAGTTTGAAATATTTCTATTCCCAGAGACTGCTTGAAAATTCTCACGTGACATGAATCTACCGCCAAGGTAGAAGCTCATTTCTGTGATTTCTAAGTATATCAGCTACGGTTTGTGGGTATTAGCAGCACAATTTTGTGTCATTTGAAACCCAAACTCATAATACAAACCCTCAAATAGTCTTGACACAATTAAAAACAAACCAACAAACCAACCAACCAGAAACAATTCTCAAATTGTTCCTCAATATGAAAAGACAATTGACTCTATCAAGTCAAACTGGAAGCAATACCAACCTTCCCTTAATTATGTGATTTATTTTGAAGTTTTATCTGACTGCCTTCAGGTAAGACTCCACTGGGGAAGAATCTTGGTTAGTTTTTTTCCCCCTAAGGTGATAACTTTTTGAGAACTGCATTGTTGTCTTTTAGACATCAGCCATAAGAAACTCGCTAGAGATTTTAGGAAATAAATCACATCAATGAATATTTTTTTACATTCAACATTTTCTAAATCTCTATGACCTGTCTAATTTTTTTTTTTTTACTGCTCCAGTGCAGATAGTCACTTTTTTTTGTTACAATCCTAAATAGCTACAGGCTATTTTCCTGTCAGTTGCCTCCCACGGAATAACATTTGCAAACAGAATGAAAAATGGTTTCCTAAAATCTAATAACGCTGTAAGGAGGGGCACTTTACTGTAGTTATAATTTCTAGGTCACAACAAATTGGCATTACAATATGGAATATTCTAATAGATGAATTATACCATTTCCTATTTCCTCCCACCTCCTGCAGAGAAGATTAAAAACAATACACTTAGCCCTCCACTAACAATGCTAATTGATCCGAGAATTACAATTGTAAATCATGCCAGTTATTAAGAGGATCCTCATGTAACCCAACAAAATTTTCAATGTTATTGTTTCCATTGTTGTTAAGTGAATCCATGTTTATTAAGTAAATTTGGTCGTTAAGTGAATCCATTGTCCACAATGGACTTTTTTTGTTGGAAAAAATGGGTTTTTTTGTACCAATTTTTGTATAATAAATTGCAGTGATGTTGCAAATCACCATAAATGTGGGATTGCTGAGCACCCAAACGGCAAACTCATGTTGAGGGAGTGGCTATTGGAACTTTGACTCTGGGTCATAAGAGCCTTTTCCGGGGTTTGTTGTAAGTTGGAACAGTTGCTAAACTGTCGTAATTCAAAGACTACCTGTTAGCCGCCAGCATTTCCTTTTGCATTGCCCCAATTCCCTTTAATTTTACAAACTATTTTTTTTTAACTATCAGACATCAATATAGCCACTCATTGGCATGGTATCATGTCATTTAATTCCATATTTGGGCATCTTAGAATGTTGAATTACACACAGAATTCACCCAATATTGTATCCCACTGAAATATAGTTTCTTCTAATTATGATCTGTGGAATATAATGGTGGACAGGTTCATAAATAATTGTACTAAGCGCATATCAGAGGAGCTACTATGGCTTAATATGGCTGGGTAAACTCAGCCATACAGTTGGAAGATGTTCTTTCATCTCAATAAAGCTCAGCTCTGGGCAGAATTGGCAGTTAGAAAGTCCTGACAGATGGTCATCTAACCTTTAGTTAAATATCTGCAATGAAGGATAACTTGCCACCCACCAAGACGGTCTGTTATTCCGTGAAACATCTCAGTCCTTTTGATCTTTGCTTGTTTCATGTCAGTGTTTGCTTTAAATATATTAATGTGCTAGGAGGAAATTCAATCTATTTTACTGTTGGTTTCTTTTGTTGTTTAGTTCAGTAAAACGTTGACAACAGTTCACATTTCCAAGTCTAGCAATTTTTATTTTTATTTTTTGCAGGCACAGGATTTAATGTGAGAAGAGATCTTTATGGGCTTCCTTTATGTCTTTATTGGTAATCGCTTGTTATAGAGAATAAGATCATCTTTAAGTCTTGCAATCTTGGACAGTACCACACTGCAAGCATGCTGAACGGTAGCATAGAAAATATTACTGTGGAACCAACCTGGAATTTCATTCACGTATGTTAGATAGTTTATGGATTGATTAATCTTACATCCATATGAAAAACAGAAAACAAGACAAGATATAAATCCAGGATAAAATGATAAAAGGAAAATTGCAGTAATAAAATCCATATTTAGTACAAGGCTGGTTTAGTCTAGTGTGGGTGTCGGCAACCCGCAGCTCTGGAGCCACATCTGAGCCCAGCTGTGGCTCCCTATTGGCTGAACCCACCACTGGTTGACCCCGCCCCTCGCCCTCCCCTCCCAGTCACTCCTTGCCTGACCTGAGAAGGTATGGCAATGGCAGGGGATGGAGACTCGCTCCATATTCCGGAGCAGAAGCGAAGCTCTCCTGTACTTGCCTCATCTTACGGGTGCTTCTTCTCGGACTTTTTCTGGCCCTTGGTGCTGTGTGCACCTCGGTTGGTTGGGGAGATGTGCTACTTGCTCTTTGCCCCAAGACACTGGCCCAGGCTGGCTGCGGCTGATCCTCTTAACCCTAACCCGAAGACCAGACAAGGAGAGATTCAACCTGGAAATAAGGAGAAATTTTCTGACCGTGAGAACAATCAACCAATGGAACAGAAGTTGCCTTCGGAACTTGTGGGAGCTTCATCACTGGAGGCTTTCAAGAAGACATTGGACTGCCATCTGTCAGAAATGGTGTAAGGTCTCCTGCTTGGGTGGGGGGTTGGACTAGATGACCTACAAGATCCCTTCCAACTCTATTAATCTGTTAATCTAAAATCTAAACCTAAGGAGGGCATATAGTTGACAATCAAACCAAACACAAGCAATGTCTTCAATGGCTGGACATTGCATATTCAGGTCTGCTTATGATGTGGCAGGTGGTGGAAGCACCCATATTTGGCCACAGAACCCAACAACATTCACAAATGCACACAGACCTTCCAGATATATGCAAAGGACAGTTTGAGGGACTGTGAGAGAGACCTTGGGGTCCTAGTGGACGATCACTTAAACAGGAGCCAGCAGTGAGGGTTAGCAGCCAAAAAAGCTAATACAATCCTGGGTTGTATAAACAGAAGCCGTATAATAAAAATCACAGGACTTCCGGTGGTGCCACCTTCTTTGCTGAGTGCCTAATTAAGGTGCTCCGCACTGAACATCGCAAAAGCTGGTGAAAACAGCGAAGAACAGCTGTTCTCGGCTTCAATTTTCCTCCCTGGAAGTAAGGGAGGGAATAGAGCAGCGGGGGAGTGGTAGATCTCCCTAGGGGCTTTGTTTTTTTTTAAGCAGAGCCCTGGAGGGTTGAGTCCCATAAATAACCCTGCCAAGCTCCGATCTTCAGAGCACTCCTGCAAAAGCAGGAAAAGAAGAAAGTGTCCATCTCTGCTTAATTGTTTTTTTCTTGTGGATTTCTATATGCAGACGGAACAAGCACGCGTGAACAACTATTGGATTGCAAGTATTTTTGATTTCCTGACTTCTACCTTTTAAAAAGAGAAAAATTTTTTTCTTTGTTTTAACTGACTGTTTAAGATGGCGTCTGAAAGGAAGTGAAAGTGAAGAAATGGAACTGAGCTAAGAAACGTTACTTGTGGATTGTAACGAAGTACTCTCAGCAAGAACTTTGCCATGAAGGTTCTTTCTGAAGAATGGATTTGTGACTTTATACAGGATTATACAGAAAGAATGTATTTAATTATTCAAAAATACAAATTGATAAAAAATGGGGACGTTTTGGCTGAGAGCTTGGAGGAAATTAACCAGTGTAATCAGTACTTGGGAAATGGAATGGAGGAGATGCAAGCAAAAGTGGATTAATAATAATAATAATAATAATAATAATAATAATAATAATAATAATAATAATAATAATAATAATAATAATAATAATAATAATAATAATAATAATTTAATTTTTATACCGCCCTTCTCCCGAAGGACTCAGGGCGGTGAACAGGCAGATAAAATAATACAATATATTACAATAAAAACACTATTTAAAAAACTTATTCAATAAAGCCTAAATTTAAAATACAATACAAAATATAAAATAAACCCCAATAAAATCCATGTTTAAAAACCCTATTAAGCCAGTCCTGCTCGGAAGAATAGATATGTTTTAAGCTCGCGGCGAAAGGTCCGGAGGTCAGGAAGTTGTCAAAGTCCTGGGGGAAGCTCATTCCAGAGGGTAGGTGCCCCCACAGAGAAGGCTCTCGCCCTGGGGGTCGCCAGCCTACACTGTTTGGCTGACGGCACCCTGAGAAGACCCTCTCTATGGGAGCATACCAGCTGGTGGGAGGCATATGGTAACAGAAGGCGGTCCCAAAGATATCCCGATCCTATTCCATGGAGCGCTTTAAAGGTGGTAACCAACACCTTGAAGTGCACTCGGAAAACCACAGGTAGCCAGTGCAGCCTGCGCAGGATCGGTGTTATATGGGAACCATGAGTGGCTCCCTCTATCACCCGCGCGGCTGCATTCTGAACTAACTGAAGTCTCAAGGGGAGCCCCATGTAGAGAGCGTTACAGTAGTCCAGGCGAGAAGTGACGAGGGCGTGAGTGACCGTGCATAAGGCATCCCGGTCTAGAAAGGGGCTCAACTGGCGAACCAGGCGAACCTGGTAAAAAGCTCTCCTGGAGACGGTCGCCAAGTGATCTTCAAAAGACAACCGTCCATCCAGGAGAACCCCCAGATTGCGCACCCTCTCCATTGGGGCCAATGATTCGCCTCCAACAGTCAGCCGCGGTTGCAGCTGACTGTACCGGGATGCCAGCATCCACAGCCACTCAGTCTTGGAGGGGTTGAGCTTGAGCCTGTTTCTCCCCATCCAGACCCGTACGGCCTCCAAACACCGAGACAACACTTCAACAGCTACATTGGGGTGGTCAGGGGTGGAAATGTACAGCTGGGTGTCATCCGCGTACAGTTGATAACTCACCCCAAAACCACTGATGACCTCGCCCAGCGGCTTCATATAGATGTTGAACAGGAGAGGCGAGAGAACCGACCCCTGTGGCACCCCACAAAGGAGGCGCCTCGAGGTCGACCTCTGCCCTCCTGCCAACACCGTCTGCGATCGGTCAGAGAGATAGGATGAGAACCACCGAAACACGGTGCCTCCCACACCCAATCCCCCCAACCGCCGCAGCAGGATACCAGGGCTGTTGCCACGCAGCAAGGAGCCAGGTACGTGATCAACAAGCCCACCTACATCCTACGCCCCCACTTCACGTAAAGGGATTCACAACCGGCTATCTGAGGAACAGTGGCCTCCATCGGCTCCAGACTCTCTCTAATAAAAATAAAAATGAAGATATGATTGTGAATAAACAAGATGATATAAAGAGGCTCTTTTTAAAAAGTTTGGATGAAATGCCTGAATCTGTGTTACAAGAGGTTGCCTCCCGAACCGAAAAAATTCACAGGGTTAATGCTTTATAAGAGCTCTCTTCCTGGACTGATGGAATATATGGCAGTAACTTGTGGATTGTTGGACATAAGGAACTATTAGGAAATATTGTGATTGACTTTTCAAAAGGAGTAATGAAGGAAAGACAGAGACTAATGCATCAAAAAAAAATGCAAGAGACAAAAGTATTATCCTTGAAAGAAGCTTTTTTTGAAATATTAACAGATAAAAATATTAGCATTCCTGAAAGACTATATGTGAGAAAGATCTGGAAGAAATGGGTTGATTATATGTTCCACATCTATCATAAAAGACTAGATATTTGGATTTATAGTTATTTTAGTTATTTATATATGCGATATTCTGCATTGGAACTTTTGTGCCTGCGAGGTGCCCCCGCCTCGCAGGAATGGCCCGCTTCATTATCAAGGGCCGGCCTCAATGACGGGTCTTGGGATCCACAGAAGTGGCATGCGAAGAAAAAGAGCCTCTGGGATTTTTTAGATAGGGCGTTTTTAAGGGGTGGGAGGGCTAGGGCGGGTGTTGGGGGTAGCCTGTCGGGTGGGGAGCCAGTTCCTGTGCTTGCTCGCAGCGGTTATTTAATAGGTTCGGAGGTTATGGGGGGGGAGTGTGTTCCTTCTAGTGAGGGTGGTCCTATTTGTACGGTAAGTGGGAGGGGCAGATATGGCGGAAGTGGGGGATCATATCGTTTTGTGAGGGCACGCGCTCGATGTTTACAGGCGATTGCGCGCCCCGATCCCTCTGACTTGTCCCGTTCCCCGGATGGTCAAGACCCTCAGAGCCTGGGCCTTTGGCTTATGCTATGCAACGCACGGTCCGTGGTCAATAAGGCCCCCCTAATACACGATCTTATTCAGGGAGGCGCCGCGGATCTTATAGGCGTTACGGAAACCTGGTTGGGCACTGAAGGGGGCGTGCCCCTTGTTGAAATGTGCCCACCGGGTTTCTGTGCATTTCATCAGCCGAGGGCTCAGGGTAGGGGTGGGGGGGTGGCGGTTGTTATTAGAGAAGGTCTAGAGCCGAGGGAGACCACTGTACCTCAGATTGCCGGGTGTGAATCCCTCTTTGTGAGGTGGGGTCATAGGTGTCAGATGGGCTTGTTTGTCGCGTACCTGGCTCCTTGCTACGTGACAGCTGCCCTGCCCGAGCTCCTGGAGGTGCTTGCTGGAGTGGCGGTGGAGACCCCCAGACTTATAGTCATGGGGGATTTCAACCTGCCATCCTCCGCACGTCATCGACAGCAGCTCGGGAGTTCACGGCTTCCATGACGGCCTTGGACCTGACTCAAGTAGTTGATGGCCCTACTCACATTGGGGGTGGCACACTGGACTTGATTTTTATCTCTGGTCAGTGGTTGAAGGATCTGGACTTGAAGGAAATAGTCACTGAACCTTTGTCATGGTCAGATCACTCTCTCCTTCGCCTGGACTTTCTGACCGCCACTCAACACCGCAGGGAGACGGAGCCAATACGTTGGTTCCATCCCAGGCGCCTGATGGACCCGGAGAGGTTCCGGATGGAGCTTGGGCTGTTTCCTTAGGGTCTGGCTCACGGCACGGCTGAGGAACTATTCGCGGCCTGGGAACGGACCATGTCGTGCCTTTGCGGCCTCTGACCCGGCGCAGGTCCCAACCGGCTCCTTGGTTTTCCGAGGAGCTGAGGGGGATGAAACGCCGGAGAAGACGCCTAGAGAGTTCTTGGAGGTCCATTCATTCGGAGGCTGATCGGACACTAGTTAGGTCCTATAGTAGGACCTACCTAGTGGCACTGAGGGAAGCGAGACATTGCTACATCTCCTCCCTCATTGTGTCGGCAGATAACTGCCCGGCCGCCCTGTTTCGGGTGACTCGTTCCCTCCTTCAACAGGGGGAGCGGGATGACCCGTTGCAGGGACGAGCTGAGGAGTTTAGTGGTTATCTATACGATAAAATCGTTCAGCTTCAGGATGGTCTGGACCAAAATTGGGTAGATTCAGGTGAGACGTCGGAGAGCGGTCTTGGTGAGATTGTTTGGGATGAGTTTGACCCTGTGGCTCCTGAGGACATGGACAGGTTGCTGGGTAGGTTGAACGCCACCACGTGTTTACTGGACCCATGCCCCTCCTGGTTGGTACTGGCCACTCAGGAGGTGACACGAGGCTGGCTCCAGGAGATTACGAATGCTTCTTTGGTGGAGGGAGTCTTTCCGGCTGCCTTGAAAGAGGCGGTGGTGAGGCCCCTCCTCAAGAAGCCTTCCCTGGACCCAGCTGTTTTAGGTAATTATCGTCCAGTCTCCAACCTTCGTTTCACGGCAAAGGTTGTAGAGAGTGTGGTGGCATGTCAATTACCCCAGTACCTGGATGAAACTGTCTATCTAGACCTGTTCCAGTCCGGCTTCCGGCCCGGATACAGCACTGAGACGGCTTTGGTCGCGTTGGTGTATCATCTCTGGAGGGCCAGGGATAGGGGTTATTCCTCTGCCTTGGTCCTATTAGACCTCTCAGCGGCTTTTGATACCATTGAGTATGGTATCCTGCTGCACCGGTTGGAGGGATTGGGGGTGGGAGGCACCGTTTTTCGGTGGTTCTCCTCCTATCTCTCCGATTGGTCGCAGACGGTGTTGACAGGGGGGCAGAGGTCGTCCGCGAGGCGCCTCACTTGTGGGGTGCCTCAGGGGTCGATTCTCTCGCCTCTCCTGTTCAACATCTATATGAAGCCGCTGGGTGAGATCATCAGTGGTTTCGGTGTGAGGTACCAGCTGTACGCTGATGACACCCAGCTGTACTTTTCCACACCGGACCACCCCAACGAAGCTATTGAAGTGTTGTCGTACGGGTCTGGATGGGGAGAGACAGGCTCAAGCTCAATCCCTCCAAGACAGAGTGGCTGTGGATGCCGGCATCCCGGTACAGTCAGCTGCAGCCACAGCTGACTGTTGGGGGCGAGTCATTGGCCCCGATGGAGAGGGTGCGCAACTTGGGCGTCCTCCTGGATGAACGGCTGTCCTTGGAAGATCATTTGGCGGCCGTCTCCAGGAGGGCTTTTTACCAGGTTCGCCTGGTTCGCCTGTTGCGCCCCTTTCTAGACCGGGATGCCCTATGCACAGTCACTCACGCTCTCGTGACGTCTCGTGTGGATTACTGCAATGCTCTCTACATGGGGCTCCCCTTGAGGAGCACCCGGAGGCTCCAGTTAGTTCAGAATGCGGCTGCGCGGGTGATAGAGGGAGCCCCTTGTGGCTCCCATGTGACACCTCTCCTGCGCAGACTGCACTGGCTACATGTGGTCTTTCGGGTGCGCTTCAAGGTTTTGGTGACTATCTTCAAAGCGCTCCATGGCATAGGGCCAGGATATTTACGGGACTGCCTGCTGCTACCGGATACCTCTCACCGACCCGTGCGCTCTCACAGAGAGGGACTCCTCAGGGTGCCGTCGGCCAAACAGTGCCGGCTGGCAACACCCAGGGGAAGGGCCTTCTCTATGGGGGCTCCCACCCTCTGGAACGAGCTTCCCCCAGGACTTCGCCAACTTCCTGACCTCCGAACCTTTCGCCGCGAGCTTAAGACACATCTATTTATTTGCGTAGGACTGGACTAGATTTTAAATTCGAATTGGTTTTAATGGGGATTTTATTATTTTTATTATCATCATTTTAATTATTCGGCCAATTATAATAAGTTTTTTAATGGATGTTTTTATTTGTATTTATATGTATATTTTTATCTGGTTGTTAACCACCCTGAGTCCCTAGGGAGATAGGGCGGTATAAAAATACGAAAAATAAATAAATAAAATAAAATAAAATAATAAATAAATATATTGGATTTTGATGAGGAAGTACTAAAGTTTAATAGATATTGTAATTTCTTGTATTGAAATTATATAATGCGTTGCACTGAATTGTAAATAGAATATTCTCAAAAGATCTTATGTAAGAAAGACTTGGGGGGAAAAATGGGGTGATTATATGGTTTATAGAAGCTATAAGGGAGATATTTTTTGAATTGGATTGGATTTTTATGCATTAGCTGGTTTTAAATACTTTAGGATTAAACTGTTCTATTGACTTATATATTTTATTACTGTTAATTGTTATTTTTTTGAAGGATTTTGGTTATGTAAGGAGGAAGTCAGAGCTAGAGAGGGAAAATTGGTATAATAGTTTTTGGGGAAATTTTTTTTAGCATATGTTTGTTTTATTTTTAACTATACCTTGTGATTGTTCCAGAAAGTCAGGGGGGAGGGGGGAGGGGGGTTTGTGAAGGGAGGGGGGAGGGGGGCTGGGGGGAAAGGGAATTTTTTTTTTTGTAAAACTTTTTGAATAAAAAAAAAAATCACATGAAGCATTAAAACCACTTTATAAAGCAAGGTCACTCCTAGAATACTGTATCCAGTTTTTGTCACCACATCATAAAAAGATGTTGAGACTTTGGAAAAAGTGCAAAGAAGAGCCACTAAGATGATTAAAGGCCTGGAGACTAAAACATATGAAGAACGGTTGCAAGATTTGAGCTTGGCTAGTCTAGAGAAAAGAAGGATTGGGGGCATGATTGTAGTGTTCCAGCATTTGAGAGGTTGCAGGAGGGGGTCATCTCATTTTCCAAAGCTAGAGGGCAGGTCAAGAAACAATGGATTGAAACTAATCAGGGAGAGTAGCAACCTGGAATTAAGGAGAAATTCCTTAAGAGTGAGAACAATTAACCAGTGGAACAGCTTGCCACCAGAAGTTGTTGGTTCTTCATCGTTGGAGGTTTTTAAGAAGAGTCTGGATAGCCACTTGTCTAAAATGGTATCGGGTCTCCTGCTTGAGTATGTTGTGACCCAGGTAGGTAGTAGAAAATTCAGTCAGTTTAAAAACAAACAAACTTTATTAGAACAGCTGATAATTAACTCATTCTCAGCATAGTCCAAACTAAATCAAAGCAAATTCCTCCCAACACAATTCCTCAGTCTTAAGACCTTGGTCTTAATAAGGCAAACTGCCAAAGGCCTTTCTTGGCAAAAGTTCAAAAGCAGAAGACACCGATAAAAAATAAATGCAGCAAGACAAAGCTATCAATGTTGTTTTCCAGCAAAGAGCCCAAATGCCATTGCTGGTCTTTTAAGCCTTATGGGAGGGGCCAATCATCTCTTGGCCCTACTCCCGAGTTGTCCTCTTTGCTTTAGCTGCTCTTGCCTTCTGGCAGCTCTTCTCATGCGTGCATTAGGAACAGGCTCCTCTTGTTCCTCTGCCTTACTACTACCAACCTCTGGAGGCTCTGGAGTCCACACATCACTCCCCGATGGCCCTGGCCCCACCTCTGCCTCCAACACAGAGCCTGTCAGGCCTGGAAACCATATTGAACTTTCGGTTTCCAGACGCTGCCACATTTTTATCTTAAGGGGAGAAGGGGGGGGTTGAGGGGCAGGGTAACATTCTTCCGGTGGTCAAGGTCGGATAGCGTTCACGTCTGCACGAGGAGTGGCAAGAAGTTACTCGAATGAACTGGAAGGACGTGGGACCGTGTGATCATCAGAGGGGTCAGGGGGGTGGGACTACTGGGGTTTGTATAACTGGGGAAACGAATCCGGAACTTCAGTTTTGGGAATTGCATTCATCGTGTGCCAGTCTCCTCATGCTAGTAAAGGACTTTGAGAAAAGGAACGGATGCCTCCGAGTCTTTTTTTACGCAGAAGAGGTGTTTCTGGAACCTTGACATTATTCCCAAAACTCTCACAAACTTTCTTTTGCTAACAGTACCCTCTCCTCCTCTCAGAGGGGGCCTGTTAGAGGGGTGCTGGGCCCCAGTCTCCGCAACCTCCACTGCGGTGCAAAGACCCAGTGAAGATGGAAGAGCAACAACTTGAGAGCGTAGAAGGAGCCGCGAAGCAGGATCTTAACGACTTAATTGAAGTCACCTATTACCCATCTAACAACAGGACCCGAAGCCCCGAAAAGGAAGAGCTTGCTTGTCCGCTTGGAGCACGCCCCAGGGACTCTGATTCATGGGTAAGCTGCCAGTCCGGAGGAAACTTTTCCCCGGGACGAAGTGGAGAGCCCCTCCTCTTCTCAACCTCATTGGAGAGCAATAAAACCTGGAGAATCAGGAGAGTCCCTGGATTGGGACCGGAGAGACCCTCTGAAATCCCAGTCTCTATTAGACCTCCTGAAACTTTTGAGCGGCTGGAGGTGAGACCTCGAGAACCTTTAGCTCAGCCTAGATTCACTTTCCTCTCACCAGAGAGAGAGAGACTACTGAAACTCAAACCGTTCTGAAGAACGCAAGAAGCCCCTCCTCTTTCAAATGGCAAGGACCTCAAATAACACCAGAAGCGTGGGGGATCGCAACTCCCCACCCAAATGACCTTTCCCGCCAGCAGAGGCTTACGCTGCCTCCAGCAGCGTCTATCCCGCCTGGATGGGCGTTCTATCCGGGACAAGGTGGATTCAGTATCAATGGCAACCAGCTAGTTCAGCCCTCCTTTCCAGTGGGCCTCACACCAATGGTTGATTCATCTGCTGCAGCGATTCAAGGACTTTCTTCTCAACAACAAAGAAGAATTCCACCCCCCTTTGCCGCCCAACAACCAGCGGCAACAGCAACCGCCCCACCCCGCAAATCCTCTGCAGCCACAAGCAGGCCAACTACACCCCACCCAACCTCCCCCTTTCAAACCAACCTTTGATGGGAATCCACAACACCTGGCTTACTTTCTCAGCAGAATTGAGGCTTACGCTGAACAATATAGACATCTCTACCCATCAGAAAGAAGCCTAATCAACACCATCTCAGATGGAATGAATGTGGGGCTAGCTTCAGAGTGGATAGCACAGCTATACAATGCACAAGCACCAGAACTGAATAATATTCACGAATTTATAACACTGCTTCGCAACCGGTTTCAAGATGATGACCTAATTGCAGAATGTGAGACCACCTTAAAACAATGAAACAAGGCAACAAGCCACTCAAACAATTTGTATGGGATTTCAGAAGAGTGGCCGGCAACCTTAGACATTGGCCAGAAGCAATTCTTCTTCATTACTTTAAAGAAGCGATTGATCAAAACATCAGAAAAGCCTGCTCCACCAGAGGAATCCCAGAACAACTGAATACCTGGTACAACGTGTCCATTGCTCTGGACAGAGAATTCAACCCCCTCCAAAGCCGATCACCAACTATACCTCCTCAAAGACCACCTACAAGATCCTCCCCCTCCAGACCAACCACACCTCCACCTTTACCCTCAACAATGATCAAATGCTACCGCTAGGGAAACTAGGTCATCGAGCGTCAGTTTGCCTAGCCCCAACACCCCTCCAACAATATCGACCACCAACGGCTACTCGACCACGCAACCCCCCTCGAAAACATCCTAATACCACTCGCTTTGCAAGGCAAGCCACGACTCTCGCCTAGGAGGCCACTTTGGATTTTTAAAAACTCTCCACTTGGCTAGAAGACAATTCTGGTGGCCAAAAATGAAATCAGATGTCGAAGACTATGTCAGGAGCTGTGCTACCTGTGCCACCATGAAGTCCAGACCAGGGAAACCCCCTGGACTCCTGCAACCCGTAGCCGAACCGACCAGACCCTGGGAAGAGATTGCCATGGATTTTATTGTTGAACTCCCACCTAGTGGAGGAAATACAGTGATATGGACCGTAGTGGACTTGTTCTCTAAACAAGCCCACTTCACTGCGTGCAGCGGATTACCATCGGCTAGAAAATTAGCAAAGCTCTTCCTCAAACACATCTACAGACTGCATGGAGTCCCTAAAAGGATAATATCCGACAGGGGTGTTCAATTCACAGCCAAGTTCTGGAGAGAGTTCCTACGGTCCATTGGGTCGTCTCAAGGACTTAGTTCTGGATTCCATCCGGAGACTAACGGAGCGGCTGAGAAATTAAATTTGATGGTGGAACAATACATACGGTGTTACGTAAATTACCAACAAGAAAACTGGTCCGACTTGTTACCATTTGCAGAGGTTGCATATAATAATGCCGTACACAGCAGCACGGATTAACCCTTTTCAAATAACCAGCGGCATGGACTTCGTTCCAATGCCTGAACTCCCTGCAACCCCCACTTCGGTTTCCTAATGGACTGGATGAATTCCTTGAAGAAAGGTTGGGAAAACACAAAAAGGCCTTAGCTGTCACAGCTCGAATTACAAAGCCCAAGCTGACAAACACCGCTCCTTCAACCCCTTTTCGCATTGGAGATAAAGTCTTTTGTCTACTAAATATCTAAGATTAAGAATACCCAGCAGGAAACTCGGTCCAAAATTTTGGGCCCTTTCCCCATTGTAAAATTATTAATCCTGCTATCATTCAACTTAAGCTCCCTCGAATATTGGGAAAATACACCCGGTATTCCATACCAGCTTATTAAAACCTGCTAGACAGTCTGGTCTGAGACCTCAACCTGCTGCTCCCCCACCACCCTTGATAATCCAAGGTGAAACCCACTATGAAATCAACAAAATCCTTGACTCTAGACTATATAGAGGTCAGTTACAATATTTAGTCCACTGGAAGGATATCCATTATCTGAATCTACTTGGGTCAAAAGTTGGAAAGTACATGCGGACACTTTGATTAAACATTTTCACGACACTTTCCTGACAAACCTAGGAAACCTCTTGGAGGGGAGGGGGTAGAAGGAAGTGTGGACCACTGACACTCTTCTTTATCGACTTTTGTTTTCTTTCCTAGGATATAGCTTCTTTTCCAAGGGGGGACGCCTGTCAGGCCTGGAAACCATATTGAACTTTCGGTTTCCAGACGCTGCCACATTTTTATCTTAAGGGGAGAAGGGGGGGGTTGAGGGGCAGGGTAACATTCTTCCGGTGGTCAAGGTCGGATAGCGTTCACGTCTGCACGAGGAGTGGCAAGAAGTTACTCGAATGAACTGGAAGGACGTGGGACCGTGTGATCATCAGAGGGGTCAGGGGGGTGGGACTACTGGGGTTTGTATAACTGGGGAAACGAATCCGGAACTTCAGTTTTGGGAATTGCATTCATCGTGTGCCAGTCTCCTCATGCTAGTAAAGGACTTTGAGAAAAGGAACGGATGCCTCCGAGTCTTTTTTTACGCAGAAGAGGTGTTTCTGGAACCTTGACAGAGCCCTCATCTGGGCCCTCCCCAGCCTCCAGGACTGGCCCATGTTCTTCCTCAGCCTCATCGCTGTCTGACTCCATTGCCAGCTCTGCAGGCTGCTGGCAGACCACACCAGAGCAAGGGGTTGGAGTAGAAGACCTCCAAGGTCCCTTCCAGTTCTATTCTGATTCTGATTCTGTTGTCACATGGGGGAACACGAAAGGACCCTCCCCAAAGATTGTGTTATTTTTGGTGAGCAGGCATTTCCTGGCCAATGGTGTTGTCCCCAGCAAATCCTTTCAACCTAGTTAGCTACTGTCGGTGCTTCTGACATGAATACATAATCCTTTTAGAAAATATTAATGAGGACCAAGGTGGGTGGGGAGAGAATTCTGGGGTGTGGATTTAAAGATTAGGGGCTGTTGAAATATTTGTCGTATCAATGGGAGACATGTCTCTAGCAAGGAAGGTAAAGTTAAGGAAGGGAGATGTTTGGAAAAGATACGGAGAGCCTCAGAAGTGCTTACACATATTGTTGTGAACTTTGTGGGCCCTGGACCTCCCCTGTGTCCTTCTTCTGCAACACAAATGATAATTTTTGCTTTGGAGTCAGCAGGAATTGCGGCACATGGAGGAACCCGAAAAGGTCTGGGAACCTCTTCTCTGCGCATCCGAGAGCATGAATGCTGATGAGCTGTATAAAAGCACAAAGCCGGGAGATGTTTTCCAAGCTAAACCAAATGATTAATTATTGGAGAAGTCACCGTTGGGGGTAGAGTTCTGCCCTGTAGCATAAACAAGAAGGATTAAGATGGGCTAAATTTCTCTGACTGCAGCCTCCTAATTTTGGCCATCGGATGCCAAGCACATCGCCTTTGCTCTCTGCAACTCCAGCTGATGATGTAGCTTCATGCATTAATTTGTGTTTGTGGTGCATGCGCATGCAGGCTACATTGGATTATTTACTTTGTGGCTCTCAGAGAGACAAAGGCAATTGACGCAAATGGCAAGAGCATGGATGTTTCATTCTAAGGGGATTTGCTAAGGACACATAACAGCAGGCTAATCACAGCAGTGAGTGAGATTAAGCATGGGCTTTGGACACTAACATAGTCCAACTCCTCCTTGCTAAATTCTTCAGCACTCATTTTTCTGGAAGTTCCAACATTGCCCTAAAGGGGGAAATACGTGCCAATACTGTGACATTGGCAAACTACCCATATAATCTATGCAGCTGGGTCATAGATCTCCAGGAGAGCTTTATACCAGGTTCGCCTGGTTCGCCAGTTGCGCCCCTTCCTAGACCGGGACGCCCTATGCACGGTCACTCATGCGCTCGTTACATCTCGCTTGGATTACTGCAATGCTCTCTACATGGGGCTCCCCTTGAAGAGCATCCGGAGGCTTCAGTTGGTTCAGAATGCAGCTGCGCGGGTAATAGAGGGAGCCCCTCGTGACTCCCATGTGACACCTCTCCTGCGCAGACTGCACTGGCTACCTGTGGCCTTTCGGGTGCGCTTCAAGGTTTTGGTTACCATCTTCAAAGCGCTCCATGGCATAGGGCCGGGTTATTTACGGGACCACCTGCTGCCACCGCCTGCCTCCCACCGATCCGTACGCTCCCACAGGGAGGGGCTCCTTAGGGTGCCGTCCGCCAGGCAGTGCCGACTGGCGACACTCAGGGGAAGGGCCTTCTCTGTGGGGGCTCCCACCCTCTGGAACGAGCTCCCCCCAGGACTAGGCCAACTTCCTGACCTTCGAACCTTCCGCCGTGAGCTTAAGACACATCTATTTACTTGTGCGGGGCTGGCCTAGAGTTTTGTTTTAAAATTAGTTTTAAATGGGGTTTTGTATTATTTTAACAATAGTTTTTAAATTCGCCCTAATGTAGTAAGTTTTTTAAATGTTGTTTTAATCTTGTATTTATTCTTATGTTTTCTATGTTTTTATAAGGCTGTAAACCGCCCTGAGTCCTTCGGGAGATAGGGCGGTATAAAAATTTGAATAATAAAATAAAATAAATAAATAAATAGGAGAAGCATGAGAATCATCTCAGGGCATCAAATAGTGCAGACTGGCTGAGCTATTCATTTTATCTCTCAAGAAAAGGGAACTGGGCTGAGGGAAATTCCACATGCAAGTAAAAATCGGACTCATTTATTTAGCCAATCGTCCTTTAAACAAGGGGTCTCCAACCTTGGTCCCTTTAAGACTTGTGGACTTCAACTCCCAGAGTCCCTCAGCCAGCAAAGTTGGCTGAGGAACTCTGGGAATTATTTATTTATTTATTTATTTATTTGTCACAACATTATATATAATCATAAGCATGAAATAACTATACGATATATAAGCATATATATAACCATAAGTATGTAATAACTATATGAAATTGTATACAATCAAAGGGAACATTAGGACAGGAACGGTAGGCACGTTGGTGCTCTTATGCACGCCCCTTACAGACCTCTTAGGAATGGGGTGAGGTCAATAGTAGATAGTTTTTGGTTAAAGCTTTGGGGATTTTGGGAAGAGACCACAGAGTCTGGTAGTGCATTCCAGGCATTAACAACTCTGTTTCTGAAGTCATATTTTCTGCAATCAAGATTGGAGCGGTTCACATTAAGCTTAAATCTATTGTGTGCTCGTTTATTGTTGTGATTGAAGCTGAAGTAGTCTTCAACAGGAAGGACGTTGTAACAGATGATTCTATGAGTTAAGCTCAAGTCATGTTGAAGGCGGCGGAGTTCTAAATTTTCTAAACCCAGGATTTCAAGTCTGATGGCATAAGATATTTTGTTGTAATCAGAGGAGTGGAGAATTCTTCTTGTAAAATATTTCTGGACACGCTCAATTGTATTAATGTCCGAAATGAGGTATGGATTCCAGACAGGCGAGCTGTATTCAAGAATTGGTCTAGCAAATGTTTTATATGCTCTGGTTAGTAGTGTAGTGTTTCTGGAGAAGAAGCTACACAAGATTAAGTTTACAACTCTTAAAGCCTTTTTTGAGATGTAGTTGCAGTGGGCTTTGGCACTTAGATCACTTGATATGAAAACTCCAAGGTTGGAGACCCCTGGTTTAAACAGTCTTTGCTGTGGCTTCTGAAATGCCAGTTAGAAGTGGGCTAGGTTTTTACAGTTTTATACAGCACTTTTAATTGGATGGAGGGATGGACAAATAGATAAACAGATAGATAGTTAGCAATAGCACTTAGATATATACCATCCCCATAGTGCTTTATAGCACTCTCTGGGTGGTTTACAATGTCAGCATATTGCCTCCAACAATCTGGGTCCTCATTTTACCAACTTTGGAAGGATGGAAGACTGAGTCAACCTTGAGCCATTCAGGATCGAACTCCTGGCAGGGGCAGAGTCAACCGGCAATAACCACTGTGCCACCAGGGTGATAGATAAATGATAGATAGATAGATAGATAGATAGATAGATAGATAGATAGATAGATAGATAGATAGATAGATAGATAGATATAGATAGGTAGGTAGGTAGGTAGGTAGGTAGGTAGGTAGGTAGATAGATAGATAGATATAGATATAGGTAGATATATATATAGGTAGATAGGTAGATAGATGATCGATAGATAGGTAGATAGATGATAGATAGATATAGGTAGGTAGGTAGGTAGGTAGGTGGGTAGGTAGATAGATGATAGATAGATAGATAGATGAATAGATAGATGATATAGATATAGATAGATAGATAGATGATAGATAGATATAGATAGATAGATGAATAGATAGATAGATAGATAGATGAATAGATAGATAGATAGATAGATAGATAGATAGATAGATAGATAGATAGATAGATAGATAGATAGATAGATAGATGATAGATAGATAGATAGATGAATAGATAGATAGATAGATAGATAGTAGATAGATAGATATAGATATAGGTAGGTAGGTAGGTAGGTAGGTAGGTAGATAGATAGATAGATAGATAGATAGATAGATAGATAGATAGATAGATAGATAGATAGATAGATAGATAGATAGATAGATAGATATAGATATAGATAGAGGTAGGTAGATAGATAGATATAGGTAGATAGATGATAGATAGATAGATAGATAGATAGATAGATAGATAGATAGATAGATAGATATAGGTAGGTAGGTAGGTAGGTAGGTGGGTAGGTAGATAGATAGATGAATGATAGATAGATAGATAGATAGATGATAGATAGATAGATAGATAGATGATAGATAGATAGGATGATAGATAGATAGATGATAGATAGATAGATAGATAGATAGATAGATAGATAGATAGATAGATAGATAGATAGATGATAGATAGATAGATAGATAGATAGATAGATAGATAGATAGATAGATAGATAGATAGATAGATAGATAGATAGATAGATAGATAGATAGAGATAGATAGATAGATAGATAGATAGATAGATAGATAGATAGATAGATAGATAGATATAGATATAGGTAGATAGATAGATAGATAGATAGATAGATAGATAGATAGATAGATAGATAGATAGATAGATAGATAGATAGATAGATAGATAGATAGATAGATATAGATATAGGTAGGTAGGTAGGTAGGTAGGTAGGTAGATAGATAGATAGATAGATAGATAGATAGATAGATAGATAGATAGATAGATAGATAGATAGATAGATAGATAGATAGATAGATAGATGATATAGATGATAGATAGATGATAGATAGATAGATAGATAGATAGATAGATAGATAGATAGATAGATAGATAGATAGATAGATATAGATATAGATAGAGGTAGGTAGATAGATAGATATAGGTAGATAGATAGATAGATAGATAGATAGATAGATAGATAGATAGATAGATAGATAGATAGATAGATAGATAGATAGATAGATAGATAGATAGATAGATAGATAGATAGATAAAGTAGGTAGGTAGGTATTCTCTAGGTATCTGTTCCAAACTTGACCTGTCAGATCTTCCAACATTGTACCCATCTCCACTATAGTTGAGTCCAGTTCTTGTTCTCCTCTTTTTTCTTTTTCTTTCCACCTTTCCCAGACTTACGAGCTTTTCAATAAAGCTAAATAAAATGGGTCCTCATATAAAGTGTTCAAAATATGAACATTCAAAACAGGTAATTTATTCCTTGAATGAAAACTCTGGATTGATTTGTTCTATGATCCATTTGTTGGGTTGCTTATTACCTTGAAAGTCTTTTGCCCTGAAAGGTGCCACTTAAGATTTTAATATGATAAATAACAATCAAGGCTAAAAGCTATGCAGAAAATTGTCACAATTCTTTCGTTTCATTTCATTTCCTCTAGATGAGCTGCAGCTCAACAGTGGCATTTTTTCTTACAGAGAAAGTATTAAAATACAGAAGAGGTATAATAAAATAGCAAAATATATTGATAAATAATCATTGCAAAAGGCAGCTTTACTTGGAATAGCTTACATCCTGTGACTATACCTTTAACATCATCAAACAACGCCACCTGTGTGTCCGAGGTCCTTGGGAAGGACTCAATAGGTGAATAAAAATGCCAAACAACTAATTCCCACAACACTGCCAAACTATTTACTAAGACTGTATTACTATTACTTTTCTCATCCTTCCTATTACTTATCTCCTTTTCTCCTTATGACTAGAATCGTGTTTCTTGTATCTGTACAATTTATATTGTTTTATTGAATTTCCTAGTATGATTTGATTGCTTATTGAGTATCCTATGACTATCACTAAGTGTTGTATCCTATGATTCTTGTATTTTGATGAATGTATTTTTATGTACACTGAGAGCTTATGCACCAAAGATAAATTCCTTGTGTGCCCAATCACACTTGGCCAATAAAGAATTCTCTTCTCTTCTCTTCTCTTCTCTTCTCTTCTCTTCTCTTCTCTTCTCTTCTCTTCTCTTCTCTTCTCTTCTCTTCTCTTCTCTTCTCTTCTCTTCTCTTATTTTTATTTATTTTATTTTTATTTATTTATTTTGTCACAACAATATATGTAGGTATCATACAAAAAGATTATATAATATATAAACACATATATGAGTAAATATAAGGAGGTATAAGCATATATATATATATATATATATATATATATATATATATATATATATATATATATATATATATATATATATATATATATATGTATATATATATATATATATATATGAAGAAGAAAAGAAAAACAATAGGACAGGAACGGTAAGCACGTTTGTGCACTTATGCACGCCCCTTATGGTCCTCTTAGGAATGGGGTGAGGTCAATAGTAGAGAGTTTTTGGTTAAAGCTTTTAGGGTTATGGGAAGAGACCACAGAGTCAGGTAAAGTATTCCAAGCACTGATGATTCTGTTACAGAAGTCATATTTTCTGCAATCTAGATTAAAGCGGTTGACATTAAGTTTAAATCTATTGGTTGCTCTAGTATTATTGCAATTAAAGCTGAAGTAGTCTTTAACAGGAAGGACATTACAAAAGATGATTCTGTGAGTTAAACTTAGGTCTTGTCGAAGGCGGCGGAGTTCCAAATTTTCTAAGCCTAGGATTTCAAGTCTGGTAGGATAAGGTATTTTGTTGTTTTCAGAGGAATGGAGAACACTTCTTGTAAAATATTTCTGGACACGTTCAATTGTATTGATGTCAGAGATATGGTGAGGGTTCCAAACAGGCGAGCTGTATTCTAGAATTGGTCTAGCAAATGTTTTATATGCTCTGTTTAGTAGTGTGGTGTTTCTGGAAAAGAAGCTACGCAAGATTAGGTTTACAACTTTTAGAGCTTTTTTTGCTATGTAGTTGCAGTGGGCTTTGGCACTTAGATCATTTGACATGAAAACTCCAAGGTCTTTAATGGGATGGGGGTCGTCTGTAAGGTAATGTCCATCTAGTATGTACTTAGTGTTTGGGTTCTTTTTTCCTATATGTAAGACTGAGCATTTGCTGGTTGACATTTGGAGTTTCCAAGTTTTAGACTAAGCGGTTAGATGATCAAGGTCTTTTTGAATGATAGATGTGTTGTCTGTGGTGTTAAATAGTTTGACATCGTCAGCAAAGAGAACACAATTACTTGAGATATGGTCACAAAGATCATTAATGTATAGTATGAAGAGTGTTGGTCTTCTTCTCTTCTCTTCTCTTCTCTTCTCTTCTCTTCTCTTCTCTTCTCTTCTCTTCTCTTCTCTTCTCTTCTCTTCTCTTCTCTTCCCTTCCCTTCCCTTCCCTTCCCTCCTCTCCTCTCCTCTCCTCTCCCCTAGTCCAGTCTAAACATCTGGCTGACGGGTATGACCAACCATAAGAATACAATCCAAGGCTGCCAAAAGCCAAAAAATATCCAAAACTTCACTGAGGATAGGATTGCAAACTCTCCAAGATCCCCTCTCAGTCTCTCTTAAAAACCAGGTTTTAATGGCTCTTCTCAAAAGTGCAACTGCTTTTCATGTAACTAGCTAAATGTACTGACATTTCATAAGAAGAATTAATTTTATTAAAAGTAATGGCAGAAAAAAGGAACTGGGTAAAAGCTGAAATATTAACAGATAGCATGAAGGAAGATCCATATGGGTAAATAAAGAAAATTTTTAGTGCAGGTAACATGGATAACTTAGCATTGGAATTCTTATTGTGTCAAGTAAAATATTGAAACTACCCTAGTCCTTTGAGACCTCTTCAGTCTGAAGAAATGAAATGACACAAAATCTAGGAGCCACTCTTGCGAGTAACAGATACAACAGAAATAATTTATCTCCAATAATAACTGCAGCTGTTTCCTTGCTTAAGAATTTTGTACACAAAGGATCTTTTATTTTTCTATACTGATAAACAAGTTGCAATCCCTGCTTGGTTGCACAATCCAAGATGTGTTATTGTTGTTGTCATCACAATCTAAATGGAAGGGTAAATGTGGTTTTAAAAACACACTGAAGATCATTCTGTTTTCTCTAATTTGGTGGATTTGGAAAACAGTGTCAATATAATTTGCACAAGCAAATAATTTGCTTGTGATATGCTCTGATCTCCTGGACTTAGATGCCCCTGGCTCATAGTACAGGCTAATTAGATGGACTTAGAATACTGTTTCAGCTTAGCATTGTCATGATTTAAAGTGTTCTTTTAGGCAATCCTTGACTTTTGACCACAACTGAACCCAAAATTTCTGTTTCTAAGTAAGACAGTTGCTCAATGAGTTTTGCCCCATTTACAACCTTTCTTGCCACAGTTGCTAAGTGAATCACTGTAGTTGTTGAGTTAATAACATGGTTGTTAAGTGAACCTGGCTTCCCCATTGATTTTGCTTGTCAGAAGGTGGCAAAGGGGATCACATGACCCCGGGACATGGCAACTGTCATAACTATGAACCACTTGCCAAGTGTCCAAACGTTGATCATGTGACCATGGGGATGCTGCAATGGTCATAAGTGTGAAAAATGGTCTTAGGTCACTTTTTCGGTGCCATTATAATTCTGAATGGTCATTAAATGAATACATTGAGGACAACATGCATGCCTAGCTTCATGGATGAAGGTTTGACAATAAATTTCCATTCCACCAATTCACAATTATTAACTAAACTGTTAATCTTGGACTTAGTAAAGTTTTCTGCAGAATTCAATAAGATGTGACTGGATAAGGATTTTTATTTCATATCAGAGTGAAGACATATGAAATTGGTGATTGTCCCCTGTCTGGGTGGAGGGTACAATTTCCACTTGAACCCATTGGGGGAAAGAAATAGTGGGGTAAAGTACTATTTGCACAGGTGGTGACCATAGTAGAAAATGGATACAATCAAAGGGAACATTAGGACAAGAATGGTAGGCACATTAGTGCTCTTATGCACACCCCTTACAGATCTCTTAGGAATGGGGTGAGGTCAACAGTAGACAGTCTTAGGTTAAAATTTTGGGGGTTTGGGGAAGAAACCACAGAGTGAGGTAGTGCATTCAGGCATTGACCACTCTGTTACTGATGTCATATATTCTGGATTTGGTGCGGTGGTGGGTTTCAAAAATTTTCACTACCAGTTTGGTGGGCATGGCTAGGTGGGGGGGGGGGAATGTGACTGAGTGGGCGTGGCCATGGCCAACTTGACAACTTGATATCACTCACATCCACATGACCCTCCCCACATAGCCACGCCCATAGGAAAAGGTAGTAAAATGTTTGGAATTTCTATCTACCCCTGCCCTCCCTTCGCCAGTCACCCCAGTTTCCCCTCCTTTAGCGGTCCCAGTCCTAGCCCTGCTTCTTCCCCCACCACTGCCTCTTTATTCAGGCTTCTTACCTTCCGCGGTGGCTGGACCAGAGTCCAGAAGGCAAGCTGACTGGAGTTTTTGACAGCTTCCCAGCCACAGGCTGCCGAAAAGTACCAGAGGTTGATGAAAAAGCTGCTGCTGTCACCATGTTCTTCGCACATGCGATTTCCATTGGACTTGCAAGGCAATGGGATGTGCATGCATGAAGAACATGGCGGTGACTAACATGGTGGGCAAGGTGAGCGAGCGGCGACTGAGGGACTAGTTTGGGAGCATGACCAGCTATCGGTTGCTATCGGTTTGGCGACCTTGGCCATATTTCTGCCAACGGTTCATGCGAACCGATGTGAACTGACTGAGTACCACTTCTGATCTGATGTAGGAATTGGCTGCTTGAACTCCTCTCTGTATTAAGGAGAGGAAAAGGGATCATCCAAGTGCTCCTTACAGATGCTCTTTAAATTGCTTTTTAGATATTAAAAACCTTCAGAAGGCCAAGTTTCATTATACTGGGTGGTTTTCTTTCAAAAGAAAGCAAAAGAAGCTTTATGTAAGTTTAAAACCTAAAGAAAAACTTTTTTATTTGGAAATAAGCAACAAAAGAATGATTAGAATGTTGATTTTGGAAAACTTCCAAACAGACTAAGAGACCAGATTGACTGGAAATAGGATTTTGAAATACTTATAAGAAAACTTCCTGCAGTTTGTTTAAAATCTTATCAAAATATATGAAGTTTAAGTATAAAAAAATCTCTCCCTGGGAAAATGTACTGGATGAGAGAAAAGATTGAGGAGGAGATCTTGAAGGCTGGTTACCAGAGACAACCAGAAAGAATTAAAGATTGTCATTAAACAGGACCAGCTAATAGAGAATAGAGAAAAGTATTCTAACTCTTGCCAACAATGTGCCCAGAACTCTCTCTTTAGACTCATCTGTCAAAAATGGTCTTAAAGGAAGAGATAGAAGAGGATACATAACTGAAAATCAGGCTCATTTGAATATGGATTTAAAATTGACAGCATGCAGAAATGATACTGAAAAAGAATTATACAGGACCATTATACAAAAACACCCGCTGAATTTGAATAAGAAAACACAAATAAAAAAAAATCAGAAGAGTGACTTGATGTGTGGATTTTTAAACTCAGAACAGTGACTTGGACAATTTTGCAGTTACAAAAGAGTTGTGTTGTACTAATGAAGGATTTCCTGAGAAAAGATAAAGAGGCAAAGAAAAGAAATCAGCTTTTGGAACATTACTTAAAAGGAATAAACAAGATCTTTAAAAGTAAAATGAAGGTTTACAAAGTTGGCTTATTCAACCAAGATTAAAATCTCTATGATTCTTTTTTAAGCAGCTTTTAGTGGGTTGTTTTTTTCTTGACTAGAACGAAAGGATGAGGTTTTAAATGTTTGTTTATAGACAAGATATGGGAAGAGGAGAATTTCTCTTGCATCTCAGAGAAAGTAATAAGCTATGGTATTAAAACTAAGAGGAGATGAAGAGAAGTTGATAAGAAATTAATTTGTGTGACATCATTTGAAGGGATTAAAGATTAAAAATTTTAATATGTCATTTCTGGTAAATTGAGTTTTTCTTGGTTACATTTGAATGGTGAAATTTTAAAAAGTTTATGGATATGAGATGAGATATGGAAAGAAGTTTTTTTTTCCTTTGCAACTTTAGATAAAATAACAAGTACAAGTACAAAGTAAAATAAAGAAATATGAAATTGTTCTACTTGTTTAAAGGATAGATAGATTAGATGTTAGATAGATAGTAGATAGATAGATAGATAGATAGATAGATAGATAGATAGATAGATAGATAGATAGATAGACAGACAGACAGACAGACAGACAGACAGACACTTCTGGTATCTGTTAATGACTTTACTGAATAAGATTGAATGATGGGGTTTTATTATTTATTACTAAATAGAAGATGAGATATGGATGAAGAGATTTTTCACTGAAATATTACTGAATATTACCAAAAGTACTGAAACTGTACTTGTGTTTGTGTCATTTCTTAATTTTTCTTAATTAAATTTTTCTTAATTTTAATTAAGAAGTCATTTCTTAATTTTTCTTGTTTTTCATTTTTATATTTTTCTCCCTTTCCCCCCCATTTTTCCTCTCTGTGCTTTTTGTTTATACATTGCTTAGTTTGCATTCATTTTTTAGCTGTGTAGTTTTAAAGTTTAATCTCTCACAAACCTAAGTCAACCTTCTGTCACATTGCCAGTTGATGGCCTCAGTGAAGACAATATCAGGAGTCATACTACATAGTTTGATGAATAAACTACAATTAGCTAAACCATAAAATGGTTGCAAATCACTACGGCTAGTTAACATACCCTACTATCAAGATACAATAACCAGTGAATGCAGCAATATAATTTAGAGCAATTTAGAGCAAACACCAATCTCTATATATTTCTCACTTGCCACACACATTGCAAGTTATAAACGGTGACACCTTCATCTCTGTAAAGTTAATCTGTGTGTCAGTTACTTGAAATGAAGAACTTGACAGTAGTTTTCTTAAACGTTGGCACAGTCTCAGATTGCTATTTTGAGAACATAAACCGTGACCTCATGCATTGGACCCTTGGCCCATCCAATAATGTGTTCTCACAGTGATCAACCAACTGCAGAAAGAAGCCTAGGAGTCTCCTAGCAAAAGGCTTTCAGAGGTGGTCAAACCCTTTTTTGAAGTCAGCTAAGCTGGTAACCATCACCACTCTTTCAGGATCCTTCCTTCCTTCCTTCCTTCCCTCCTTCCTTCCTTCCTTCCTTCTTTCCTTCCTTCCTTTCACATCATATCTGACTTGGTCCCTCCTTCCTTCCTTCCTTCCTTCCTTCCTTCCTTCCTTCCTTCCTTCCTTCCTTCCTTCCTTCCTTCCTTCCTTCCTTCCTTCCTTCCTTCCTTCCATATCATATCTGACTTGGTCCCTCCCTCCCTCCCTCCCTCCTTCCTTCCTTCCTTCCTTCCTTCCTTCCTTCCTTCCTTCCTTCCTTCCTTCCTTCCTTCCTTCCTTCCTTCCTTCCTCATGACATCTGTCTTGGTCCTTGGTCTAATGAAAGGGCAATTTTCTGCCTCTTCAGATGCTGCAAATCTGCAGCACTCAAAGTCTCCAGTGAACATAACAATTACAAAAGGTATTGGAAGCTGTAGTTTACCAACCTCTGGATGCATAGAGACTCATTATCCTTTGTCAAAAGGTCTCTTTCACACTTTCTCTGTGCAATATACGATCAATGTTTGATGTACAATCAAATACAATGTTTGAGAAAAGTCCTGGGAAAATGATGGAGTTTTCTCTTATATAAACGTGGTGTGAACAACTAGCCTGCTTCTCATATCCTTTTCTAAGTCATTTGATTCATGCTGGACAAGTGTCAATATGAGTCACAGGGCCATTTCAGGCATTCAGAAACATTTCCAGCAGGTTCTCTCTTCGTCCGTTTTCACCAGGTTTGGATGTATGTTTTTTTTTCACACATCCTTCCAAAGAGACGAGTGTGCCCCCAGCATCTGGAGTTCTCCGAATCCTTGATGGATTGATTTTGACAAGCGATTCATGTTCAAAAACAGAATAAAATGCAAAGGATGGGACTGTGCATCCATCAAAACCTGTTAGATCGAGTCATGCTGTGCACCTAGGGCTCCATTTTGAAGAGATACTTCTTAAAATGGTGAAAGACATCAAAATCCAAGCTGTGTTAAGCTGGAAGATGTTTTATGTACAAAGCGTCAGAATTATTTTGATAAGCTCAGTATATTTTGACTGAAAGTTTATGCTAAAATGCTGGCACATGAGACACCAGGGATATAATTTCAATTTTTGATCCAAACGTACTATTGAGTTTTGTTATATTTACCATGAGCTTACCCCAGTCCAATACCCTCCAAATATCTCAGGCTTCCAGCTTCCAGAGTAGTCATACTGTCTGAGATTTCCGGGAACTATGGCATCTACCAGTGGTGAAATCCAATTTTTTTTAATACCAGTTCTGTAGGCATGGCTTGGTGGGTGTGGTGTGGCTTGGTGGGTGTGGTGTGACTTGGTGGGCATGGTTTGGTGGGCGTGGCAGGGGAAGGATACTGTGAAATCTCCATTCTCACCCCACTCCAGGGGAAGGATACTGCAAAATCCCCATTCCTTCCCCACTCCTGGGGGAAGGATATTGCAAAATCTCCATTCCCATCCCACTCTGGGGTCAGCCAGAGGTGGTATTTGCTGGTTCTCCAAACTACTCAAAATTTCCGCTACCGGTTCTTCGAACTGCTCAGAATTTCCGCTACCAGTTCTCTAGAACCTGTCAGAAACTGCTGGATTTCACCCTGGCATCTACAGTATACAAATAGTTCTCAACAGGTAGACCTCAATTAAGCCCAGAATTTCTGTTGCTAAGTGAGAATTTTGTCCCATTTTACTTGCCATAGTTGTTAAGTGAATCACTGAAGTTGTTACATTAGTAAAACGGCTGTTAAATAAATCTGGCTTCCCCATTGACTTTGCTTGTCAGAAGGTCGCAAAAGGGGTTCGCGTGACCCAGGACACTGAGCCATCATAAATGTGAGCCAGTTGCCAAGTATTTGAATTTTGATGATCAGGATGCTCCAACGGTCATAAGTGTGAAAACAGCTGTAAGTCACTTTTTTCACTGCAAATTTTGAAAAATCGCTATATAATCGGTTGCAAGTTTAGGACTACTTGCAGGAAGAAAGACAAAAGCACAGTCCCTTCTACTTGTGCCACTGTGCACCAATAAACTGAATTTGATAATACTACTTAGAATTCACTCTTCTTTCTACATCCTTTTTGCTCCCTGTCCTCTCATGTTTCCTGTCTTCTGACACCAAAGAAGCAATTGCTTCCCCTGAACCCTGATCTAATCCTTTCTACATCCACCCGCTCCAAAGGTCTATGAAGAGGGATCTCCAAGAGGGATCTTGGAGTCCTAGTGGATAACCATTTAGATATGAGCCAGCAGTGTGCAGCAGCTGTTAAAAAAGCCAACACAGTTCTGGGCTGCATAAACAGAGGGATAGAATCAAGATCACGTGAAGTGTTAGTACCACTTTATAATGCCTTGGTAAGGCCACACTTGGAATATTGCATCCAGTTTTGGTCGCCACGATGTAAAAAAGATGTTGAGACTCTAGAAAGAGTGCAGAGAAGAGCAACAAAGATGATTAGGGGACTGGAGGCTAAAACATATGAAGCACGGTTGCAGGAACTGGGTATGTCTAGTTTAACAAAAAGAAGGACTAGGGGAGACATGATAGCTGTGTTCCAATATCTCAGGGGCTGCCACAAAGAAGAGGGAGTCGGGCTGTTCTCCAAAGCACCTGAGGGTAGAACAAGAAGCAATGGGTGGAAACTGATCAAAGAAAGAAGCAACTTAGAACGAAGGAGAAATTTCCTGACAGTTAGAACAATTAATAAGTGGAACGACTTGCCTTCAGAAGTTGTGAATGCTCCAACACTGGAAATTTTTAAGAAAATGTTGGATAACCATCTGACTGAGAGGGTGTAGGGTTTCCTGCCTGGGCAGGGGGTTGGATTAGAAGGCCTCCAAGGTCCCTTCCAACTCTGACGTTATGTTATGTTATGAGGCCAAGTTAAGATTAACCCTAATCCTGACCCTAAGCCTCCCCTTCTGAAGAAGCCAAGGTCTTGACAGCCTCCAGATCAGTGGTGAAATGCTATCGGTTCGCTCCGGTTCGGGTGAACCGGTAACGATAAAAACTGTTGAACCAGTAGTTAAGAATAGCTACGATCCAAGAATCACCTGTGCCATGTGGTTTAGCTTTGCTAGAAAGCACTTATGCTTTATGCTTATGACCTTTGTAGCATCCCCATGATCATGTGAATCAAAATTCAGATGCTTGGCAACTGACTCATATTTATGACGGTTACTATGTCCCAAGGTCATGCATCCTGTTTTGAGACCTTCTGACAAGCAAAGTTCATGGGGAAGCCAGATTCACTTAACAACTGTGTTACTAACTTATCAACTGCAGTGATTCACTTAACAACTGTGGCAAGAAAGGTCATAAAATGTGGCAAAACTCAACAAATGTCTCACTTAACAACAGAAATGTTGGGTTCAATTGTGGTCATAAATCAAGGACTGCCTGTAGTCCATTTTGTCCATTGCACAGGACTTTATGCATATTAGGTACTACCTTCTCCATTATCTATTTTTCCTCTAAGCTAAAAACTCCAAACAATTCTAGTCTGTTCCCACAAAGAAGGCATTTTGATTGTCCTCTTTTCAATTCTATGATACTATTATTCTAAGGAGGAAAACTGTATGAACATGTGTAATGCAAAGCCTACAATCTTTGAACCTAGGCCTGTCCATCACACAGGGTGCACAAATGGAAGTCTATCAAAACTAAGTCAGCTGAAATGGCAATGCTTCAATGAATTAAGTATATAAAAATAAATAAGTAGCCTAACCTGAGAATAGTTTAGTTAGAACACGTGATAGATGGATTATACATATAGATAAATCATACAATAGATAAATAAGAGAGCGAAAACAAGGGGGAGATCTATCAAAGTCTTTTCTCAAAGGAGAAAGAAATGTTGGTAAAATTCTCATGGGTGTAGCCTTTGCATCTAATTTACGAGATCACTGAAACTTTTCTTCCCCAAACCAACTTTTCTTCTTGCTTTTAAATTAAATACCAAAGAATAATATCACATTTGTATGTGTGTGTGAAGGAGAATCTTGGGGCAGCAATAGAAAAGATCAAGAGCAGAATTCTTGGTCCAACTGCCACAATGAAATACACAGGTTCATTCATCAGAAAATAAGCTCTCCGTACATATTGATTTTTCTGTATTTCTAATTCACTTTAATTTTGTACCAAATTCTGGTTGGTAAAGCATGAGAGGGAATTGTAGGGGTGAAATATTATTTCTGACATCTAGTATTCATGAGAAGTCATCCTTATCTTCCTCCCTCCCTCTTTCATCTTCCCTCCCTCTCTTCTTTCTATCTTCCTTTCCCTTTCCTCTGCTCATCCCTCCTGCCAATGGTCCCCTTCTCCTTTTTTCCTCCTTCCCCAGTCTTCTACCTTCTCCTCTTTTTGACAGGTAAAGTCTGCTTCCCTTTTTCCTTCTGTCATTCAGCTGAACTTAAGTTGGAATTGAAATCTTGTTTGTCAGACTGTGAACTGGCGGTGCAGGCAGCTGTAACAAAATCTGTGGCATGAAAACTGGTTTTTTAGAAGTTGCTCAGGATAAAACAGCTCTTTTTTAATGTTTACTTCCAGGTTTTGAATGAACTGTGGTTAAAGAAGTGCCTTTTGCAATCTGTGATCTTTTTGAAACTTGTCTCTTCAAATTCACCAGACTGATTTGTCATTTTCTTGCTTGCCATTACTTCTGCCCACTGTTACCTTCCTCTGTTGATGCTGGTTAATATCTCAGGACAGACACAGCTGGCATCCTGAAAACGTCAAAACAGACAAAAGCAAAAACTGGCATTTGGAGAGGGACAAATGATGGCTTATCTCCTCTGAACAGTTTTAACAACCAAATCATATTTCTTTGTCCTTCTATATCAGGGATGTCCAAACTTGGTCCCTTTAAGACTTGTGGACTTCAACTCCCAGAGTCCCTCAGCCAGCAAAGCTGGCTGAGGAACTCTGGGAGTTGAAGTCCACAAGTCTTAAAGGGACCAAGTTTGGACACCCCTGTTCTATATGAAGGTTTATTTCTGTCTATGGAGATCCTCAATCATCCAGGCCATGGTTGTCCCAAAGGCAACTGGAGTTTCTTGGCTTTTTTTTTCTTTGCAAACATTTCGCTTCTCATCCAAAAAGCTTCTTCAGTTCTGTTTATTCAAGTTTCTTCGTCTCCAAGCAACAGTGGATTTTGGGCTGGCAAAGTCACTTTTGTCTGTAATGCCATGATTAAAATAATTGCTCTGAGGTAAAAGTAAGTGGGGATGGGATGGCTGACTGGTTGCTGCTAAACTACATCTCCCAGCATTCCTCATACTTGGCTGTTAAGAGCTTTACAACATCTTTCTAGAGCAGGGGTCTCCAACCTTGGTCCTTTTAAGACTTGTGGACTTCAACTCCCAGAGTCCCTCAGCCAGCAAAGCTTCAAAGAGTTGAAGTCCACAAGTCTTAAAGGGACCAAGGTTGGAGACCCCTGCTCTAGAATAGCACACACACCTTCAAGTTGAGAAACACTGCATTAGAAAATTATAATGTGAATTTCAGAGTATCTTAAGATGTGCATATCAAGTGATTTTATATATGGAGTATAGGTTGCTGTAGGGATTATTAAGGCAATCCATTTAAAAAAAAACCACAAGCATATCTTGAGCTTTATAAAGGTACTCATGATTCTGATTATTTGCCCAAGACTATTCCCTGTTCTGGAAAACTATTCTGCAATTGTAATCAAGAAAACTGCTTCCTTCCATGGATTTATTTTTGTTATTTTCTGTTCATATTCTGTTGCACCCTGGGATGATTATTTCCCTTTAGATCTATCATATGGTACTAGCCAGATTATTGTTTAGCCAATATTGTTTTTGTTCCAAGACGAGTGCATTGTTCACAATACTATCATAGTATAGCCATGTTTGGTTGCTACACACCATTTGTTACATGGCCTCTGGTTGGTTGGGATTACATTTGTGAATAAAGTGGGGATAGAGAGCTGTAAATAAAAGAAGACATATCTATGAAACAATAAGTAACCGTGGGTAATGTTATAGGGCCAAAACATGGTCTTCATTAGAGGCAGTGGAATTATAATTTAGATTTCAGTAGATGCTGTAGCCAATAGAAACTTCAAAAAACTGGATGGAGGGATAGGAACGGATTTAAGCGGTTGTCTGTGATAAGAAAAGCTCAGCCATTCTGAAATTAGCTGAATAAAACATTGTATTGCCACCACTGTTTGTTAAACATTTCAAATGTTACAAATGCCCTAGCTGGTATTATGTATTCTGTTATATGGAAAATGCTAGATGGATTCGCACAATATTGCTGTCATAGTTTCGAGTAACAGCCCCAATCAGTTGAGGACTCTGAGGCTATGGCTTTTCTCAAAGATCCACTTTATTTGATACGTCATATTGGCACGTTCAAATGGGAAACTGACTCTAAATATTTCCCATGTTTAAATATAATAAAATAAATAGACATTCCCTACCCCTTAGTCACGTTAGCCAACCAGGGAGATGGCAGACTGCTCAGCTACTCCCTCCAGCCATTGTGAACCCTCTTTGGGATGACCTTAATTCCACAGGCCTTACGGCTGTTATGTCTGGCATATGGGAGGAAAATATCCCACATCCCATAGTTCCCTCCCACCATGTATGGCAACTTAAAAATGAAGTAACAAAGAATATGGCTTCAGCTAAAGTCATTTTGAGAGTTAACAGTGGCATGACAATGGGCTAAAGTGAGATTTTATAATTGCCAGTTTGATCCTCTGGAGGAGCCCAAGCATTGCTTGTGTGAACCAAACCACCAAGTTAAGCAATCATATGGTTTTTGCATTGCATAGTCTTCAAAATTATTATAGAGGCAGAGGTGGGCTTCAAAAATTTTAGCAAGGGATTCTCTGTCCGGTTGCTGGGTGGGTGTGGCCATGGTGGGTGTGGCCTAGTCGGCCTCCTGCACCATGGCAGGGGGGGCATTTTTGCCCTCCCTGGGCTCTGGAGGCTTTCCTCAAGCCTCCAAGAAGGCGAAAATGGCCTCCCCAGGCTCTGGAGGACCTCTGGAGGGCAGAAACAGCCCCATTTCCGGCCTTCCTGAACTTCCATTAGGCCCGTTTTTCACCCTCCCCGAGCCTCCGTGTGCGCCCTGCACTTACCTGCATCCAAAACAGGCCGTGTGGGGACTCCTGGGAAAGGAGAGTGTTCTGTTTCCCTTCCCCCAATACTCCCAGCAAAGAGTCCGTCAGAGGCCTTCCTTTTTTTCCCTTTTATTTACATAGATACATGTCCTGGCCACGTCTACCCACGGGCCTGCCAAGTTTCTGGAGATAACGAGGAAATTATAGATAAGGCCAGAATTACTCACGAATATATTCTTCCCTCCATGAAATAGTTAGCTCGCGCCAAATTCATTGCTTTGTCCAAGACAAAAAACCAGGAAGTCCCGCCTCCTATTTATAGTCTCTGCAGATGTCACTGCATGACAATTATGACTTGGCTTTGTCCCAACTCTTCCGCTGCTGCGCACGCGATCAAGTCTTCGTAATCTTGCATCACTCCAAAACTGTTCTTGGGCGTTGCCAAATCAGAAGAAGGCCCGGAGAATCAGGCTGTGCCGGCCCTCCTCCTCCCTTTGAGTGGGTGCCAGGGAGGAAAGGGCTCAAGAGAAGCAGGGCTTGCCAGGTCTTCTCCTCATTTTCTGAATCATCCGAGTCCAGGAGTCTGGGTCCAGGAACCTGGGTCACAACACTATCCTCACCGCAGGGCCCTTCCCCGGGCTGACGATCGGGATGCGGTCGGGCTGGGTTCTGCTCATGGAAGGCCTGCACCAGGTCAGGGCATGAACGCCGGAGGCATCTACCCAGGAGAAATCAGTCCCGTATCCCTTCCACGCGATCAAATATTGGAAACGACCTTTAGCCAGCGGGAGTCTCAGACGCTGTGGACTTCAGATTCCTCCGATCCGTCCTCAGCGACAGTGACGGGTGCTGTTGGGCACCGAAGGGGACTCGTGTGGCCTCAGGAACCAGAAGGGACCGTGAAAACGGGTGGATCCGCATGGATCGTGGCAGGGTCAGTCGGTAGGCTACCGGGTTGATGACTGCCTCGACAGGGAACGGGCCGATGAATCGGTGGTCCAACTTTACCGGGCGGTCGGACGGGAGGTGTTTGGTGGAGAGCCACACCCGGTCTCCAACTGCCAGCGGGGCGTTGCCCGTCGGGAGCGGTCGGCGGACCGTTTGTAGTCCTCCTTGCCCGATTCAGCTGCTGACGTACCAACTGTTGGACCGCATGCAATTCCGTCAGGAAGGTCTGCGTTCGGGAACAGGAGAGTCCGTGGTGCCAGAGGAAGAGCCGCGGATGGTACCCCACATTGGCAAAGAACGAGGTCATCTGAGTAGAGGTGTGCTGAGAGTTGTTAAAAGCAAACTCCGCCAGGGACAGGTAGTCGGCCCAGTTGTCCTGTTGCTGGTTGATGAAGCAACGGAGATACTGTTCCAGTATACCGATGACCTTCTCTGTACCCCCGTCGGTCTCCGGATGGTGCGATGACGACAGACATACCTGCACCTCCAACGCGGCCATCAGGCTCTTCCAGAAGCGGGCTGTGAACTGAACTCATGGTCCGAAACCACCCTGTCCGTTAGACCATGGAGGCGGAAGATGTGCTGCAGAAAGAGACGGGCCGTTTTTGCGGCTGTGGGCAGTCCGCGGCATGGGATGAAGTGTGCCATCTTGGTGAGCATGTCCACCACCACCAGCACCGTGGTGAACCCAGAGGACGGCGGCAGGTCTGTCAGGAAATCCATAGAGATCGCCCCCCAGGGTCTGTCGGGTGTCGGCAAGGGCTGGAGGAGCCCGGGAGGTGCCCCCGTGGCGGTCTTGGCTTGCCGGCACGGTACGCAGGATGTCACGTAGGCATGTATATCATGCCGCACTCGGGGCCACCAAAAGGTCCGTGTCACCAGGTGGAGGGTCTTGAAGAACCCAAAATGTCCTGCTGCAGGGTTGTCGTGGCACTGGGTCATGACGAGGGCTCGGAGTGGTCCTGTGGGCACATATAATCGCCCCCAAAACTTGAGTAAGTCCTCCTCCAAGGTCCAAGGAGACGCGGGGCCCACCTCCGCTCTCCTTTGCTGCGACCAGGCGTCCTGGCGCTGCGCCTCGCACCTGGGCCCGCAAGTCCACTGGCTCCGTGCTGCGCCAAGGCTTCTGCCGGCAGCACTGTCCGTGGAGGAAGGGGTCCTTGACGCAGAGGTACTCTGCCTTGCGGGACAGGGCATCCGCCCTCCGGTTGTGACCGCTGGGAATGTAGGTCACGCGGAAGTTGAACCGAGCAAAAAACAATGACCACCGGATCTGCCGCTGGTTCAACTTCCGAGCTGTGGTGAGGTGCTCGAGATTCCGATGGTCTGTTCGGACCTCCACCTGATGTCGGGCCCCCTCCAGATGGTGTCACCAAGCCTCGAATGCAGCTTTGATAGCCAGCAACTCTTTTTCCCAGATAGTGTAGTTGCGCTCGGAAGGATTGAATTTCTGGGAGTAGTAAGCGCAGGGAAAAAGTGTGCCACCATTCGTCGGAGCCTGTAGCAGCACCGCTCCCAGAGCCACATTGGACGCGTCCGTTTCCACCACAAAAGGCCGGAGCGGGTCGGGATGCCTCAGGACGGGTTCCGTGACGAAGGCTTTCTTGAGGGCTGTGAATGCTTCTTGCTGCGGGGGACCCCACCGGAATGCAACCTTCTTCCTGAGGAGCTGGGTAAGTGGAGCTGTCAGTGTGGCGAAGCCCGGGATGAAGGTCCGGTAGTAGTTGGCGAAGCCCAGCAGGCGCTGAACATCCTTTACCCGACGAGGGGCTTCCCAGCTACACAAAGCTTCTACTTTACATGGGTCCATGGCTATGCCCTCGGGCGAGATGATATGCCCGAGGAATTCTATGGAAGTCCGGAAGAAGACGCATTTCTCCAGCTTCGCATTGAGTTGTTGCTCCCGCAAGCGTTGCAGAACCAGACCGACGTGTCGAAGGTGGCTTTCCCTGGACCGGGAGTAAATCAGGATGTCGTCGAGGTAGATAACCACGAACCGATCCAACATGTCTCGGAACACGCTGCTCATGAAGTGCTGAAAACGGCGGGAGCATTGGTCAACCCAAATGGCATGACAGTGTAGTCAAAGTGGCCGTATCGGGTGCCGAATGCCGACTTCCACTCGTCACCTTCTCGCATCCGCACCAGGTTGTAGGCCCCCCGGAGATCGAGCTTGGTGAAGATCGTGGCCTCCCGCAACCTCTCCAGTAGCTCCGGGATGAGCGGCAGGGGGTAGCGATTTCGTACCGTAATGGCATTTAGCCGGCGGTAATCACAGCACAGGCGCAAGTCCCTGTCTTCTTCTTCACAAAGAGGACCGGGGCCGAGAGAGGGACTTTGAAGGCGGATGAACCCTCGGGCCAGGTTTTTGTCCAGGAAGTCCCTGAGGCGGCCAACTCGGCTCCGACATGGAATACAGGCGTCCCACAGGCAGTGGTGCGTTGGGCAGAAGGTCCACGGGCAATCGAGGGGCCGGCGCGGGTAGTCGGTCCGCCTCCTTCTCGCTGAACACGCCGGCGAAGTCCGTCAGCTCAGGAGGCAAGGTGATGGCAGCGGTGGGGACGTTCTGGCCGGCACAGGTGTGGCGGATGTGATCGACGCACTGCAGACTCGGGAAAGAGATGGCGTTCGCGACCAGGCCACCTGAGGATCGTGGGTCCGCCAGGCCAACCCAAGGACCAAGGGAAAATGAAGGTCCGCCGTGACATAAAACTGGATCGCCTCCTCATGGTCCCCAATAGCCAGGCGCAAAGGCTGGGTGGCGAATTTAATGGGGCCGGACACCAGTTCTCGCCCATCAATTGTCTCTACCGCATCGGAGGGTCCACGGAACCACGGGACCGCAAACTGGGTCACAAAGGCCTGGTCCATAAAGTTTGTTGTGGCCCTGAGTCCACCAGCGCATGCGCCTGGAGCCCGTCCGACTGGTTCCCCAACCATATCCGTGTGTCCAGAATCAGATGCCGAGGGGCCCAGAGTCTACTTCTGCAACGCCCAGTGGGGCTTAGTACGTGCCCGACCTAGGGTTTCCCGAGGTCGGGCCTGCCCGCTTCCCGATTGGTCACGCTGTGATTCGGGACCGGCGTGCCCCACTTCGCTTTCTGGGGCAAGAAGCGCGGCGGCCGGGCTCCCACAGTACAGGCACAATCCCCTTGGCGCCCGGTTCCGCTCCTGGGCTGTTAGGCGAGGTCTGGCCGCTCCCAACTCCATGGGCTCTTCCGCAGCGGTTACAAAACGTGGGGCGACCCTGGGTGCTGGTGGTGCAGGAAGTGGGGGTGCAGATGTCGACGGAGGGTCCCGGGGGGTGCGACGGGATGGTCGCCGTTGCAGACGGGCATCGAGGCGGTGACAAAGGGGCACCAAGTTGTCGAGGGTCCGTGGCGCCCACGCGGGCCAGCTCGTCTTGCATTTCCTCTGAGAGTCCCCCCTGGAACGCGCCCACCAGCGCTGCATCATTCCAGTCAGAGTCCTGGCACAAAAGACGAAATTCGGCGATGTACTCCTGCAGGGGGCGTTTCCCTTGACGGAGTTCCTTAAGGCGCCTGGTTGCCGTCAGCATTCGAACGGGGTCCTCATACATGGTGCAAGGTGATGGCAGCGGTGGGGACGTTCTGGCCGGCACAGGTGTGGCGGATGTGATCGACGCACTGCAGACTCGGGAAAGAGATGGCGTTCCGCGACCAGGCCACCTGAGGATCGTGGGTCCGAAGCCAGGCCAACCCAAGGACCAAGGGAAAATGAAGGTCCGCCGTGACATAAAACTGGATCACCTCCTCATGGTCCCCAATAGCCAGGCGCAAAGGCTGGGTGGCGAATTTAATGGGGCCGGACACCAGTTCTCGCCCATCAATTGTCTCTACCCGCATCGGAGGGTCCACCGGAACCACGGGGACCGCAAACTGGGTCACAAAGGCCTGGTCCATAAAGTTTGTTGTGGCCCCTGAGTCCACCAGCGCATGCGCCTGGAGCCCGTCCGACTGGTTCCCCAACCATATCCGTGTGTCCAGAATCAGATGCCGAGGGGGCCCAGAGTCTACTTCTGCAACGTCCAGTGGGGGCTTAGTACGTGCCCGACCTAGGGTTTCCCTGAGGTCGGGCCTGCTCCGTTTCCCGATGGGTCACGCTGTGATTCGGGGACCGGCGTGCGTGTCCCACTTCGCTTTCTGGGGCAAGAAGCGGCGAAGTGGCCGGGCTCCCCACAGTACAGGCACAATCCCCCTTGGCGCCTCCGGTTCCGCTCCTGGGCTGTCAGGCGAGGTCTGGCCGCTCCCAACTCCATGGGCTCTTCCGCAGCGGTTACAAAACGTGGGGCGACCCTGGGTGCTGGTGGTGCAGGAAGTGGGGGTGCAGATGTCGACGGCGGGTCCCGGGGGGTGCGACAGGACGGTCGCCGTTGCAGACGGGCATCGAGGCGGAGGCAAAGGGGCACCAAGTTGTCGAGGGTCCGTGGCGCCCACGGGCCAGCTCGTCTTGCAATTCCTCTGAGAGTCCCTCCTGAACGCGCCCACCAGCGCTGCATCATTCCAGTCAGAGTCCTGGCACAAAAGACGAAATTCGCGATGTACTCCTGCAGGGGCGTTTCCCTTGACGGAGTTCCTTAAGGCGCCTGGTTGCCGTCAGCATTCGAACGGGTCCTCATACATGGTGCGAGGTGCTGCCAAAACGCTGTTGGTCCGCCAGCAGGGGCTGTCCTGGAGCAAGAGGGCGTGGCCCATCGAGCAGCCGAGCCGGAAAGAAGGTTAATCACGAAGGCCACCTTAGCCCGGTCGTCTGGGAAATCCTCTGGCCTCATAGCCATGTAGAGCTGGCACTGTCCCAAGAAGGTCGGGAACATCTCAGGCTGCCCAGAAAACTTATCCGCACGGTTATCGGGCACTTGCGGCGAGGAGGAGGAGTGGGAGGATGGGGGCTGCAGGCACATTCCTGGCAGCAAGTTGGCCTGCCAAGTGAGCCACTTGCTGCTGGAGCTGTTGATTAGCCGCTTGTAGCTGCTCTAACTGCTGCTGTACCTGCTGCTGATCCATCTTTGGTGGAAGATGTTTTAGTCAGGTCTTGGACAAAATGTTCTGTTTCCTTCCCCAATACTCCCAGCAAAGAGTCCGTCAGAGGCCTTCCTTTTTCCTTTTATTTACATAGATACATGTCCTGGCCACGCCTACCCACGGGCCTGCCAAGTTTCTGGAGATAACGAGGAAATTATAGATAAGGCCAGAATTACTCACGAATATATTCTTCCTCCATGAAACAGTTAGCTCGCGCCAAATTCATTGCTTTGTCCAAGACAAAAACCAGGAAGTCCGCCTCCTATTTATAGTCTCTGCAGATGTCACTGCATGACAATTATGACTTGGCTTTGTCCCAACTCTTCCGCTGCTGCGCGTCGATCAAGTCTTCGTAATCTTGCATCACTCCAAAACTGTTCTTGGGGCGTTGCCAAATCAGAAGGAGGCTCCATGGAATCAGGCTTTGCCGGCCCCTCCTCCTCCCTTTGAGTGGGTGCCAGGGAGGGAAAGGGCTCAAGAGAAGCAGGGCTTGCCAGGTCTTCTCCTCATTTTCTGAATCATCCGAGTCCAGGAGTCTGGGTCCAGGAACCTGGGTCACAACACCTTCATTTGATTTCTCCAATATCAGTCCAGCCTTTTGGGAAATAAATAAACTTGACTACCGTACTGTATTATGGAATTCAAATAGACAAGAAGTGAACCAATACAGACCTGAAGAGGAATAAACTCAATTTTTTTCCAGAAATTCATTACATTAGATCATACAAGCATCCAAAAAAAAAATATAATCTAACTTGAAATAACTATTAAACCACAATTCAATTTTATTAATTTATATAGCTGTTCTTGTTATGTCCTGCACTGGCAGTGGCGGCCCCTAGTGGTGGAGATGGTTTCTTGTTCTGTTCTGATTGGCTCCCGCTTTGACAGCCGAGTATAAAAGGGCTGTCAAAGCAGGCGCGCTGTTCTTGTGTTGTTGCTGGTCTCTGTGAGTTAAAAATAAACGTTATGTGTGAACATCTGTGGAGCCTCAATTATTACGGAACCCACAGAATATAATACTGGTGACAAGGACTGAGGAAAGTACTGAGTTGCTGAGCTGCTGAGCGAGCCAAAGTGTGAATTTCTCCTCAGAGCTATTCAGATCCCTGTCCTACAGAGCAAACCATGGCATCGCCTCAGAACTTTGTGCCTTTTAACTCAGTGACCAAATTGTGGGAGGTGTTTGTAGCCCGTTTTGAATGCTTTCTTATTGCCAATGAGTATACAAACCTATCTAGTGAAAGGAAGCGTGCTTATTTCCTGGGTTTCTGTGGGGCAGAAATGTTCGAGACAGCCATGACATTGATGGCCCCCCAGTCAATTCATGCAGGGACTTGGGATGACTTCATGGCTAAATTAAAAAGACATTACGCCCCGACACCCTCCAGAATCGCCCGGCGGCAGCTGTTTTACCATAGGGATCAGGCTGAGGGGGAATCGATAAACCAGTATGTAGCCGCTTTACGGAAAGTGGCGCGCCATTGCGAATTTGTTGATCTGGATGATTACCTTTTGGACCGGCTCGTCAGCGGTGTCCGGGATGAACGCCTCAAGCGGCGTCTCATCGCTAAGCAGGACCTCACATTTCAGATGGCATTAGATGAGGCATGTGCCTCAGAGCTGGCCACCCTCTCATTAGCTGATATGCCTCGAGGGCAGAGCCCGCAGATAGCAAAAGGAGCAACAATTCATTTCAGCGAAGCTGATCCACTATATGAGGAGGAGGAGGAGGAAGACGCTGTCCATCGCCTTAAAGAGGTTAAGAAACCAAATACTCATGCGGGAGATAGCCTCCCTCTGACTGGCTGTTTTGGGTGTGGGGGAAATCATATGCGAGCCACCTGTAATTTCAAAGACGCAATTTGCCGCCGTTGTGGCCGACGGGGCCATATTGCCCGGGTTTGCCGATCGGTCCAGCCTGAGAGGGTTCCACAAAAGGGTCCGTCAGCCGGCCCTTCTCTTGGAAGACGACCTCACCTGAGATCCAGGAGGCCGCAGGATGACTGCTATGCCATTTTCCGTGATGAGATGGGAGGAACAGGGATCAGGTGGCGATCTGAGGAACCGGTCCAGCAGAAAATCCGAATTTCCGTCCTGATCGAAGGGCGGCCATGCCTGATGGAAGTTGATACCGGATCTGCAACTTCCATTGTCTCCTGGAGCACGATAAAGCGTCTGGTGCCTACTATCGCTAAGAAGCGTCTGAAGCCTTGTGCGCTGTTATTAAAAGACTATCAGGGACGGCCAATTCCCATTGTGGGTAGTGGGAAATTCAGGGTACAATTCAAGAAATTTGTAGGCCGCCTATCACTGGTAGTTGTAGATGGCTCATTGCCTAGTCTTCTGGGGCTTAATTGGTTCGAAGCCCTGGGTTTGACTATTCAGGGTGTTAACTCGATTGGAGCTAGTCAGCTGGATACACTGGTCAGGGAATTTCCCACTGTGTTCGATGGCCAGTTGGAAAAATATACCGGAATGCCTGTTTCATTTAACTTAGACCCTAGGGTGGTGCCGCGCAGATTAAAACCGCGCCGGGTGCCATTTGCCCTGAAGCCTAGGGTGGAAGCAGAATTGGACAAACTCATTACCCAGGGCGTTTTAGAACCAGTAGATTATGCCCAATGGGAGACCCCCATTGTGACTCCCATTAAGGCGGATGGTTCAATCCGCATCTGCGCGGACTATAGGGCAACCATTAATCGAGCATTACAAGCCCATGCATATCCAGTGCCAGTGGTGCAGCATCTGCTGCACTCCTTGGGGCAAGGATCCATCTTCGCGAGGCTTGACTTAGCACAGGCATACCAACAATTGCCTGTGGATGAGTCCACAGCGGCAGCACAGACGATTGTCACTCACCAAGGGGCGTTCAAGTGCCGCCGCCTCCAATTTGGCGTCAGTGTGGCCCCGGGGTTGTTCCAATGCCTCATGGAACGCCTACTCCACGGAATACCCGGGGTAGTGCCGTATTTCGACGATGTGCTGGTTTCGGCAGCAAGCACTCCGGAACTGATGTCCAGACTATGCCAGGGGCTAGTTAAGTTCAGGGATGTGGGGCTCAAAGTTAAGAAAAACAAGTGTGTAGTTGCTGTGCCCCAGGTAGAATTCCTAGGGTTCCTAGTGGATAGGTTGGGTTTACACCCCATTACGGCCAAGACCAAGGCAATCCTTGATGCGCCGACACCCCGCAGCAAGTCAGAGTTACAGGCATTCCTGGGGCTCTTAAACTTTTACGCAATCTTTCTGCCACACAAGGCTTCGGTTGCAGAGCCTCTCTACCGCCTGCTGGATAGCAGGTCCCCTTGGGTTTGGAGTGCGAATGCTGCTGCTGCTTTCCAGGCTGTCAAGCAACTCTTGGTGTCTAACGCAGTTCTTACACAGTTCAACGAAAACCTGCCGCTTGTCCTCTCCTGCGATGCGTCTCAGTATGGGGTCGGCGCTGTGTTGAGTCATCAGCTGCCCAACGGGTCGGAAGCCCCGATTGCATTCTTTTCTTGAACCTTGGCTGCTGCGGAATGCAACTACTCGCAGTTGGATAAAGAAGCATTGGCGTTGGTCGTGGGGGTCAAGCGGTTCCATGACTATCTCTACGGTCGCCCGTTTGAATTTGTTACCAATCACAAGCCACTGTAGGGGCTTTTGGCCGGGGACAGACAGACTCCGCAAGTACTATCACCAAGAATGACCAGATGGTCGGTGTTCCTGGCGGCTTATTCCTATTCCCTGGTCTATAGGCCTGGGAAACATTTGGGCCATGCTGACGTGCTGAGCCGTTGCCCATTGATGACCAAGGTGGAAGACCCGGCTCCAGCATCCCATGTTTTTCTGATTGACGGTTCCTCCTTTCCCGTTACTGCTTGTGACATTGCTAGAATGTCTGGCTTGGACAGAGTCATCTCAAAAGTTCTTGATTGGGTTCTCCATGGATGTCCCCAGGATCCTGTCAGCCCTGAATTGCAGCCTTATAAGCGAAGGCAGCATGAGCTCTCTACCCAACAGGGTTGCCTCCTCTGGGGGCATAGGGTTGTAGTTCCGCCCCCCCTCTGACAGTCCATTCTAGGGACACTTCACCGGGGTCACCCGGGCATTGTTAGGATGAAGGCCCTGGGTAGGAGCTACCTGTGGTGGCCAGGACTAGATAAAGACATAGAGGCCTGTGTGTCGGCCTGTCACCGGTGTCAGGAGACAAGACCGCTGCCGCCTAAGTCTCCCCCTAGAGAGTGGGAGGAGCCTAGGGGTCCTTGGTCCCGCATCCATATAGATTTTGCGGGGCCGTACCAGGGGCAAGTATTCTTAGTGGTCGTCGATGCTTTCTCGAAGTGGGTGGAAATCGCACTAATGCATTCCACCACTTCAGAAGCCGTCATTAGAACTTTGCGACGGTTGTTTGTAACCCATGGGTTGCCCGACCTTGTGGTCTTGGACAACAGGCCATAGCTAACGTCCGCCCAGTTTGAGTCGTTCTTAGCGGGCCTAGGAATACGCCATGCTCTCATTTCCCCGTTTCATCCAGCCAGTAATGGCCGGGCAGAACGAGCAGTCCGGTCAGTGAAAGAGGCATTGGCCAGGTCGGGCCCAGGGGGCTGTCAGGAGAGGTTGGATGAGTACCTCCTGGGGCAGCATTCCACGCCGTGCCCACTTACGAATAAGAGCCCAGCAGAGTTACTCATGGGCAGGCGTTTGAGGACCACACTTGATAGATTGCACCCCCAATACTCACCTAGTCAGCCATTGGACTCCATGGGGGCAAACAGGAGATTTGATTTGGGGGAGGCGGTGTATGCCCGGAATTACAGCGGCCACCCCCTATGGTTCCCAGGAAAGATCGTGGGAATCACCGGCCCGTGCTCATACAGGGTCGAGTTGGCGCAGAGGGTAGAGAGTGGCGCAGACATTGTGAGCAGCTCAGGGCCCGGCGTCAGGTCGGGGACTGGCAGCTGCCAGAGTGGGGCACTCAGGAAGAGCCAGGAGGTAGCCCAACCCAATCATCCCGGGCAGAGGAGCTAAGCTCCAAGGGAATAAGACGCCCAGCCCCTGTACCTGATAACTGAGAGGAAGCCTTGTCTGCTCTGCTGGTGGAGGGGCTAGGGGTCCCTGGGCCGAGAAGTCCCCCACAGAAAAGGCTGAGGAGTTGGGCCAGCCAGTGACCATGGCTACAACGGAGCCACGAAGGTCCAGCCGAATCAAGCGGCGCCCAGCGTATCTCCAGGATTACGATTGCGCAAGCTAGGGGGAAAGAAGTGTTATGTCCTGCACCGGCAGTGGCGGCCCCTAGTGGTGGAGATGGTTTCTTGTTCTGTTCTGATTGGCTCCCGCTTTGACAACTGAGTATAAAAGGGCTGTCAAAGCAGGTGCACTGTTCTTGTGTTGTTGCTGGTCTCTGTGAGTTAAAAATAAACGTTATGTGTGAACATCTGTGGAGCCTCAATTATTACGGAACCCACAGAATATAATATAGAGGTTCTCCCAAACCCCTGCAAACCCCCAGCAGCTCACCCTTGTATAAAGGTATTGTTGAACCAAATTCTGTTCCAAAATCTGCTTTGATGCTCTAACAAATGCAACAACTTCCTAACGCTGATAGAAATGTTCAGGATCTTCTTTATAACAGCAGCCATGCCTGCCGTCCATGGGCCCTCTGCATGCCATATTTTAACGGCTTGCTAGGGCTTTAATGTTCCTTGTCTGATGGTGAAAGGAGGTTCATTTGTGTCAATTGCTGCAGCAAGGAACCTGATGCATTCTTTGAAGTTTAACATTCATTATATTCAATGATCACCCAAAAGGTAACTCACTGACATTGGGAGAAAGTTTCTGAAATATATGGCTATGCAAAATCCTTCTTGGTTTCTGTACAAATAGCTTGGCTGTGAAACAGCAATTTGTTTCACAGTAAGGATGTAAAGAGATGATAGATAGATAGATAGATAGATAGATAGATAGATAGATAGATAGATAGATAGATAGATAGATAGATAGATAGATAGATAGATAGATAGATAGATAGATAGATAGATGATAGATAGATAGATGATAGATAGATAGATGATAGATAGAAGATAGATAGATAGATAGATAGATAGATAGATAGAGAGAGAGAGAGAGAGAGAGAGAGAGAGAGAGAGAGAGAGAGATAGGTAGATGATAGATATACAGACTTATATACTGCTTCACAATGCTTTATACCCCTCTCTAAGTGATTTACAGAGTCAGCCTCTTGCCCCCAACAATTTGGGTCCTCATTTTACTGACCTAGGAAGAATGGAAGGCCAAGTCAAGTTTGAGAGGTCGGGACTTGGGATCCAACACCTGAAGTGAGCAATGAGCCTGAAGTGCTGCATTCTAACCACTGCATCACAACAGCTCTTTAAAAAACCAATCAGGTTCCTTCTTCCATATTTCCCCAAAAATAAGACCTCCCCTGAAAATAAGACTTCCCCTGAAAATTAGACCTCCCCTGAAAATATTTAAACATATGTGCAGCTGGTCCCCGCCATTTCCTCTGGTTAGGGTTAGGGAGACAGAGCTGGAAATCAGGTAAGACAGCAAGAGGAGCCCCGTCTTGCTCTACCCACCCCAAAATAATAAGACCTCCCCGAAAATAAGGCCAAGCACTTCTTTTGGGGTTCAAAAAAAATATAAGACAGGGTCTTATTTTCGGGGAAACATGGTATTATTTTTAGATTTGCAGACTACCCCTGATGACGTTACCTAGCTGGATAATGAAACATCTGCTAGAAAACAGCCAAGCACAGAGAGCACAAGGATCCCTCCTTTCAACCCTTGAGCTACAAATATTCTCCGACATATCAAGCATCAAACACTTCAGAAAGCACACACTAGGCCTGATGGTGTTACCTAGTTTGAGTAATGAAACGTCTGCAAGAAAACCACCAAACTCAGGGAGCACCAAGGACCCATCAATAAATCTGGTTTTATTATTGGAACTATTTCAAAAGAAAGAATGGTCAACTCAGTACAAACATTGTTTAGATTTTTGGGGAAAAAATAGTCTAAAATGTGAAGCAGAGCTGAGTTCTCTATGGCAGCACCACCCACAAAAAAGCCACGGAAAAGTGGCTGTGACTGCATGGCAAGAAGTCCTGTCCCCCATTGACACCCCAATAGGCAGAAAACTAAATTATAAATCTGATCCAAATCTGATCCAAATAAATGTACACTGGCGCTTTTAAAACTGATGATCAGCCAAGACTTATTATGTTTGTTTTCTGGATGCCACGTGAGGCCAAATTAGAGGAACAACTATCATGTTTTTATGATCTAATTAAGATAAGTGCCTAATTATATCTCATAGGGAGTTGCTTTTTAGTCCTATGTGGATGAATTAGATCTCAATTAATACAGGAAATTGAAATTCTTCTCATGGTGGCTACTTTGTATTTATTAGATTTTTAATGCTACCTTTATTAATTTTATAAGTATCTCAAGGTGGTGAACGTACCTAATAGTCTTTCTTGCTCCTATTTTTTTCCACAACTGCCCTATAAGGTAGGTTGGGCTGAGAGAGAGTGACTGCCTCAAAGTCACCCAGCTGGTTTTTATGACTAGACTAAGGAGGGACTAGAATTCATAGTCTCCTGGTGATTGGCCCAAAGTCACCCAGCTGACTTGCATGGATAAGACAGGATAAGAACTCAGTCTCCCAGTTTCTAGCCTGCTGCCTTAACTAATACAACAAGCTGGCTCAGTTTCTATTGGTAGGATCCAAATTCTTCCAATGTGCCTTTGTGGATTTATAAAGCCAAGTTACAAGTTTCACGTTGATTTATACAATTGTTCCATTCCATTGTCATGTAAAGGTAAAGGTTCCCCTAGCACATATGTACTAGTCATTCCCGACTCTAGGGGGCAGTGCTCACCTCCGTTTCAAAGCCGAAGAGCCAGCGCTGTCCAAAGACGTCTCTGGGGTCGTGTGGCTGGCATGACTAAACACCGAAGGCACACAGAATGCAGTTACCTTCCCACCAAAGGTGGTTTCTTTTTTTCTACTGCATTTTTTACATGCTTTCGAACTGCTAGGTTGACAAAAGCTGGGGCAAGTAATGGGAGCTCACCCGATTATGCGGCACTAGGGATTTGAACCACTGAACTGTCATTGTCATGTACTTTTGATTAATCACAGTATGTGATCCTTCTCCCTCCCCCACAACAACATGTTCCATGGGAGAATATGTTCCCTCACTTGTCAATTCTGCAGCCCCCAGACTTCCTTTCCACCAATTTTCTGCAAATTAAAATTCAACTTAGTGGTTTCAAGATGAGGTAAGGCAGAAAAAGTGGGAAGGCAAATTAACTTATGGATAGCGATTCAGAAAAATGTAGCGTTTGCCTTGGGCATGCCTGAATGTCTCATTTCTGCTTTAATCTTTTTCAGCCTTACCCTCTTCTCCATTCAGAGAATTCTCAATTCTCTCTCTGAAAGATCAGAAACCGTAGTTGAATTTCTTAAGTGACTGCAAGGAATTTTCAAAAAGAAAAACTATGCAAAGTGGTCGTAATAATGCATAGATTAAAACCCTTATTCTACTTTGTAGTCACAGTTGTAAAGCCGCTATTGAATGAAAAGGATATTTTCAGAGGAAATATTGGGAGAATTATCTCTTCTTTACAGTAATGGGTGAATCTGTTTTACTTTCTAAAATGTTCCTTTTTTAAAGTTTATTTCATCCTTTTCTGTTATCATCTTTTAAAAAATAAATTTAAAATGTACGCACATTTGTGTACATTTCAATGCATTTTTTCTCATTAGAATGTTATTTTGACAAGAGTTTTATATGCATACGATCGAAGAAGTACAATGCAGATCAGTTTGAAAATCATAAACAGGACAGTTCATTTTTAAGGCATACACAATTAATTTTGCCCCCAAATCTTTTTATAACCAATTTTTGCTAGAAATACCTAATTTCTCTACAGTCAGAGTTGGGAGTAATTTACAAAGTAGATTCCTTTCAACTAATCATAATACAATTTAAGTACAGTGTTTTATTTGGATAATTTTTCCAAGCTGTGGTTATCAGAAAATGGAAGTAGATACTTTTGATTTCTGTCATGATAAACAGCTAAGGGGATTTGTGAAGCACAATAGCAGAGTTCAGATAGCTGATGGCATCTGAAAAAAAGCCATATCAATTTATAAAGCTAATGAAACCTTCAGCAGTAACAGGACTAGATTTAAAGGAGGTACAGAAAACCAAAATGCTCATTTTGTGCTCCTGCCTCCCCCCCCTCTCTCTCTCCAAACAAAACTATTTTTGGTGTGCGGTCAGTTTTGAGATGAGAGCATTGTTCTCTATTTGCTCAAATGAATACAGAGAAATGTTGTGGAAAGTGGGCAGAGGGAATTTTAAAGAGGTTTTCATGGAGAGCATCTTACGCATTCAGATAGGGTGGTATTCTGATGTGGTTCACTGAGATTAATACTTTGGTATTCTTGAGACATTTCAGTGATTGATTGGTAAACTGGACGTGATCTCTAAAAGAACATCTTTGAAATATAGAGGACACAGCTGGGTTCCCCCCCCCACTTTTCTTGAGAGAGCATAGAAATGGTAAAATTGACTTTTGGTTTATTGGTACTTCTCCCCCATAACAAAAGTTGCTTAAAGGCTACAGGCACTGAGATTTAAGGGGTGTTTTATTATATAGTGTATTATATATTATATGATATAGTTCTCAGCATAAATTGGAGAATAGGCACAAATTGGCTCTCTATGCCTCTTCATCTATTGATTAGATTTTCCATTTTACTGGAGGTTTCCAAGGACCATACCACTTTGGCTTTAGAAGTTCAGCATGCAATAGGTTCATTTTAAAATGCCATTTCCCATTCAATCCACATCTCTGTGGTTTTTATATGAACTCCTTCCAACCAAACCCAATTCTGTTTAGCTTTGAAGTTTATGAGCATTTCAATCCAAATGAAACTCAGGATTAAATTTCTGAGTTCCCCACAGTTCTCCATCAGGCAAGATGTCCTCCCAAAAAAGAAAACAGAAATAAGGTCCACCATATAGGACATAGAATAGGGTTGGAAGGGTCCTTGGCGGTCTTCTAGTCCAGCCACCCTAACAAATAGCTGTCCAATCTCTTCTTGCAACCTCCAGTGATGGAGCACCCTGATCTCTGAAAGCAACCTGTTCCAGTGATAAATTGTTCTCACTGTCAGGAAATTTATGCTCAGTTTTAGGTTGAATCTCTCTTTAGTGATCTTCCATTAGTTACTTCTTGTGCTGCCATTAGATGCTTTGGAGAATAGGTTGACCCCATCATGTTTGTCATTGCCCCTGGAAGACGTGATCAAATAGCCCCTAATTCTTCTCTTCTTTAGAATAGAATAGAATAGAATAGAATAGAATAGAATAACAGAGTTGGAAGAGACCTTAGAGGTCTTATAGTCCAACCCCTTGCTTAGGCAGGAAACCCTACACCACTTCAGACAAACGGTTATCCAAAATCTTCCAGTGTTGGAGCATTCACAACTTCTGGAGGCAAGTTGTTCCACTGATTAATTGTTCTCTCACTGTCAGGAAATTTCTCCTTAGTTCTAGGTTGCTTCTCTCCTTGGTTAAATTTCCACCCATTGCTTCTTGTCCTGCCCTCAGGTGCTTTGGAGAATAGCTTGATTCCCTCTTCTTTGTGGCAGCCCCTGAGATATTGGAACACTGCGATCATGTCTCCCCTAGTCCTTCTTTTCATTAAACTAGACATACCCAGTTCCTGCAACCGTTCTTCATATGTTTTAGCCTCCAGTCCCCTAATCCTCTTTGTTGCTCTTCTCCGCACTCTAGGGTCTCCACACCAAAACTGGATGAAATATTCCAAGTGTGGCCTTACCAAGGCCTTCCAAAGTGGTATTAACACTTCACGTGATCTTGATTCTATCTCTCTGTTTATGCAGTCTAGAATTGAGTTGGCTTTTTTGACAGCTGCCGCACACTACTGGCTCATATTTAAATGGTTGTCCACTAGGACTCCAAGATCCCTCTCACAGTTACTACTATTGAGTGAGGTACCGCATATACTGTACCTGTGGATTTTGTTTTTCTTGCCTAATAGACAATTCTATTTTTTAAAAAATTTCCTAAAGGATCTCAAGGCAGTTTATATAAAGATCTCTCCTAATATTATCCCTGCAGAAAAATTATGTGAAGTAAACTAGTTTGGAGCTTGGTGCCTTGTCTGCTGCTACTACAACCAAGCAAAAATAGCTATAAATATTCTTTATGACTAGAACTCTGACTGATTGAGATTTGAAGGGAAAAGAACCATTTTTGTTGTTTTATGTAGGCATAAAAAAGTTTATGTATCCATAAAAAAACTGGATAATAGAAAAGAGTGAGCTTTTTTTGGTAATCATAACAGAAGAGATAATTTTCTAATTTGACTTATATTTGCTGCAAAGGAAATGGGAAACTTATTTTTTATTATTTCTTTCTGCACTTTTGCTTCTGTTCTTTACGGCTTTTAGTCTTTTTCTGTTTATGTTTGTTTTTATATTCTATGTAAAACTTTTATATGTATAAAATACGCATGTTCACATACAGTATATATGGTTTATTACATGCCAGAGAAATTCTGACTTGTAAAAAAATATATAATATTTTCCTTTTCCTTGCCTTGTTTTCTTATGTTAGACCTCAAGCAGCAAAAGAGTCCCATCCTCTAGTTCAAAATTTTCTGTAATTTCACCAATGCTAATGAGAATGATAATTATCTAAATAAAATTTGCATAAACTGTAAGTCGGGAGGAATACAGTTCTGCTCTTGAAATTGTAATTTTTTTTGTTTAGGTTTGGCTGCTTTCTTCAAATCAATTGTAAGTTTCTCCTCACCAACAATGAGAAGGTCCAAACGACCTCTTTACAACACAGAATATTTATTTTCAAGGTGAATGAATAGAACATGTTTTGTTTGAAGTTCTAACATTTTCTCTCTTTTGGTGTCTCCTGAGAACTTTTGGGATTGAAATGAATGAGATAGTTTTCTGCTATCTTTTATTTAGCAATGAGATCAAGATGTCAACTTTTAGAATGTTTACTATTTCTAATTGTGTCCAAGTTTCAAGACCTATAGATTTTGTAACAGCAAGCATAGCGCTGTATTTTTCTATCAACAACTTTATTATGTATAAAAGACAGAAGAAAAAGTTGAGAAGAAAAGGGGAGGGGGGGAAAGAGATAAAAAATATAAAAAAAGAAAGTCTTTTTCCTTTTCTTAGATATAAATATATAATTACCGTATATACTCGAGTATAAGCCGAGTTTTTCAGCATGTTTTTTGTGCTGAAAAACGTCCCCTCGGCTTATACTCGGGTCTATACGGCTTATACTCGAGTTTTTTTTAAGCCCTCGGCTTATACTCGGATCGGCTTATACTCGAGTATATACGGCTTATACTCGAGTTTTTTTTTTCTTTTTTTCACATTTTACCGGACGGCGCAAACTTGGCGGGCTTTTGCATTAGCGCAGGGAAGCCCTGCCGGTGCAGTGAGAGGGCGGGGCGGGGGAGCCGCCAGCCTTCTCAGCTGAGGGAGGGAGGGTTTCCCCAACCGGTAGGTGCCTCATTTCCCACCCTCGGCTTATACTCGAGTCCCCAGTTTACCCCAGTTTTTGGGGTAAAATTGGGGACCTCGGCTTATACTCGGATCGGCTTATATTCGAGTATATACGGTAGGTAATCTCTTATTCAAGTGTTGGAAGAAATGTCCATCTGGGTTCAGTTCCAAGTGGGGAGAAAGACACTGGAAACATGGAGGCTGTTTAAAAAGATGGTTTAATGGTGGACAGGACCCACATGATTTGAGGTCCTGAGCAATTGGGTGAGAGAGAGAGAGAGACAGAGAGAGATTTATACCTTCTCTTGGCCTTTGAGCTTGCTTCCTGTTCTTGTGGCAAGGGCATGTATTCTGATGGATTGTCAGATTCCCGCAGGCCATGCAGGGGTAACTTTGTAGGCTGTCTTGAGTCCCAGGCTTGGTTGAACCTTGCTGTGTGATGCAATCTTCCCAGGTGCTATGTGGTGAGATAGGTAGAGGGCTAATCCTATTATGTTCTGAGGGTGAAGGTCTTTTGTTTTGTAGATAAGCTGGCCCAGCCTTTTGTCTTGTAGATAGGTTTGCACCAGTCTTTCTAGGGCTATTAACAAAGGTGGGGGCTTCTTTCCAAGAGCATGTTTCTCCTTTTCTCATCCAGGGAGGTATAATATTCTGCCTTTTTAATATTTCCTAGAATATTTCATTCTACTAGGAGAAGGGTGGGTGCTAACTTTCTACACAAGGTTAAGCATAACATAACCAACAACTAAGTTTAACAGCATACACCATAGTTCTACAATCTTCAACAAATCTATCTAGTCAGTAATTCAAAAACATTTATCCATCATTATCAAACAATATTCTAAAAATAAACTCTAGTTTAAAAGTAAACCTCAACAAAATCTTAACATAACCAAAATAGTCCATTTCAACATCTCCATCAATTCGTTTTTACAAATCCACTCTTGTTACTAAATTTTGTGTTTCTTTCATCTCTATGAGTTATGTTGCCCTACTGATGTAATCATATTAATTTTGATTATACATCGGTTTAAAAAGTGAAGTTTATGGTGAACTGTATTTTTAATGAGATTTTTATATGGGATTTTGTTTTTTCATAGAGCTGTTTTTAGGATTAGAAAGAACCAGACACCTTTTCCTTGGTAAATGATGTATAGTCAGTTTCTCTACTTATTTGCAGTCTTCTGCCTGGATTCCTTTGACTCCCATCTCATAGCTGAGCTGAACACCCTCCAGCAAATGTTTCGAGACATTGGTGAAGGGTTGTGTGTCCCATAATACCGGTATTGTCAGGCCTATTTCCAAAAATTCCGAATTCAATTGAAGTGGAAAATCCCATCGGTTCGATCTCTACAGCACAAAAAGGCAGAATTTGAAAGTGGGGGAAAAACAGAACCTTCTCTTTGTGAAGAACAGTTATAAAACCCAGCAGGAAGCAAAATCCAACTCAGTACTTTATATAAATGTGGGGTGGGGGGGAGAAAGAAAGAATTTAACAACAACAACAACAACAGAGTTGGAAGGGACCTTGGAAATCTTCTAGTCCAATCCCTTGCCCAGGCAGGAAACCCTAAACCATCTCAGACAGATGGTTATCCAACATTTTCTTAAAAATTTCCGGTGTTGGAGCATTTACAACTTCTGCAGGCAAGTTGTCCACTTATTAATTGTTCCAACTGTCAGGAAATTTCTCCTTAGTTCTAAGTTGCTTCTTTCCTTGATCAGTTTCCACCCATTGCTTCTTGTTCTACCCTCAGGTGCTTTGGAGAACAGCCTGACTCCCTCTTCTTTGTGGCAACCCCTGAGATATTGGAACACTGCTATCATGTCTCCCCTAGTCCTTCTTTTTATTAAACTAGACATACCCAGTTCCTGCAACCGTTTTTCATAGGTCTGAGACTCCAGTCCCCTAATCCTCTTGGTTGCTCTTCTCTGCACTCTTTTTAGAGTCTCAGCATCTTTTTTACATCGTGGCGACCAAAACTCCCATGGACCATTAGAATGCTCCCCTTAAAAATCCACAAATTCACCTATTCACAAATTCACCTTTTAAACAATTGATTTGGCTTTCCTGGATGTAGAGGAAGTCTCTTAATTGAAGTCTACGCATCTGGAAGGAGCCCAGCTTGAGGAATGCTAGTCTATATTCTAAATAAGATGGTTACATACATTTCTACAGCATGACTGCCTGCTAAGTAGCTAATTACAAACAGCTCCCCATGGCAGTGTACAGCAATTCTAATTTCTATTACAGAGGGCTACTTGCCAGTTCTGAAGCCGAGGAGAGAAATGTTTTTAGTTAATTGAAGTTCAGATGAGGGATGACCTCTCTACCTCGTCAAACCACTGGTTAGGAAAGCAGATGGTTCTCAGCGCTCAGCCTCCATCACAGTTAAATTCACACAACCATTTCTTTTAGCTGGAGGAACAGATCATCTGAACGAAACTGAACAACACTGCAAGGAGAAGAAGGGCAGCACACTGCCAGCCTAATCTAGGAAGGCTGGTGGAATCTAGAGAAATGGAAAGCACATCAGAAGACAGGTGTGCCCAGTCTAGCATAGGGCCACGGATGGGAAAACTTTCTGTGTGAAACTGAACTGGATGGTCATTAGTCATTTTCTCATATCCCGTGCAGGAATGCTTTGGTGTTCAGATGGTGGGAACATTCATTCCTGCCTGCCTGCATTTATGTAAGGTGGTTTTCACCGCCTGGTTTTTCAAACATCCTTCTTCAAAAACGAGGGGGTTCTATCTTTCAAATTTAAATTTACTTAGGCTTTATTTGGGTGGGATTTTTCAGACTTTTTTTTGGTAACCAAGAGAGTGGAAGCAGCTTGTTGATTTTCTTTTATTACTGTATTTCTTTCCCATCTCTTTAAGACTTGTGGCTGCTTGCATTTCCCATCATGAGAGATTCCCTGTATATTTTTTATACAGATATTTTTTTTATGGGCTTGAATGAAAGCATAGGAATCCAGGAAGGCTCTGTACAGTGACAAGGAAAGAGAGATATTTATCCATACCATTTAATATCACATGTACAAGGATCCTGTCTCCATCCACAAAATCACTGACTTTTTTTAAAAAAATTTTGCTATAATGAATGAATGTAAAACAGAACGGCAAAGTACATTTTAAGCACCAATATTTATCTTGTATAAAATTTATAAACTGGTTCTAGATTCAACTCATCTTTATTTAAACTTAATCTAATCTAATCTAATCTATAAAAAGGTAAAGATAAAGGTTCCCCTTGCACATATGTGCTAGTTGTTCCCAACTCTGGCACTCTATAATAATATAATCTAGTAATCTATAGTATGCTTTTAATTTTGGGAAAAAGTTCAAGGTGGAGAATATACCCTAATGTCCCCCCTTCTCCTATTTTCCTCCTATTCCTCCTATTTTAGGTCTAGGAAATTTACCCAGGCTGTAGGCTGTACTGCTATTATCACCTTTCTCATCTTCTCATTTCTCGTCTTTTCTCATCTTCTCATCTTTCCTACTGTCTTCTCCTGTTGGTATTTTATGGTTTATCACTTGCTTGTATGTTATGATTATTGATTATGGCTATGATTTCTGATCTATGATCTATCAATTTGTTGTTGTATGTGTGTACACTGAGAGCTTATGCATTGGAAACAAATTCCTTGTGTGTCCTATCATACTTGGGCAATAAAGAATTCCGTTCTGTTCATTGTGTTCTGTTGTGTTCCATTCCAATCCCATTCCCATTCCTTACAACAACAGTCCTATGAGGTAGTTGGGCTGAGTTTCTAGCCTGGAGCTTTAACCATTACATCAAATCGGCTCTCTAGCTGATCAAGGATTTTTTCAAAGGTAGTTTGGGAAATAAATGCCAGTTCACTGCATCTTCTCCTTCTTCAAAGTATCACCAATATGTTCATTCTATATTTTATTTTATGGCAAAAAGAGATTCTTCAAAAATGCTTCACTATTTTCTTTGTCATGTTAAATACTTCTGATATGACACAGCATCAATCTACATCTTTATAAGTCAAATCTACTGTATTTTTTTTCCAGTCCTTTCTTCCATGTAAATCACTTCATATCCGTAACCCACCTTTGGCATTTCTGTTTAATCTTTTTTCCAATTTCATCTGGCTTTTTCTATTATTGGCTTTTGCTATGAATGCCCACTTGGAGGGAGAAGAATTCAGCAGAGTGGAAATGAGCTTAGGATATTGGTTTTTGCTTCAAATTGCAACTTTCTTCCTTACAGTTGAGAAACTCATGGAACACGATCCGTCTCTCAACAAAAAGAATCTGATAATTAGCAGTTTAAATGCACAGTGATCAATGATGTCGTTATGATGATGATTGTGAACTCTGTTTCTGAGATAATCTTCAGTGCAGCAGTGAAACTTCATTGCAATTGGCCTGGAGAGGAAACGTTTGTTTAAATTTTGTTGCAAAGCCCCTTGCTAAAGACAAAATAAATGGCTCAACTACTCCTCCCATAGAAGCAAAATGCAAGTTCAGAGTCAGAATAAGACTATTTGTCAGCCTCCACTCCAAACTTCGTATCTCTTTGTACTCCTTATATTCAGTTGTTAGATAGCATGGGATTGTATTTCTAATGTAAATAGCTATTAGATTCAAGTTAAGCAGAGATGGGCCTTTAAGAGTGTCGGTCTGACATAATTAAGGTGGGAGGGGAGATTAATGTTTTGAATTCAACAGGAATGTTTGAGCGCGAACTCCAACGGACACTGCATTCCTGATTTGATTGACAACCAGAGACCTGCGGAAGAAGATTACCCCGGGACCCCGGGAAGGAGCTGGCATTGGACCAGACCTGAAGACCTTTTGGGAAAGAGGAGGGAGGAATAGGGGTGATACAGATTGTTAGCCATATTTTGTCTCAGATTCAACTTAGCACTGCTGCTATCCAGATGTAACTAGTAAAAGTACTTTTCTTTATTTGCAAATGAAGTCAAGGTGTAGTCTTTCCTGGTTATAATCAGAGGCAGCCTGACACTATTTCTGTTTCGCTTTATTGTTTATGAGTACATTTTTTAATCTATTAGACTAGAGTAGGAATAGTGGATGAGATAGGGAGGTTTGCGGTTTGGTACTACTTGGTGAAAACATGCATCTTGAGTTCTCCATATTTAGCCTTTGCTATGAAAGATTTTTTTTCCCCCTCCGAGAAAATTCAACCATTTTTTGAGTCCGATGGCAAATTCTATGGCTTTCAAAGAGGAACTCTGCTTCTTTTTAATGTGGACTACATTTTTCAAGATACCTTTGCTTGATGGATTCATGACCTTGGGTGTCTAGTTAAAGGATTCATCCTGAAGGGTCTTAACCAGGGGTGTTCAACTTTGGCAACTTTAAGACTTGTAGACTTCAACTTCCAGAATTCCCCAGCCATCAATGCTGGTTGGAGAATTCTGGGAGTTGAAGTCCACAGATCTTAAAGTTGCCAAGGTTGAACACCCTTGGTCTAGATCTCAACCTTGGAGCAATAAAGAAGAATATTGGTAGCTCAAGGTTGAAATGAGAGATCCTTGGTGCTCTCTGAGCTGCATGACCTTGGATGAAAAGCATCCTGCATCTCCTTCAAAGTTCCAGGGCCCACAATTCTCAGAGTGAACATGTGTCAAGTTCCCTGATCTTTGAACCATCTCTTTCTCTTATCTCTTCGCTAAGTATCATCTTTCCTAAAATTACCTTCCCTGGAGGCGGAAACCTCTCTGCACCTTCATCCCAATAATTTATTTATTTATTTATTTATTTATTTATTTATTTATTTATTTATTTATTTATTTATTTATTTATCACAACAGTATATATAAGCATAAGCACAAAATAACTATACGATATATAAGCATATATATAAGCATAAATATGTAATAACTATATGAAATTGGATACAATCAAAGGGAACATTAGGACAGGAACGGTAGGCACGTTGGTGCTCTTACGCACGCCCCTTACAGACCTCTTAGAAATGGGGTGAGGTCAATAGTACATAGTTTTTGGTTAAAGCTTTGGGGATTTTGGGAAGAGACCACAGAGTCTGGTAGTGCATTCCAGGTATTAACAACTCTGTTACTGAAGTCATATTTCCTGCAATCAAGATTGGAGCGGTTCATATTACGCTTAAATTTATTGTGTGCTCGTGTATTGTTGTGATTGAAGCTGAAGTAGTCTTTGACAGGAAGTACTTTGTAACAGATGATTCTATGAGTTATACTTAGGTCATGTCGAAGGCAGCGGAGTTCTAAATTTTCTAAACCCAGGATTTCAAGTCTGGTGGCATAAGGTATTTTGTTGTATTCAGAGGAGTGGAGAACTCTTCTTGTGAAATATTTCTGGACACGCTCAATTGTATTAATGTCCGAAATGAGGTCTGGGTTCCAGACAGGCAAGCTGTATTCCAGAATTGGTCTAGCAAATGTTTTATACGCTCTGATTAGTAATTCCCAAGACCTCCTAAGGATTTGAGCACCAGCTGAAAACAAAGCATGGCATTCCAACCCCAGAAGCTCTCTAGTCACAAGGAACAAAGTTTGCTTTTGCTAGGATTGAAACTGTCTAGAGAAAGCCTAATCAGAGTCTATTCCAGCTTCTGCTTTGCCATTTTGAAGAAGAAAGGAGAACGAAGCACTGACTATGAACAAGGGATTGCCTCTTACAGAGAGCCTGACCCACAAATAAATCAATACGAAGCTAGCAGCAGCTGAAACCTTCGCATGGAAATAGCCATTTGCTGAATTTTTGCAAAAGCCCCTCCGCACCTTTTGAAGGGAATGAAGTCTGATGCTGCTTTCCCAAGACGCACTTCTTCTTCATTTCTCTCCCAGCCAGCCTTCATTAAGTTGAAAGCACATCAAAGGTGTTTACATTTTTTCCGCCTCCTAAACCTGCAGGAGCTGAAAGGCCAAAGCGCACAGAAGAGAAAAAGTGTAGCTGGGTTGGGACAAAACAAAACAGCAAACGAAGGTAGAAAACAGAAGGGGAAAAAATGCACCTGTGAAGCATTTAGAAGGACAAATGAGGAGTCTGGTCAGAGATAAGAACCATTTTCTCCTGTCCAGCTCAAGAAATTTTACTGCTTAAAGCATTTTTTTTTAATTTGCATTTATATCCCGCCCTTCTCCGAAGACTCAGGGCGGCTTACACTATGTTAAGCAATAGTCTTCATCCATTTGTATATTATATACAAAGTCAACTTTTATTGCCCCCAATAATCTGGGTCCTCATTTTACCTACCTTATAAAGGATGGAAGGCTGAGTCAACCTTGGGCCTAGTGGGACTTGAACCTGCAGTAATTGCAAGCAGCTGTGTTAATAACAGACTGTCTTAGCAGTCTGAGCCACCAGAGGCCCACACTGCCTCAAAGACTGGGACGTTTGAATTGGTGTTCTGTTATGCTACAGATTTCCACTCTTATCAAATTTAGACTTGGATGCTCAGTAAAGTAGATATGCCTCATGTAAGAAGAAATCAAACCCCCCCCCCCCCCCGTTATCCCAAATGAAATATTAGCCATGAGGAAAAGCCTTAGAAATATTAGTCATAAAGAAAAGCCTCAGAAAAGCCAAAAGACCAAATTGCTAATAAAAAACTGCCGGAAGCCTATTCCATATTCCAGCCAGACACCTAAAGAAAACATTGCAAGAAGCAGCTAACTGCAGATGCCGGCACTTAAGGAGATAAGATAATGAGCTTATTGAAAGAGGAAGCCAGGTATCTAGATAGCTCCATTCATAAGCAAAGCAAATACTGCTGGCAGAAGTCCATTCAAGACAGGATATTTCGAAATCCCTTACAGCTATTCCGACAGCCAACAAAAGTAGAGTGATAGGATTAGAGCAAGCAGCCCCTCACCTAAAAATCTGACACAGGACATAGCCATCAGCCACGATAAGAATTACCCAATGCCCTTTTCAGAACACAAAGACCATATTGCACAGATCCCAAACTTCAAAATTACAGAACCATATAAGAACCCTTCCACTCACCCAGTTGGTTGGTCAGCTGTCCCAGAACTGCACTCTGTGTGTGTGTGTTGATTCTGTTCACCAATAAAGAGAATCTTTCTTTCCAGTCAGCCTTCATTTTATTCCAGGCTTTGAACCGGACCTGGATTTTTCTTCTAACACTAAATTGACAATTTGGGAGTGGCATGGACTCTGTGTCCTCTATATCTAATTTTTATTTTAAAGAGATTTTTTTTCCCCCAGGAAACACCAAATTTGCTTGATTGTCAGCCTCCACTCCAATCCTCACTTCTATTTGTACAATCTATATTCAGTAGTTAGTTTGCAATGTCTTTATGTTTAATGTAAAATAGCTCATGAACTTAAGATGTATTACTATCTTATCCAGGTTAAGAGAAGAGGGCCCTTTAAGAGTGTCGTCTGACATAAAAGGAGAGGGAGGGGGGAGGAAAGGTTTGAAATCAGCATGAATGGCAGACGTGCGAAGTCTGCATTCCCGAGATGATAAACAGCCAGAGACCTTCGGAAGAAGATTACTATGGGGGGGGGGGGCGAAAAGAAGCTGGCATTGGCCCAGCCCTGCCTGACCTCTTGTGGGGAGGAGGGATTAATGAGGGGATATGGGACGTTAGCCATATTTTGTCTCAGATTCAACTTTACACGGCTGTAGTCCAGATGTATTTAGTAAAAATACTTTTCTTTATTTTCAAATGAAGTCAAGGTGTTTTCTTTCCTAAATATAATCAGAGACAGTCTGACATTGATTCAGATAGCAAATTCTTTGGTCATCAGGGAGCATACTAGTTCACTTCATTTTGGGGTTGAAGGGTTATTGGCTTCTAAAAATGTGGAATGTGTTTTTCCCCCTTAGGTTCCACAGCAAAAGGGCTTCCTGTGCTCAGAGAATTGAGACAAGCCACTAAGAAACTGAACCTTAAAAAAAAATACTTTCTGAAACAAGCATGAAAATACCCTGAGCTGTTTGGCCACATTATTATGGAGAAAGCAGTCTCTGCAAATAAAGTTTTAGATTCTACATTGTCAACTATTTATCTCTTCCTTGTCTTTCTTCCGTTGGTGCTGCAATGTTTCGCCCGATTTAAAAAAAAGTGGGTCTTTCAAAATCTTGATGGAAGCATTATGAAAGTTTGATTGGTTCTAATAAAGGCAGATCAAGCATTCTTCTTAGGAAGAAGAACTACTAACCAACAGTGTAGGCTGGCGACCCCCAGGGGGAGAGCCTTCTCTGTGGGGGCACCTACCCTCTGGAATGAGCTTCCCCCAGGACTTCGACAACTTCCTGACCTCCGGACCTTTCACCGCGAGCTTAAAACATATCTATTCTTCCGAGCAAGACTGGCTTAATAGGGTTTTTAAACATGGATTTTATTGGGGTTTATTTTATATTATGTTTTGTATTTTAAATTTAGGCTTTTGGAATAAGTTTTTTAAATAGTGTTTTTATTGAAATGTACTGTATTATTTTATCTGCCTGTTCACCGCCCTGAGTCCTTCGGGAGAAGGGCGGTATTATTATTATTATTATTATTAACACTACACTACTAACCAGAGCGTATAAAACATTTGCTAGCCCAATTCTAGAATACAGCTCGCCTGTCTGGAACCCTCACCACATCTCTGATATCAATACAATTGAATGTGTCCAGAAATATTTTACAAGAAGAGTTCTCCATTCCTCTGAAAACAACAAAATACCTTATCCCACCAGGCTTGAAATCCCGGGTTTAGAAAACTTGGAACTCCGTCGCCTTTGACAAGACCTAAGTTTAACTCATAGAATCATCTATTGTAATGTCCTTCCTGTTAAAGACTACTTCAGCTTTAATTGCAATAATACAAGAGCAACCAATAGATTTAAATTTAATGTTAACCGCTTTAATCTAGATTGCAGAAAATATGACTTCTGTAACAGAATCATCAGTGCTTGGAACACTTTACCTGACTCTGTGGTCTCTTCCCATAATCCCAAAAGCTTTCTACTATTAGAAAGCTTTAACCAAAGCTTTCTACTATTGACCTCACCCCATTCCTAAAAGGACCATAAGGGGCGTGCATAAGAGCACAAACGTGCCTACCGTTCCTGTCCTATTGTTTTTCTTTTCTTCTTCATATATATATATATATATATATATATATATATATATATATATATATATATATATATATATATATATATATATATATATATATATATATATATATATATATATATATGCTTATACCTCCTAATATTTACTCATATATATGTTTATATACTATATAATCTTTTTATATGATACTTATAGATATTGTTGTGACAAAATAAATAAATAAATAAATGAAACTGCATGCATTAAAGACAACAGAAAATCCAGCAAAATTTCCTACTTTCATCATGAACGGTAGGTTTAGTTTGCGAAGTGTTAACTTTTTCTCCACCCCCCCTACTTTTGCAGAGCTCAATTTCAAGCTATTTTTACAAAGATCTGACATCTCTAATTAGGAAGTTTTACATACAGGCCAGTGAATTTACCCCCAGCTGGGAAAACAAGGCTTAGCAAGAGTTTTACATCTGCCCTCATTGATCTATGGATTACCTCACATTCAAGACTGTGTAGCCTTGGGGAGCAGTAAAAGAAGAAACAAATGTGGGAAAGTGAACGGAAAATCTTCCTTTAACTTCTGGGTTCAGCAGATCACATTTGGCAGCCTGCAGACAGGGAAATGGATTTATATAGTTTCTCTTTCAGGCAATAAACCATTGCAGGTGACTGGAGTAAGAAAGAGTCGGACACTGAAAGCTGGGATTAACAGGGCCTAACTTGATTGAAATAGCCTGACAATCAGAGCTAGCAAAGTTGGAAAATTCCCTTTGGGCCCTATTTTTAAGCAAATGGACTTCATTTGCATTTCCTGGATTACTACCTGGATCAAAACGCAGATATCTTTGAAGTTCTTCCCATCTCCAGATCTGCAAAGAGATGTCTCTCAAATGGGTGTACCTTTGAGAAATACGTGTTTTAAAAAAGTGCATGCCTTGAAGGAAACTGGATATGTGAGGAGGCGTTCTTTATAAACAAAAATCCACATTTTCTTGCATTCTTTACATCAAAAAAATATGGAAGAACAGGAAGATTGGAGTTACAATCAGATCCGAGGAAATGAAAGAATGCAGACATATGGGTGGATCTGAACATCCCTTGTTGTTGTTAGTTGCGAAGTCGTGTCCGACCCATCGCAACCCCGTGGACAACATTCCTCCAGGCCTTCCTGTCCTCTACCATCCTCTGGAGTCCATTTAAGACTGCTTCAGTGACTCCATCCAGCCACCTCGTTCTCTGTCATCCCCTTCTTCTTTTGCCCTCAATCTTTCCCAGCACTAGGCTCTTCTCCAGTGAGTCCTTCCTTCTCATTAGGTGGCCAAAGTATTTCAGTTTCATCTTCAGGATCTGGCCTTCCTTCTAAAGAGCATTCAGGGTTGATCTCCTCTAGGACTGACCGGTTTGTTCGCCTTGCAGTCCAAGGGACTCGCAGGAGTCTCCTCCAGCACCAGAGCCTCAATTCTCACCCCTAGGACAATCTAAACTAGCACTAGACAATTTTCTCAAGGGGGCACATGAGAAACTGTTGTGGAGGGCTGAACCTATAGGGCTGTGAAGATGTGTAGGCATGCGTGCACACACCTGCGTAAATTGAAAAATAAATACAGGTAGTCCTCAACTTACAACTGCAATTGAGCCCAAAATTTATGTTTGTGAGATTTGTTAATGAATTTTGCCCCGTTTTACAACTTTTCTTGCCACCTTTGTTAAGGGAATCACTGCAGTTGTTAAATTAGTAACACTTGTTAAGTGAATCTTAAGGGCCGGTGAATAGCGCAGGCTGGTAAAGCCTGTTATCAAGAACACAAAGCCTGCAATTACTGCAGGTTCGAGCCCGGCCCAAGGTTGACTCAGCCTTCCATCCTTTATAAGGTAGGTAAAATGAGGACCCAGATTGTTGGGGGGGCAATAAGTTGACTTTGTAAAAATATACAAATAGAATGAGACTATTGCCTTATACATTGTAAGCCGCCCTGAGTCTTCGGAGAAGGGCGGGGTATAAATGTAAACAAACAAAAAAAAAATCTGGTTCCCACATTGATTTTGCTTGTTGGAAGGTCGTAAAAGGGGATCACAGGACTCCAGGACACTGCAACCATCATAAATGTGAATTAATTGTCAAGCATCCAAACGTAAATCCCGTGACCATGGGGATGTTGCAATGGTCATAAGTGTGAAAAATGACCATTAGTCACTTTTTTCAATACCATTGTAACTTTGAACAGTCTGTCAGCTTTAGAAGCCATACTAGGCCGAAGGCTTCCACACGCTGCCACTTTCTCCTGTGTGGGAAAGGAGGGGAGTGGCGGGGGGGTGGTACAAGGGATTATTAGACATAACAACATTCTTCCTGGCGGTCAAGGTCAGGCTGGGCTCGCATTTGGAGAAGGAGTGGCCGGAGTGATGTCTCGAGATGGGACGGTTGAAGATCGGAGCACGTGATCGGCAGAGGGGTCATGAGGGTGGGGATTTTGGGGTTTGTATTATTGAGGGAGGAACCCGGATCCCCAGATTTGGATTTCAACCAACTGTGCCAGATTACCTATGTTAGTAAAAGAACTTTGAAAGATGTTTTGCTTTGGAGTCTTTTCTGCAAGAAGGGTTTTCTGGAACCTTGACACAATCACTAAATGAACTGTAGTAAGTCAAGGAATAGAATAGAATAGAATAGAATGGAATAGAATAGAATGGAATGGAATGGAATGGAATGGAATGGAATGGAATGGAATGGAATGGAATGGACTTTGGAGGTCTTCTAGCCCACCCCCCTGCTCAAGCAGGGGAACTATACCAGGGGTGTCAAACTCATGGCATCATCACCTGATGTATCGGGAATTTTTCCCCTTTGGAAAAAAACTGGGCCAGCACGTGACAAATCCAGCCTGCGGGCCAGGAGTTTGACAGCCTTGACCTAAACCATCTCAGACAAGTGACTGTCCATCAATGGAGATTAAAAACAAGCTCCACTTGTGCTGGCGAAGGGCGTTTGCAACCAAAGCTCTATTCACGTGAATGGAGCTTTGCACACGAGTGCAAGTGCCCTCCGCTTGTGCAAGTGGAGCTTCATGTGTGCGTGCTTGCCCATTTCTCCTGGATCGCAGTTTTGAACAGGCCTGGAGGTTGGAGACCCCTATTGTATAGCAGTTAGAAGACGACATAGCCAGGAGTACTTTTGTCCACTTAGCAACTGCATGATTACTTAGCAACTGTAGCAAATGGTGAAGAAGATCCGCTTCAATGACATTCCAAAACTGTGACAATCTAAAGCAGAACCCAATGAACAGCAAAGCATGCCGGGCAACCCGTGAAAACGTACTGCACCAAATCCTAGCATTGCTTTTACCCCAATAAAGGCAAAATGAAATAGAATAAAAATAGAGCAACATCTTGCAGTAAAAGCATTTGCGATGTGGATCAATTAAATGCTGGGTTATATTGGATTTAGCATGAAATCCCACAATGAAGACCTGTCTTGATGGATGCGGAAGCCACTGATGTGATTAAGGCCGGAGTTTTTGATTAGCCAGATTCTGACAAGGCTTATTGGATTGTGTCAGGTAGGGATTTTCTTTCTTTCTTTCTTTCTTTCTTTCTTTCTTTCTTTCTTTTTTCTTTTTTTTTCTTTTTTTTTTTTGAGGAATTGCTTTGGTTTCCAAACCAAATTGAAAGCTGACATGCTGGGGAATGTGGGACTTTTGCATAGGAAATTGCAAAAAGAAAACCATTTTAATTGGCAGACTTGAAAGGGTGGGAAACGAAAGGCTACCAAAGCACAGAGAATCTGACTTTGTTTTCATTCCAAGGGCTTTCATTCGGGCAGAGATAATCTAGATGAAACCTACCAAGGTTCCTCCAGGATCATTCAAACCTACAATATATCTGAAGAATGCAGGCACAGAATATTAGCTAATCTATTCTGTTATTCAGACATTGCTAATGGGGCTACCAAGCAAGCAGACTGTGATAAAGAGGGCCTGGGGATCAGGGGAAGGAGCAGAAGGTGCTGTTTACTAAACACACCACTAATTATTCATCTCAGTAAACATCGTAACATTACACCCTTCATGTGATACAGAAACCTTTTGGCCCTGCAATATGCAGTTAATGCTCGGTAGGTACTTAATATCTGCAAAATAGTATCTCATTTGGTACTGTGGAATTTTAACTAAAACCGTAGCCCTCTGCTAAATGCCCTCCAATAATTTATTCAGGGCTGCCCTGATATATTACGAAAGCAGAATAGAGGTTATCCAAGAATTTGCAACCCTAATGATATAACATAATGGCTTCCTTTGCTTTGTAAAAAGGTAAACATAAAACTCCTTTGAGTCAAGGTCAACTCTGAAATTTTGGAAATTTCTATGCAAGTATCTTGGCAACAGAGACAGCATTTCCCATTGTCTACTCCTAGGGCTTCCCAGGTTAGCCTGCAAGCCTTATTCCATTTTAAGCATCATTTCTCCAAGGATTTTGAGATGCCCTTGTGGCCCTTGAATATCCAAGTATGAAAGTTGGAGTGAACTTCATCCTCCATGCCCTTCTAACAGCATCACATTATGAAACCATTAAATATGAATTTGAAGGGATAGCATAGAGCAAGAGAATCCCCCGGAGATGGTGGTCCAAGCACTGATTAAAAAATGCCACCAGGGAGTCCTTCTCAAAAATTGGTTCCATTGTTATTCCACTCTTGCTGTGACAATACTTATCCAATCATTCTGCGGATTTATAGTTTAAGCATATTAGACCTAGACTGTCCTTCTGGGGCAGCTAAGAACATCCTGAGAGAAGACTCTTCATATCTAAGAGTTAGTAATCCCAGAAAATGAAGGCAAGGAAAGTTCTGGCAGAAAAAAAAATCTTGATGTACAAGTTATAACTAGTTAAAGAAATGATAATAAAAGGCATATTCACAGAGCTGGTGCTTTTAATTTATGCAGCATATAACATCCAATCCCAATTTAAGCTTCCTTCTCATCATCTGATATTATGAAAAGAACTATTTTGAGCTGGTGGGAATTCAGGTATGTCTGCCTGTGTGATCTGGTTACTATTCCTGTTGAATGAAGTAACTTTATAACTATTTCATCTTTTTCAGGAAGGAAGGAGGGAAGGAAGGAAGGGAGGGAGGGCAGGAAGAAGGAGAAGAAAATCCAGAGATCAATTTCTGCTCTTTTGGGTTGTGATTGGCAAGTGTTTTTCAAGGTCAGCCATGTCTTTCCATTGTAACATGATTTTATGTTCAGGAGAAATGGACCGCATGAAATTCTATTCTGCAAAAGTTAAAGGCTTACGAACCCCTACTAGAAGAGTTTTCAACATATGAAAACACACTTACGCTCCACTAATCCTGTCCTTTGCCTTATGACCTATAGTACACCAGATAAGAGAGGCATTAACTTGTCAGTTCTTACTGTTGTGTTGTCAGCATACAGAGTTCATATTTTAGGTTGAAACTCTTGGGTGGCACAGGACTGTTGTGTAAAGAAGGGAAGTGCAAAGGATTATAGGCATTTGGCATGTCTGTCAATAAAATTTGTGGATCATAAAGTCAGATGATTTTGAACATTCAAACAGCAATTTCTAGATGACATAAAAAGTCACAGGTGGCCCAATTCTCTGTAGTCATGACAGTGTCATAGAAGCCTAATGGGATCATACCTGGTGATTATAATGTCGCACTTGTAAAGATGGATGAAGCTACATACAGACTCAGTGTGTGAATAAACATGCTCAGCATCACTTATCTAAAGTAGATGTATTCTTGAAGTACATGAAACATGAAATCCATCATAGAGGAGTTCTCCTTGACATTTCTGAAGTATCAATGAAAAGATTATAGGATCAGTATCTTGGAGTGTTGGACTGGAGATATAGTACATAGGAGATACCTAGAAACTCACTTGATTTACTTCAGACTTGTTCTTAGGAAGATAAGATGAAGAGGACTGAGACCCTAGAAAGAATGCAGGTGATAAAGCAGGCTAAACCATATGATGAACAACTGAGGGAGGTAGATATGTACTGAGGGAGATAGATATGTATGGAACCCATACCACATCTCTGACATTAATACTATCAAATGCATCCAGAAATATTTTACTAGAAGAGTTCTTCGCTCCTCCGAAATCAACAAAATACCTTATACCACCAGGCTTGAAATCCTGGGTTTAGAAAACTTAGAACTCCACCGACTCCGACATGATCTGTGTTTAACACACAGAAGCATCTATTGTAATATCCTTCCTGTAAAAGACTACTTCAGCTTCAATCGCAACAATACAAGAGCAAACAATAAATTCAAACTTAATGTCAACTGCTTCAAACTTGATTGCAGAAAATATGACTTTTGTAACAGAGTTGTTAACGCTTGGAACTCACTACCTGACTCTATAGTCTCTACTCAAAACCCCAAAATCTTCAACCAAAAACTGTCTACTATTGACCTCACCCCATTCCTAAGAGGACTATAAGGGGCGTGCATAAGAGCACAAAAGTGCCTACCATTCCTGTCCTATTGTTCTCTTCATTATAGTATTATATGCATACTTTTACTTTTACTTTTACTTTTACTTATATATACTTTTTCTCTCATGATGGGTTATTGTTTATGTTGATGATACTGTTGTGACAAACAAAAAAAATGAATGAAGAGATGGACTAGGAGAGATATGATGGCAATCTTCCAGTACATACATACAGTAGTGGCCAAGATTGTGGAAACCTTTTCAGAAAAGTGTATTTTCTAAAACTAGCTAATAACACCACTTTTTTTTTTGGACTAGTACCATAAAATTATATATCAATGGAAAGATAATTTAATCAAGAATGTAATGCAATAACTTTTATGAAGGATTTGCTATAAGAATAGCAGTTACAGTATAAATAAAATACAGTATAAAGAAGAAACACGTAGAAAAAATGAGATATACAAAAATTATCACCATGTCAGTTAATAGTTGGGTAACCTTTAGCAGGAATTACGGCTTTACAATGTCTTCCCATGGAGTGAACCAAGACTTTTAGTTCTGCAGCTGTTATAATGTGAGACCAAGATTGATTGAATGATTGCTTCTATTAACTGGGTTTTATTGCTGGGTTGCTTCTGATTAACAAGTTTCTTTAGTTGGCTTCATAGATTTTCAATTACGTTAAGGTCTGGGCTATTCCCAGGCCATTCCAGCAGTGGAATAGGATTGTCTTGAAACTCCCACCCAAAAAAGTGGTATTATTAGCGATCAAACCTCAAAAATACACTTTTCCCAGAAGGTTTCCACAATTTTGGCCGCTACTGTACACACACACACACACACACTAATTAACTGGTTTTACTGTTTAAACATTTTTGCTGAACTGTGGAATGTATGCTCAGAGTCATAAAGATTGAAATGGCATACAAGGGAAGGAAGGAAGGAAGGAAGGAAGGAAGGAAGGAAGGAAGGAAGGAAGGAAGGAAGGAAGGAAGGAAAGATAGCAACACCTACAATAAACCATTGTTTTTTTTTCTGTTTTTGTCCCTTTTGAATATATATTCACAATGCCAGCTTTGTTGCTTTGCTGGGAGTGTGTAAATGCTTGAAAAAAGAATCCATGATAAAAGTTCAATGTTTTCTCTTAAATGTGCCTTTTAAAATGGATTTGCTCTCACCATAGGAAAAGTTCATTATTCTAAAATCCCTGAGTATTCTGTTGGGAAAGGCAGGAAATCGAAAAAGCCTGTGAATAGTTCAATCCTGATTTATACATTAGCTCACAAACTGAGTATCAGGCCAGCCTGTGGCGATGGGGTTTTTCTCAAGACCTTTGGTTACGTCTCATGAATTCTATCTATTCCAAGCAAAGATGGCCGATTCCTTCTGGGCCAATAAGCGTCTTCATGATCTAATTGGTGGGAAAGATTCATTAGCAACCCAAACCTCCCCAGTCTGCCTCCTAGAAGGCACCCCTGCTGAATGGCGCAACCGTCTTTAGAATGCATGCCACCAACCACTCCATGGATCTGTGATTCATTGCTCTGTCAGCCATCTGAGATACAGTGTATGAAAATGCCATATAAATGCAAATCCGAATGCAAACACTGAATTCCCCTGTTGGGTTGTGATAAGGTGCTCATCTAGACAATATGTTATGATTTAAAAATGGAAAGTAATATCAGGGAAAATATGGGGGTGGGGGACAACCAGTAACAAGGACTTCAAAAAATTTTTGTATGTGTGTATGTATGCACACACACAACACACAGACATGTGCACTCTTATGTACTTTCATTCGACATGTCTAGATATTTTCCACATTGATCCTTAAATGTTGTCGTCTCCTTGCTTGCTGTATTATTGTGAGACTACACATCTCCAATTAATATTTCACATTAATTGCCTATTAAAATTGCACAGAAGTATTTTGAGACAATTTGAGGGATGATAGGATCAGCGTTTAGAAAGAGAATTGCTGAGGAATACATCGAATAGCTTCCCCTTTTTCCGTTGCTTGAAACAAACACACAAAAAAAGGCATATTTGAAGCTGCAGATAAGTATCACAAATAAAGAAGGAAGACTGGCACAATTATAATGGGAAATAAAAAAAGTTAAATGACAGTGGCAAGATCTCATACAAGATGCTTACAGTCCAAATTATTGCGCAGAATAGTGGAAAAAAATGCACATTCGATCAGGTTATTCCTTGAATGGATAAAGAAGTAAAACAATGAGATTAGCCCCTTTTCAAAGACAATTGCAGTCATTTACATTTTTGATACAAAACCCAGTGATTCTGCTTTGCCTCCACCTCTCATTTTTCTAATCCAATTTCAGCGTCAGTTTCACAATTCCTTTTTTTTGGAAAAGTCCATACATATTTTGTATGGACAAAAGATTTCTTACAGATTTCTCCTAAGGTATTGAGTTTTGCACTTTTTGTCTAATAGCCATTTTCTGCATATCATACGGGTGCAAGTTTACTCTTTGTCAACTGCATTACGGTATAGCACATAAGGGAAATGGGGGATTAGGTTGCAAAACTCAAAAATAGAAAAAAAATTCACCTGAGATCAATTCCCACCCCCCACCAGATGGGCCTCTGGTGGCTCAGCAGACTAAGTCTGTCTGTTATTAACACAGCTGCTTGCAATTACTGCAAGTTAAAGTCCCACCAGGCCCAAGGTTGACTCAGCCTTCCATCCTTTATAAGGTAGGTAAAATGAGGACCCAGATTGTTGGGGGAAATAAAGTTGACTTTGTATATAATATACAAATGGATGAAGACTATTGCTTAACACAGTGTAAGCCTACCTGAGTCTTCGGAGAAGGGCGGGATATAAATTCAAATAAAAAAACACCCAAAATAGATTTGCTTTACAATTCAGACCAAAGCAATATTCACCCCATGCCTGGCCAGTGGCCACTAACTCTTCTGAAAATCTTTTATGCTTGGTTCCAGGTCCCATTACAAAACTTGTGGATATTTTTCTTGAAGATTTATGCCATAAAACCTTGTGCGATTTATTCTGGGTCTCTAGCAGATTGGCGTTGAATGAGTACTAATACCGAATGATTGGCATGTTAGTGATGCACATAACTCAGTGCATGGTTTATATTCAAAGATCTCAAGTTTAAACTTTGCTATCTCCAGACAGAGTTAGAATGCTTAATGTTTGGAAGTGAGGAAGTGTAGCCTTCCAGGTAGTCCTGGACCTTAATGTATTGTCATTGGTCTCTCTGTGTAGTGTAGTATTTGTGTTCTTGCAGTGACTTCCAATGTAACTAACTAGATGCCTAGTTTTGTTGCTTTATAATGTACCCAAGCTGATGTATTGCCTTGGTTACTGTTGCTATGGAAGGAGTATCTGGAGCTAAAGCTTGGAAAATGAATGAGATATGGTAAAACAGCATCTAAATTGGCCAAAGGTCAATTAACTGAGATTGTAGCTAGAAGGTTTGTAAAAATTGTTCAAAGCTTCACTCCAGGATTTTTAGACAATAAAAGGGCACTTTGAACGAAGACAGTTAGTGGAGAGCAGTTGAGAACTGATTTTATGGATGAATGATGCAGAGCTTAGTCTTGAGACAAAATTGATGGAAACTCAAGAGGGACAATAAGAGGGAAGAAAGCAGTACTATGAAGTGATGGTGAAGCCTCAAGATAAGCAGTAGGGTTCAGGAGGAGGATGTCTATGGAAATAGTCTTCTCAGAGCTTTAGTAAAGAGCCTAGACATTGAGTTAAGTTAGAAACCAGAGAGAATCATTGATTCATGGGACTGGAAGGGACTTCGGAGGTAATGCAATCCAACCCCCTGCCCAAATCAGGATACCATCCAATGGTCATCCAATCATTTCTTAAAAACCTCCAGTGATGGAGCACTCAGAACTCCAGGAGGCATAAAATTCAATTGATTAATTGTTCTTACTGTCAGGAAATTGTTCCTTAGTTCTACGTTGGATCTCTGACAAGCTTCCATTCATTACTTCTTTCTTCTGGTGCTTTAGAAAATAAGTCAACTCCCTCTTCTCTGTTGATAGTCACTCAAGTACTAGAAGACAACTATCATGTCATCCTTAAACCTTCTCTTTGTTAGGCTAGACGAACCTAATTCCCTTAACTGATCATTGTACAATTTAGCCTCTAGATCTCTTATCATCTTTGTTGCTTTTCTCTACACTCTTTCTAGAACTCAGTATCTGTTTTACATCTTGGTGACCAGAATGCCAATCAAAATTCCAAGTATGGCTCAGGGGTGAAATCTGGTTTGGACCGGATTGGCCGATCTGGTAGCAATGGTGGTGGGTGGTTCAGTAGCAAAAATCCCTGCCCCCTCCCCATGCCCATCCAATCGCCTGCTTGCCAGCTTGCTGCTTCTTTTAAAAAATGCTTTTAAAAGTAAAAAAAAAAAAAGATTGCACGCCACAGCTGATCACCCCCCCCCCGCACGCTGTTCTACGGGTTATTTACAGGACTGCCTTCTGCCACCATTTGCCTCCCACCGACCCGTGCGCTCCCACAGAGAGGGCCTCCTCAGGGTGCCGTCAGCCGGACAATGTCGGCTGGCGACCCCAGGAGGGCCTTCTGTGGGGACCTCTGGAACGAACTTCCCCCAGGACTTCGTCAACTTCCTGATCTCTGGACCTTCCACCGCAAGCTGAAGATGTATTTATTCTTCCGCGCAGGACTGGCATAGAATTAGTTTTAATATTTGCAATTTTAAATGGGTTTTATGGTTTATGTATTTTAATTCAGGGGCCAAATTTAATAAGTTTTTTAGTACTGTTTTTATTTATATTGTATCTATTGATTGTTGATTTTATCTGGCTGTGCACCACCCTGAGTCCTTCGGGAGAAGGGCGGTATAAAAATTAAAATATGATTATGATTATGATTATGATTATTACTTATCAGATGCCTCCTTTTGGCGTGCATTGCACGCACACGCGCACCTTGCATTTGGTGTGCGGTGTGAACTGCACATGTGCACAGCCAGTGAACCAGTTCAGATTTCACGACTGGTGTGGATTTACTAGTGCAGTATATAGCAATGACTTAACATGATTTGATACTATCCCTCTGTTCATGCAGCCTAGGACTGCATTAACTTTTTTTTTTTTTTTTGGCAAGATGGAACAGGGAATAAGTTATTTTCCAGATATTTCAACCTTTGCTGAGTGAACTAGAGCTATTGGGAGATGTTGTTCAGCAACATTTGGAGAGAAGAAAATTCCCTACCTCATCTACAATGATGGAGCAGCTGATTGGTTAATAAAATACATAGAGCTTAGACCCCTTAAATAATAATTATCAAATGCCTCTCCAATACTTATACAATACACAAATTGTAATTCAGAACCTGCTTTACTTCTTTTGCTAGATATATATCCTGCCTTTCCTCCAAGAGCAGAAGCTGACATATAATCCCTTCTCTCCTGCTCTATTGCCGAGCATGACTAAAAGTTAGAGATTAGCCTAAAGTCACCCACTGATCATCCAAGACAAGAAATGAGACTTGATGGCTCAAGAAGACGGACACTGCAAAGACTATAGGAACCCTATTGTGGGGTACAGAAACAGAATCTTGAAAGCCTATCAGTGTATCCTCTACCTTCTCTTTATACCTAACAGAATCAAGGTGGAGTTGTCTTGAGTTTCTTTCTCACCCTTATTTCCTTTCCAGGACTAAGTTGACATTTACATTCTAACCTTTCACTCATCAAGGTTATATTCCCTATTCTTTTGCATCGTGGATCCAGTCCAACATTTTAATGCCTACATTATATACATATTGGCATCAAATGCCTTTCATCTGCAAAGGGTAAACTACTCGCTACTTGAAAAGTTCTCACAGTTCAGAGATGTCAGGGTTATATTCACACATTACATTTAAATAAGTCAGGTAAAGATTAGCAAGTGCGTTTGTAACAGACTAAGCTTATCATGTGTTAATTTTAGGTGGATGTTATGTGTATATCTGGTACAATATAATGGTATGTGAGAATGTCCTTGGGAAACAGAGACAAGAGACAGAGCCAAGGCTATGGTCAGATAAAAAGACTCCTGAGACCACAGCAGAAATTTGGGGTGAGTCCAGCAGCTCAAAAAAGACCTTGTCTAGTGTCTTGGGCTGCAAAGGCAAGGGGGGAGAAATGTATTTTCAGACAAGCAAGATTCTGTTAATGTAACCTTACAATAAAGTAGAATTAAGTCATCTGGGTGCCTCTCATGGCTGACCTGTAATGTGTTGTGACACTGTGTAGACAGTTACTTGATAGTTCAGTGAACAGTATAGACTTGAAAAATGAACTAATTCAGTATCCATGTTCATGTAGATAAAGGCCAAAAGCCCACCATTTTAAAACACATCATAGTGCTAATTTGATTAAAAAAATATTAATAAATTGAATGTTTAGTCCAAGGGCATTCAACATTTATCCAGCCAAGGACTCCAAATGGCCTTGAACTGATGTGCTAAAGTGACTTTCTCCTAGTGAGTAATCTCAAGAGAAGAAAAATAGAAGTGAGGACTACAGTAAATGTAATTGGTTGGTTGATTGTTAGATAAAAGGCTTCCAGTAATTATATATAGACACATGGAAATCAAATATCCTTAACGCAGTCCTATCAACAATGAATAACAAAAAGCTAATATAAAAGTAACATTCCTATTCCAAAGTAATGAGAAAATTCATTACTTCCTTATTGTGTAGTCTGGCCCATAGGATTAGAAAAACCCAGAATTATGATTCTTGGTAGTTTGGAAAACACACACACACACACACACACACACACACACACACACACACACCCCTTTGCATGCTGTGGTATTTCAGTATGAGAGATATCAGTGGCTATTATTTTAAAATGAAGTTTATCCCATGTAATTTTTTTTTTTTTGCAAGAAAGGATTTGCCATTATCTATACAACCTGTTTTCCCCTTTCTTCCCTTAGATGGTGCTAATGGGGTATGAACTACATAAAGCTGCTGAACATAAGTTAGGATGTGCAATGTATTTCTTATTGTTTGTTGAATATATACACACACAAAGAAGAAGAAAGGGGAGAAGGGGATGAAGAACGAGGAGAGAGAAGGAGGAAGAGAAGGAGAAGACGAAGACGAAGAAGAAGAGGAAGAGGAAGAAACATGTAGATAGGGATGAAAACAGTTCTTAATCTAAAAATGGGACTTTTTGCAAACTACAAACTCCACAAAGCAGCTGAAAAAGATATTGGCATCAATGAAAGCATCTATAAAATGGAAATTTTGTAGGCACATTCTTCCCAAGATTATCTGATAAAGAAATATCAGTGGGTTTCTAAATGATGAGAAACGGGGTGGATTAAGACTGAATGCATGAAAATGAAATAGCTGTTTAGGATGAAATATAGCCAGCCAGTGAGCTGGAAACATAATTAAATTTAAACTCAAGAAATAGATGATCAAAACCTTTTTTGTCATATGTTATGCCTTGGCAGCTGCTAATAAACACCAGAAGCTTTTAGCAAGACATATAGTAAAATAATATTTGTGATGTATCCGTGTGTGCACATGTTAAAATAACAGAAATTTTTATGTTGACTGTAAAGCATACTTTTTTTTTATGATCAATCACTGGGGCAAACAGAAGCTAAATTAAATAGAAGCAAAACAAAGATAAATTTCACAAAACCAAAACCAAAAAAGGGCACACAGATACTGCATTTATGACACCTTTCTGTCAAAAACATCCTGGCAGTTCCAAACTCAAATAATTCTATTCATTTCTCCCTAGCAGAGATTGACATATGGTGTCAGGAGGTCTCTGAAAAACTCTGGGAGAAAATGGGTACCACCAGCAGAGGGGAGCAAAACAGGGCAAAACTAGGAGAGGAAACAGAAACCAATGTTTCCAAACTTGTTCATTCCTAAGGATAACTTCATTCTGCCACTCTAGAATCAAGGCCTTAACCTCCGTTTCTTTGCTTTCTTTCAAGCAAGAAAAACCTTTTCCACATGAAAAGCTCCAGGAATAGCTTAGCAAATGACGGAAACCAGATTGTCCCTCCTTCTATAATGCCATTGGAGATTCCTGGAAGATGATTTGCATTTCATTTGAGGGATCTCTTTGATAAACTGTTATCCCTCAACTTACTTTCCTTTTTTTAAAAAAACAACAACAACATTTGGGGGCATATCAAATCCTCCATTGCTTTTAGGCAGCGGTGAAATCCATTTTTTTTTTACTACCGGTTCTATGGGTGTGGCTTGGTGGGCGTGGTGTGGTTTGGTGGGCGTGGCAAAGGAAGGATACTGCAAAATCTTCATTCCCACCCTACTCTGGGGCCAGCCAGAGGTGGTATTTGCTGGTTCTCTAAACTGCTCAAAATTTCCGCTACCGGTTCTCCAGAACCTGTCAGAACCTGCTGGATTTCACCCCTGCTCCCAAGGTACTGTATATTTGTCAAGGTAGGTTATAGCTTTAGCCCAATGAAATTCTGTCTATTAAGTAAGGATCAGGATTTGAGTGGATCTCACTTTGTCATATTTGTCCTTAGGCCTGATATTTCCATTCTCCTGAATGGAAATATCCTAAATATCCATCCATATTTATTACTTGATTTTTCTAGAGAGGTGTTAAGATAGTTACTGCATAGCACTTGGCTTTCTTTCTTTCCCAAAATGAACTCCGAATGACGTTGTAGGATGATTTGAAATTAAGGAACATTTACTTCAATCAGAGAGAATGGTACTTTTCTTTCTTCTTTTATTTCTGCCGTGCCTCTTGAAAGAGAGAGAGAGAGAGAGAGAGAGGGAGAAAGAGAAAGAGCAAGGATAATGGTAAGCCTTGATTGTGGCACTTCTCTGATTGTGCTTTCTTATGAAGTCCCATATTTGGGTGCTCCTGTTACTTAGAATGGCTCATTCTCACTTCCCAGGCTACATTTTATGTTGGTTTTTTGCAAGAAAAGGCATCTTTCATTTTGCTTTCCCCCAAATTCATCTTTAGCTTACTTTAATGGTGACAGCTTATGACTGTCACAGGAAATGGATGCTTCAAGTTGAAAAGCAAGAAGAACATACATTTTCCTTCAGGCTGACTTGTCATAATATTAGAGATTTTTATGTTGATTTGCTTGGTCTGAATTCTCTGCTCTGAAAACTTCTGGCTTTCACCCCACAACTTATAAGATGAAATTCCTTTGAGTTAAGCGATTTCATAGAATGTCCATCTCATTTTATTGGCTATCATTCAGAAGCGGTTTGTCACGGATACTTTTTAGAATGCTTTATTTGCTTTCTGGTCTGTACTTCTAGCATATCCCATCCAATTGCTAAACAAGATGAACCTTGCTTGGTTTTTTCAGATTCAGCTAAGAGCAGTTTGCTTCTGCTAACATCTGTACATTCACTGTTTATACTAGTCCAGACCTCTGGCAAATACCTGCTATCTGAAATTAATAATGTGTTGTGAGCACAAGAGCAAAAGAAATGTTCATGTTTTCATTCCACCACAAAATCCTAAAGGGTTCTAATTAGGTAGAAATTGCTTGGATGCAGTGGCAGTGTTCAGAAATCCAATTGTTTCTATGGTTGCCTGCTAATATACAATAAAAGATAAAGGTAAAGGTTCCTCTCCCACATACGTGCTAGTCATTCCCGACTCTAGGGGGTGGTGCTCATCTCCGTTTCAAAGCCGAAGAGCCAGCACTGTCCGAAAACGTCTCCGTGGTCATGTGGCCGGCATGACTCAATGCCAAAGGCGCATTGATGCCAATGCCAAAGGCGCAATGCCAAAGGCGCATTGCCAACGCTGTTCCCTTCCCACCAAAGGTGGTCCCTATTTTTCTACTGGCATTTTTATGTGCTTTTGAACTGATAGGTTGGCAGAAGCTGGGACACGGCACTAGGGATTCGAACCGCTGAACTGCCAACCTTTCAGTCAACAAGCTCAGTGTCAGGGTTCCAAGTAACATACCCGTAGCAAACAAAACTCTGAGGCAAGCAAATTCCTCAAAGAATAGGTTTATTGGACATGTCATATTAGCACGAGCTGGTGAAAACCAACTCCGAAAATTCCCTCAGTTTTCCTGGTTAAACCAGTTTCCCTGGTTAAAAGTGAAAGTTTGTCACTTTCTCAAAACAATCAGTCATATGGTCCAATCGGGGTATTGTCCAGTTACTAGGTGACTGCAGTCCCCTCTTTCTGAGCACCTGCAAAAATGTCCTTGGTTTCCACGAGAAAGTATTTTGTTTTGGCTACAACACTCCAACAATCTGTATTCCCCACCCCCCGCTCCATATCCCTCTGCCCTGGTATGTCAGCTCTGAAGTCTCAAAATGGCCTCAGTCAGGCCAGCTTCAGGGTTGACAGATCATTGTTTAGCAGCTGTTTAAAGTTATGATGGGAGCTGAAAGAGGTATCTTATGCCAATCCTCACCTTTACAACTGTTGCAGCATCTCTGCAGTCATGTGATCAAAATTTCAGAACTTGGCAACTGGCATGTACTTACAATGCCTCCCCCATCAGTCATGCAATTGCCATGTATGACCTTCCCAGCTGTTCCTATCAGCAGAATCAATGGGGAAAGATGGATTCGTTTAACCACCACAGCAAAAAAAGTTTGTAAATTTGGGCATGTAGAATAGAATAGAATAGAATAGAATAGAATAGAATAGAATAGAATAGAATAGAATAGAATAATAGAGTAGAAAATATAGAATAGAATAGAATAGAATAGAATAGAATAGAATAGAATAGAATAGAATAGAATAGAATAGAATTTTTTTATTGGCCAAGTGTGACTGGACACACAAGGAATTTGTCTTGGTGCATATGCCCTCGGTGTACATAAAAAGAAAAGATACATTCATCAGGAAACGTAAGGTACAACACTTAATGATAGTTATAGGGAACAAATAAGCAATCGAATTATACTAGGAAACAATATCAATATAAATTGTAAGGATACAAGCAATAAAGTTACAGTCATGCAGTCATAAGTGGGAGGAGATGGGTGATAGGAACAATGGGAGGATTAATAGTAGTGCAGACTTAGTAAATAGTCTGACAGTGTTGAGGGAATTAATTGTTTAGCAGAGTGATGGCCTTCGGGAAAAAACTGTTCTTGTGTCTAGTTGTTCTGGTGTGCAGTGCTCTATAGTGTCGTTTTGAGGGTAGGAGTTGAAACAGTTTATGTCCAGGATGCAAGGGGTCTGTAGATATTTTCACAACCCTCTTTTTGACTCGTGCAGTATACAGGTCCTCAATGGAAGGCAGGTTAGTAGCCATTGTTTTTTCTGCAGTTCTAATTATCCTCTGAAGTCTGTGTCTGTCTTGTTGAGTTGCAGAGCCAAACCAGACAGTTATGGAGGTGCAGATGACAGACTCAATAATTCCTCTGTAGAACTGGATCAGCAGCTCCTTGGGCAGTTTGAGCTTTCTGTGATGCCTTACTTAACAACCACATCTCTTAGTGACCAAAGTTCTGGTCTCAACTGTGGTTGTAAGTCGAGGACTTCCTGTAGTGGAAAACAAAAGGGGTAGCCTTGAGAAATATCTGTGAACAAGAGAACGATCAGATAAACAAAACTTCAATCCAAACCAAGCAATTTGCAAGAATGTCTTAGACAGTCTCCCCACTGCTTCATTCTCACTAAAATAAAAAGGAAGAGAAGCGCCTTGAGACTTGTAAGCATAAATTACTATAGCAACTCTAATAAAAGTAGTTTTAGAACTTTATGTTTCTGTTTCTTAGTCTGGGCTAACTGCTAGGAAAGCTTGTACTTAGATATTTTTTAGAGAACTTTCAGATAGAAACTACATAAATGGGGCAAAATGTTAAATTAAAAAAAAAGGATGGAAAGGAAAACTGAATAGAAATAAAACGTCGAAGTGGACACGCAGGTCTATCGAAAAATCACTTACACCAACCAATATTATATTTACAGTGTTGTGAGCACAAGAGCAAAAGAAATGTTAATGTTTTCGACCACAAAATCCCAAAGGGTTCTAATTAGGTAGAAATTGCTTGGATGCAGTGGCAGTGTTCAGAAATCCTCTTGTTTCTAACAGAGTTGGAAGAGACCTTGTAGGTCATCTAGTCCAACCCCCCCTCCCCAAGCAGGAGACTCTACACCATTTCTGACAAATGGCAGTCCAATCTCTTCTTGAAAACCTCCAGTGATGAAACTCCCACAACTTCTGAAGGCAACTTCTGTTTCATTGGTTGATTGTTCTCACTGTCAGAAAATTTCTCCTTATTTCCAGGTTGAATCTCTCCTTGATCAATTTCCATCCATTATTCCTTGTCTGGTCTTCAAGTTCCTTGGAAAATAGCTTGTCCCCCTCCTCTCTGTGACAGCCCCTCAAATATTAGAAGACTGCTATCATGTCTCCCCTGGTCCTTCTCTTCACTAGACTAGCCATGCCAAGTTCCTGAAACTGTTCTTTGTATGTTTTAGCCTCCAGTCCCCTAATCATCTTGGTTGCTGACTTCTGGAGTTCTTGGTGTTGGAAAGGAAGCAAGGAAAAATGAAATCTGGAGGACTAGTGTCCTACCAATAATGGAGAATATTTGTAGCTCAGGGTTGTACCAAAGCAACCACCCAGCCTCTAACAATAAAAGCTGTGAAAGAACACCTTTCAGATGAGTACAAACACACTGCAGCAACCCAGAACTTCAGAAAAACGAAAGAGATCTACACAACAACTTCCAACAAATGGATGGGCATGCAACTTCATCAAAATGTGTGTAACCATTCAACCCAATAAAGCAGAACCAACACAAGGATAGCACTGCCATGTATCAAAAACATCTCAGAAACAACCAACGGACTATTACAACCACATGGTATTTTTTTTTATTTATTTGCATTTATATCCCGCCCTTCTCTGAAGACTCAGGGCGGCTTACACTGTGTTAAGCAATAGTCTTCATTCTATTTGTATATTATATACAAAGTCAACTTATTGCCCCCCCAACAATCTGGCTCCTCATTTTACCTACCTTATAAAGGATGGAAGGCTGAGTCAACCTTGGGCCTGGTGGGACTTGAACCTGCAGTAATTGCAGGCAGCTGTGTTTATAACAGACTGTCTTACCAGCCTGAGCCACCAGAGGCATCAGCACACAAGCCAACTAGTGCCCTCCAAAGTATTGTAGGTAAACTAAAAGACCCAGCAGACATAGAAGAAAGAACAGAGGTCATCTACAACATACAATGAAAGGATGGCAAAAGCCACAGGATGGGACAAACAGGCAGACTAGCAGAGTACATCCATGAATACTGAGCACTCAGAAGACACAATGAAAACTCCTTAATTTTACAATGTATGGACAGACTTAACCATAGTTTGGATTAGAAAATTGTGCCCATACTAGACCAAGTCCAAAAATGCTAGAGAAGTCTTGGAAGCCTGACACGCTGACAAATTGGCCATCAATAGGCCAATGTTGGCCCAAAGGGGACAATCAACAACAAAACAAAAATGGTACAAAAAGAATCAAATATTCCCAACCTCATCAACACCCAGTTGAGCAGAGAATAACACAAAGATTAAGATTGGAACAACAATCAAGAAGTAAACAATGTCTTAACTAAGGAACTGCTAAACAAGCCAACAGTAAATAGGACACTAAAAGGGCCATTGAGACAATCCCCACCAACACTGACAGAGCAAGCCATAATATAAATATAAAATGACAACAAACCCCACATCACTGGAGGCTTTTAAGAAGAGACTAGACAGCCGCTTGTCTGAAATGGTATAGGTTCTCCTGCTTGAGCAGAGGGCTGGACTAGAAGACCTCCAAGATCCCTTCCGGCTCTATTCTTATTCTTATTCTTATTCTTATTCTATTCTATTCTATTCTATTCTATTCTATTCTATTCTATTCTATTCTATTCTATTCTATTCTTTCATGATGAAACTACTATTTTGGGTAATTAAACTTCTGCAAGAAAACCACCAAGCTCAAAAGGCTCTGAAAACCCATCAGAAATAAAACATCAGTAACATACACACACAACGGGTTCTTCAAAGGGGCATTTTGCTTCAATTCTGCTTGAAGCAAAACAACCCCAGAAAACAGAATCAAAGCCATGATGCTACCTAGTAGCTGGGCAAAGTGAAGGCAAGACAAAATCCAGTCCAGAATTCAAGTTATCAAAGACAAACATAGCACAAGGTAAGGCAGCAACAGAGAAGCGTGGTCTTTGCAATTAGGAGTCCAGAACCAGAAAATTCTAAAAGTTAGTCTGGGTCATAAGCTGAGAGTCAAGAAGCAAAGCAGGACCCAGCAATAGATCTGACTTTGGAAAGAATAGATCTGACATTGCTTGCATACAACGATCCTTCAGATGGTCTTTGCAGAGCCCTATTTGGGTAAGGAATAACTGCTTTTGCTAAGACATTATTTAAGCTAGGCAACAATGATGCTTAGGATTTCTGATGCTGTGATCTAGCTGGCAATAGTTCTAGGGCCGTGATGGCAAACCTATGGCACGCATACCATATCCATGCCATGTGCGACATTGCCCGTTCCTCTTCTGGGTTTCTGGCACGCATGTGCGTACGATGATCAGCTGGCCTTTGTGTGTGTGGCAGTGCTGGAAACAGAAAGAACTGGTCTTCCGTTTTCCTGTGGGAGGATGCGCGCTGGCCATCATGCATACCAAAAACCCAGAAGAGTAGCTGGCCGGTGCACATGTGCATGCCAGAAACAGGAAGTTCATTTCTGGGCACATGCATGCACCCTGGGCAGCTCCTCTTCTGGGTTGTGACCCAGACAACCACACACATGCATGCTCCATCGCTGGAGTGTTCGCCGTCGCTGTTCTAGGACAACAGGTGAGATAGCTCTAGTTCAGGGGTCTCCAAATGTGGCAAACTTTAAGATTTGTGGACTTCAATTCCCAGCGTAGCATAGTTGAGAAATTCTGGGAGTTGAAGCCCAGAAGTCTTAAAGTTGCCAAGTTTGGAGATCTCTGTTTGAGGTTAACCATTAAATTAATCTTAAATGCTCTGTGCCTATTCATTCTAAGTAACATCTTCTATAAAGATTTGTTGTTTTTCCTTCTTAGAGGACCACAGATAGACGCGAGACTGTATTAAACCAGATGAAGATTGCAGGAGCACAGTATTCTGAACAAATGTAACGTATAGAGAAGCACCGCTCCAAATCTTCAAATTAAACTTCTGTCAGAGACACAAAAGACCCAGAGGATTAACAGGACACACTTGATTAAGCATCTCAGTCTTGATAACATCATTGTAGGCTGCTGAACTGGTACTTAGACTATGGGTAGTTAATTATGTTAGCTTGGATAAAAATGGTCCTAGAAAACTTGATTTCTTGTAACCCTTAGTTCTGCTCACCCGCCAGGATGTCATCATGTCCCATTTTTGACCCTTTGTGCACATGCAGAAGGCTCTGTGAATGCACAAAAGAGGTGCACACACTCCCACTCCTGATCCGGTAGCGAAGGTAAGTGCATTTTACTCCTGGATTAAAGGATCATTTCCAGGACAAGCAATAAAGAAAAATGGATTCGTTCCAAGAAGGCGGTCACCTGCGTATGGCCAGATTGGGGAGGGGAGACCCCCCCTCTTTTTATCGCTCCCTCTACCCCAAGTTGCTTTAAACAACTTTAGATTTACACACACACAACTGCAGGAAATTGCAGAGTCTCTCGAGAATGCTATATAGGAATTATTTCCAAGACTTTCGATCAACTCTGGGATCAAAAAGAATGAAAACTATGAACGCAACCCTAGGATTTTGAGATGGTCTGAAAATGAAAGGAGAAAAAAAATGAGGAAGGATTGAAATAAATAACCACCTATGAATGACAAATACTACTATAGTTTTGAGAAAACTGGTAAGGTGGATGGCCATTTATTGTAGAAATGAGTCCTTTTCTTTTACTTTTCCTCCCTCATTTTATCTTGATTCCAGTTGAGGATACAATTTCTACAATCTGTAGCTCAGAAAGAGAAGTTCTCTGCCACAGCAGGGTCAATATTTTTTTATTTTGTCACAACAGTATACACAAACATTGTCATAGATAAAAACAACACATCATGAATGAAATTTATATATATATATATATATATAAGTAAAAGTATGCAACAGCTATATTAATTTGATATAATGAAGGGAACAATAGGACAGGAATGATAGGCACTATTGTGCTCTTATGCATGCCCCTTATAGTCCTCTTAGGAATGGGGTGAGGTCAGTAGTAGACAGTTTTTGGTTGAAGATTTTGGGATTTTGAGTAGAGACTATGGAGTCAGGTAATGAATTCCAAGCGTTAACAACTCTGTTACAGAAGTCATATTTTCTGCAATCAAGTTTGAAGCGGTTGACATTAAGTTTGAATCTATTGTTTGCTCTTGTATTATTGTGATTGAAGTTGAAGTAGTCTTTTACAGGAAGGATATTGCAATAGATGATTTTGTGTGTTAAACACAAGTCATGTCGAAGTCGACGGAGTTCTAAATTTTCTAATCCCAGGATTTCAAGTCTGGTGGTATAAGGTATTTTGTTGTTTTCGGAGGAGCGAAGAACTCTTCTAGTAAAATATTTCTGGACTCGTTCAATTGTATTAATGTCAGAGATGTGGTATGGGTTCCAGACGGATGAGCTGTATTCAAGAATATGTCTGGCAAATGTTTTGTATGCTCTAGTTAGTAGTGCAAGTTTTTTGACAAGAAGCTGCGTAAAATTAGGTTTACAATTCTTAGAGCCTTTTTTGCTATGTAGTTGCAGTGGGCTTTGGCATTTAGGTCATTTGATATGAAAACTCCAAGATCTTTGACAGGGTGGAGGTCATCAGTACTTTTGCAAATTTCTGGATTCTCTCACAATGGTAGCTGGTTGGTGATGTTTTAAGTACCCAAGCAATAGCATTTCTTTGCTTAAAATTTGAGATCTTAGCATCTACATTCCTGTCACCCATAATCTGAGTGGGCAGATTTGGGAAACAGTAGAAAAAGTGTTTTCACTAATTGACCAGATTGTTCATCTGCTTCTCATTTATTCATCAATCAAACTTTTGCTTTAGATGGGCTGCAATATCGCTTAAATTTTTCCCCAGTAATGAGCCATTTGTGCTATTGGGGCCAACTGTTTTCATTTGAACATTTTCCAATCCTCAGAAGTCAAATCTCTGTAGCTGAAGAATGGACCCCGAAATTCTTATTATTCCAGAATTTCTAATACAAGAAGAAAATCACCAACCTAAGGAGGTTCTTTTGTTTTTCTCCAACTCTGAGGATCTTCACACTAAAGACTCATGAGCATTCTTGCCCTTTGGACACCAACAGTCAGCCAAGGTCTAAGTAAATTCTTGTCAGAAATGATCAGGCTGAGCTTGAAGGAAGGGTCAAGCACGTTATCAGTCTCAAGTCCCTTTGCCTTCACAAGATATTTAAGTCCAGCTCACCTTGAATTTTGTTGAGTCTTCCCTACCACCATTTGCCTTGACTGTTAGTAGTTTAGATCCTTGTAGACAACTAGCATGGAATAATCTTGTACTCATTTGAACATCCTTGGTTCCTGATTTCTTGCGTTTGACACCTTCTCGGTACCAGTGCCTGTCCATTAGAAAGAGATTCCTCCCAGCTTCAGATGACTCCCACTCTGCTGTCACTTTAGAAGAGCCATGAAGTTCTTTTTCTTTGAAGCAGGATTAGCGCTCCAGTCTCAATTTAGGGTTCCGTTGAGTTTGCTCATGCAGAATCAATGTTGGTTTTCTCCTTTTATAAGATCATTAACATCAGTCACACGTGAAATGCTCCGGATTGCTTCCTACACATGGAAGACTTGCCTTGCCTCAACCCAAACTTTGTCCTACTTTGGCTCATCTACCCTTTGCCTTACACCATCTTGTCAGATTGTGGAGTTCCTGGTGCATTCTGAACTTGCTTCTTTACTTGGAAACATTTCATTGCCCTATTAGATCACAAAAATAAGAATGACAGTGGGGGTTTCTGCTGATTTATATATAGTAAACCCCACACTCATCTACACTGGTGATATTTACCCTGATGATAATGAAATATCTGTAAGCAAAAAGCCAAGCTCAGAGAGCATCAAGATTCTTCTCTGTTGTCATATTACGTTAGAATAACTGCAATTAGTTTGAACCTATTACATAAACTGGTATAGCTCTTATTGAACTCTTTTACTGAGTTTACATATGAAGAACAGTTGCAGGATTTGGGTATGGCTAGTCTGGAGAAGAGAAGGATTAGGGGTGACACAAGAGTGGTATTCCAGTATTTGAGGGCCTGCCACAAAGAAGAAAGTACCAAAGGGCAAGACAAGAAATAATGGATGGAAACTTATCAAGGAGAGAAGCAACTTGGAATTAAGGGGGAACTCCCTAACAGTGAGAACAATTTATTTATTTATTTATTTATTTATTATTTAAATTTTTATACCGCCCTTCTCCCGAAGGACTCAGGGCGGTTTACAGGCAGATAAAATAAACAGTACTATTACAAAATAAATACTATTAAAATACCACTAAAAAACTTATTCAATTTGGCCGCAATTAAAATTTAGCAAATAATAAAACCCATTAAAAACCCATTAAAAACCCATTTAAAACCCCTTAAAACCCACGAATTTAAAAACTAATCCAGTCCTGCGCAGATGAATAAATGTGTTTTAAGCTCGCGACGGAAGGTTCGGAGGTCCGGAAGTTGACGAAGTCCTGGGGGGAGTTCGTTCCAGAGGGTGGGAGCCCCCACAGAGAAGGCCCTTCCCCTGGGTGTCGCCAAACGACACTGTCTCGCTGACGGCACCCTGAGGAGTCCCTCTCTGTGAGAGCGCACGGGTCGGTGAGAGGTATCCGGTAGCAGTAGGCGGTCCCGTAAGTAACCCGGCCCTATGCCATGGGCGCTTTGAAGATGTTCACCAAAACCTTGAAGCGCACCGGAAGGCCACAGGCAGCCAGTGCAGTCTGCGCAGGATAGGTGTCACACGGGAGCCACGAGGGGCTCCCTCTATCACCCGCGCAGCTGCATTCTGGACTAACTGAAGCCTCCGGATGCCCTTCAAGGGGAGCCCCATGTAGAGAGCATTGCAGTAATCCAGGCGAGACGTCACGAGGGCGTGAGTGACCGTGCACAGGGCATCCCGGTCTAGAAAGGGGCGCAACTGGCGCACCAGGCGAACCTGGTAAAAAGCTCTCCTGGAGACGGCCGTCAAGTGATCTTCAAAAGACAGCCGTTCATCCAGGAGGGCGCCCAGGTTGCGCACCCGTTCCATCGGGGCCAATGACTCGCCCCCGACAGTCAGCCGAGGACTCAGCTGACTGTACCGAGATGCCGGCATCCACAGCCACTCTGTCTTGGAGGGATTGAGCCTGAGCCTGTTTCTCCCCATCCAGACCCGTACGGCTTCCAAGCACCGGGACAACACTTCGATAGCTTCGTTGGGGTGGCCCGGTGTGGAAAAGTACAGCTGGGTGTCATCAGCGTACAGCTGGTACCTCACACCGAAGCCACTGATGATCTCACCCAGCGGCTTCATAAAGATGTTGAACAGAAGGCGAGAGGATCGACCCCGCGGCACCCCACAAGTGAGGTGTCTCGGGCCGACCTCTGCCCCCCTGTCAACACCGTCTGCGACCGATCGGGGAGATAGGAGGAGAACCACCGATAAACGGTGCCTCCCACTCCCAATCCCTCCAACCGGCGCAGCAGGATACCATGGTCGATGGTATCAAAAGCCGCTGAGAGGTCTAATAGGACCAGGGCAGAGAAGCATCCTCTATCCCTGGCCCTCCAGAGATCATCCACCAACGCGACCAAAGCTGTCTCAGTGCTGTAACCGGGCCGGAAGCCAGACTGGAACGGTCTAGATAGACAGTTTCACCCAGGTGTAAGGAAAACTGATATGCCACCATACTCTCTACAACTTTCGCCGCGAAGGGAAGGTTGGAGACCGGACGATAATTACCTAAAACAGCCGGGTCCAGGGAAGGCTTCTTGAGGAGGGGTCTCACCACCGCCTCTTTCAAGGCGGTCGGAAAGACTCCCTCCACCAAGGAAGCAATCGTAATAGCCTGGAGCCAGCCTCGTGTCACCTCCTGAGTGGCCAGTACCAGCCAGGAGGCACGGGTCCAGTAAACATGTGGTGGCATTCAACCTCCCCAGCAACCTGTCCATGTCCTCGGAGCGACAGGGTCAAACTCATCCCATAAAATGTCCCCAAGACCACCCTCAGCCGCCTCACCCACGCCACTGCAATCTTGGTCTAGGCCTCCCGGTTGAACGATTTTATCGTATAGATAACCGTTAAACTCCTCAGCACGTCCCTGCAGCGGGTCATCCCGCTCCCCCTGATGTAAGAGGGAGCGAGTCACCCGAAACAGGGCGGCTGGGCGGTTATCTGCCGATGCAATGAGGGAGGAGGCATAGCTACGCCTCGCTTCCCTCATTGCCACTAGGTAAGCCCTAGTATAGGACTTCACTAGTGTCCGATCATTAATGTTTTGTCTTCAGAAGTTGTAGATACTTCATCACTGGAGGCTTTTAAAAAGAGATTGGTAGGGTCTCCTGCTTGAGCAGAGGTTTGGACTAGAAAATCTCCAAGGTCCCTTCCAGCTCTGTTCTGAATTTGAATTTGAGTCCCTATCACAGACTAAAGCAGGGGTCACCAACCTTTTGGACCTCAGGGACCACTAAATTCATAATTTTAAATCCCGTGGACCACTAATATAATCTGCTTAATGACCAGCTGGGTGGGCATGGCTAGGTGTCATGTGACTGGGTGGTCATGGCCAACTTGATATCACTCACATTGAGTGGCACCTCGCCGACCTCTTCTCGCCCCTCTCCTCCCAGCCGCTCCTCGCCTGCCTTCCCGGGCTCCTCAGGGCCCCAACAGGAAGCAGTTGTTGGAGCTAAGCAGCCACCATGAGAAAAGTTGGCAAAACATCTGGCTTAGTTCAAATTGGATCTGACTGAGAAGGAGGCTCAGTAGAAGCACCTCACTGAGGACTATGAGCATAGGCTTTCCAAGCAGAGGGAAGATCTGTGGGAGTGCAAGGTCAGGTACTGGTGCTTGGAGGCTCAGCAGGCTGAGATGGTCAGCCAGTTCCAAGCCATGATACAGTCCCACTGGAACAAGGCCCTCCAGCTCTTCGCCACCAGCAGCACTTCCCTCCAGCCTTTGCCCAAAACCCTGCACTAGGAGGCTGAAACAGACCCCAAGTTTGAATTTCTGCCCCCCCTCCAACCCACACAAAAGGACCCCAAAGGGGGAGACTCTCTGCAGTAAAACAAGCATTCATTGCACATATCCAGCCCAGGGGCCGTAGTTTGAGGACCTGTTGTGATTCCAGCCCCCGAACCTGGCCCCATGCCCAAAAGTGACTCAGAAAGGTGAGGGGGAAGGGCCGGTAAGGCTTACCTCAGGAGCACCGATTCCTGTGGCTCGGTTCCAGGAGCCAGAACCAGACCCGTCAGAGGACGTAATGAGGCCGTCATCCCCTGATTCCTCCCTTCCCCAGGCTACACCTTCAGACCCAGCTGATAATAATAATCAAGCTTGGCTTTACCCGCGCTTCACAAGATTAGAGAGGTGGTGTCATCAAAAGGAAGGAGCTTTGGGACTGCTCTCACTCCACGGGAAGCAAAAGTTTAGCTGAACCGTTTCAAAAAGAGCTGAAAGTCTTGCTTCATGAGTTATTTGTTTGAACTTTGGCAGGCAGCTGCGATTTCTCTGCCAGGACTGATAAGAGCCATGAATCCACTGGCTGAAGGCCAGCTCGTGGGTCTGAAGTGGGGAAGGAGACAGAACAGGACCCCTGATTTATTTTATTTTTTTAATAAAAAAGTTTTATTTCCATTTTCCAACAACCTATTCAATATACAATCTCTTATTCAACATTAGTCATTAACTTTCATTCATTACTTATTCGGACCTGCCCAGCTACCACTTCCTTCTTTAACACAACCTTTCCTCCTCCCTTCTCTACTTTCTTCTACTTTCTTCACCTTCCTCTCCTTCGCTTTTCTACTTCCTCTCCTCCTTCCCCACTCTTCTCTTCCACCCTTTCTAACCCTCTCTCTTTCCCCTTTCTTCTTCCTCTCCTTTTCCCCTCTTCTACCTCTCTCTTTCTTACCTACTTTCTTCCTTTACTCTCTCCTCTCCCTTTCCATTCCCTTCTAAAATGGCAGCTGAGCAGCCCCGATTTCATTTCAAATTATTTCTATTTCTTAATTACATATCTTCAATCATTCCTTTACATTGATCCTTCATCTTCCGCCTCTTCCCCTCCCTCCCCCCTCCCAGCCCCCCGATACTTCCCAGAACAAAGTACAGGGTATAAAATTAACAATCATAAATTAAAATACAACATAAGTCATAATCCATAGTCACTCCTCTCTCTAAGACCTTAACTCCCCTTCCAGAAACAAAAAAATACATTCTTCTTCCAGTCCATTATATATCAGTCCATTCCACTCCTAAAATCTTCAGAATCTTCCAATTAAATTAGTATTTCCAGTTCATCAATAAAATACATAGTTTTTAATATCCAATTTTCATCGATTAAGACCAAATATATATCAATCCATTCCACTCCTGAAGTCTTCAGAATCTTATAGTATTTAATATCCAATCTTCATCGATCAAAACCAAGACGATATTCCATCTTCCAGTATTCATCAGAAATTCTTTTATAATATATCTTTCTTCCTTAAACAGTCTCCCAAATATAATTCATATTTCCAACTTAAATTCTTAAATTTTTATCCAATCTCCAAAAATAAACAATATTCTATCTTCCCTTATCTTTAATATCACATACATAAATCAAATAACATTGCTAATATTAATATTTTTCAATTTACCTTACATCTGTCAAATAACATTATTAAAATTATACCTATAACTTATATCCAAAATATATCAATTATAACAATTAAATTCTATTTAACCAAATACCAACATTACATCCATAATCCAAATTCATAAATTTTTCTATCTGTCCTCCAAAATTAAACAATATTTCATCTTCCCATTCCTTTATACCTCACATATATCAAATAGTAACACCTTATACCCAAAATAGATCAGTTATAAAAATTTATATATATATTAAAAAACAACATCAAAATCACATCTTAAGCATTCTCCTTCCTCTTGTCTTCTATCTTACATATTTTTCACCATCTACTCACCAATTAGCGTAACATCTAACAATAAAGAATTTCCAATCTTTAATATATTGGTGTAAAAATCTCTTGTTTAAAAACTTATTAAGAAAAGATAAGCCTCCAAAAGTTCCTATAAAAAAATTTTTTTTCCCCATATTTGAACTGAAGAAGTTTCCAAGATTTTAGTAATTAATTCTGTTTTCTTAAGAGCCATTTTTAACCTGTAAAATCTACCAAAAAGAGAAAAAAAATTCAATAAACTTTTCTTCTTAAACATTATGATAAAGAAAAAGGTAAAAAGAAAAAATAATAATTAACAATTCTTATTCATTCCATTTAAAAAAGTAGCTTATTATGTTCTTCTTATACGTTCCACGCCACAGGACCCCTGATTTAGTGGAATATAAAAAAATGCAAATAATTTTTCTGGGGACCACCAAAATTTTCTCACGGACCACCAGTGGTCCACAGACCACCAGTTGGGGACCGCTGGACTAAAGCATATCTGGCCCAATTCAGCATGGGAAGAAAACACAAAAGCATGTGAAGTATTCAACTACACCCAATATGCACCACATTTCCAGTACAAATGATATACCTCCTCTTGTTTTATTGGTGCACAGACAGATGTGCGAACGACAAATGTTATGATGATTTTAGCCCTGAAAGCCGAGCATGCATTTTTAATTTTTTATCTGAAGATCTTCTGCTGGGGAGAAAATGGAAATTTATACGGGCCCTGCATTATGTATTCTCTGCCAAACGCTGAGGTTTCTCTTTTGAGATTTGATTTTCATCTGCATCAGCAATCAGACCATGTCACATCCCACTGAGGCACAAGGAAAGAAAGCCAACCCACCCCACAACTTGACAGAGTATTTATCATAAATCTACCATAGTGAAGTGGCAGGTCACAAACACAAACTGGGCTTTACTTATCAAAACAACCAGTGGAGGAATGAGAGATCAACAGCATAGTCGTAACTTTGGCATTTATTCTCAGTAGACCATGCCAAAGATAAATCAATATCCCCAGGGCCTAGCAAAGCAATGGGACCGAGTCAGATCTGTGTGGGTTGCTGTTTTGCCAATGGAGTCCAATAAAATTCCAATAATAACAAAAAAATCAAATGTTTAAAAGCTGTGATATTAGAAACACCCAGGGGACCAACCCCTATCATTTAATGTGGTCGTCATGGAGATGAAATCTTACTGAAGTTGTTGTTATGCTTTGGGTGTGTATATGCCAAGACTGTTTGTTTTAGATTTCATACCAAATTGGAAACACATGAAACCATTTGATATTGTTAAGACGGTTAAGTCCTCATCCCTTACAAAATGGCACCAATTCTCTCTCTCATTCATTCATTCATTCATTCATTCATTCATTTGCCCATCCATCCATCCATCCACCCACCCATCCATCCATCCATCCATTCATCTATCCACCCACCCATCCATCCATCCACCCATCGCACATTCATTATTTATTCAATTACATTTTGAGTACTTGTTTTCTTCTCTCTCCCTCCCTCCTTTTTCAGGTGTCGTGTTTGTCCTCTTGAGATTTTATTTATTCATCAGCTTTAGAGACCACTCTATCACTCTCAGTGACCATTTTCCGTGGATGCTCTTGGGAGGAGAATGGAATCCATAAAAGTATGAGGACAAGTCACGGTAGAAGAGGCTTAGTAAGCAAGATGGTAGTAAGATAAGAAAACAATAATTATAGATACTAATAGAATAACAATGTTAAGCTTTTTTACTACTGAGGAGATGCTGATTATGAGCTTGACTGGCTTATAATTGAACTTATTCACGGAAGCCACGGGATTCAATGGCTATTCACCTTTATGGTACTGGGCCTGCCATTTGCTGGGAGATCTTGATGGACTTCCTTTAAGCAGTTGGTTGGCTACCATGAGAACAGACTGTTGGACAAGATGGGCTAGGGGTCTGATCCAGCAGGGTACGGGTTATATTCTGATGTTCTTTTTTATTTTTAAAGATATATTTCTTAATAATTTTGATTGTAATAGTAAAACATAATACAAAGTAAAAAAAGAAAAGAGGCTAGAAAAGGGTAAAATGAAAGAAAATGGGTCCTCATTTTACTGACTTTGGAAAGATGGAAAGCTGAGTCAACCTTGATACTTTATTTTATACTTTTATTTACATTATAATAAACATATCCCGGTGTCTGGAAGCCGTACGGGTCTGGATGGGGAGAAACAGGCTCAAGCTCAATCCCTCCAAGACGGAGTGGCTGTGGATGCCGGCATCCCGGTACAGTCAGCTGAGTCCACGGCTGACTGTTGGGAGCGAGTCACTGGCCCCGATGGAGAGGGTGCGCAACTTGGGCGTTCTCCTGGATGAACGGCTGTCTTTTGAAGACCACCTGACGGCCGTCTCCAGGAGAGCTTTCCACCAGGTTCGCCTGGTGCGCCAGCTGCGCCCCTTTCTAGACCGGGATGCCTTATGCACAGTCACTCACGCCCTTGTGACGTCTCGTCTGGATTACTGCAATGCTCTCTACATGGGGCTCCCCTTGAGGGGCATCCGGAGGCTTCAGTTAGTCCAGAATGCAGCTGCGGGTGATAGAGGGAGCCCTCGTGGCTCCCACGTGACACCTATCCTGCGAGGCTGCACTGGCTACCTGTGGCCTTCTGGGTGCGCTTCAAGGTGTTGGTGAACGTCTTCAAAGCGCTCCATGGCATAGGGCGGGATATCTATGGGACCGCCTGCTGCTACGAATACCTCTCACCGACCCGTGCGCTCTCACAGAGGGACTCCTCAGGGTGCCGTCGGCGCGACAGTGTCGTCTGGCGACGCCCAGGGGAAGGGCCTTCTCTGTGGGGGCCCCCGCCCTCTGGAACGAACTCCCCCCAGGACTCCGTCAACTTCCGGACCTCCGAACCTTTCGTCGCGAGCTTAAAACTCACCTATTCATCCGCTGGACTGGGTTAGTTTTTAAACTTATGGGTTTTAATGGGTTTTATTCTAAATTTTAATCGTGGCCAATTTAATAAGTTTTTAATTATATTTTAATCGTATTTATATTGTATTATTTTGTATTTTTTATCAGGCTGTGAACCGCCCTGAGTCCTTCGGGAGAAGGGCGGTATAAAAATTTAAATAATAAATAAATAAATAAATAAATATATGTATATGCATACATATGCACATACATACATATATGCATATATACATACATGCTCTTCATCCTATCCAAGGTTACAAACACATATCTTTATTCCATATTCCATATTCCATCTATAAACAAATCCATAAAACACTATCTTTTCAGTCTCTGTTTCAGCAGAAAATCCATAAAGTATTGCCAGAAGTATTTTATTTTAACTTTGATCAAATAAACCAACTTTATATTTCTTCCTTTCATTTCTGTTTCCTTTTTAGTTCATTCAAATATGGTCATGGGATTTGATTTCTTTTCATTTCTTCTTTGTCCTATCCTACAGAGCTCTTCAAGAGTTTAAGAAACCTTTTTTTGTAAATCCAATAGGGAAAAAAATCCAAATCACACTCTTGGTTTCTCATTTGTATTTCCCTTTTAAATGTTAAAATTTCAGCCAGTTTCTTTTGTAGATACAGTGAAACATCCTTTGCAAACATAGTATCCTTTAGAAGTCTCTTTGCAGTAGCAAGCAAGATGGCTAATCCTGTCATCTCCTGGTGCTCAAACCCATAGAAAACTGCTGACTTGCGGACTTATCATGAGAAACAGCTGTCTGGGGTATAAGTGGGTGATGTCCTCTCCTTATGTGAAGAGGTTCCAAGGAACTGGTCTACTCCCTGGTTCCTTGGTCTTTGTCATGGTCATTGGCTCTGCCTTCAGTTTGCAATGCTTCCTCCAGAAGCCATGTTCTGATAGTCTTCAACTTTGCTACGCCTGAATGTGTAAAGGCATTTCCACAGTCTCTGCTTTTCTGGCTTCCATGAGACTAATTCATGAGTTAGCACTAGAACAGAGATGTACCAAAGGTATAAATCTCCTATATAGAGATTTTTAAATGTTGGCAGATTGAAAAAGAAAAGAGGCTAGAAAAGGGTAAAATGAAAGAAAATGGGTCCTCATTTTACTGACTTTGGAAAGATGGAAAGCTGAGTCAACCTTGATACTTTATTTTATACTTTTATTTACATTATAATAAACATATCCGGTGTCTGGAAGTCAGACGGGTCTGGATGGGGAGAAACAGGCTCAAGCTCAATCCTCCAAGACGGAGTGGCTGTGGATGCCGGCATCCCGCACAGTCAGCTGAGTCCACGGCTGACTGTTGGGAGCGAGTCACTGGCCCGATGGAGAGGGTGCGCAACTTGGGCGTTCTCCTGGATGAACGGCTGTCTTTGAAGACCACCTGACGGCCGCCTCCAGGAGAGCTTTCCACCAGGTTCGCCTGGTGCGCCAGCTGCGCCTTTCTAGACCGGGATGCCTTATGCACAGTCACTCACGCCTTGTGACGCCTCGCCTGGATTACTGCAATGCTCTACATGGGGCTCCCTTGAGGGGCATCCGGAGGCTTCAGTTAGTCCAGAATGCAGCTGCGGGTGATAGAGGGAGCCCCTCGTGGCTCCCACGTGACACCTATCCTGCGCAGGCTGCACTGGCTACCTGTGGCCTTCTGGGTGCGCTTCAAGGTGTTGGTGAACGTCTTCAAAGCGCTCCATGGCATAGGGCCGGGATATCTATGGGACCGCCTGCTGCTACCGAATACCTCTCACCGACCCGTGCGCCCTCACAGAGAGGGACCCCCCAGGGTGCCGTCGGCGCGACAGTGTCGTCTGGCGACGCCCAGGGGAAGGGCCTTCTCTGTGGGGGCCCCCGCCCTCTGGAACGAACTCCCCCCAGGACTCCGTCAACTTCCGGACCTCCGAACCTTTCGTCGCGAGCTTAAAACTCACCTATTCATCCGCGCTGGACTGGGTTAGTTTTTAAACTTATGGGTTTTTAATGGGTTTTTATTCTAAATTTTAATCGTGGCCAATTTAATAAGTTTTTTAATTATATTTTAATCGTATTTATATTGTATTATTTTGTATTTTTTATCAGGCTGTGAACCGCCCTGAGTCCTTCGGGAGAAGGGCGGTATAAAAATTTAAATAATAAATAAATAAATAAATAAATATATGTATATGCATACATATGCACATACATACATATATGCATATATACATACATGCTCTTCATCCTATCCAAGGTTACAAACACATATCTTTATTCCATATTCCATATTCCATCTATAAACAAATCCATAAAACACTATCTTTTCAGTCTCTGTTTCAGCAGAAAATCCATAAAGTATTGCCAGAAGTATTTTATTTTAACTTTGATCAAATAAACCAACTTTATATTTCTTCCTTTCACTTCTGTTTCATTTTTAGTTCATTCAAATATGGTCATGGGATTTGATTTCTTTTCATTTCTTCTTTGTCCTATCCTACAGAGCTCTTCAAGAGTTTAAGAAACCTTTTTTTGTAAATCCAATAGGGAAAAAAATCCAAATCACACTCTTGGTTTCTCATTTGTATTTCCCTTTTAAATGTTAAAATCTCAGCCAGTTTCTTTTGTAGATGCAGTGAAACATCCTTTTCTAATCCTTTCATCCTTCATTCTCTTGGCCTGTCAGTTGTAAATCCACTTTTGACTCCATCTCTATCTTAGATAAAATTTGTTCTACATCTGACATTTCTTTAATAATATCTTTCAGATATAGCCTATCCATAGAAGCAGACAACATTGCTGACATTGATATTATGGCTACTATTTTCTGATTCTGTTCTTCAAATTCTCCTTCAGTAATTTTATTGTTATCATATGTAGCATCATTTTACAGGCCTGTATAAGTTTCCTCTGTCTAATCTTTATTCCCCTCTAGTGTCTAGTTTTTGAAATCATGAAATTGCTTATCTTTGTTATATCTTGTAAAAAACAAAATAGAATCTGTTTTCCATGACAAGTTGTATGTTCTTTATAATGAATTCCAAAATCTTATTGCAAATGTTTCAATATTCCAATTTTATCTGCATTTTTAGTCCATTTATAATGTTTAAGAGCAAAATCATTTAGCTTTTTGCTGTTTATTTCAGTTTTTTAAAATTATTAAGCATATTATTAAAATTAGCTCAGGACTGAAGGCAGATTCACACTGCATTTTCAAACAAGTCATTCTGAAGGTCTCCAATGGCTTAAAAGTAGTTAATGAGCAATTTCCAAAAGTGATTAGAAAGTGAGATTTGCAAACATAGTATCCTTTAGAAGTCTCTTTGCAGTAGCAAGCAAGATGGCTAATCCTGTCATCTCCTGGTGCTCAAACCCATAGAAAACTGCTGACTTGCGGACTTATCATGAGAAACAGCTGTCTGGGGTATAAGTGGGTGATGTCCTCTCCTTATGTGAAGAGGTTCCAAGGAACTGGTCTACTCCCTGGTTCCTTGGTCTTTGTCATGGTCATTGGCTCTGCCTTCAGTTTGCAATGCTTCCTCCAGAAGCCATGTTCTGATAGTCTTCAACTTTGCTACGTCTGAATGTGTAAAGGCATTTCCACAGTCTCTGCTTTTCTGGCTTCCATGAGACTAATTCATGAGTTAGCACTAGAACAGAGATGTACCAAAGGTATAAATCTCCTATATAGAGATTTTTAAATGTTGGCAGATTGAAAAAAGAAAAGATCCTTGGGATTTCTTACAATAGTAGTGAAACCACCCAGATTCTGGAATTCAGCGTTTTATTGAGAGGCCAGACTAGCTAGGAGAGAGAATTTAGACTAAAGTCAGCAAAGAATGTTTGACATTGTGAATGCCACAGCCAATCAAGGTAGTTCTTGACCTGGAAAAATCAAGTTTATCATATTCCGTTTATGCTATTTTTTGCATCAGGTAGCATATGACTTTCATATTCTCCTTTCCTTCCCATTCCCATATTGCCTCCTGACACACATTATTTTCTCGTTTTGCAATTGTCAGAACAGAAGGGGAAGAGGAGGGCCATTTGATGATGCTTTCAAGACTTCCAGATGCTTCTTCAAAATTGATGGCTTTGAACAGCAGTAATTTGTTATCTTGGCACCCACCTTCCAACAGAGGAGAGACTCGGTCCTTTGTAGACGTATTAGCATTTTCTCCCTTTTTAAAAACAAAACAAAACAAAAAAATAAAACGAAGGTGTCTGCTTCAGCAAATATGGGATAAATGAGCTGTCCTTTGCTTTGTCCACAAAGCTCAACCAAAAGTTTTGGAGAAACAGTCATAAAAAACTTCCCAGAAATGCCTCTTCCCTTTTCGCAGATCTTTACCTTGAACAGACATGAATATGCAGAAATGAAGGCTCCCTGGTGCTCTCTGAGCTTGGTTGTTTTATGGCAGACATACCATTACTCAAACTAGGTGACATAGATCAGAGTTAGAAGGGAGTGGGGCTTATTCTCAGTTAATATATTGAGAATATACTAATATAGTGATTTGCTCTTGGGCAAGTTGTAGGCGATCCAACATTTGGGGGTTTTTAAGAAGAGATTGGACAGCCATTTGTCTGAAATGATGTAGGGTCTCCTGCTTGAGCAGGGGGTTGGACTTCCAAGGCAGGGGTGAAATGTAAATTTGTTACTACCGGTTCTGTGGACGTGGCTTGGTGGTGGTGGTGGGGGTTTAATGTGACTGGATAGGCGTGGCCAAATTTTTCTTTTTTTACTTTTAAAAGCATTTTTTCTACAGCCTCTTTGGCCGAAAAGGTTGTTAAAAAAGGCTTTTAAAAGCCTGTGGTGATCAGGCAACTCAGCTGGGATCGGCAGAAGAAAAAAAGCTTTTAAAGGGTTCTGACGATCCCAGCTGAGTTGCCTGATCGCCAGAACCCTTTAAAAGCATTTTTTTACAACCTCTTCGGCCAAAGAGGTTATAGAAAAAATGCTTTTAAAAGATTTTGACAATCCTAGTTGAGCCGCACGATCATCTTTTCTTTTATGTACACTGAGAGCATATGCACCAAGACAAATTCCTTGTGTGTCCAATCACACTTGGCCAATAAAATTCTATTCTATTCTATTCTATTCTATCAGAGGCTTTTTTTTTTACTTTTAAAAGCATTTTTTTGGCCAAAGAAAAAATGCTTTTAAAAGTAAAAAAAAAACAACCTCTGATGATCGCACCGCTCAGCTGGGCATGGGCAGGGGGCAGGGATTTTTGCTACCGGTTCTCTGAACCACCCGCCACCATCACTACTGGATTGGGCGATCTGGTCCGAACCGGGAGCATTTCACCCCTGTTCCAAGGTCCCTTCCAAATCTGTTATTTTATAAAGTTTGAATTGAATTATGACACCAGGATGGCACTACCATTTAAACCAGTCAGATGAACGAAGAAAGATCCCCTCCCATTTTGCAGTCGAGAGTTGTTGCAAGTCACCCTTGCAGAATATTTCTCTGTACTGCAAACCTGGGACATGTTATTCCAAGAATCTCCATATCATTTTATATGAAGGGGAAGTTTGTTGGAGCAAGAAACCAAAGAAACCCCAGGCTATTGACAAGGAGGAAGCTCCTGTACCCTTAGGCTGTGTCGAGTCTCAGCTGATTATTCAACTGCATTTCACCTTGTTTACAAAAACAGAGAGGGAGGAAAAACTGAACACATCACGGATGACTTGATTTTTTTTTTAACGCTAGGGCTAAAACGACGGAGTAAAGAAATAGAGCATCTTTAATAGATGACTGTCCTAGAAATGTGAGCTAACTGGCATGCTCCTAAGTATCTCCGAGATGTCAAACAACAACAACAACAACAACAAAATCCCAACCAAAAAAATGTTTTCCAAGAGCTGGTTCCCCCCCCCCATGCTTTACCATGTCAAAAAAACATGTCTGAAGCAGCAAAGCAGCTGTGGAGTCCCTTGAAAAATTCCATTTTGTGCAAGCAGCCAAACCAGATATATCTTTGTCAGTAATGAAAGGAAAAGAAGATGTTTCACCACTAGATGGCAGCAAAAGATACAGAAAAAAAGTATTTGCTGCCACCTAAAGGATTGCCAGATTTTTGCAGGTGGGATCTCATTTCTTAGACTCATTAAAAAAAGCAATTCTAGATTGCAAAAATTACAGCTTTGATTACAGAAAAGACACTCATTAATTTTAATGCTGATTGGAAGCCCCTTTTTGGTCATTTTTGCATGAAACATAAAAAAACGAGAATAATTCACTGATAAATGATCATAATAAAATCTCTATGTGGTAGAAAAGCCCAGAGTTGGCTGGAGTCAGGCTGCCTTGAAACTGAATCAATAAATAAAAAATAAATTGAAAAAAAAGCCACTTCATTCTAGTCTTCATTCCAATATAGAGGAAGCAAACAAAGATAAGAACAATGTTTATTTTGGAAACCTGGACTTTATCCCAGTCAGCCATGGGGACAAAGATGTTCTATGTGTCGTGTCCCACTCCTCTGCTGACGGCCGGGTCAGGGAAATCCGAATCAGATGTGCCTCTGCAGCTCTGCCAAAGTCCTAGCAAAGTCCTCAGGGCAGGCAGGAGACCAGAAAGTGACTTCAGCAAGATATGTTTAGACTTTGCCTGACTCACAGAATGCCAGAAAGCAGGGGTGTGGCTCCATGACTCAACACTTATCCAGGCCTGCCCCTCCCTTCCTTCTGTTGCCTCCGTCTATCAAGTCTTCTGACGCGAGGGTCACTCCAGTGTGCAGCTGTTGGTAATTGACCTCCCTCAGGCTCACATGCTGTGGAGGAAGGGGAGGGGTCTAGTTGCTCCGTTTGCCTGGGCATGGAGCCAGAGCGGGGGCTGGAGATACTTCCTCCTCTTCAGCCTGTCTGGGCATGGAGCCAGGGCTGGGGCCGGGAGGCATACTAGGACATTCCTCTGTGTTCGGAAGCAGATAAGAAGGCCCCGGCTGCGGTGAGATCAGACGAGACACAACACTATGAGAGGAAACGGTGTACTTTGAGAGGGATTTGAAAGGGATAAAAGAAATGGTACCCGTGCTTATTTTTTTCAGAAGCTATTTAGCTTTGATGGCGAGCAAGGGAGAGAAACAGTATGAATGCTGACGTACTTGTAAGTTTGGAGCAAAATAGTTTTTCGGTGACCTCTGTTATGCTATCTTCACATGCACTTTGATGAAAAAGGAACGGAGACATTTTTCTCAGTTCTTGACAGATAAATGAAGTGCATTAACAAGGCTGTAAAATGAGCTGCACAAGTAATAACAGGACTTCAGTAGGATCACAATGGTGCCTACAAGATGAATTTTTTTTTTTGAACATATAATATTTGTGCAATTCATATATATTAATACTGTGTTTCCCTGAAAATAAGACCCTGTCTTATATTTTTTTGAACCCCGAAATAAGGGCTTGGCCTTATTATCGGGAGGGTCTTATTATTTTGGGAGTGCAGGAGGTGGCGAGCATGGCCACCTGATGTCTGCTGCTGTGTTGTGCTGCTGTGGTAGCGCAACACGGCTACTTGTCAGTTGTTCACTGGGGCAACCAAAGGTGGGAATGTCATTTGCACCTCTATAACTGTCTGGTTCGGTTCTGCAACCCAACAAGACAGACACAGACTTCAGAGGATCATTAGAACTGCAGAAAAAATAATTGCTACCAACCTGCCTTCAATTGAGGACCTGTATACTGCATGAAACAAGAAGAGGGCCGTCAAAATATTTACAGACCCCTCGCATCCTGGACATAAACTGTTTCAACTCCTACCCTCAAAATGACGCTATAGAGCACTGCACACCAGAACAACTAGACACAAGAACAGTTTTTTCCCGAAGGCCATCACTCTGCTAAACAAATAATTCCCTCAACACTGTCAAACTACTTACTAAATCTGCACTACTATTAGTCTTCTCATCGTTCCCATCACCAATCTCCAATCACCAATCACCAATCACCACTTACGACTGTATGACTGTAACTTTGTTGCTGGCAATCCTTATGATTTATATTGATATATTGACCATCAATTGTGTTGTAAATGTTGTACCTTGATTAACGTATCTTTTCTTTTATGTACACTGAGAGCATACGCACCAAGACAAATTCTTTGTGTGTCCAATCACACTTGGCCAATAAAAAATTCTATTCTATTCTATTCTATTCTATTCTATTCTATTCTATTCTATTCTATTCTATTCTATTCTGGGCACTCACCCACCTCCCATCCATCCATCCATCCATCCATCCATCTATCCATCCATCCCCCTGCAAACTCCTGCCTCACTCCCACCTCTCCGCCGGGTGGCCCCCAGCAGCCCCAGATTCCCAAAGCCTGCACCCGCCCAGCTCCCTTTTCCACAGCACCTGCTTCTTTATCGAGGGGGGTGGCATGTGGGGTGGGGGGAAAAGCAAGACATGTGGAGCAAGATGGGGCTCGCTCCTCGTGACGTTTCTTCTCCCCCCCTCACCAGGGGCCATGAGATGCGCATCTTACCTGCCTTGCAGCTCTGCTGCGTGTCTCACTGTTGTTTGCAGGCAAATACATAAAACCAAACTTCTCCCGAGTTTGAGAAGTTTGACTGAACTCGTGAGGTGTTTTTTTTTTTTTTACCCTACGTGTTTGCCTGCAGACAACAGCGAGACACGCACCAGAGCTGCAGTCCAGTCTCTCCTTAAAAGCATCCAGTGATGGAGCACCCACGATTTCTGGAGGTAGGCTGTTCACTGGTTTACAGTTCTCACTGTTAGGAAATTTCTCCTTAGTTCTAGGTTGCTTCTTTCTGTAGGAAGTTAAAACCCACCCCTCTTCTAGAAAAATATTTTAGGAAATATTAAAAGGGCAGAATATTTCCCCTAAAAGGGAGGCAGAAACTCAGCCCCCCCCCATCTTTGTTAATGGGCTATTAAGGCCTGAGCCAGTCTATTCTACATAACAAAGATCTACCTCCTTCAGGCAGAGCTATTTAATTGTCCTTCATTGCTTTACCTAACAAGATTCAACCAAACTTAACACACAGACAACTTACAAAGCTAGCTATGACCTCTGAAAGCAGCCAATCAGGATACACTTCCTGTGTCCCAGGAAGTTCAAAGCCAGAGAGGGTATAAAACCCAGGGACTTTCAGCATCTTTTCCCTTTTTTTCACCCAAGATCTCCAGGGCATGTGATCCTGTTCATCAATAAACCTTCTTCCCAAGCAACTTCCATGAATCCAGTGTCTTTTTCCCCACATGGAACTGAACCCAGAAGGATATTTTTTTCAAAATCTCCTTAATTAGTTTCCCTAGATTGTTTCTTGTCTTGGCGTCAGGGGCTTTGGAGAATAAGTTGACCCCCTCTTCTTTGAGGCAGCCCCTCAAATATTAGAACACTGCTATCATGTCACCCCTGATCCTTCTTTTCACTAGACTAAACTTGGTTGAAAAGTTTCTGCAACTAATTTATCAGCTTGGATCAGCTTCACTGCAGCGGAGACCTTAGAGAGGTGCATGTTTATATTTTGACATTCCGGTTAATATATGCATTGCTGCCGAACGGTGCTGGGGACAAGGAAATCATTACTAATTGATATGCCTTAATGGTCTGTGAAGATGGACCCAAGAGAGCTGCTTAAGGGAAGATATTTGGTTTTAATTATGCCCACAAAAGTCGAAGCTGAGCCATCAAGACAGCTATATTATTGTCAGAGTGCTAAACCTCAGGTTTGCTGCTAATTTGACACCATTATATAAAAATATAGTGCATGAGAGACTTCCATTCAGGGAAACATGCAGGGGGAAAAAAAGGATTGTTGCCAGGAATCTGTATTTGCTGGAGATGCTGCAGCAGATTTAACAAGTGGAATCAACAGGAGAGGAAAGAATGGGGTAGTATTTGGTTTTTTATAAAAATCCCAGTTTGAATTCCTTGCTTCCATGGGTGTTGGCAAAAATGACAAAAGTAATTTCAAATAATTTGCTTCTGCTTTTCTTCCTGGTGACACACCTGTCAGCATTTGCTCTCAAATGCTCCTCCTGGTAAGATGCAGTTTGCTAAGAGACAGGCTTTGCAAATTCCATAAAGCCTTCCCTTAAATAAAATGCCTTTCCATTATTATGATTTAATCTGATCCACTAATCGTTGCTTGAGTCAGTGTCCCATTCTCAGCAATGCTCACACACCTGTGAAAAAAGCTCCTACTTCTAATATTTTAAAACAGGGGTCTCCAACCTTGGTCCCTTTAAGACTTGTGGACTTCAACTCCCAGAGTTCCTCAGCCAGCTTTGCTTTGCACTCACAGAAGAACAATTTTGAAATCACAAGAAAGAAGGGTCACTTGTGTTCGTCAACATCTTGCACACGATTCCCAGGATCCCTCCAAAAGTGGATGCTGAATTTAAGGTTACAGATACATAAAAGTCATGGAACTCAATCATTCTTTAATGTAACACAGCATCAAATCAAAATTAAATTGAATCGTCTATTTATTTATCACATTGGTGCCAAATGCTTTTTTTAAAACATAGAAAGCAGATGGCAGGAAAAGACCTAGTGGTCCATCATGTCTGTCCTTTGAGTTATTTTATTTTTGGTCAGATGACGGACATGTTTAAACTTAGTTACTGATGATTGACTGACTTACCTCTGCACAACTCACTTAGCTGCCTAGAAGTCCAATTCCCAATTTGTGGTCATAAGTCGAGGATATATAGGACATTGCATATATAATGTGTTGAGGTCACACACAGATGCAAAACAAGGGAAGTCTTACTTTAGTTATGCTCCTGTTAGGTGCTGGGAAAATCAGGAGTTTTGACCAAATGAGGCGTAAAGATTTATTGCAAACTTAAGCTCTCTACAAGAATCTGGCCAACTGACCGTTAAGGGAAATGAGCGGGGGATAAGAGAAACATTCAAGGGGGGCTGGACTTAGACCTCTTGTGGGCACTCAGGGACTCATGACTTATGATGCATTTGACCCCTCCCTCTGACTCAGCCTGGTCACCTCCTAAACTCCACCTGCGATTTTGCTGATTTTTACATTTTGTGCGGACAGCGTTATAAGAAGATCATATTATTTGCCCATCTTTTCTGGAATGGTTGGCCCTGCAGGAGAGCGGTTTTCCATTTTCCTAGACAGAAATGAGTCTTTTACAAACGAACAATGCTATTGAGCTGTGGTGGCACAGTAGTTACAATGCAGCATTGCAGATTGCCTCTGCCTACTGCCAGCAGTTCGATTCTAACTGGCTCAAGGTTAACTCAGCCTTCCATCTTTCCAAGGTTGGTAAAATGAAGACCCAGATTTTGGGGGGGCAATATGCCGACACTGTAAACCGCTCAGAGAGGCCTTTAAAGCACTTTGAAACAGTATATAAGTCTAAGTGCTGTTGCTACATATCTACTTGATGCTTTTTAAAAAAAAGAAAGCAAAGATATTGCACCTTAACTTTACCTTTTGCATACAGAGCATATGTTCTACCACAAAGTTAGCACTTGGATGGAGCACTTTCTTTGCGTAAGCACTGTTCATGTTTGTCTCCTAGGGAAAGCTTATTTCTTTCTCAAGCAACAGGGACTTGCCTTGAGTCTAGTGCATAAAACCCCCCAGGCTCTAAAACTGGAGAAAGATTCAATTGCTTTCCCCAGAGATAAGACTCGTGTCTGTGCAATATGTTAAAATTTACATAATGAGCGAATTTTAATCAGGACGTACACCCAGAGTTGCAGAAACATGGCAAGTTGATTCTAACAGGCATTGTAGTTTGTTGTTGATTCTGGCACAAATGCCCGGAAGGAAGAGCTTTAATATAGAGACAAGAAAATCTCCTACAAACAACACAGCCTGTCTTGAACTCCATAGGATGGATTTTTACAAAGAAGACAACAAACAAACAAACAAACAAACGAAAGCCTAGCCTCTGCCAAACGATTTTATGGATGCCACTTAGTCTGCAACGTCACAAGGAGCGGCTGCTTTGGGAAGCTGAGCAAGATGGAGAAACAAATTCGCTGATCCATCCATGCATCTTCAGGAAAGCACAGGGCTTTAGGCACAGGGAGAAAACTTTTTCTGTTCAAGGTGGGACCTAATTTCGCAGAATAACAGAGTTGGAAGGGACTTTGGAGGTCTTCTAGTCCAACCCCCTGCTTAGGCAGGAAACCCTACACCACTTCAGACAAATGGGTATCCAACATCTTCTTAAAAACTTCCAGTGTTGGAGCATCCACAATTTCTGGAGATAAATCATTCCACTGATTAACTGTTGTAGCTTTCACAAAATTTCTCCCTAGTTCTAAATTGCTTCTCTCCTTGATTAGTTTCCACCCATTGCTTCTTGTCCTGCCCTCAGGTGCTTTGGAGAATAGCTTGACTCTCTTTTCTGAATATCTGAATATCTCAACCCCTGAGATATTCAAAGACTGCTATCATGTTCTTTTTTTCATCAGACTAAACATACCCAGTTCCAGTAACCGTTTGACAGCGTTCCAGAAAACCCTTCTTGCAGAAAAGACTCCGAAGCAAACATCTTTCAAAGTTCTTTTACTAGCATAGGTAATCTGTCACCGTTGGTTGAAATCCGAATCTGGGGATCCGGGTTCCTCCCTCAGTAATACAAACTCCAAAATCCCCACCCTCATGACCCCTCTGCCAATCACGTGCTCCGATCTTCAACCGTCTCATGTCGAGACATCACTCCGCCCACTCCTTCTCCAGATGTAAGCTCAGCCTGACCTTGACCTGCAGGAAGAATGTTATGATGCATTTGACCCCTCCCTCTGACTCAGCCTGGTCACCTCCTAAACTCCACCTGCGATTTTGCTGATTTTTACATTTTGTGCGGACAGCGTTATAAGAAGATCATATTATTTGCCCATCTTTTCTGGAATGGTTGGCCCTGCAGGAGAGCGGTTTTCCATTTTCCTAGACAGAAATGAGTCTTTTACAAATGAACAATGCTATTGAGCTGTGGTGGCACAGTAGTTACAGTGCAGCCTACTGCCAGCAGTTCGATTCTAACTGGCTCAAGGTTAACTCAGCCTTCCATCTTTCCAAGATTGGTAAAATGAAGACCCAGATTTTGGGGGGCAATATGCCGACACTGTAAACCGCTCAGAGAGGGCTGTAAAGCACTTTGAAACAGTATATAAGTCTAAGTGCTGTTGCTACATATCTACTTGATGCTTTTTAAAAAAAAGAAAGCAAAGATATTGCACCTTAACTTTACCTTTTGCATACAGAGCATATGTTCTACCACAAAGTTAGCACTTGGATGGAGCACTTTCTTTGCGTAAGCACTGTTCATGTTTGTCTCCTAGGGAAAGCTTATTTCTTTCTCAAGCAACAGGGACTTGCCTTGAGTCTAGTGCATAAAACCCCCCAGGCTCTAAAACTGGAGAAAGATTCAATTGCTTTCCCCAGAGATAAGACTCGTGTCTGTGCAATATGTTAAAATTTACATAATGAGCGAATTTTAATCAGGACGTACACCCAGAGTTGCAGAAACATGGCAAGTTGATTCTAACAGGCATTGTAGTTTGTTGTTGATTCTGGCACAAATGCCCGGAAGGAAGAGCTTTAATATAGAGACAAGAAAATCTCCTACAAACAACACAGCCTGTCTTGAACTCCATAGGATGGATTTTTACAAAGAAGACAACAAACAAACAAACAAACAAACGAAAGCCTAGCCTCTGCCAAACGATTTTATGGATGCCACTTAGTCTGCAACGTCACAAGGAGCGGCTGCTTTGGGAAGCTGAGCAAGATGGAGAAACAAATTCGCTGATCCATCCATGCATCTTCAGGAAAGCACAGGGCTTTAGGCACAGGGAGAAAACTTTTTCTGTTCAAGGTGGGACCTAATTTCGCAGAATAACAGAGTTGGAAGGGACTTTGGAGGTCTTCTAGTCCAACCCCCTGCTTAGGCAGGAAACCCTACACCACTTCAGACAAATGGGTATCCAACATCTTCTTAAAAACTTCCAGTGTTGGAGCATCCACAATTTCTGGAGATAAATCATTCCACTGATTAACTGTTGTAGCTTTCACAAAATTTCTCCCTAGTTCTAAATTGCTTCTCTCCTTGATTAGTTTCCACCCATTGCTTCTTGTCCTGCCCTCAGGTGCTTTGGAGAATAGCTTGACTCTCTTTTCTGAATATCTGAATATCTCAACCCCTGAGATATTCAAAGACTGCTATCATGTTCTTTTTTTCATCAGACTAAACATACCCAGTTCCAGTAACCGTTTGACAGCGTTCCAGAAAACCCTTCTTGCAGAAAAGACTCCGAAGCAAACATCTTTCAAAGTTCTTTTACTAGCATAGGTAATCTGTCACCGTTGGTTGAAATCCGAATCTGGGGATCCGGGTTCCTCCCTCAGTAATACAAACTCCAAAATCCCCACCCTCATGACCCCTCTGCCAATCACGTGCTCCGATCTTCAACCGTCTCATGTCGAGACATCACTCCGCCCACTCCTTCTCCAGATGTAAGCTCAGCCTGACCTTGACCTGCAGGAAGAATGTTGTTATGTCTAATAGCCTCTTGTACCACCATCCCCTTCTCCTACTTTCCCACACAGTAGAAAATGGCAGCGTGTGGAAGCCTTTGGCCTAGTATGGCTTCCAAAGCTGACACCGTTCTTTATATGCTTTAGCCTCCAGTCCCCTAACGATCCTTTACAGACATAGTTTATGTCTGTAAAAGAACCAAATTCTTGGTCAATCAACATCTGGGGTCTCCAAAAGTGAAATAAGTTCCATTCAAAAAGAGGAACCAGCGTGAAAATAGGTTTTGTTGATACTTCTTATCCTCCTCGCTGTTCTACGTGAGTAACAGACCTGTGTCAGTTAGTTGGTTTAGTTCAAAGAAAACAGGATTTTCCTGTCATTCAGTAAATCAATTGGAAGTCCATTTTGAAGGGTAAGGGAGGTACGGTAGCAATCACAGTGACATGAGAAGGATGGGTCTGCTTATGAGAACACGGCTCTGAAGCAATAAATAAAAGGAATGAAAAATCTGGAAAAATAATGGGAAATCTTTAAAACCATTTGTAATTCTACATGTTGGGATAACTCACTCAGTGTAGGGAAAATCTGTGTAGGCAATGTTTTTGTACAAGACAGGCCATTGGTGAATCTTGCTTAGTCTAGGTACGTGATGGCGAATCTATGGCACGTGTGTCACAGGTGGCACGCAGAGCCATATTGGTGGGCACGTGAGGGTTGCTGTAGCTCTAGATGCAGTGTGCATGCGCCCACTGGCCAGTTGATTTTCGGGACTTCCAGGCCCACCGGAAGTCAGGAAACAGACTGTTGCCAGCCTCCTGTGGGCCTCTGGGGGGCTGCGGAAGGCCATTTTTACCTTCCCCAGGCTCCTAGAAAGCCTCTGGAGCCTGGAGAGAAAGAAAAATGGGTCTTGCAGTCCCACCAAAAGTCAAGAAACAGGCCATTTCCAGCCTCTGGAAGGCCTCCGGGGATGGGGAAGGCCGTTTTCACCCTCCCCAGGGTCCTAGAAAGCCTCTGGAGCCTGAGGAGAAGGAAAAATGGGTCTTCTGGTCCCACCAGAAGTTGGGAAACAGGCCGTTTCCGGCCTTCTGAAGGCCTCCAGGAGTGGGGAAGGCTGTTTTCGCCTTCCCCAGGCTCCAAGAAAGCCTCTGGAGCCTGGGGAGGGCGAGAAACGGGCCTACTGGGCCTACCGGGCCCACCATGCCATCACGTGCCAAAAGCAGGGGTCACGTATGAGGGGGAGGTGTTGCGGGGGCATGCGGCGGGGTGCATTGAATTATGGATGAGGGCAGGTGCATGCACACACCCCCACGCTCCCCACGCTTTTGGCACGCGATGGCAAAAAGGTTAGCCATCGCTGGTCTAGGTAATCCTTGACTTATAGCCTCTCTTTTGGTGACCACTGAAAGTTACAATGGCACTGAAAAAAGGGAAATGACCAATTTTTTTTTACATTTATGACCGTTGCAGCATCCCCACAGTTACGTGATCAAAATTTAGGTACTTGGCAGCTGGCATGTATTTATCATGATCGCAGTGTCCTGGAGTCATGTGATCAACTTTTGTGACTTTCTGACAAGCAAAGTCAATGGGGAAACTAGATTTATTTAACAACTATGCTGCTAACTATGTTGCAATTGCAGTGATTTGCTTAACAATGGTGACGAGAAAGGCGATAAAATGGGTCAAAATTCACTTAACGCCTGGCTTGCTTAGCAGCAGAAATTGGGGGCTCAATTGTGGTCGTAAGTTGATGCAGTATTGCAGACAGACTCTGCCCACTGCCAGCAGTTCGGTTCTGACCAGCTCAAGGTTAACTCAGCCTTGGTACAGTATTGGTACATTGATAAGCAGCTACTGTGCAGAATTTGACTTTACTCATCATTCTTTTGGTCTCTGAAGACCAAACACTGGACAGTGATGTTGGGGCTCAGAGGCTGCTCATGTTCAGACCAGTCTGATACTTGAACAGTATTTGTCCTGGGTCTGCAGTCTAACCTAGGAAAGAGGAAAAGCATATCTGCATAAGGCAAGAACAAATCATTTTTTTGTTATGTTCCAAACAAATGACAAGTTGAATTTGACTGGAAGGAGACTTTGGGGTATTTCATTATTCCTACAAAAAGCATTGTAGCCAATTCACCTTCAACCCAAGATGGGGTTGCTAATTAGGTCATCCATGGCTCAAATCCAAATAGCTTCTGTTTGACTTCTATCTTCATGAAAATGACTGCTTCTTTTTCAGCTAGATTTAATCCAGCTATCTTGGCATACAACCTCAACTAAGCAAAATTGCCTTGAGCTACATGATAGTGGGAAGGTTTGGCTCATAATTCAACCGATTTGCAAAGGAAGGCATTTTTCTCTTAAGAAGTATATCACTTTTATTTGTGCAACAGATTACACTACCAAAGTTTCCACAACTGAGTTGCAAAATCCAACTCTCCGTTGACATAGGACTAACATGACCTATGGTTGCAACTTCTTTATGGTTTCCAGTCTCTTTCTTGCCCATTTTAAAGTCCTGAATTGTCATCTTGAAAGTTCTACATATCTTAGGTTTTGAAGGACACGCCATCTCATTACTACCTTGGAGTGAGATGGTACATGCATGTTCACACTTGCAAACTGGTTGTTACAACTGGCGGTGGCCCACCCCTGTTTAAAAGGTACATCCAGCCAGGGAGTAAATGTGCCCCATTGTTGTATCAGAACCCTTAATTGTATTTGTTTTCTGGATAACCTTATTAACCTTATTATTATTACACACAGTTGGGGAAGGAGGTGATGGAAGCAGCCCATCCAGCCTTCTTCGCAGTGATGGGATTCAAATTTTTTAACAACCGGTTCTCCTTCCACTTATGACTGTATGACTGTAACCTTGTTGCTCGTATCCTTATGATTTATATTGATATTGTTTCCTGATTGCTTATTTGTACCCTATGACTATCATTAAGTGTTGTACCTTATGATTCTTGATGAACGTATCTTTTCTTTTATGTACACTGAGAGCATATGCACCAAGACAAATTCCTTGTGTGTCCAATCACACTTGGCCAATAAAAAATTCTATTCTATTCTATTTTATTCTGTTCTGTTCTGTTCTGTTCTGTTCTGTTCTGTTCTGTTCTATTCTATTCTATTCTATTCCACTACATTCCATTCCATTCTCCGTCCTAATGACTGAAGGTAGGTAAAATGAGGACCCAGATTGTTGGGGGCAATAAGTTGACGTTGTATATAATATGCAAATGAATGACGACTATTGCTAACATAGTGTAAGCCGCCCTGAGTCTTCGGAGAAGGGCGGGATATAAATGTAAAAAAAACAAAAAAAAGCAAAAAAACCCTGGGTGTGGCTGGGTAGTCATGTGACTGGTGGGCATGGCCAACTCAATATCAGTCACATCAAGGGGTGCCTCACAGCTACTCCTTGTCATGCCCGGCCTCAATGTATCTATAGTAAGGGTGAAATCCAGCAGGTTCTGACAGGTTCTGGAGAACTGGTAGTGGAAATTTTGAGTAGTTTGGAGAACCGGCAAATGCCATCTCTGGCTGGCCCCAGAGCAGGGTGGGAATGGAGATTTTGCAGTATCCTTCCTCTGCCACACCCACCAAGCCACACCACACCCACCAAGCCATGACCACAGAATCGGTACTAAAAAAAATTGGATTTCACCACTGATCTATAGTTCTGTAAAAATGTTGTTCACCTTTTTTCGACTTTATTATCTGTATCTACATACTATAGATGTACTTTCATGGACCACTGAAAGGAGGATATGGCTCACATGCTTTGACCAAGAGTGTGATAGGCAGGTCACAAAACAGGCTTTTGAGGGGCTGCCACAAAGAAGGGGGGACAATATATTTTCCAAAGAAGCAGAAGGCAAAATAAGAGGCAATGAATGGAAACTGAACAAAGAGAGAAACAACCTAAAACTAAGGAGAAACTTCCTGACAGTGAGAACAATTAACCAGTGGAAGTGTTTGTCTCCAGAAGTTCTTGGTCCTCGATCACTGGAAGTTTTTCAGAAAAGACTGGACAGCCATTTCTCTGAAATGGTATAGGGTCCCTGCCCCAAGTCCCTTCTAAGTGTTATTCTGTTATTCTGACACCTTTCCCAGGCCCTCCACTCAGATTTTGGCATCTTCAGTTTTCCTGCCTGAGCAGGGGGTTAGACTAGAAGTCCCTCTTAACTCTATTATTCTGCTATTCCTGAGCCAAATAGCTAAGATCCCCATTGAGACCCTATCTCTTTTCCTCCCTCTGGACTAATGAGTTAAAGAGCTCCCTCTAGACGTTCATTTAATAAGTTTTTAGAAACCTGCAGTTGAAAGTTCTTCATTTTTCCTTACCCTGAAGACCCAATTTCATTGGGAATTTAATCCCCAAATGATTGCTCTTTTAGCATTTTTCTTGACAGTTCTCCAAAATGCACCCCCAAGAAGCCACATTTCTCTCTCTCTCTCTCTCTCTCTCCCTCCCTTCCCCCTCTCTCACACACACTTTAGAATCATAGGCTAGAACAGGGGTCTCCAACCTTAGTAACTTTAAGGTTTGTGGACTTCAACTCCCAGAACTCTGAGAGTTGAAGTCCACAAACCTTAAAGTTACTAAGGTTGGAGACCCTTGGGCTAGAAGGTACCTTGGAGGTCTTCTAGTTCAATCTTCTGCTCAAGGCAGAACATCTCATGCATACTTGTGTGTTCGCAGACATCCCGGCTTTGAATGCAAGAACTGCAGGCAACCTTCCCAGCCACACACTCCCTCCTCCCGCCACCTGATGCAAGGCGGGAGGCCTGAGAGAAAGCATCTGGTCTGGGCACACAACTCTCCATGATGGAGCCCTTCCAGGGGAGCAAAGCCTTGGATGACCTATCTGTCCGGAAGCCCTCGAGGAGCTCCAGAATTTCCACGCACCTCTGCCAGCTCGAGTGCCCTGCCCTTCAGATCCCAATGGGGCCAGTGCCCAGTGCTGTATCTCCCACAAGGGTTGCCCATCCACCCGCTGGCTGGGCCAACCCAAAAACAGTGTGTCCCCCTGTCGCAGGCTGAATGCAGGACCTGAGGCAGAGGGAAAGGCAAGCGGGCAACAGTCCCCCGGAGGCCCCACATAAGCCAGCCACGCCAGGCCCAAGAGGTGAATGAGTCTCGCTGTGTCCGTCTGAGGTGGCTCTTCAGCTGAGTACAGTGGGTCTCCTCCCCCACTGTTGGTGTCAGTCTTACCTTCCAGAGCTTCCACGCGCCTCCATCGGCCTAAACACCCTGCCCTTCAGATCTGGGGCCACATGGGAGGCAGCTAGGCCAGGATTTGGGCCTTGCTCACAGGCTCACCCAGGCGGATCAGGGCCGCTCAACTGGGCTGCAGGGAGAGCACTGCATGGGAAGGGAGGCAAGCGGTCTGAGCCATTTGGGAGGCAGCTAAGTCAGGATTCAAACCTTGCTTGCAAGCTCATCCAGGCAGATCATGGCCGCTCAGCTGGGCTGTGGGGAGAGCACTGCGTGGGATGCAGCCGCTGCAGCAAAGGCAAGATGGCTGGGCCGCAGAGACTGTGTGGTTGAGGCAAGTGAGGGGGCCATACAGAGAACAGCAGCAGCTATGACGGGTGAGCGGGCGAGATGAGGAGTGACTGGGTGGGATGGGGCGGGGCCAGCCAGTGGTGGGATTTGCCGGTTAGTCAAACTGCGCAGAATCTTAACAACCGGTTCCCTTGAACTGGTCCAAACCGGCTTAAGTACACCTCTGCTTCTCTGACTCCTGAGCCCCCTTGAATCAAAGAACATTAACCAGATAGTTTAGATTAGAACATAGAATGGAGAAGATCTTTGCCTTGAATAGATAAATTAAGCCATAAATACATTCCTGGATGGAATTTACTGCACCAGGAAGATCTCTTGATTATAATGTGTGTTAACTCTTCAGGTAATTTATATATATCTAATATTAAACTTGAATTGTTTGCTTTGACCAGTTGTTCCTTTAGTGTGTGCTGTTTACTGAAGGTATGCATTATTTTGTATTTTATAAACTATTTAATTGAAGGATCGCAGAGGTTTTGAGAGTTTCACCTCAGATGGAAAACAACCTTATCATGTCAATAAATAAACCAGTCAGTCAGATTACAAACCAGAATGCTTTAGCTTAGTCCTCTTGGGTCATATCACACTCATGTTGGAAGCACTGAGGCACTTTCCAGGTTGAAAAGATTAGCTGGTGACATCACCATTACCCGAGGAATACCCAGTTGGGGAATCATATTGTCTGGTCAGAAGGATGCTATGGCCAATGGTGTTCTAAGCTCAAGGGTTCTGAGGCCATAAACTTTCTGACTAATTCCAAGTAAGTTCCTTTACTAAATTTAATTTGGATAAATAGTGTGTCACGTTTTCTCTTTCAATTTCCTAAACAGGAAATTGTGCTCTCTGAGCGTGGTTGTTTTCTTGCAGACATTTCATTACCTAAACTAGTCTAGCACTGATGATGTTACCTAGTTGGGTAAGGATGACCTCAGATGGAAAGAGGGCTGTGAAAATATTTACAGATCCCTCACATCCAGGACATAAACTGTTTCAACTCCTACCCTCAAAACGACACTATAGAGCACTGCACACCAGAACAACTAGACACAAGAACAGTTTTTTCCCTAACACCATCACTCTGCTAAACAAATAATTCCATCAACACTGTCAAACTATTTACTAAATCTGCACTACTATTAATCTTCTCATCGTTCCCATCACCCATCTCTTTCCACTTATGACTGTATAACTGTAACTTTGTTGCTGGCAATCCTTATGATTTATATTGATGTATTGACCATCATTTGTGTTGTAAATGTTGTACCTTGATGAAGATATCTTTTCTTTTATGTACACTGAGAGCATATGCATCAAGACAAATTCCTTGTGTGTCCAATCACACTTGGCCAATAAAAAATTCTATTCTATTCTATTCTATTCTATTCTATTCTATTCTATTCTATTCTATTCTATTCTATGACATGTCTGCAAGAAAACAACCCAGCTCAGCACAAAGAACACTTCATGTCAACCTTGAGCTACAAATATTCTCCTTTATCGGTTCCTAAACACTTTATTTCCATGTGGAAGAGGGTTTCCTTTGAATACCTCATTCTCAAGCTGCTTTTTGATAATATATTAAAACATGGTTTATTATTGTGAACAATTTTTTTAGCTACATATCTCTCAAATACTTTGCAGCCTCCCTGATGAGTCTATGACAATTCACTGCGGCCAACTTGCCATAGCCAACTCATCACAATCAACTTGCTGCAGCAATTTGCCATGGACAACTTTCCACAGCCAACTTTCTCTAGGACAACTCACTGCAGGGCAAGAGTTACATTGGTAAGAAATGGTGGAATAGAATCATTAAAGAAAGGTTGCAAAAGGAGGGACAAAATGAAATCGGAATGACAAAAATTAAAACAATGTTTTATTTATTTTAAATAATTAAATTGGATCGATAAATTGTCCTGTGGTGAGTTGTTCTGCAGCGAATTGGCTATGGAGAGTTGGCCATGGTGGCAAGTTCTGTCATTCCATCCCTGATTGGCCAGATTTCCTGTTCTAAATAGAACTCCAGAGGAAGTTTTACATTGTCAACTCCTGGGTTTTAATTGCACAAATTAAAACTGAGGAAATTGCAGGCTGTGGTAGCAGTTATGGTACCCTAAAACAGAAGAAGGTATTTCTAAGTAGTAAGGCAACTTATATTTCACCCATTCCATAATTATATAGCTGTAAGCAATTCTTTGACAATTTTAGGCAGATATTTTAAGAGGCAATTCTTTTCCCAACTGAATATGACTATGAATGAATTAACTCTAGTGCAGGCTCGAAATCAAATTGAAAGCTATCCTTAAGATAAAAAAATGCACTCATTCGAAAAACCGTTTCAGCCTGAATCTACAGATGGAGAGGAATAAATATGACAGCTTCAGAGAAGGGCTAGAAATTGCTTCTCCTGTAAACCCATATTATGTGTTTTGGATAGTCTATTCAGGAATGCAGAAAGTCAATCCAAAGCATACCTAACCAGATTAAATCCTTGGACAATAGGATTTGTGAGTTTTTAAATTTAAATTGAAGCTTAATCCCTTCTGGTGAATGAGCAATTCATTTTTCTCATAGATTTATCATGCCCATCAGACTAATACATAGGTAACTAAAAATCTGTTTTCTATTTTCCATTGCCCTTTGCAAAAACAGTGGATTTTTCTGCCTTTGTGCTCAACAGAAAAATTTCAGTAAAGTACAATGTGTTACAATCTTTCTTCTTTGCATTCTAAACTAGACTAGACAATAAAACAATATTTGAATCCTTCAATGATCTAGAACAGGGGTCTCCAATCTTGGCAACTTTAAGACTTGTGGATTCCAACTCCCAGAGTTCCTCAGCCAGCAAAGTTGAAGTCCACAAGTCTTAAAGTTGCCAAGGTTGGAGACCCCTGATCTAGAAAGAATCAGAAAGGAATGATTAGCTAATTCCTCCAGAAGAATGACATTTTTTTTAATAAAAAAGTTTTATTTTTACAATCATATCCAACAGCTCATCCAATGTACAGTTATATACAATTAGTCGGACTTGCCCAGTCACCACCCCCCTTTTAACTCTCTTCCCTCTTCTACCTTCTTCTACTTTCCAGACCTTCCTCTCCTTCTCTTATCTACATCCTCTCCGCCCTCCACCCTACACCTTCCTTCTCCCTCTTCTACCCCTCTTCCTTCCTCTTCTCCCTCTTCTCCCCCTCTTCTCCTCTTTCCTACCTCCTACTCTCTCCTTGTTTCTCCCTCCCCACCATTCTAAAATGGTAACTGGGCAGACTCGACCCTACATTAATTATATTTATACATCTTCAATAATCCCTTGTAACATTCAAGGATGGTCAAATAGGAATGTAAACGGGGGGGGGTGAACTATGCTTAGAGTTCACAGCATCCTTTTCTCAAAATTATTCCTGTGCCATGACATGGACAAATGAGATTTGAATCGTTGCCCTATGCATCCAGTCCAAATTATTCCTGACTAAACCAGGAGCATTGGCATGACAGGGATCAATCAAAATGGAATGCCATTTGAATAAATGCATATTTGTTAAGCAACTGGCAGCCAGGAAGGTTGCTTTACATAGACAAATGCCTCTTTTTCTATCCTTCCTGTGAAAATGAACACTGTTCTGCTGCTAGAGGAAAGGCCTTGAACGTGGGTGCTAATGTCTGGACATCACACTTGAAATAAAACGGAAAGAAATTGGAACCGGTTCAAAAAATGACAAGAAGAATGGCCAGGGGACTGGTAGCTAATTTCTCTATGAAGAAAGCAAGGTGCGGAGTCTTTTTAGCCTTGAAAGTTTGAGAAAGCTGTGACTGAGAAGGGTTTTATAACACTCAAGCACTTGAAAGCATGTAATTCAGAAGGCCAAGACCCTCACTAGTTTTCTGGGGAGTGAAAGGAAAAGAAGGGGAAAGAATATTTTTAGACTTGAAAGATTGATGCTAACCTTTCAAAGCAGTTCAGACAATGAATATGAGCTCTCTGTTTATTGTAAGGCTACATTAACAAATTCTTGCAAATCTTAAAATATTCCTCCCATGCCCTCTTTCCTTCTGTGGGCTGAGATACCTTTGGCATGATGGTTATTCAGTTTGCAGTTCATCTGGTCTTCCCAAGGTCATTCTCGCAGACCATTATTTATTTATTTATTTATTTATTTATTTGATTTTTATACCGCCCTTCTCCCGAAGGACTCATTACATTGCTGGAGCTCTTTCTGAAGTTTTTCGGAGCTCACCTTACTGCTGCTGATATTGCTCATGCTGGGCTGTTTGTGTTGCGTATCTTCCATTCACTTTGGAGCTCCATGTGAAGCCTTCATAGCTGCGAGAAAGCCCCATGGGTTGAGATCCATCTAATGCAGTGGTTCTCAACCTTTATAGTGCTGCGACCCCTTTAATACAATTCCCCACGATGTGGCGACCCCAACCGTAAAATTATTTTTGTTTTGAATTTATCGCACCTGAAGCCATATTGGCTAGCGATCTGCTTGCGATTGCCTTGAGGACGGAGGCATTAAAGCGGAGACTCCTCCCCTATTAAGTTTATCGTGCCTGAAGCCAGATTAGGCTAGCGATTGGGAGTGATTGCAGTTGGCTTGAGAGGGAGACATCAGAACAAAGCTTTCTCTCTTTTTTAATTCATCACGCCTGAAGCCGAATTTGGCTAGCGATTTGAAGAGCCTGCAGCTGGCTTGTGGAGTCAACCATTGGAGCGCAATTCTTTGATTCGCAAGTATACTTCCCATATTTCCGATGGTCTTAGGCGACCCCTGGCAAATCTCATTCGACCCCCAACGGGGTCGCGACCCACAGGTTGAGAACTGCTGATCTAATGTCTTCCTTGCAATTTCCTGAAAGCTTCCAGGGAAATGTCAAAGGAAATTTCTCCTTAAGTTATACTTTGCTTCTTTCCTTGATTAGTTTCCATCCATTGCTTCTTTCTCCTGCCCTCAGGTGCTTTGGAGAATAGCTTGATTTCCTCTTCTTGGTGGCAACCCCTGAGATATCAGAACACTACTTTCATGTCACTCCTAATCTTTCTTTTCATTATAGACATATCCAATTCTTTATATGATTTGAGCCTCTGGTCCCCTAATCATCTTCGTTGCTCTTTCTGCACTCTTTCTAGAGTCTCATCATCTTTTTTACATCGTGGCGACCAAAACTGGATGCAGTATTCCAAGTGTGATCTTACCAAGCTATTATAAAGCTTCCAGAATCTAGAAGACTACAAAGCTTTGGATGAACACTGTATTTGAAAGACAGGACATATATATCCTCCGCAGAAGAGCCAACTTCATCTGGAAGCTCAGACATTTCAAGATGGTGGGTGCAAACATAGGGTTTGAAGCCACATCCATCTTAAATCTATTTACACCTGCAACGTATGTAAAAAATGATGGCCCTTTGATCACACAGTTGTAGCCACTATTTTGACATCTGTGGCACTATCTTGCTGCTGCTCTTTGGTCACCTCCTTGCCTAAAAAAGTGCAGCTGCACCCACCCTTGATAATTTTAAACAATATTCTTTTTCCTTGAAATAAATGCTAAAAGCAAATTGCCTTTTGATAAATTGAATGAAAGCCTTTAGAGTGAGGAAGAAACCAGCATGTCACTTATCTGTCTCAATCGTTTTTCTTTGATATCCACAGGGACTAGTATAAAACATTATATCAATCTGAGATTTGAATGCTTACTTACGTGCTGTATTTATATTATTTTTTAAAATTGGTATTACAGGTATTCTACAGTAAACATATGTAGGGCGACAAATTGTTTTACGGTAATTATTTGCAGTCCTCTACTTACAACAGGTCATTTAATGACCAAAGTTACAACAGCATTGAAAAAAGTGACTTATGACCATTTTTCACTTTTTCAACCACTGCAGCATCTCCATGGTCACAAGATCAAAATTCGGATGCTTGGCAATTGACTCGTATTTATGATGGTTGGGGTCATGTGATCACCTTTTGTGACCTTTCTGTCAAGCAAAGTCAATGGGGAGCCCAGATTCACTTAACAACCGTGTTACTAACTTAACAACTGTGGTAAGAAAGGTCATAAAATGGGGCAAAAATCACTTAGCAACAGAAATTTTAGGCTCAATTGTGGTCGTAAATTGAGGATTACCTATATTTAACAGATTAACAGAGTTGGAAGGGACCTTACAGGTCATCTAGTCCAACCCCCCGCTCAAGCAAGAGACCCTACAGCATTTCTGACAAATGGCAGTCCAATCTCTTCTTGAAAGCCTCCAGTGATGAAGCTTCCACAATTTCTGAAGGCAAGCTGTTCCATTGGTTGATTGTTCTCATTGTCAGAAAGTTCTTCCTTATTTCTAGGTTGAATCTCTCCTTGGTCAGTTTCCATCCATTATTCCTTGTCTGGCCTTCAGGTGCCTTGGAGAATAGCTTGACCCCCTCCTCTCTGTGGCAGCCCCTCAAATATTGGAAGATGCTATCATATCTCCCCTGGTCCTTCTCTTCACTAGACTAGCCATGCCCAGTTCCTGTAACCATTCTTCATATGTTTTCTTTTTTTTTATTGAAAAAGTTTTAAGAAACAAAAACATTTTTCCCCTTTTTCCTGCCTCCCCCCCACAAAACCCCCTTCCCCCCTCCCTCCCCCCCCCGGCTTCCCGGGTCAATCACAAGGTATTGTTATACATAAACCAAACATAGAGTAAAATTTTCCCTTCTAATCCAACCTCATCCAAATCTTTTCATCTCCCAACCCCCCCCATTACATAAAATAATACTTCCTAATTATTGAAAGGCAATCTGATATTTCTTAATCTGATATCTGTTTTGTAAATAATCAATCCATTTTTTCCATTCAATTAAATATCTTTCCTGCGTATTGTCTTTCAAAAAAGCTGAGATTTTAGCCATCTCAGCCAAATTAGTGACTTTCAATATCCATTCTTCTATTGTAGGTACCTCTTCTTTCTTCCAGTATTGTCCAATCAACAGTCTTGCTGCTGTTATTAAATTCAGAACCAATTTAGTCTCAATCCCTGTACAATCCGTTATAATTCCCAAAAGGAAAAATTGCGGCAAGAACTTTATCTTCTTCTTCAGTACATTTTGAATAATCCACCAAATTCTTATCCAAAAGGCCTTAATTTTCTTGCAAGTCCACCAAATATGAAAATATGTAGTGTCATCACAGTCACACCTCCAACATTTCGCTTGGATATCAGGATACATACATGATAATTTTTTGGGATCTAAGTGCCATCTATAAAACATCTTATAAAAATTTTCCCTTAAATTCTGTGCTTGTGTAAACTTAACATTTCTAACCCAGATTTTCTCCCATGTTTCCAACATTATTGGTTCCTGAATATTCTGTGCCCATTTTATCATACAGTCCTTTACCAAATCCTTTTCCGAATCTATTTCAAGCAACACATTATACAATCTCTTTATATGCTCCTGGGTCTGATTTCTAATTTGCTTTATTAAATTTTCCTCCCTTTGCATTATACCAATTTTTTGATCTTCTTTCCATCTAGCACTTATTTGCCCATATTGAAACCAAGTATAATTCCTCCCTTCTTCATTTAATACCTGTAATGATTTTAATTGCAATCTACCTCCTTCAGCATACAAAAGTTCTTTATAAGTAATCATTTCCTGTTTCTGTTCTATGTTTATATTCTCTATTGCATGTCTGGGGCTCGCCCATATAGGAATCTTATAGTCTTTATAAGAATATTTTTTCCAGACCCGCAAAAGAGCACTTCTCAACACATGATTCTTAAAAGCCCTATCCACTTTTTTTTCATAAAATAAATACGCATGCCATCCATATAACAAGTCATAACCTTCTATGTTCAAAATTCTTTCCTCCGTTAAATTAAACCAGTCACTTATTACTGAAAGGGCTACTGCTTCATAATATAGTTTAAAATTAGGCATTTTTAAGCCACCTCTTTCCCGTGAGTCCTGAATTATTTTCATTTTAACCCTCGCCTTTTTACCTTGCCATATAAATTTATTAATCCCAATCTGCCAATCCTCCAAATTTTTATCTTTCTTAATTATTGGTATCATCTGGAACAGAAACAAAAATCTAGGTAACACATTCATTTTGATAGCCGCAATCCTCCCCAATAGCGACAACTGCAATTTTTTCCAGACACTCATATCATTCTGAACTTTTTGCCATAGCAAGTCATTATTATTCTTATAAAGTTTCCTGTTCGATGAGCTAATATAAACCCCTAAGTATTTAACCTTTTTTTACCAATCAAATCCTGTTATTTCCTCTAGTTTTTGTTTCTGTTGTATAGACATATTTTTGATTCACTTTTGTTTTATTCTGATTTATTTTAAATCCTGATACCTTTCCATATTTATCAATTGTTTCCAACAAAGATCTACTTGAATTTATAGGATTTGTTAAAGTAACTACTACATCGTCTGCAAAAGCTCTAACTTTAATTCCCTCTATTTTTGTTAACTCTCGTATTTTATCCAATAATGGTTCCAGAGTCAAAACAAACAATAGTGGTGATAAAGGACATCCCTGTCTCGTTCCTTTCGCAATCTTAATAACTTCTGTCAAACTACCATTTATTATAATCTGAGCTGTTTGCTCTCCATAAATCGCTTTAATTATTCTAACAAAACAATCTCCAAATTGCATTTTCTCTATTAATTTAAATAAAAAATCCCAATGCAATCGATCAAAGGCCTTCTCCGCATCCAAAAAAATAAGTGCTGCTGAAGTATTCTTCTTTTCCAAATATTCCAATATATTAATAATCTGTCTAACATTATTCCTCATCTGCCTCCCTTTTATAAAACCAGATTGATCAGTATGAATTCTTTGTTGTAAAACTAACATTAATCTATTTGCTATTATTTTAACAAAAATCTTATAATCATTATTTAAAAGTGAAATTGGCCTGTAATTACCGGGTTTAGCGCAATCTTGCTCCTCTTTTGGTATCAGTGAAATAAAAGATGTTTTCCATGACGGGGGTATTCCCCCTCCTAGTTGTATCTGATTAAATAATTCTTTAAGTGGGCCTAGTATTTCATCCTGTAGTTTTTTATAATAACTTGCTGTAAGACCATCTGTACCGGGGGTTTTCCTCATTTTTAATTGTTTAATTGCCTCCACTATTTCTCCAGTAGCTATCGGCCCATTCAGCTCCTCCCTTTGTTCTAATGTTAGAGTATTAACCTTATAATCTTTCAAATAATCATAAATGTCCCTATTCAATATTTTATCTTTTGCATATAGAGTAGTGTAAAATTCTGAGAAGGCCTTTTTAATTTTATCCTGTTGATATATCTCTTTACCTTTATATTCTATTTTTTGTATGACACATGCTTTCTGTTTTTTCCTTAAGTTATATGCCAGCCATCTCCCAGGTTTATTTGCATTACAGAAGGTATTATGTTTAGCATATTGTATATTCGTTGCCACCTGGTCTGCCATTAACATATTAAATTGACTCTGTAATATTCTTATAGCCTCTTTAAGTTTGTGATCTTGTGGGTTTTGAATTAGTAACTGTTGTTTCTTTTGAATTTCTTCTTTCAAGTACCTACGCTGCCTTATTATTATTCCTCTGCCTATTGTCCAGATATATCAATATACCTCTAATAAAAGCTTTACTCGCCTCCCACACAGTTCCTATAGGTGTCCCCTTGTGCATATTAAAATCAAAAAATTCCTTCATCTGTTTCTTACAATGATTTACATTATCCTCATATCTAAACAGATTTTCATTCAGCCTCTCCATTCTTCATATGTTTTCATCTCCAGTCCCCTAAACATCCTGTTTGCTCTCTTCTGCACTTTTTCTAGAGTCTCAACATCTTTTTTATAGTGTGGTGATCAAAACTGGATGTGGTCTTACTAAGGCTTTATAGAGTGGTATTAGTATCTCATTTGATTATTTATTTATTTGTTTATTCATTTATTTATTTACTTTTCATTGGGATCAAAGACCAGCATAAATTGGTAAACTGAACTGAACTAACATCCACAATGCATTTATTTTATACCCTCTATTTTTAGATTCTTTCTTTCCAACAAATTCAGCTTTAGCTCCTTCCAAGTGTTATCAACAGTAAGGTCCTTCCTCATTGGGCAACACTTGGTCACTGTTTTTTATTCCCAGCGGTGCTTTTAGGCACTGTTCCCTTCAAGAAATCCTGTTCGAAAAAGAACTCTGCTAACCACAATTCACTATTCCCTGTCACTTTCTCGTCTACAAGAACAGTGGCGGTGACGAAGTTTGGTAACCAGAGATCGAAGAGGAAGAAATAGGGGAAGGAAAAAGAACAGCTTATGAGCTGGCTAAGCTTGAGGAAGTAAGAACCACATGGACTTCAGTACGAATCTCTCAGACTTTAGTAAGATCTGTTTGATGCTGCTCTTAGGGCAAATACAGAACCTCAGGAATAGAAGAGAAATGTTCAATAGCCATTTACAGCAAATCCATTAAGGTGGAGTGTCTGAATAATTTCAAATGCTTTTCCTCCAGATTTCTTGTCACTCTAACTAACTTGTTAACAGAATAACAGAGTTGGAAGGGAGCTTGGAGATCTTCCAGTTCAACTATTCTTGAATACAGCTCATCCGTCTGGAACCCATACCACATCTCTGACATTAATACTATCGAACGCGTCCAGAAATATTTTACTAGAAGAGTTCTTCGCTCCTCCGAAAACAACAAAATACCTTATACCACCAGGCTTGAAATCCTGGGATTAGAAAACTTAGAACTCTGCCAACTCCGACATGATCTGTGTTTAACACAGAGAATCATCTATTGTAATATCCTTCCTGTAAAAGACTTCAATCTTCAATCGCAACAATACAAGAGCAAACAATAGATTCAAACTTAATGTCAACCGCTTCAAACTTGATTGCAGAAAATATGACTTTTGTAAGAGAGTTGTTAAAGCTTGGAACTCACTACCTGACTCTATAGTCTCTACTCAAAACCCCAAAATCTTCAACCAAAAACTGTCTACTATTGACCTCACCCCATTCCTAAGAGGACTATAAGGGGCATGCATAAGAGCACAAAAGTGCCTACCGTTCCTGTCCTATTGTTCCCTTAAATGTGCATACTTTTACTTTTACTTATATATACTTTTTCTCTCATGATGGGTTATTGTTTATGTTGATGATTGTATATACTGTTGTGACAAAAAAACCAAAAAACCCCTGCTCAAGTGGAAGTCCATATTTCAGACAAGTGGCAATCCAATCTCTTCTTAAAAACTTCCAGCAATGGAGCATCCACAACATCTGAAGACAAGATGTTCCACCGGTTAATTGTTCTTACTGTTAGGCAATATGTCCTTAGTTCTAGGTTGGATCTCTCCCTTATTATTTATAAAATCCATTGTAAATTGACAATGTCTTTTGACTCTTCCTTGTTTAGGCCTACTAACAATGGGTTTGAACTTTACCATTGAACTTTCCAGAGAAACAAGTCACGTGTGCTTTGGAAAATGTGGAAGATGACAGAAACCCTGTAGAGTTGATTTTCTAATTTTATTTTTCCCTGAAGTGGAAAGTGTGGAAAGTCTAAATGTGGAAATATCCTGGAATAATCTAATTTCACAAGGCTCACTTTGAACCGACTGCCTCTGGTGGCTCAAAAGGCTAATGCAGTCTGTTATTAACACAGCTGCTTGCAATTACTGCAGGTTCAAGCCCCACCAGGCCCAAGGTTGACTCAGCCTTCCATCCTTTATAAGGTAGGTAAAATGAGGACCCAGATTTTTGGGGGCAATAAGTTGACTTTGTATATAATATACAAATAGATGAAGACTATTGCTTGACATAGTGTAAGCCGCCCTGAGTCTTCGGAGAAGGGCGGGATATAAATGCAAATAAAAAAAAAATAACAATTTGTATCTTCTAAGAAAATCTAGTTTTGGTACTGGTCAGCAATCAATCCATACATACACATATATCGGCACATATATAATCATACACACAGGTACACACACACACACAAACAGACATAGACACAAAGGCAGTCTTTTCACCTTGTCTTTGCCACCTTTTGCAATGAAATAACTGAATCAGGAATGAAAATATCAACACATAGAAGCCTTTTTCCAAACGGGAAACCTCAATTCTATTTTTATTTGCTCGAGACAAGATTAAACTGCCAGTTGGAGAAAATCTGTGAGCTTTCCTTTTTTCCCACCTTTCTTTTTAAACCTCAAGTTTATTTCAACCTGGTTTTGAATACATGTATATTTTGGCACGTTCTTATGAGAAGACAAAGCAAATGAATTTTCTCCCTCATCTTTAACACCAGCAAGTGAGCTTTATGCACGAAAAGAGAGTGAGTCATATTTTTTTAGTTTGGAAGGCACAAGAGGACATCATGAGCAGGCTGCAGACCACTGGTGCAATACCTGTTTTGTAGACCAAATCTCCTGCAATAGCTTCAATTCGGAAAATGTTGAAAAAAGCTTTGCCTAAAACCTTGCAAATCTTCTCCAGAACTGTGTGGACAACACAGGGTTACAGAATAGAATAGCAGGCTAACAGAGTTGTAAGAGACCTAGGAGATGTTCTAATAATAATAATAACAGAGTTGGAAGGGACCTTGGAGGTCTTCTAGTCCAACCCCCTGCCCAGGCAGGAAACCCGACACCATTTCAGACAAATGGTTATCCAACATTTTCTTAAAAATTTCCAGCGTTGGAGCATTTACAACTTCTGCAGGCAAGTTATTCTGACCTAGGCTCCCTTAAAAAGCAGTAAGCAGAGTCTTGGTCTCTGCAAAACCTCTTTTACTTACACCACTGGGAATTCCTTTCATTCACAGTCAGCAAGACCAGTCCAAGCAGTTTTTCAAAGGAATATTTCTCAACACAGACCTTATCTCTCTTGGAAAGTTGCCAGCTAACTCGTTTCCAAATGCAGTACAAGGCAAAACTTGGCACAGAGTTTCCGAGAGTCGTGGAATGAACTTATTGTTTCCTGCAAAAGCCCACTCCCCATTCGCTTCTCTTTTGTTTCCTATGGGAGGGGCCAATCACCTCCAAGGTGTGGCTTTACTCCTGTTGTGTCTTGCCCGCCCTCAGAGCAGCCGGGGCCTTCTTACCTGCTCCCGAACACTGAGGAATGTATGCCTCCCGGCCCAAGTCCTGGCTCCATGCCCACACAAACTGCAGAAGAAGGAGCATCTCCTGGCCCCAGCCCTGACTCCATGCCCAGGCAAACGGAGCAGCTAGACCCCTCCCCCTCCTCCACAGCATGTGAGCCTGAGGATTTTCTCAACAGCTGATTGGTGTGACCTCGCATCAGAAGGCTGGATAGGCGGAGGCAACAGAAGGAAGGAGGCAGGCCTTAATGAGTGCTGAGTCATGGAGCCACACCCCATGGCCTATATAAAGGATCTGCTTTCTGGCAGTCTCTGAGTCAGGCAAAAGTCGAACTTATCTTGCTGAAGTCACTTTCTGGTCTCCTGCCTGCTCTGAGGACTTTGCTAGGACTTTGGGCAGAGCTGCAGAGGCAAGCCTGATTCGGATTTCCCTGACCCGGCCGTCAGTGGAGGAGTGGGACACGACAACTCCCAAGTCGACCCTGCATTCTTAGTTGTTCTTTTCTTCTGGCATCTCTGCGCATGCGCACACTGGGAATAGGCTCCATCTGTTCCTTTGCCTCACTGCTGTCTATCTCCCTCTCTGCCTCAAATGCAGAGCCCTCGTCCAAGCTTTCCCCAGCCCCTAGGACTGGCCCATGATCCTCCCCAAACTCCTCACTGTCTGACTCTGCTGCCAACCCCTGCACAAGCAGGAGACCCTATACCAATTTAGACAAAAGGTTGTCCAATCTCTTGTTTAAAAAACTTCCAGCAATGGAGCACCCTCAACTTCTGGTGACAACCCATTCCCGTGGTTAATTGTTCTCACTGTCAGGAAATTTCGTCTTAGTTCTGTATTGCTCCTCTCCTTGATTGGTTTCCATATGGACCAATACAGCTATCTGTCTCCTATGAAAATAATGCAATCAAATATTCAATGAATATTCAGCTATTCATCCAAATGCAAAGAAAATGCTGCAGCGTTACAGGATAACAGGGACCCAATTGCTGCATTTGATCACATGAAATGGCATTCATTGATCTGTGGACTTTACACCAGCAGGAAAACAGTAGGATGGAGAAGAAAAGAAGCCTGATTACACATTAATAAAATAAATAAATTGTACCAATAGAAGAGAATATTAGTAGCTCAGGGTTGAACCTTGGTGCAGACATTTTATTTTTATTTTTATTTGATTATATTTTTCTTAAGATCAGCGGCTTACTATGTCAAAAATCCATTTGTATATTATATACAAAGTCAACTTATTGAACAATCTGGGTCCTCATTTTACCTATCTTATAAAGGATGGAAGGCTGAGTCAACCTTGGGCCTGATGGGACTTGAACCTGCAATAATTGCAAGCAGCTGCTGTTAATAACAGGCTGCATTAGCCTGTTGAGCCACCAGAGGCCCTTCATTACCCAACTAGAGAACACTATCAATGCTAGAAGAGAATGGGGTTTGCTCTTATTTTTATATACTAGTGGCTTGCCCTATAAGCAGTGGTGGGATTCAGCCAGTTCGCACCACTTCAGGAGAACCGGTTGTTAACTTTGTGAGCAGTTTGGCAAACTGGTTGTTGGAAGAAATCGTTAGGGCAGAGAACCGGTTGTTAAATTACTTGAATCCCTATAAGTGCCTATAAGTGTTGATGGGAGTGTTTAGTGGTTCCTTGATTAGGCTGTTGTTTACTGTTAGCTTGTTTGTCTGAATTGGTAGTTCCTTAATTGGTGTACTGCTTACCACTTTACAGCTTTTCTAAATTCTGCTGAACCCTTTGTGACAGGCATGGGAAATGCTATCTTTCAGGGGGAGTAGGTACACATGAAAAGTACATTCGGATTTTGGCTCAGTGCAAACCAGAACCTATCTATCGCACCAACTGTAAAAAGATACGTGTTGAGAAGACCCAGAATAGTAGGATGTGATTGTGCTGACATACAGTAACAGTGCTTAAATCAAGACAGCATAAAAAAAATGCAAAATTAACACAAGCTGTACACTTGAATCTGAGATGATAAAGAAGAAATATCACAGCTCATCTGGGCCTTCACAGCCGAGGATGTTGCAGTCTGGCTAGCTATGGTGAAATACTACTAAGGAAGCAAAGCACATCTGAATTGTGCTCTTATCGCATTTTCACAACTTGTTCCCATGCAGCTTTTTTCTAAATCACAGTGCCAAAAAAAAAAAAAAAAAAAGGGCTTGGCTTAAACAACTTGCTGTTAAAAAGAAAGCAATGTTTGTCTTCCTTGATGGTATTTAAATCAAACCCTAGTCCGCTAAATTACCTAATTACAGCTTCTAATTAGCAGAAGTCATGCCAGCTTGGTTTCTGGTAGCTTGTAGTTTTACGTCCACTTACTTGGAAGAAAGCGTTAAGAACAAAAGAGGGTAAATGCATTGCCAGACTACTTACGAGGAAGGAAAATCCTACCTTGCAAAATGAAGGACTATTACGGAAGGAGGAGTACAAGCTACGTTCCACAATGTCTGTCCCCATTTTGAATGGAGAACTGTCCTATTTTCCCAGCCTCCATTTGGCAGAGTAGAGTTCAGATGACTAAATAATCCTCCATACAGAATTAAACACTGAAAAGTATCATGGAGAAAATTGCCCAACCAGCAGTTGGAAGGAGCTTGGAGATCTTCCAGTTCAACTATTCTTGAATACAGCTCATCCCTCTGGACCCCATACCACATCTCTGACATTAATACTATCGAACGCGTCCAGAAATATTTTACTAGAAGAGTTCTTCGCTCCTCCGAAAACAACAAAATACCTTATACCACCAGGCTTGAAATCCTGGGATTAGAAAACTTAGAACTCTGCCAACTCCGACATGATCTGTGTTTAACACACAGAATCATCTATTGTAATATCCTTCCTGTAAAAGACTTCAATCTTCAATCGCAACAATACAAGAGCAAACAATAGATTCAAACTTAATGTCAACCGCTTCAAACTTGATTGCAGAAAATATGACTTTTGTAAGAGAGTTGTTAAAGCTTGGAACTCACTACCTGACTCTATAGTCTCTACTCAAAACCCCAAAATCTTCAACCAAAAACTGTCTACTATTGACCTCACCCCATTCCTAAGAGGACTATAAGGGGTGTGCATAAGAGCACAAAAGTGCCTACCGTTCCTGTCCTATTGTTCCCTTAAATGTGCATACTTTTACTTTTACTTGTATATACTTTTTCTCTCATGATGGGTTATTGTTTATGTTGATGATTGTATATACTGTTGTGACAAAAAAAACCAAAAAACCCCTGCTCAAGTGGAAGTCCATATTTCAGACAAGTGGCAATCCAATCTCTTCTTAAAAACTTCCAGCAATGGAGCATCCACAACATCTGAAGACAAGATGTTCCACTGGTTAATTGTTCTTACTGTTAGGCAATATGTCCTTAGTTCTAGGTTGGATCTCTCCCTTATTATTTATAAAATCCATTGTAAATTGACAATGTCTTTTGACTCTTCCTTGTTTAGGCCTACTAACAATGGGTTTGAACTTTACCATTGAACTTTCCAGAGAAACAAGTCACGTGTGCTTTGAAAAATGTGAAAGATGACAGAAACCCTGTAGAGTTGATTTTCTAATTTTATTTTTCCCTGAAGTGGAAAGTGTGGAAAGTCTAAATGTGGAAATATCCTGGAATAATCTAATTTCACAAGGCTCACTGAACCGACTGCCTCTGGTGGCTCAAAAGGCTAATGCAGTCTGTTATTAACAGCAGCTGCTTGCAATTACTGCAGGTTCAAGTCCCACCAGGCCCAAGGTTGACTCAGCCTTCCATCCTTTATAAGGTAGGTAAAATGAGGACCCAGATTTTTGGGGGCAATAAGTTGACTTTGTATATAATATACAAATGGATGAAGACTATTGCTTGACATAGTGTAAGCCGCCCTGAGTCTTTGGAGAAGGGCGGGATATAAATGCAAATTAAAAAAAATAACAATTTGTATCTTCTAAGAAAATCTAGTTTTGGTACTGGTCAGCAATCAATCCATACATACACATATATCGGCACATATATAATCATACACACAGGTACACACACACACACAAACAGACATAGACACAAAGGCAGTCTTTTCACCTTGTCTTTGCCACCTTTTGCAATGAAATAACTGAATCAGGAATGAAAATATCAACACATAGAAGCCTTTTTCCAAACGGAAACCTCAATTCTATTTTTGTATGACACGTGCTTTCTGTTTTTCCTTAAGTTATATGCCAGCCATCTCCCAGGTTTATTTGCATTACAGAAGGTATTATGTTTAGCATATTGTATATTCGTTGCCACCTGGTCTGCCATTAACATATTAAATTGACTCTGTAATATTCTTATAGCCTCTTTAAGTTTGTGATCTTGTGGGTTTTGAATTAGTAACTGTTGTTTCTTTTGAATTTCTTCTTCCAAGTACCTACGCTGCCTTTGTTTATTATTCCTCTGCCTATTGTCCAGATATATCAATATACCTCTAATAAAAGCTTTACTCGCCTCCCACACAGTTCCTATAGGTGTCCCCTTGTGCATATTAAAATCAAAAAATTCCTTCATCTGTTTCTTACAATGATTTACATTATCCTCATATCTAAACAGATTTTCATTCAGCCTCTCCATTCTTCATATGTTTTCGTCTCCAGTCCCCTAAACATCCTGTTTGCTCTCTTCTGCACTTTTTCTAGAGTCTCAACATCTTTTTTATAGTGTGGTGATCAAAACTGGATGTGGTCTTACTAAGGCTTTATAGAGTGGTATTAGTATCTCATTTGATTATTTATTTATTTGTTTATTCATTTATTTATTTACTTTTCATTGGGATCAAAGACCAGCATAAATTGGTAAACTGAACTGAACTAACATCCACAATGCATTTATTTTATACCCTCTATTTTTAGATTCTTTCTTTCCAACAAATTCAGCTTTAGCTCCTTCCAAGTGTTATCAACAGTAAGGTCCTTCCTCATTGGGCAACACTTGGTCACTGTTTTTTATTCCCAGCGGTGCTTTTAGGCACTGTTCCCTTCAAGAAATCCTGTTCGAAAAAGAACTCTGCTAACCACAATTCACTATTCCCTGTCACTTTCTCGTCTACAAGAACAGTGGCGGTGACGAAGTTTGGTAACCAGAGATCGAAGAGGAAGAAATAGGGGAAGGAAAAAGAACAGCTTATGAGCTAGCTAAGCTTGAGGAAGTAAGAACCACATGGACTTCAGTACGAATCTCTCAGACTTTAGTAAGATCTGTTTGATGCTGCTCTTAGGGCAAATACAGAACCTCAGGAATAGAAGAGAAATGTTCAATAGCCATTTACAGCAAATCCATTAAGGTGGAGTGTCTGAATAATTTCAAATGCTTTTCCTCCAGATTTCTTGTCACTCTAACTAACTTGTTAACAGAATAACAGAGTTGGAAGGGACCTTGGAGGTCTTCTAGTCCAACCCCCTGCCCAGGCAGGAAACCCGACACCATTTCAGACAAATGGTTATCCAACATTTTCTTAAAAATTTCCAGCGTTGGAGCATTTACAACTTCTGCAGGCAAGTTGTTCTGACCTAGGCTCCCTTAAAAAGCAGTAAGCAGAGTCTTGGTCTCTGCAAAACCTCTTTTACTTACACCACTGGGAATTCCTTTCATTCACAGTCAGCAAGACCAGTCCAAGCAGTTTTTCAAAGGAATATTTCTCAACACAGACCTTATCTCTCTTGGAAAGTTGCCAGCTAACTCGTTTCCAAACGCAGTACAAGGCAAAACTTGGCACAGAGTTTCCGAGAGTCGTGGAATGAACTTATTGTTTCCTGCAAAAGCCCGCTCCCCTTTCGCTTCTCTTTTGTTTCCTATGGGAGGGGCCAATCACCTCCAAGGTGTGGCTTTACTCCTGTTGTGTCTTGCCCGCCCTCAGAGCAGCCGGGGCCTTCTTACCTGCTCCCGAACACTGAGGAATGTATGCCTCCCGGCCCAAGTCCTGGCTCCATGCCCACACAAACTGCAGAAGAAGGAGCATCTCCTGGCCCCAGCCCTGACTCCATGCCCAGGCAAACGGAGCAGCTAGACCCCTCCCCCTCCTCCACAGCATGTGAGCCTGAGGAGGTTTATTCTAACAGCTGCTGATTGGTGTGACCCTCGCATCAGAAGGCTGGATAGTGGAGCAACAGAAGGAAGGAGGGCAGGCCTTAATGAGTGCTGAGTCATGGAGCCACACCCATGGCCTATATAAAGGATCTGCTTTCTGGCAGTCTCTGACAGGCAAAGTCGAACTTATCTTGCTGAAGTCACTTTCTGGTCTCCTGCCTGCTCTGAGGACTTTGCTAGGACTTTGGGCAGAGCTGCAGAGGCAAGCCTGATTCGGATTTCCCTGACCCGGCCGTCAGTGGAGGAGTGGGACACGACAACTCCCAAATCGACCCTGCATTCTTAGTTGTTCTTTTCTTCTGGCATCTCTGCGCATGCGCACACTGGGAATAGGCTCCATCTATTCCTCTGCCTCACTGCTGTCTATCTCCCTCTCTGCCTCCAATGCAGAGCCCTCGTCCAAGCTTTCCTCAGCTCCTAGGACTGGCCCATGATCCTCCCCAAACTGTCTGACTCTGCTGCCAACCCCTGCACAAGCAGGAGACCCTATACCAATTTAGACAAAAGGTTGTCCAATCTCTTGTTTAAAAAACTTCCAGCAATGGAGCACCCTCAACTTCTGGTGACAACCCATTCCCGTGGTTAATTGTTCTCACTGTCAGGAAATTTCGTCTTAGTTCTGTATTGCTCCTCTCCTTGATTGGTTTCCATATGGACCAATACAGCTATCTGTCTCCTGTGAAAATAATGCAATCAAATAATCAATGAATATTCAGCTATTCATCCAAATGCAAAGAAAATGCTGCAGCGTTACAGGATAACAGGGACCCAATTGCTGCATTTGATCACATGAAATGGCATTCATTGATCTGTGGACTTTACACCAGCAGGAAAACAGTAGGATGGAGAAGAAAAGAAGCCTGGTTAGCGGGGACAATTTCCTTTCAATACCAACCTTTTTTTTTTAAATAAATTGTACCAATAGAAGAGAATATTAGTAGCTCAGGGTTGAACCTTGGTGCAGACATTTTTATTTTTATTTTTTTATTTGCATTTATATCCCGCCCTTCTCCGAAGACTCAGGGCGGCTTACACTATGTCAAGCAATAGTCTTCATCCATTTGTATATTATATACAAAGTCAACTTATTGCCCCCCAACAATCTGGGTCCTCATTTTACCTATCTTATAAAGGATGGAAGGCTGAGTCAACCTTGGGCCTGATGGGACTTGAACCTGCAATAATTGCAAGCAGCTGCTGTTAATAACAGGCTGCATTAGCCTGTTGAGCCACCAGAGGCCCTTCATTACCCAACTAGAGAACACTATCAATGCTAGAAGAGAATGGGGTTTGCTCTTATTTTTATATACTAGTGGCTTGCCCTATAAGCAGTGGTGGGATTCAGCCAGTTCGCACCACTTCAGGAGAACCAGTTGTTAACTTTGTGAGCAGTTTGGCAAACTGGTTGTTGGAAGAAATCGTCAGGGCAGAGAACCGGTTGTTAAACTGCTTGAATCCCATCACTGCCTAAATAAGTGTTGATGGGAGTGTTTGGTGGTTCCTTGATTAGGCTGTTGTTTACTGTTAGCTTGTTTGTCTGAATTGGTAGTTCCTTAATTGGTGTACTGCTTACCACTTTACAGCTTTTCTAAATTCTGCTGAACCCTTTGTGACGGACATGGGAAATGCTATCTTTCAGGGGGAGTAGGTACACATGAAAAGTACATTCGGATTTTGGCTCAGCGCAAACCAGAACCTATCTATCGCACCAACTGTAAAAAGATACGTGTTGAGAAGACCCAGAATAGTAGGATGTGATTGTGCTGACATACAGTAACAGTGCTTAAATCAAGACAGCATAAAAAAAATGCAAAATTAACACAAGCTGTACACTTGAATCTGAGATGATAAAGAAGAAATATCACAGCTCATCTGGGCCTTCACAGCCGAGGATGTTGCAGTCTGGCTAGCTATGGTGAAATACTACTAAGGAAGCAAAGCACATCTGAATTGTGCTCTTATCGCATTTTCACAACTTGTTCCCATGCAGCTTTTTTCTAAATCACAGTGCCAAAAAAAAAAAAAAAAAAAAAAGGGCTTGGCTTAAACAACTTGCTGTTAAAAAGAAAGCAATGTTTGTCTTCCTTGATGGTATTTAAATCAAACCCTAGTCCGCTAAATTACCTAATTACAGCTTCTAATTAGCAGAAGTCATGCCAGCTTGGTTTCTGGTAGCTTGTAGTTTTACGTCCACTTACTTTGGAAGAAAGCGTTAAGAACAAAAGAGGGTAAATGCATTGCCAGACTACTTACGAGGAAGGAAAATCCTACCTTGCAAAATGAAGGACTATTACGGAAGGAGGAGTACAAGCTACGTTCCACAATGTCTGTCCCCATTTTGAATGGAGAACTGTCCCCGTTTTCCCCAGCCCTCCATTTGGCAGAGTAGAGTTCAGATGACTAAATAATCCTCCATACAGAATTAAACACTGAAAAGTATCATGGAGAAAAATTGCCCAACCAGCAGTTGGAAGGGACCTTGGACATCTTCTACTACAGTTTTCCACTCAAGCAGGAGACCCTAAATCATTTGTGACAAATGGCTGTCCCAGTGGTGAAATCCAAATTTTTTTACTACCAGTTCTGTGGGTGTGGCTTGGTGGGCATAGTGTGGCTTGGTGGATGTGACTTGGTGGGTGTGGCAGGGGAAGGATACTGCAAAATCCCCATTCCCACCCCACTCCAGGGGAAGGATACTGCAAAATCCCCATTCCCACCCCACTCCAGGGGAAGGATACTGCAAAATCCCCATTCCCTCCCCACTCCAGGGGAAGGATACTGCAAAATCCCCATTCCCTCCCCACTCCTGGGGTAAGGATATTGCAAAATCTCCATTCCCACTCCACTGTGGGGCTAGCCAGAGGTGGTATTTGCTGGGTCTCCAAACTGCTCAAAATTTTCACTACTGGTTCTCCAAACTACTCAAAATGTTCACTACTGGTTCTCCAAACTGCTCAAAATTTCCACTACTGGTTCTTCAGAACCTGTCAGAACCTGCTGGATTTCACCCCTGGGCTGTCCAATCTCTTCTTAAAACCCTCCAGTGATGGAGCAACCACCACTTCTGGAGGCAAGCTGTTCCACTGACTAATTCTTCTCACTGACATGAAATTTATCTTCTTACTGACATGTAATTCTAGGTTGGATCATTCTTTGATAAGCTTCCGTCTATTACTTCTTGTCCTGCCCTCAGATGCTTTGGAAAATGGGTTGACCCCTCTTCTCTATGACAGACCCTCAAATTTTGGAAGACATGCCACCCCTACTCCATCTCTGTTAAACTAGACATTCCCAGTTCCTGCAACCATTCATATGATGTTTTAGCCTCCAGCCCCCTAAACATCTTTGTTGCCCTTCTCTACAATCTTTCTCGATTTTCAACATCTTTTTTGTGTTGTGGTGACCAAAACTGAGCGTAGTGTTCCAATGTGGTCTTCCCAAAGCAGTATAAAGTGGTACTAACAGTCGCTGGAGAAGGTATCAGTCCAGGAAACTTGCATTTCCAGCCGATAGAAACTTCCTGCAAAGGAATATTTTATGTGACCCAGAACACGAAGTGCAAAATGTTGCCTGCATTATGCTGCTAAAGCCTTTACAAAGCAAGTAATGGTACCGCCTGTCCGAATTCCACTGGAAAAAAAAAGTCAACTTGACTTCAATGTGTAGGTGATGCAATTTCGTTCAGAGTGCGATTATCTCCCAGCAGGGATTTTTTGTCCCCTTTCACTCTTTCCATTGTTCCCCCTTTTGTAAAACGATTGGACTCCACTTTTCTAGATGGCTATAATTTCCTCTTCTTCCTCCAGCTGGAAACCTGAAATGCTTAACGCTTCCCTGCTGTGCCACAAAAGGCCGGGGAAGAGAAGCCCAAAATTCTTAAGCTAGTAGTGCAGGCAATGCTCTCATTTGGCTGGTAGCTGAGCTGGGCCTGGAATCTAGCAGAGATTGTGCTGCTATCAAAGGACGAGCAATTGTATTTCATTCTCTTGCTTTCTCATTTAATCAGGGAGATTGGTTTGGCTTTGTTTCTCTATCAATTTAGCTTATTGGGACAAAAATATTCCACACACAAACACACACACGTATATTTCCTAATGTAGGTAGTCTTTGGCAATTCATTTACTGACCGCTCGAAGTTACAACACATTGAAAAAAGTGACTTATGACTATTTTTCACACTTACGACCATTGCAGCATCCCTATCGTCATGGATCAAATTTTTTTTTAATTTCATTTTGTCACAACAGTATACACAAACATTGTCATAAGTAAAAAAACATATCATGAAGAATATATATATATATATATATATATATATTTGTTTTCTGAGGTTTTTGCGGGTGTTTGTATATTTGTTTTCTGAGGTTTTGACGGGTGTTTGTATATATATATATATATATATATATATATATATATATATATATATATATATATATATATATATATATATATATATATATATATATATATATATAAGTAAAGAATATGCATTAGCTATATTAATTTGATATAATAAAGGGAACAATAGGACAGGAACGGTAGGCACTTTTGTGCTCTTATGCACTCCCCTTATAGTCCTCTTAGGAATGGGGTGAGGTCAATAGTAGACAGTTTTTGGTTGAAGATTTTGGGATTTTGAGTAGAGACTATGGAGTCAGGTAATGAGTTCCAAGCATTAACAACTCTGTTACAGAAGTCATATTTTCTGCAATCAAGTTTGAAGCGGTTGACATTAAGCTTGAATCTATTTTTTGCTCTTGTAATATTGCGACTGAAGCTGAAGTAGCCTTGGCCACTGGCTCGTATTTATGACAGTTCAAGTGTCCTGGGGTCACATAACGGCCACCTTCCGACAAGCGAAGTCAATGGGGAAGCCAGATTCACTTAACACCCGTGTTACTAATTTAACAATTGCAGCAATTCACTTAACGGTGGCAAGAAAAGTTGTAAAACAAGCAAAGCTCACTTAACAAATGTCTCACTTAACAACAGAAATTTTGAACTCAATTGTGGTCGTCAGTTGAGGACTTCCTATATTACAGGCTTTTTTGCCCTTTTCTCAGGGCACCTAAATTTTGCAAATGGTTTTTTTCATCATAACATATATTTTGGGCCATTAAGAACGCTTTGATATCTGTATCTGTGCAAACATTGTCCCTGTTACGCCCAGTTCTGTGTGACTTCTTTTAAGGTGCAAAGGGGAGACAGAAGAGACAGAAGAGGGAAGGAGAGAGGGGAAAGGAGAGAGGGAAGTAGATGGGAGGAGAGGGGTAGGAGAAAGGGAAGGAGAGGGAAGTGGAGAAGAAGAGAGAGGAAAAGGGAGAGGAGGAGAGAAAAACAGAGGAGAGGGAAGGGAAGTAGAGAGGGGAGACGAGAAGGAGAGAGGGAAGGAGAGGGAAGTGGAGAGGAGGAGAGGAGAAGGAACACAGTCATCCCTGCCACAGTCATCCCTGTCTTCAAAAAAGGAGATCCCAGCCTAGTTGAAAATTACAGGCCAATCTCTCTATGCTGCGTCACTTGCAAAGTAATGGAATCTATCATCAACCAATCCATTACCCTCCACCTAGAAACAAACAACCTACTCTCTAATAAACAATTTGGTTTCAGAAAAAAATTATCATGTAACTTACAACTTCTTCACTGCAAAAACATATGGACTACAAATCTTGATCAGGGCAAAGCAATAGATGAGATCTACATAGACTTCTGTAAAGCTTTTGACTCAGTAGTACATGTTAAACTTCTTCTAAAACTAAAATCTTATCACATTTCAGGACCCCTCCACAATTGGATAACAGCTTTCTTGTCAAACAGACAACAAGTGGTCAAAATAGGCAGTGCCCTATCAAATCCTGTTCCTGTCAAAAGTGGCATTCCACAAGGCAGCATTCTTGGACCAAAGCTCTTCATATTATACATTAATGATCTCTGTGACCATATTACAAGTGATTGTGTTCTTTTTGCTGACGATGTCAAACTATTTAACACCATCAACAATACAACTACCCTTCAAAAAGACCTTGACTTTGTATCTGAATGGTCTAAAACTTGGCAATTCCAAATCTCAACCAGCAAATGCTCAGTCTTACATATTGGAAAAAAGAACCTAAACACTAAGTACAAGCTTGATGGACATTACCTTACAGATGACCCCCACCCTGTTAAAGACCTTGGAGTTTTCATATCAAACGATCTAAGTGCAAAGCCCACTGCAACTACATCGCAAAAAAGGCTTTAAGAGTTGTAAACCAAATCTTGCGTAGCTTCTTCTCCAAAAACACTACACTACTAACCAGAGCATATAAAACATTTGCTAGACCAATTCTTGAATACAACTCGACTGTCTGGAACCCATACCACATTTCTGACATCAATACAATTGAACGTGTCCAGAAATATTTTACAAGAAGAGTTCTCCACTTCTCTGAATACAACAAAATACCTTATGCCACCAGACTTGAAATCCTGGGCTTAGAAAATTTAAAACTATGCCGCCTTCGAAATGATGTGAGTTTAACTCATAAAATCATCTATTGCAATGTCCTTCCTGTCGAAGACTACTTCAGCTTCAATTGCAACAATACACAAGCACACAATAGATTTAAGCTTAATGTCAACCGCTCCAATCTTGATTGCAGAAAATATGACTTCAGTAACAGAGTTGTTAATGCTTGGAATAAACTACCTGACTCTGTGGTCTCTTCCCAAAATTCCCAAAGCTTCAACCAAAAACTGTCTACTATTGACCTTACCCCATTCCTAAGAGGTCTGTAAGGGGCGTGCATAAGAGCACAAATGTGCCTACCGTCCCTGTCCTAATGTTTCCTTTCATTATATCCAATTAATATAGTTATTACATACTCATACTTATATATATGCTTATATATTGTATAGTAATTTCATGCTTATGCTTATATATACTGTGTGACAAAATAAAAAAAAAAGAGAGAGGGAAGAAGAAAGGAAGAGATGGAAAGAGATGGACCGTCGTTGTAAAATTAGGTGGAATATGGTATATATGAGAAAGAAAAACAGACGGCTAATATTTTTTTCTCTCTTACTTGATGGTTATATAATTGATATTACAATGGGAGATAATACATGTTATAATTACGATGGATGTTATCATATATTTTATATGTTACTGTATATTTGTTTGCATACATATGATTATAATGACGATAATGATGATGTTTGTTAAAACCTTGGACATCTAGAGAGCACAGTCCTCAAGATATAAAAGAAATGAATGATATAAAACAATAAAAAATATTACAGTAAGGTGCAAAGAGGACCCCTGTCCCTTCTGAGAAATACAGGTGTTGGTGTGTTAAGCATCAAGAAATATTTTTGAGCACTGAAATCAATATAGTCCCCTAGAAAGGCTGATGGATCACATTTCCCATCCACTCTTAATTCTGTTTGAAAGCCACCCTTGCTGAAATCAGCAGTAAATGCAAGGAGGATCAGTCTGTAAGAGCAGTACCAATTGCCATGAATTTATAAATACTAATGTGTTCATTCATTACAGTGAGAGATTTATTAAGTGTCTTTTGGAGGTCTTTTTTCCTCCAAGAGTCGGGCATCAGAATAACAGACTAATGGAATTGGAAAAGACCTTGAAGGTCTTCTCATATAAAGCCCCTGTCCAAGGCAGGAGATCCTACACCATTCTGAACAAATGGCTATCCAATCTCTTCTTAAAAACTTCCCTTGATGGAGCACCCACACCTTCTAGAGGCAAGCCCTTTCACTGATTAATTGTTCTCACTGACAGAAAATTTCTTCTTAATTCTAGGTCAGATCTCTCTTAGATAAGCTTCCATCCATTACTTCTTGGCTTGCCTTCAGATGCTTTGGAGAATAGGTTGACCCCATCTTCTCTGCGACAGCCCCTCAAATATTGAAGACTTTCATGTCACCCTAGTCCTTTGAGTTATTATTAGTCGAATTGTTCTATCAAAATAATAAAGCTATAACTTAGAACCATTCTTTCGGTAGAGATTTGAAGTTCCAGCTTTCCTAGGAGAATGAAAGATAGTTTGAATTATGTGTTATAGCCGGATCTTCTTTTGATAAAACAATGTCTATAAAAACAAAACAATAGCCTAAATATACAGTTTATTAAGAAGGGATAGCAAAAGAAAGAGAGAAAGAAAGAGAGAGAGAGAAAGAAAGAGAGAGAGAGAGAGAGAGAGAGAGAGAGAGAGAGAGAGAGAGAGAGAGAGAGAGAGATTTCTACAGGTAACAAAATTAGAAAAAATTGAACATTCCTCTATGAAATTATGGAGAAGAAAACTATCATTTTCCTTCCTTCATTAAAACATTGTGATATTTATTTCCAAAGCTTTGCAACAAAGGGAAATAGAGACTTTATGGTTAATTTGGGGCATTTGTTTTGGGGTTTGGGAAAAACATATACCTACATAAAATAAGAGTCTGCTGTTTGGATAGCATAAACCAAGTGATAGAGGAGACTACAAAGACATTCATGATTAGAATCTTTCCTTTAAGGTGTCTTAGGAATGGATTTATTTAGCAAAAAAAAAAGGAAAGTAAAAATGTCATCCTTCACACCCACACAACCACCTGAAAACCTATTTTTCCTGCTCTGCCAAATGTAATAAATATAGAGGCAGCAGATGGCTATTTATCGTAGCTGTCATACTTACAGGCAAATGGGGACAGAACACCATCGGCTCGTGACAGATCTGAAGTCTGAAATCTCTCAGACTCTCATTTTGCAGGACATATCCAATAAGATCCAATCATCCATTACCATTCCGTTTGATCAGAGGTGGTTGTGTTTATCGAAGCAGCACATCACAATGAACTTTCTGCTCTCCCTCCCAAAAGAACACACGGAGCTAGACACTTAACACAACTTAATTTTTAAGTAGAAGAGAACGCTTTTCATGTTCTTTTAAACTTGGAAATGCCCTTCGTGGCCCTAAGCTACCGAAAGCAGATTCCCTACTTTCCTCTTTGCAAATACACACAGATTTTAGTTTAATTTTGCTAGAGTAAGAACCTGATTGATTGATACTTATAGCACAGGCACATGAAAGTTCCAATTTTACTGAATATATATGATAAAATATGATGAATGTGGATTAGAAGCATTTCTGAAATCAGGGGGTTGTACTATTGAAAACTACTACTACTACTTCTTCTCCTCCTCCTCCTCCTCCTCCTCCTCCTCCTCCTCCTCCTCCTCCTCCTCCTCCTCCTCCTCCTCCTCCTCCTCCTTCTACTCTTGCTCCTCCTGCTCCTCCTCCTTTCCAGCTGGAGCTGGGCTTTGGCAAGCAGGAAGAAGTTATATAGGCAAGCAGGAAGAAGTTATATAGAAGGTAGAGAGTATGGTGGCATATCAGTTTCCCCTGCACCTGGAGGAAACTGTCTATCTGGACCCGTTCCAGTCCGGCTTCCGGCCCGGTTACAGCACTGAGACGGCTTTGGTCGCGTTGGTGGATGATCTCTGGAGGGCCAGGGATAGGGGTTGTTCCTCTGCCCTGGTCCTATTAGACCTCTCAGCGGCTTTCGATACCATCGACCATGGTATCCTGCTGTGCCGGTTGGAGGGATTGGGAGTGAGAGGCACCGTTTATCGGTGGTTCTCCTCCTATCTCTCCGACCGGTCGCAGACGGTGTTGACGGGGGGGCAGAGGTCGACCCCGCGGCGCCTCACTTGTGGGGTGCTGCAGGGGTCGATTCTCTCGCCCCTTCTGTTCAACATCTATATGAAGCCGCTGGGTGAGATCATCAGTGGCTTCGGTGTGAGGTACCAGCTGTACGCTGATGACACCCAGCTGTACTTTTCCACACCGGGCCACCCCAATGAAGCTATCAAAGTGCTGTCCCGGTGTTTGGAAGCCGACGGGTCTGGATGGGGAGGAACAGGCTCAAGCTCAATCCCTCCAAGACGGAGTGGCTGTGGATGCCGGCATCCCGGTACAGTCAGCTGAGTCTGGGCTGACTGTCGGGAGCGAGTCATTGGCCCCGTGTGCGCAACTTGGGCGTTCTCCTGGATGAACGGCTGTCTTTGAAGACCACTTGACGGCCGCCTCCAGGAGAGCTTTCCACCAGGTTCGCCTGGTGCGCCAGTTGCGCCTTTCTAGACCGGGATGCCTTGTGCACAGTCACTCACGCCCACGTCTGCCTGGACTACTGCAATGCTCTCTACATGGGGCTCCCTTGAGGGGCATCCGGAGGCTACAGTTAGTCCAGAATGCAGCTGCGGGGGTGATAGAGGGAGCCCCTCGTGGCTCCCGAGTGACACCTATCCTGCGCAGGCTGCACTGGCTACCTGTGGCCTTCCGGGTGCGCTTCAAGGTGTTGGTGAACGTCTTTAAAGCGCTCCATGGCATAGGGCCGGGTTATTTACGGGACCGCCTGCTGCTACCGAATACCTCTCACCGACCCGTGCGCTCTCACAGAGAGGGACTCCTCAGGTGCTGCGCGACAGTGTTCTGGCGCCCAGGGGAAGGGCCTTCTCTGTGGGGGCCCCCGCCCTCTGGAACGAACTCCCCCCAGGACTCCGTCAACTTCCGGACCTCCGAACCTTTCGCCGCGAGCTTAAAACTCACTTATTCATCTGCGCTGGACTGGGTTAGTTTTTTAAGTCTATGGGTTTTTAATGGGTTTTTATCTTAAATTTTTAATTGTGGCCAATTTAATAAGTTTTTTAATTGTATTTTAATCGTATTTATAGTGTATTGTGTATTTTTTACCTGGCTGTGAACCGCCCTGAGTCCTTCGGGAGAAGGGCGGGATACAAATTTAAATAATAAATAAATAAATAAATATATATATATACTGTTGTGACAAATAAATAAATAATAAATAATAAATAAAATAAATAAATAAAAGAAGAACTTCTTCCCCTTACCCCTCCCCCTCCCCTCTTCTTCTTCTTCTTCTTCTTCTTCTTCTTCTTCTTCTTCTTCTTCTTCTTCTTCTTCTTCTTCTTCTTCTTCTTCTTCTTCTTCTTCTTCTTCTTCTTCTTCTTCTTCTTCTTCTTCTTCTTCTTCTTCTTCTTCTTGTCCTCCTGTTCCTGCTCTTCCTGCTCCTGCTCCTGCTCCTCCTCCCCACTCTCCCTCTTCTCCTCCCTCTCCCACATGTGATAAAAATAATTTCTAATATCACCAGAAGAAGTAGAAACTCTTCCCCCACCCAAAGTTTCCAAAGAATTGGGGAACACACACTTTATTTCACAGCATTAGAACTTGAAATGATCTAGAAGCTGTGGCAAAAGGACTTGGCCTGTGGCAAGATGCTAGAAACTCATGCTGCTGTTAAAGAATAAGAGGAAATGAAATCTTCAGAGTTGCTGGGGTAAGCAGTAGAAACTGCAGGAGAAGATAGACCAAGAAGGGAGGAAGAGGGCTTAGGTTAGAATCCAAAAGGGAGATACAAACTGAGAGGAGTTTGTCTGGTGTATAAGCCACTGAGTTAAACATTGGCTACAAGGATCTGTAAAAAAAAATTGGAAGGAAATTGGAATCTCTGGAGATGGTGGAGTTTAAACAAAGAAATGAGTTGTGTTTGGTTGACATGGTGGAGTCAGAATGAGCAAATCTCAGAACAAGAAGCATTTCCCCCCCCAAAGGAGTAAACAGGCAGAATCAAAACATGATCTTTGCAATTTAAAATCATAAGAAAAGGAAAGGAAAAAAGGAAAGACCTCAGTTACTTATTAGTTTTGTTCTTGCTTTCACTTGACATCATAGTGGCAAATTGTGAGTACAAATATCTGGAGTCTGATGGAAAAATCACCTCTTTTGTGATTGGTAAAGCGCTCTGACTTAATTGCAAAAAATCCCTGTCTTTTAAGAATCTAATATTCATGGTTGCTTCAAAGCTCCATTGAGCTACAAGGTCAACAACAGCAACAGCAACAACAATACCAATGGGGAGGGGGGGGGAGAACAATTTCAGTACCCATTACATTTACTTAAAACTCAAGTCAGAGTTTTTTCCCCCCTAAGTGTGATGAAGTAGCTGATTGATTTCAGCAGTGTCAGTTTAAATTAATCCTGATATAAATGCAAAGGTGGAAATGAAATGTTTAAATAAGAAGCCTCTTTGAGACCACGAAAACATCTCAGCTGCCTTGAAACTCACCTTTCAGATATTTCAAGCCCGTGATCAGCTGGCAGTCAAGGCTAGAAACAAATTATTTGGAGACTTTTCTTCCTCTTTACAAGACCGGAGTCAGAATAAATGGAAAATAACTTGGCCAGCATTCCAGTGGAAATAGATTAGCACAGTTCACACAGAGACCAATATTTCATTAATTTAACAATATTTGCATATCAGGTGAAAGCCACTTCTTTCTGCACGTCTACACACAGAGCTAAGCTGATGTGCTCTGGAGAGGCTAGATGGCTAGGGTGTTTGTGTTAATAAAAATAATACCTTTTAAACCTGCATAAAAATATGCAAGCTCAATTCGCAGAGTTATAAGTTCAGCTCATTTATTATATTATTGCTCAATAAACTATAAGCTGGATCCACACATACTATTAAATCAAATTCAAAGAAACTATATTGTGACCTTGAAGAATGTATGGACCCAGGAATGGAACTGGGAGGATTCTAGGAATATTAAGGAAGCAAAGAAAATTGATTTTAAAAAACCCTTTGAAGAAATTTCAAAAGCAAAGTTTCTTCTCAACAAATGGAATAAGAATAGCTAGGGGAAAAAAAACCCTACTGGAGAATTTTTGGACATGGAACACTTGCAGGTAGCCCAGGGGTGGGCTGCTGGGGGTTTGCAGGGGATCGGGAGAACCTCTAGCTAGGATTCTGTGCAGCTTGGAGAACCCCCAAATCCCACTCCTGGCTGGCCCCGCTCACCCGCCTAGGAGTCCCCACATGGCTCGTTTTGGATGCAGGTAAGTGCAGGGTGCGCATGGAGGCTTAGGGAGGGTGAAAAATGGTCCTATCAGAAGTTTGGGAAGTTTGGGCCCATTTCTGGCCTCCAGAGGGCCTCCAGAGCCTGGGGAGGCCATTTTTGCCCTCCCGGGTGCTCAAGGAAAACCTCCAGAGCCCGGGGAGGGCAAAAGGGGCCTCTGTGGCTCAGACTGCTAATGCAGTCTGTTATTAACAGCAGCTGCCTGCAATTACTGTAGGTTCTAGACCCACCAGGCCCAAGGTTGACTCAGCCTTCCATCCTTTATAAGGTAGGTAAAATGAGGACCCAGATTGTTGGGGGCAATAAGTTGACTTTGTATATAAATATACAAATAGAATGAAGACTATTGCTAACATAGTGTAAGCCACCCTGAGTCTTCGGAGAAGGATATAAATGCAAAAAATAAAATAAAAAATATGGTGGAGGCGGCTGACTAGGCAATGCCCACCATGGTCATGCCCGCCCAGCAACGGGCCAGAGAATCCCTTGCTAAAACTTTTCAAGTCCACCCCTGAGGTAGTCCCAGAATTTATAGATAGAAAAAAAATAGAAATGTATAGAAAAAATATATTTAAGGAAACAACTAACATAAGGAAAGGGTGTCCCTAAAACAGCCTGATTGCAACTGCCTGAACAAAGAATCCTAACCAACCAGGATTTGGAGGAATGGATTAGAAATTTTTAGAAGAGAAACTTCCTGGATGGAATGTTGAAAAGAAACAGAGAAGTTTTCATTCCAATCCTCCTTGCATAGGATAAAAATAGAAACTTCTCTTAGAAGCCTGCAGGCCAAGAATATAAGCAACCACATGTTTGCTCAAAACCCTTTTCTTGATTTCTAAAAGGCAAACAATACAAGATATCAATATTTTTTTAAAAAATTCTAGTTCTATTTTTTCCATTTTTGGCACCCTGCAATGTAAGCCTTAGATGGTTCTTGGAGCTGAAACTAGTGCAAATGAATTTTCTACCACCTGCAGATTGCTAATCCTGATTTGACATTGCTCTCTTCCTCATAAATGTGTATGTCTGTATGTCTGTGCCTATTTTCACCTGATTATTAAGGCCTGCCTGTCTCTCTATATAGTGAGATGTAACTAATTGCATATCTTGATTTGCAATCCTCCATATATTTATTCATATGCTTCTTGCCCCCACAAGAGTCTTAAAGCAGTTGATTGCAAAACTGATAACAATTTTTGGAAATGTTTATGTAAAGAGCCAGCTTTGAGCTGTTAAAAACAGACAGTCTCCACCATGACATATATTATAATATATAGGTAGTCCTCGACTTACAACCATCCATTTAGTGACTGTTCATTTAATGAGAGGGATCTTGGAGTCTTAGTGGACAACCAGCTAAAAATGAGCCAACAAAGTGCAGTGGCAGCCAAAAAAGCAATGCAATCCTAAATTGCATTAACCAATCAAGATCAAAGGAGGTACTAATACCACTCTATAAAGACTTAATAAAATCACACCTAGAATTCTGCATCCAGTTTTGGTCACCAGTCTATTAAAAAAGATACTGAGACTCTAGAAAAAGTGCAGAGGAGAGCAACCAGGATGATTAGGGGACTGGAGGCTAAAACATATGAAGAACGGTTATAGGAACTGGGCATGGCTAATCTAGTGAAGAGAAGAAGCAGGGGAGACATGATAGCAGTCTTCCAATATTTGAGGGGCTGCCACAAAGAGGAAGGGGTGAAGCTATTTACCGAGGCACCTGAAGAGAAGACAAGGAATAATGGATGGAAACTGACCAAGGAAAGATTCAACCTAGAAATGAGGAAGAACTTTCTGACAGTGAGAACAATCAACCAATGGAACAGAAATTGCCTTCGGGAGTTGTGGGAGCTTCACTACTTGAGACTTTCAAGAAAAGATTGGATTGCCATTTGTCAGAAATGGTATAGGGTCTCCTGCTTGAGCAGGGGGTTGGACTAGATGACCTATAAGGTCCCTTCCAATTCTGTTAATCTGTTCAGAGTGATGACTGCACTGAAAAAGGGATAATTCGTGCATTGATAGTGGTGATCAGATTAAATATCTGCAAGAAAAGACATACTGGTATCTGGTAAATCACAGATAATTGGGAACAGCTGCTGTCACCATGATAGAATCATGAACTCATAGGATCAGAAGAGATCTCAAAGGTTATCAAATCCAACACACTCTTTGCTGGCTGGAAGGTTCTGGGAGTTGAAGTTCTCCAGGCTTAAAGTTGCCAAGTTGCCAAGTTGCCAAGTTGCCAAGTTGCCAAGTTGCCAAGTTGCCAAGTTGCCAAGTTGCCAAGTTGCCAAGTTGCCAAGTTGCCAAGTTGCCAAGTTGCCAAGTTGCCAAGTTGCCAAGTTGCCAAGTTGCCAAGTTGCCAAGTTGCCAAGGTTGGAGACCCCTGCTCTAGGGTTCACTTCACCATCCCAGAGAGATGACTATCCAGCTTCTATCAAGTTCCGTCATTGAATTCTTTAAAGCTCCCAAAGTTAATAGCAATTCTAGTTACTGCATTTTTATGTTCACCAAAACTTCTGTTAGTTGTGCTAGCTTAAATGCCACTAACATAGCTTAGTTACTATAGACTTTCTCCTTACCTGTTACATTTCCTTGAATTACAGAACTACTTAAGGAAGTATTGAGTGTTCTTTTTTAATTCATTCCTGGTTTTAGAAAATATGGAGGTTTTTTTTGTGTGTGTGTGTGTGTGATTTATCATACAGTTCATGGCACTGTCTTTTTGTGTATTTAAAGTTTAGTTAATACAAGCCTGACAGGAAACTGGAAGGTAATTTACACTTTTAATGTATTGCAGAACAGCTCTGCCAATGTATTATTTCAACTAATGGAAAGGCACCATTTTTCTGACATATTGACAGACAGAGGCAAATAACGTGCTTCATTTTTTTTTTCCCCAGAAGACATTCCAATTCCACTCATTGGATATTGGAAAAGATTGAACAAAGATTTTGGCACAGGAAGTTCTTGAAAAAGTGGTGACTAATTTGCTGTAATTAAAAGAGCTCTACAGGCCAAGAATACCCAACCTTTTAAGCCTTATGGATGTGCTAGGCTATGGAACAGTGTGCCAAGTGGCTAAGGTAGAGCAGGGCAATTTAAAATGAAAATTAATTGCTTCTAAATATCAATAAATAAAATGTAAAACATCAATAATATGTTTGCTTCCTAAGCAACTGAAGAAAGATTGACTCCCATACTTGAAAATAATTCTACTCTCCATGGATTCTCTTCATTCCAGAATTCCTGTTGTATGTAGATAAGGAATTTTTCCAAAGAAAAATCATGCTTCCAAATGGTTTCTATCTTCTCTAAAGTAAATGTCTTTAAGTGAAATTACATTTATTTTCTATTCTGTAGAATTATTTTATTCTTTTTGATATCACTTGAAAAAATCCAATATTAATTGACTCTTTAAGAATGTTTTTCATATGGTGAATTCTAGTTTTTATTGCTATTCCTCCTTAAAAGATATCAGTTTGCTTTTCAATTGACTTGTACAGCTTATATTAAAATGGAAAACAATCTGAAGTGATTTATCTTGCTCCGATTTTTTTTTCCCCAGAAGACATTCCAATTCCACTCATTGGATATTGGAAAAGATTGAACAAAGATTTTGGCACAGGAAGTTCTTGAAAAAGTGGTGACTAATTTGTTGTAATTAAAAGAGCTCCTACAGGCCAAGAATACCCAACCTTTTAAGCCTTATGGATGTGCTAGGCTATGGAACAGTGTGCCAAGTGGCTAAGGTAGAGCAGGGCAATTTAAAATGAAAATTAATTGCTTCTAAATATCAATAAATAAAATGTAAAACATCAATAATATGTTTGCTTCCTAAGCAACTGAAGAAAGATTGACTCCCATACTTGAAAATAATTCTACTCTCCGTGGATTCTCTTCTTTCCAGAATTTCTGTTGTATGTAGATAAGGAATTTTTCCAAAGAAAAATCATGCTTCCAAATGGTTTCTATCTTCTCTAAAGTAAATGTCTTTAAGTGAAATTACATTTATTTTCTATTCTGTAGAATTATTTTATTCTTTTTGATATCACTTGAAAAAATCCAATATTAATTGACTCTTTAAGAATGTTTTTCATATGGTGAATTCTAGTTTTTTATTGCTATTCCCTCCCTTAAAAGATATCAGTTTGCTTTTCAATTGACTTGTACAGCTTATATTAAAATGGAAAACAATCTGAAGTGATTTATCTTGCTCCGATTTTTTTTTTTCATCTCAAAAACCTGGCAATTTAACAGACTTTTTATATCCTCTGTATTGTCACAACAAAAGACAATTTTATAGCAAGGTATGTTGTAGAACAGGGGTCCCCAAACTTGAAGTTTTAGGTTCTTCTTCAGCCCCAAAATATTTATGTGAAAAGAATTGAATAACTATTACTTTAATAGTATACTAACAATAACAACCGGAAAGAATAAAGTGTGGATAATTTATGTGGCAGGGCATAGTAGAAGAGAAGACAAGAAATAATGGATGGAAACTGACCAAGGAGAGATTCAACCTAGAAATGAGGAAGAACTTCATGACAGTGAGAACAATCAACCAATGGAACAGAAGTTGCCTTCGGGAGTTGTGGGAGCTTCACTACTTGAGACTTTCAAGAAAAGATTGGACTGCCATTTGTCAGAAATGGTATAGGGTCTCCTGCTTGAGCAGGGGGTTGGACTAGATGACCTATAAGGTCCCTTCCAATTCTGTTAATCTGTTCAGAGTGATGACTGCACTGAAAAAGGGATAATTGGTGCATTGACAATGGTGATCAGATTAAATATCTGCAAGAAAAGACATACTGGTATCTGGTAAATCACAGATAATTGGGAACAGCTGCTGTCACCATGATAGAATCATGAACTCATAGGATCAGAAGAGATCTCAAAGGTTATCAAATCCAACACACTCTTTGCTGGCTGGAGGGTTCTGGGAGTTGAAGTTCTCCAGGCTTAAAGTTGCCAAGTTGCCAAGGTTGGAGACCCCTGCTCTAGGGTTCACTTCACCATCCCAGAGAGATGATTATCCAGCTTCTATCAAGTTCCGTCATTGAATTCTTTAAAGCTCCCAAAGTTAATAGCAATTCTAGTTACTGCATTTTTATGTTCACCAAAACTTCTGTTAGTTGTGCTAGCTTAAATGCCACTAACATAGCTTAGTTACTATAGACTTTCTCCTTACCTGTTACATTTCCTTGAATTACAGAACTACTTAAGGAAGTATTGAGTGTTCTTTTTTAATTCATTCCTGGTTTTAGAAAATATGGAGGGTTTTTTTTTGTGTGTGTGTGTGTGTGTGATTTATCATACAGTTCATGGCACTGTCTTTTTGTGTATTTAAAGTTTAGTTAATACAAGCCTGACAGGAAACTGGAAGGTAATTTACACTTTTAATGTATTGCAGAACAGCTCTGCCAATGTATTATTTCAACTAATGGAAAGGCACCATTTTTCTGACATATTGACAGACAGAGGCAAATAACGTGCTTCATTTTTTTTTCCCCCAGAAGACATTCCAATTCCACTCATTGGATATTGGAAAAGATTGAACAAAGATTTTGGCACAGGAAGTTCTTGAAAAAGTGGTGACTAATTTGTTGTAATTAAAAGAGCTCCTACAGGCCAAGAATACCCAACCTTTTAAGCCTTATGGATGTGCTAGGCTATGGAACAGTGTGCCAAGTGGCTAAGGTAGAGCAGGGCAATTTAAAATGAAAATTAATTGCTTCTAAATATCAATAAATAAAATGTAAAACATCAATAATATGTTTGCTTCCTAAGCAACTGAAGAAAGATTGACTCCCATACTTGAAAATAATTCTACTCTCCATGGATTCTCTTCATTCCAGAATTCCTGTTGTATGTAGATAAGGAATTTTTCCAAAGAAAAATCATGCTTCCAAATGGTTTCTATCTTCTCTAAAGTAAATGTCTTTAAGTGAAATTACATTTATTTTCTATTCTGTAGAATTATTTTATTCTTTTTGATATCACTTGAAAAAATCCAATATTAATTGACTCTTTAAGAATGTTTTTCATATGGTGAATTCTAGTTTTTTATTGCTATTCCCTCCCTTAAAAGATATCAGTTTGCTTTTCAATTGACTTGTACAGCTTATATTAAAATGGAAAACAATCTGAAGTGATTTATCTTGCTCCGATTTTTTTTTTTCATCTCAAAAACCTGGCAATTTAACAGACTTTTTATATCCTCTGTATTGTCACAACAAAAGACAATTTTATAGCAAGGTATGTTGTAGAACAGGGGTCCCCAAACTTGAAGTTTTAGGTTCTTCTTCAGCCCCCAAATATTTATGTGAAAAGAATTGAATAACTATTACTTTAATAGTATACTAACAATAACAACCGGAAAGAATAAAGTGTGGATAATTTATGTGGCAGGGCATAGTAGAAGAGAAGACAAAGAACTGGAGAAAATCACAAAGTATCAAGATCTGAAAATTGAAGTTGAAAGATTATAACACAAACTGTCCTTGGTGGTTCCAATGATTACTGTGGCACTGTGCCACAGTAAAAATTCTTGGACAGCACTTAAAAAAATCTGACTGTCCACCTGACAATTACAAAAGGCTACACTACTTGGATCATCACATATACTATGCTGATACATTATGTCATCTGAGATTTTTGGGAAGAACACTATGTGTATGAAGCCAACTCTAGCTAAAGAGCTGGCAGCGATGATTTCACTTTGATATTAATAATAATAATAGCATCAACCCCCTTGGATAGGGCCACTGAACCTTGGGGCGGGGGGGGGGCGTGATTCAATATTGACCACTTTGTAGAACCCCGTTCTAGAAAAATGAAAATATTAATAAAAATAGTGCTGGATCCCAGTTGATATATTAATTCTGAAATGCAAAATGATCACTCTGTCCTGCTTGGAAATACCATCAATTACATGTAACAGTGCATCAGTGTCTATAGTATAACAAACCACACGGGCAAAATTTCACACCTGATGATCTCTATGAATCGGGGTGAAATGCTACCAGTTCGCCCCGGTTCGGGCAAACCAGTAGTGATAAAAACTACTGATTCGATCGAACCAGTAGTTAAAAAAAAACACCGGTTCATCCAAACTGGTATTTCCAACAATCAGCTGTGCCGCAAAGTTTATATTTGCTAGAAAGTAGGAAATCCACAGCAGGAAATTCCACCCCCCCCCACTGTTCTACTTACCTAGTGAAGTCTTCTTTTTCCATGCGAAGCACGCGTTTGATGTGTGCCATGCATGCGCAGCAGTGCACATGTGCGGCCAGCGTACTGGTGGCAAACCAGTTCATATTTCATATTTGTTTGGTTTGGGGCTTTATTGTGTTGTTTCAATCCTGTTGTTTGGTTTGGGGTATGTTTCAATCCCCAAATAAACATATGAGAGCATTTTGAATTTACATTGATTAATTTTGCAATTTCTAAGGAAGAAGTGAAAGTTAATTACAATTTATTGTTTTTTTACTTTTGCAATAAGATTTGCCACTAAAAAAAGCATAAATGAACAGTGATATCTGTTAAAGACAGACCCTTTAACAGACCCTGTTAAAGATCTTGGAGTTTTCATATCAAATGATCTAAGTGCCAAAGCCCACTGTAACTACATCGCAAAAAAGGCTTTAAAAGTTGTAAACCTAATCTTGCATAGCTTCTTCTCCAAAAACACTACACTACTAACCAGAGCATATAAAACATTTGCTTGAATGCAGCTCACCTGTCTGGAATCCATACCACATTTCAGACATCAATACAATTGAACGTGTCCAGAAATATTTTACAAGAAGAGTTCTCCACTCCTCTGAATACAACAAAATACCTTATTTTCTTGTATTCCTTTGACATGACCTGAGTTTAACTCATAGAATCATCTATTACAATGTCCTTCCTGTTGAAGACTACTTCAGCTTCAATTGCAACAATACACGAGCACACAATAGATTTAAATTTAATGTTAACCGCTCCAATCTTGATTGCAGAAAATATGACTTCAGTAACAGAGTTGTAAATACTTGGAACACACTACCTGACTCTGTGATCTCTTCCCAAAATCCCCAAAGCTTTAACCAAAAACTGTCTACTATTGACTTTACCCCATTCCTAAGAGGTCTGTAAGGGGCGTGCATAAGAGTACAAGCATGCCTACCGTTCCTGTCCTATTGTTTCCTTTCATTATATCCAATTAATATAGTTATTACATACTTATGCTTATATATATACTTATATATAGTATAGTTATTTCGTGCTTATGCTTATATATACTGTTGTGACAAATAAATAAATAAAATAAAAATAATACACATACATACACATACATTCACTGTCAGGAACAAAATATCTGATCCACATGTGAAGGTACAATTAAACTGATTTATCATTATTTTAATCAGTGGAACAACTTGCATTCAGAAGTTAAGGGCGCTCCAATACCAAAGGTTTTATGCTGAGCTTGTTGATCGAAAGATCGGCAATTCAGTGGTTCAAATCCCTAGTGCTGCCTAATGGGGTGAGCTCCCGTTCCTTGTACCAGCTTCTGCCAACCTAGCAGTTCGAAAGCATGGGAAAAAAATGCAAGTAGAAAAATAGGGACCACCTTTGGTGGGAAGGTAACAGTGTTCCATGCGCCTTTGGCATTTAGTCATGTCGGCCGCATGACCATGGAGATGTCTTCGGACAGTGCTGGCTCTTCGGCTTTGAAATGAAGATGAGCACCGCCCCCTAGAGTCAGGAACGACTAGCACTATGTGCGAGGGGAACCTTTACCTTTTTATTTGTCTCCAAGGTCCTTTCCAATTCTCTTATTCGGTTACTCATGCCTATGCACAGGAATATTCTCAATGGATGGTTAGCCCCTGTTGGAGTTAGATAAGGGTCAATAGAATTCAAGGAGGTTGGACTTAGTTCTCTTGTGCCTATGTAGGGAGTCTAGGCTGATTCTTCTTTTAATTCCACCCCCAAGATTCTACCACTCCTTCTCCAAACATACATCTCTTAAGGCAGGGGTGTCCAGCTTTGCTGGCTGAGGAATTCTGGGAGTTGAAGTCCACAAGTCTTAAAGTTGCCAAGTTTGGACACCCCTGTCTTAAGATAAAATGTTTGAGAAAAATTAGGTATGCAAGAAACTCTACACTACTACTCTACACTACTCTACACTACTCTACACTACACAACTCTACATTCTACACTACTAACTAGAGCATACAAAACATTTGCCAGACCTATTCTTGAACAGAGCTCATCCATCTGGAATCCATACCACATTTCTGACATAAATACAATAGAATGAGTCCAGAAATATTTTACTAGAAGAGTTCTTCACTCCTCCGAAAACAATAAAATACCTTATACCAACAGACTTGAAATCCTGGGATTAGAAAACTTACAACTCCGTCGATTTCGACATGACCTGTGTTTAACACACAAAATCATCTATTGCAATATCCTTCCTATAAAAGACTACTTCAGCTTCAATCGCAATATTACAAGAGCAAAAAATAGATTCAAGCTTAATGTCAACCGCTTCAAACTTGCAGAAACAAGTTTTCCGTAACAGAGTTGTTAATGCTTGGAACTCATTACCTGACTCCATAATCTCTACTCAAAATCCCAAAATCTTCAACCAAAAACTGTCTACTATTGACCTCACCCCATTCCTAAGAGGACTATAAGGGGCATGCATAAGAGCACAATAGTGCCTACCGTTCCTGTCCTATTGTTCCCTTCATTATATCAAATTAATATAGTTGATGCCTATTTTTTACATACATACATACATACATACATACATATATATATTTGTTTTCTGAGGTTTTCACGGGTGTTTGTATGTAGGTCTTTGGTTGTTTGGGTTTTCTCCCGTGTAAAATTGGAAGTGTCTTGGCGACGTTTCGACGAAGTCTCATTCGTCATCTTCAGGCTTCAGCTTCGTGCTTCTGGGAGCAATGTGTGATCGCAGCTGTTTCTTCCTTTTAACTGCTAGTGGGGGTTTGAACTGATTGGGTGGGAGCTTGGGTGGGAGTTAGAAAATCAAGGAGTATATGAAATCCCATGCACCGCCTGCCCCACCACATATATTGGACAAACCAACAGAAGAATAAGTGCACGCATTGAAGAACACAAGAACTCAGTCAAAAAAGAGGAACCAACTTCTTCCCTGGTCCAACACCTTAAAGTCACAGGACATGATATTGACTTTAAAAAGACCAGAACTATCGCCAAAACTGAACACTTTAACAACAGAATAATCAGAGAAGCCATTGAGATAGAAAAACGCCCACACAGCATGAACAAACGAGATGATACCTCCCGCCTACCAGCCATTTGGAAACCCGCCCTTATTGACAAACGAGTCCTTAACACGAGGAATGACACCAGACCCACACTCACGAGGTCCACACAGGATGTCACCACCGCACATCCACCCAGAAAGCAGACCCAAACCCACACTGATCATGAAGCACAACCAAGGACCAGAAGCCAGACTGCAGCTGCAACATTAGCCATTTCAAACCCCTCCAATCCATACATGCAGCAGACTGACACCCACTATGAAGATGTAGCACGACCACAAAGCCAAACAACAGCTATGCAGCTCACCAGCTCAAATTCCCCTGCAACACAGACTAAATTGAGCACAACCAAGCCCCCACCCAAACAGGACACACCCCCAGCCAATCAGAGCACAAAAAAACCCCAGCCAATCAGAGCACAGCCAACCTCCCACCCAATCAGTTCAAACCCCCACTAGCAGTTAAAAGGAAGAAACAGCTGCGATCACACATTGCTCCCAGAAGCACGAAGCTGAAGCCTGAAGATGACGAATGAGACTTCGTCGAAACGTCGCCAAGACACTTCCAATTTTACGGAGAAAACCCGAACAACTAAAGACCTATATATATATATATATATATATATATATATATATATATATATATATATATATATATATATATATATATATATATATATATATATTCTTCAAGATACGTTGTTTTATCTATGACAATTGTTTGTGTAACTGTTGTGACAAAGATCACCTCACGAAAATGAAATGCTTATGTTGGGAGCAATGCATATCAAATGGAATGCAGATTTGTCTTAAACTAAAAAAAATAATAATAAAAAAGAAAAGAACCCCACAAGAAATTGAATGTTTTTGCCAATCTGTTATGCAAATAATACCATAGCATGGTACTTAAATCCATATGTATATAAAAGTTTTTTTTCCTGAGAACTAAAATACCATTCTCTCTAAAGAGTTGTTAATCTAGCTGCGCTACATAGCACTTCAACCTAACAGTTTTTTTAAAAAATAGCCCATAGAGATGCTAATATTTAGCTAGTTTATTGGTGTTCTGGTTTATTAATGACTGCTTGTTAAAGCCAGATATAGATAGCCAAATATAGCACAAAATCAATTCAGCCACATATTACTAAGGATCATAACAAATCATTTAATGTTCAGAAAGAATTATGAGTAATATATTATCCAAAATGAACCCTAAGGTTAAATGTTAAAATAAAGCAAATGGTAAGTATATAAACACATTAACGGGAGACTATTAAGCTGTTATATAAAGACATAAAGCACAGTGCCTTCCAGATAAAGGTACACTATGTATTTTAGATGAATTTTGTGCTATGGTTTTACTCACGTCATCTAAAAATAAAGTGGGCAATATTGCTTGAATTATTGTTTTACATGCTCATTTTTTTAAAAAAAAAATAACATTTGGAAGACTGAATACTGAACATGTAACAACAGAATAGGAAGGACATCAATGTCTTTGACCTTTTTAATTAGTTAAATGAAAAGAAGACTAGGAGTGATATGATAGCAGTGTTCCAATATTTAAGGGGCTGTAATAAATAAGTGGGAGGGGGCTGTCAACCTATTTTCTAAAGCACCTGAAGGCAAAACAAGAAGCACTGAATGGAAATTAATCAAGGAGAGAACCAACCTGGAATTAAGGAGAAACTTCCTAACAGTGAGAACAACTAACTAATGGAATGACTTGCCTCCAGAAGTTGTGGATGCTCCAACACTGAATGTTTTTAAGAAGAGATTGGTACAGGGTTTCCTGCTTAAGCAGGGGGTTGAACAGGGGTCTACAACCTTGGCAACTTTAGGACTTGTGGACTTCAGTTCCCAGAATTGAAGCTCTGCTAGCTGAGGAACTCTGGGAGCTGAAGTCCACAAGTCTTAAAGTCACCAAGGTTGGAGACCCCTGGACTACAAGACCTCCAAGGCTACTTCCAACTCTGTTCTTCTGTTCTTCTGACCTTTGGTATTGGCGAACACAGCTGAGAATACTGCAGACAGCCAAGAAAGCAAAACAAATGAATCTATTTATTTTTTTTATTTTATTTATTTATTTTCGTCACACAGTATATATAAGCATAAGTATGAAAGTAACTATATAATATATAAGCATATATATATATAAGCATAAGTATGTAATAAATATATTGATTGGATATAATGAAAGAAAACAATAGGACAGGAATGGTAGGCACGTTTGTGCTCTTATGCATGTCCCTTAGAAGACCTCTTAGGAATGGGGTGAGGTCAATGATAGAGAGTTTTTGGTTGAAGCTTTTTCTAATTTTTAATTTTTAATCTTCTTAACTAGGCTCAAATTATTCTACTTTTGGACACATTGCACGAAGCTCTTTGGAGAAGGCTCTAATGCTTGTAAAGAGAAGGAAAGAAAAGGGGAGTTGAAGACCAGCAGAAAGGCAGATGGATTTAGTTACGGTAGCAACTGCATTGTTGGAAGAGCTGAAAGGGACAGATCATCATGATGAAAATCTTTGGGATCACTAAGAGTTGACAATGACTTGATGACACATCATTCAATCAATCCCAAAATGTTTTCAAACATTTTTATTATTTGAGCAAATAAATCCAGAAACAGCTTTTATAGTCCTACCTATCACCTGGAACCTAGACTCTTTTTAAAAACTGAGGAGTAACAGTTAACAGAGTTGGCAGGGACCTTGGAGGTCATCTAGTCCAACCCCCTACTCCTGCAGGAGACCTGTACTAGGGATTCAAACCACCGAACTGTTGATCTTTCTGATCGACAAGCTCAGCGTCTTAGCCACTGAGCCACCTAGTCATTTCAAAAAGAAAAAAGTCTATCAAACCCTGTTTCTGTTAAAAGTGGTGTTCCCCAAGGCAGCGTTCTTGGACCAACACTCTTCATATTATACATTAATGATCTCTGTGACCATATTACAAATAATTGTGTTCTCTTTGCTGACGATGTCAAACTATTTAACACCACCAACAATACAGCTATCCTCCAAAAATACCTGGACTTCTTATCTGAATGGTCTAAAACTTGGCAACTCCAAATCTCAATCAGCAAATGCTCAGTCTTACATATTGGAAAAAAGAACCTAAAGACTAAGTACAAGGAGACGACTTCTGGTGTCCAGCGGCAACGGACGTCTGGAAGGCTTCTCCTGCCTCCAGCGCCCGAATCCGGCCGCCGCCGAGGCCCTCAGGGGCCAGGTGTTCCGAAAAGGACACCTGCCGCACGGACGGCTCGCCAGGGGTCTCCCAGCCGACATACAGGACTGTGGGGACCGATGCTGGCGCGTCCTAGGCTTGGCGGGGTTTGGAGGCCACAGGCCGCGGCCATTATTTTGGTCGCCGCTTGCCGCTGTGCCCGTGACACCGGGCATTGGATTTATAACTGCAGCAGCCTGGTGGTGAACAGGAACGGAGAAGAATTGAGGAGGAGAAGGGAAGGAATATCGGTGGCGTGGTGGAGTGCTCCGGAGTGCGGGGGTTTTTCTCCCCTGCGGTTGGAAGGAGCACGAGTTATTCTGGAGAGAGGAGAACTTAAAATAAGAAGATTACGGTTTTGTGGAGCTCTGGAGAGAAGAGGTGATGGAGAAATTTAGGAGGGAAGGTTTGAGGCCCCTCCTTCTGGGGAACAGTGGTGGCGTCCAGCTTCCGCCTTCACTATGAGAATTTTGATGACATCACTTCCCTTCGGCTTCCTGGTTGACTAACTGTACTCTGGACTCGTTGCTCCTGTGAGTGCCCCCTGGTGGATCCGGAGGAAATTACAAGGATACTGTGCCTGCCTGAGGATTTTGTATTTTTTTTTTCCTTAATGGCAAAGGTCAGAGACCAACTGCTGGAGAGATGGAGAGAATTTTGGAAAAGTTATCTAATATGGACAAGAAATTGGATGAAATAAGAGCAGAAATTGTGACTATCCAAAAGGATTTAAAGGATACTCAACAAGTTTCAGCAGAAAACAAGCAGAAAGTGGAAGGTTTGGAGGGTGAGATGCGGCAGTGCAGAAAGAGAGGAGACGACAGGCAATGCTGTGCTTGGACTACAGATGGATAAAATGTCTTATTTCCTTAGGTTTCAAAATTTGGAAGAAGTGGACCAAGAAGACTTGAGAGATGTTGTGACTAAATTGTTGGGAGAATTTCTTGGGAGAGGTGTTGATTTCATGAATTGGGATGTGGATCGAGTTTATAGAGTTAATTGCAATATGCACGCACGCATGCAGTTCCCAGAGAGGTTCATGTCAAATTTGTGAGAAGAGGCGAGATGAAATTCTTAGAAAACATAGGAGTGGGGCACTGATTTACAGGGGCAGGAGATAGCCATTCTGAGGCAGATTCCCAGACAGGTACGTGAAAAAGAAAGAAATATTATTTTTGTCAAGCAAATTGTACCAGAAGGAGTGGGCTTCAGATGGCTGATGCCAGAGGGATTGATGATTTTCCGGGAGGGCATTACGAAAAAAATCAGTACAATTGCGGAGGCTACGGCCTATGTGGAGGAACACAAAGCCCTCCTGGAATCAGATGACCCAGGAATTGAAGAAGGGGAGGTTATAGATCATGGGGCGGAAGCGGCTGCCGCTGTTGCGGCCCTGGAGTTGGGTCAGGCTGAACCCAGAGTTCTGAGATCCAAAACTAGGAAGTGATAAAGATATTTGGGATTGTGTTGGTTTTCCTTATTCTCTTTAGTACGATATTCTGTTTATTCTTGACCCTTCTTTATTACGTATTTAAAATTTGTAAACTTAGCTACTTCGTGTTACCTGCTTGCCATATGGCTGTTGTATGTGTTAAAAAATTTGAGTAAAATTCTTATTTTAGATAAGAAAAATGAAAATTTACCATACCTGATATGTATTTGTATAAACCTTTTTTTTTGACTAATAAAAACTTTTTGAATAAGACTAAGTACAAGCTTGATGGACATTGCCTTACTGATGACCCCCACCCTGTTAAATATCTTGGAGTTTTCATATCTAATGATCTAAGTGCCAAAGCCCACTGTAACTACATCGCAAAAAAGGCTTTAAAAGTTGTAAACCTAATCTTGCATAGCTTCTTCTCCAAAAACACTACACTACTAACCAGAGCATATAAAACATTTGCTAGACCAATTCTTGAATACAGCTCGACTGTTGGAACCCATACCACATTTCTGACATCAATACAATTGAACATGTCCAGAAATATTTTACAAGAAGAGTTCTCCACTCCTCTGAATACAACAAAATACCTTATGCCACCAGACTTGAAATCCTGGGTTTAGAAAATTTAGAACTCCGCCGCCTTCGACATGACCTGAGTTTAACTCATACAACCATCTATTACAATGTCCTTCCTGTCAAAGACTACTTCAGCTTCAATTGCAACAATACACGAGCACACAATAGATTTAAGCTTAATGTTAACCGCTCCAATCTTGATTGCAGAAAATATGACTTCAGTAACAGAGTTGTTAATGCTTGGAATACAGTACCTGACTCTGTGGTCTCTTCTCAAAATCCCCAAAGCTTTAACCAAAAACTGTCTACTATTGACCTCACCCCATTCCTAAGAGGTCTGTAAGGGGTGTGCATAAGAGCACAAATAATGCCTACGGTTCCTGTCCTATTGTTTTCCTTCGTTATATCCAATTAATATAGTTATTACATACTCATACTTATATATATGCTTATGTGTTGTATAGTTGTTTCATGCTTATGCTTATATATACTGTGTGACAAAATAAATAAATAAATAAAAATAGTCAGGCTAACTAGTCCAAGGTTGACATGTGAGACCTTCTGAAAGCAAAACGTGCTGTTGACACATAGCAGTAGAGGTAGCTTTGTGCTTCTCCTGATGCAATAGGTATCATGGTTCACGCTGGGGTGCGTGAAGATGTCCTTGACAGCATGGCATGGCTTCTCAGTTTCATTATATTATGAAGCTGCAGATGGGCAAGGCAGAAATATTTTGAACGGGTAAAAGACAACTTCCTGTATTCTTCTTAAAGAGACAGACTTCTGCCTAAGCAGTTTCTCTGAGATCCCAGAGAAGGCTGTGGCAACTGCCTTCCAAATGAAACCTGAAAACCAATTTGTTCTTTCAAACTGATCTCCATCAGAGCCAACTGCTTGTTGTGCATCAGATTGGGCCATCTTTAGAACTCATTACCTCTCTGGAAAGCATTGTGCTGCTCAGCCAAGCAGATGTTTCCTGACCAAAAATTCAGCCCAGACCTATTTATTTAAAATTAGCATATCTCATTAACTGTATCAAGAATGCCAGCTTAATTCATCTTTTAATGAGCAGCCTTTACAAACATGCCTTGAAAGGAAGGTGTTTTCAAAAGAGAAGATGCCACCTTTTCCCATTCCAACCGTTACAAAATATTTTTTTTTAAAAAATTAAGCAGTTCCTGAAAACCAGGGGTCTCCAAACTTGGCAACTTTAAGACTTGTGGACTTCAACTCCCAGAATTCCCCAGCTGAGCTTTGCTGGCTGAGGAATTCTGGGAGTTGAAGTCCACAAGTCTTAAAGTTGCCAAGTTTGGAGACCCTTGCTCAAATCTGAAAGCCCATCTGGTCATGTTTGTCAAATTAGTAGTACTGGAGGGCTTACTTCAATCTCCAGAGTCTCTATTAGTGAATGCAGCCAGGATTTTTCTTCTCTGCTTTCTGTCTGTCCGGAGGGAGGGAGATGTAACACAATGTGCAAATCAAGTGACTGGCAGACTATTTGTGTCACATATTAACCTTGGTTAGTTTTAATTTGAGTTTGAATTGACCAAATGTTTTAATACGTACAACCCAGCGAACAGTAAACTAACCACACTGAGTGGGTTCCTGCAATGCACTGCCTCAGATAACAAGCCAAACCTAAAACCAATCAAGAACATTTCTCAAATTGCAAGAGTAGGAGAAAAGGAGAGTAGGAGTAGGAAAATTAAGGAAGCTTCTTGAGAAGCAAAATGTTTTCAAGAAAAAACAAAATCCACTTGCCTTTTGAAAAAGCAGTTTTGGGACAATCATGACCTGGATGATTGAGTCTCCATAGACATTTAATAGAATACTTCCAATGAAAAGAATAAGGCCAATCAATTCTCCTTGTAGTAACATGAATGGTAACAGCAACAATCTAATTTTGGCAATGCAGCATCAACATAATTTTCAGTAACATTCTGTTCACCACCTCTAGATAGGCCCATATCAAAAATTACTAGCTACTATCTCCTAGAATCAAACGGTCTTCCTCTAAGAATTTCATCCCTCCCTTATCAATGGAAGTTAATTTAGATTAACTCCCTGCCCCAAATGAAACATCCATCTGCATTGGCTTAACTTCGCTATGAAGTATGACTGTAATTTTGTTGGTTGTATCCTTATGATTTATATTGATGTTTCCTGATTGCTTATTTGTACCCTATGACTATCATTAAGTGTTGCACCTTAGAATTCTTGATGAACGTATCTTTTCTTTTATGTACACTGAGAGCTTATGCACCAAGACAAATTCCTTGCGTGTCCAATCACACTTGGCCAATAAAGAATTCTCTTCTCTTCTCTTCTCTTCTCTTCTCTTCTCTTCTCTTCTCTTCTCTTCTCTTCTCTTCTATGTATTTTTTTAAAAAAAAACATTTTTAGTAATTGTGATTAACTCAATTACTCTCCTATGTGGTTGCTGGTAATGAATGTGTTAACTGCTGGCCCATTACTCTGTCATCTGCTGTTGCGGCTATCTAAAGATCTTCTAGAATGAACCTGAAAGGACTTGCAACCAACATAACAGTTCTATCTCTGAGCTATGGTCTTTAACAAGAGCAATGTTAAACCCTTGAATGGAAATCTCTTATTTAGCTGAATTATGCTGATGGGTTTTGTCCCACTCTGCATATGAAAATTCCTGATTGGTTCAGATCAGTGGTACAGCCGAGGAAGGAAAATGCCTTGCTACACTGCTGTTCCTGCAATATTCAAATTGATATTTTTTTAAAAAATCAATCTTCAGCTGCTCACACTCTATTCCTACCCTTCTTTTCCTTTCAAGAGTAGTTCTCATTCCTTTTCAGCCAGATTTGTGTGATGTAGTGGTATACACCTAACTTTTTTTTTTTTTTGAAAGAGCAGGTGGAATTAACATGATTGCTGAAAATAGTGATCTGGCTTTACAGCTCTCCTTAATCATGCAATGCAAAACCGCTTTGATGATGTATTTTTGTGACATGTAATTCAATCTGCATTTATTTATTTGAGTTTAGTGCTATGCAGGTGAAAGAAATAAATGTCTCGAAGGGCATGGGTATGGCGGTTGTCACACTCAAGGGAAGGCAAAGTAAAAATGTGTAAGATCTAAGTGGTTGATTTTATATTCTGGCTAGACCCACAACTGATTTTTGTTGTTGTCTCTGGCTGTAACTCTGTACATCATTGTGGAAGCAGAAATTAGAATTTAGTCCATGAAACAGAACACTGCAACCTGGGAATGCCCTGTTGAATAAATTGAAAGGGGATTGGAAACTAAGCTGAGTAAATTTGCCCTCCAAAAGATCAGATGGAGGAGTGGCAGGCCAACTTCACTGTGAACATAGGGTGCTGAAATATGAAAATTGGATTTAAGGTGATGGAAGGCAGATTCCCCAGCCAGCAAGAACTCCTAGTCTTCCAGTTTCTAGCCTGGTACTAGATCAAATGTTATGGTGGCTGGGGAATTCTGGGAGTTGAAGTCCACAAGTCTTAAAAGTTTCCAAGTTTGGACAACCCTGCTCTAGAGAAAGGAGAACCACCACGACACCATGCCTCATTTTCCTAATTCCCTAAGCCAGTCCAGAAGGCTACTAATCTTGATGGTATTGAAGATCCTTGAAAGATCAACAAAGATCAGGGTGGATGGACCTCTACCTGTAATACTGTAGTGAGATGACATTTATTTATTTATTTATTTTTATTTGCATTTGCATTTATATCCCGCCCTTCTCCGAAGACTCAGGGCGGCTTACACTATGTTAGCAATAGTCTTCATTCTATTTGTATATTTATATACAAAGTCAACTTATTGCCCCCAACAATCTGGGTCCTCATTTTACCTACCTTATAAAGGATGGAAGGCTGAGTCAACCTTGGGCCTGGTGGGACTAGAACCTGCAGTAATTGCAGGCAGCTGCTGTTAATAACAGATAATAAAATATAAGATAATAAGAGGCCCTGTATGAGAACATGCTTTAAGCTTGAGAAAGAAAAGATGCAAAACTCAGACTGGTTTTCCCCTAGCTCACTGAGGAGGTATAAGAGGAAGGAAAGGAAAAACACACACCTGGGCTAGCAAGATAATATTAAGATAGCCTACGTAAATAAGTATAGTCCCACCCAAAATTGTGAGTTGGTTTCCTGCCTAGCCTATGTTGAAGGGTTTTTGACCAGGACTTGGAAGTCTTCAAGGGCAGTCCCACAAAAAGTGAATAACAGGAGTTGACAAGACCAGGAGAGAACATTTTCAGGGCCCTTTGTTCTGGCTAAGCCACAACTGGATAAATAATCAGAGAAGGGAAGATACATGGTTGGAAGAAATCTGAACTGTGCCAAGTAAGCATTAATTAGCTGAAAGTTTAATTTTAAACAGAATTTATGCTTAAATTCTGTGACAGGACAGAAATATATGCAAAAGTTACAATAACAATGTGTCATTAAAAGTGTGGAAGGATTATCCACCTGGTGCCAATTAAGGCGGTTTTAACTGATTGAAGGAATGGCTGATTATATTAATTTTACCCTAGTGCTAATTGGCACTAATCTTCAGCATGTGGTATCTGTCGTTTGCTCTTGTGTGAATCCCTCATCAGTCTTTGCCAGAATTTTTTTTAATACACCATTGCAGGGATGGTCTGCACACAAGTTTGCAACAAATGTCAACAGAGGCATTTAGGAAAATTCATGACCATTTTTAACAGTTTGTTTATTGTGGACAGCATTACCTTGGAGGTAAACACCAATTAATCTATTCTGTTTATTACCTACTCATATTTAGAATCAGATCACGAGGCACATCCCCAAATGTTCAGTAGTTGCTGCTTCTTTTTTGCAAGCGTGCAGATTTTACCGAAGCCAACTGAAGTACAAAATAAAAGTCAACATATTACTACAATTGACTCTGATGACAAACGGCCCTGGATGCTGCATTGATAATCTTATGTAGCTCCAAGAACTTCTCAAATATATTCAATACTATAGAGAATATCTTAAAACTAATTTTGCCTATATTGAGGTGAATCTTCTCAGCCTTTCTGTAAGGGTATATGGCAAAGACCTTGACAGACGGGGTGAAGACTTGCAAGATTCTGTTGATGAAGTTTTATGATAGAGTAGAATTAGCTTATTTTATTTATTTATTTATTTATTTGTCACAACAGTATATATAAGCATAAGCATGAAATTACTATACGATATATAAGCATAAATATAATCATAAGTGTGTAATAACTATATGAAATTGGATACAATCAAAGGGAACATTAGAACAGGGACGGAAGGCATGCTGGTGCACTTATGCACGCCCCTTACAGACCTCTTAGGAATGGGGTGAGGTCAATAGTAGATAGTTTTTGGTTAAAGCTTTGGAGATTTGGGGAAGAGACAACAGAGTCTGGTAGTGCATTCCAGGCATTAACAACTGTTACTGAAGTCATATTTTCTGCAATCAAGATTGGAGTGGTTCGCATTAAGTTTAAATCTATTGTGTGCTTGTGTATTGTTGTGATTGAAGCTGAAGTAGTCTTCAACAGGAAGGACTTTGTAATAGATGATTCTATGAGTTAAATTCAGGTCATGTCAAAGGCGGCGGAGTTCTAAATTTTCTAAACCCAGGATTTCAAGTCTGGTGGCATAAGGTATTTTGTTGTAATCAGAGGAACTCTTCTTGTAAAATATTTCTGGACACGCTCAATTGTATTCATGTCCGAAATGAGGTGTGGGTTCCAGACAGGCGAGCTGTATTCAAGAATTGGTCTAGCAAATGTTTTATATGCTCTGGTTAGTAGTGTAGTGTTTCTGGAGAAGAAGCTATGCAAGATTAAGTTTACAACTCTTAAAGCCTTTTTTGCGATGTAGTTGCTGTGGGCTTTGGCACTTAGTTCATTTGATATGAAAACTCCAAGGTCTTTAACAGTGTGGGTGTCATCTACAAGGTAATGTCCATTGAGCTTGTATTTAGTGTTCAGATTCTTTTTTCCAATGTGTAAGACAGAGCATTTGCTGGTTGAGATTTGGAGTTGCCAAGTTATCTGGTTGTGTTTCCTGTCTGGTCCACCTGGTACCGATAACATCAGTCACAAGTCTGGAAGTAAAATTCTCCCACTGCAACTTTTACAGCCTGAGAATCTAGGGATCTCTTGCTCCAGCCACAGTTCAGTTCTGGGCTATGCTATCTCTTATCTGACTGTTTCTAAGCAGCATCTCTTCACCCTGTCTCCCAAGGTCTTTCTCACATATCTTTACACTTTCTCACCTAATGCTTCAGTGTCTTTTGACCTTCAATTAATCCTTTCATTATATTTCCAGACATCTGGAAGACTGGGCAAGCAAGAAGAACTCTTGATAGTAGTCTTCCAATATTTAAGGGGCTGCCACAAAAAAAGAGGGGGGGTGTCAATCTACTCTGAAAAGTGACTGAAGGCAGAACAAGAATCAATGGATGAAAACTAATCATGGAGAGAACCAACCTAGAAATAATGAGAAATTTCCTGACAGGTAGAACAATTAATCAGTGGAACCACTTGCCTCCAGAAGTTGTGGGTGCTCCGTTACTGGGGTTTTTAAAGAAGAGATTGGACAACCACTTATCTGAAATGGTATAGAGTCTCCTGCTTGAGCAGGGGGTTAAGCTAGAAAACCTCCAAGGTTCTTTTCAGATTTCTTGTTCTGTAATTTAATTGGCCAGCTGCATCAACCATTTAAATGAGAAATCATAAATGGTTTTAATGGAGACAATAGCTAAGAAAAAGAGAAAGCCGCATATGTTGGTTTCTCACTTCTTGTTCTGTCCCCCATTCGCCTCCGTCCAAGTGATGGCTTAATTAGCCGGCACTATCAGCTCTGGCAGCAAACTAGCGAGCATCTGCCAAGTGTCTCTGTTATCTCTCTTGATGCCAATGAGTCAACCAGGAACAAACAGAACTTCAGCTCTAGTTAAGCAGTTGATTTGCTTGCCATGAAGTGCAAGCTGCTTTTATATCCTGTGGGGTGTGGCTCCATGATTCAGCACTTCCTAGGCCTGCCCCACTCCTGCTTCTGTTGTTCCCTCATCTCCTGCCTACGAAACCTAGGGTCCAGCCAGGCCTGATTGCCATCAGCTGGGTCTGAAGGCGTGGCCCGGGGGGGGAAGAGTCAGGGGACAGAGGCCTCGTTATTTCCTCCACCTGGCCTGCCTCTGGCTCCTGGAGCTGAGCCAGGGAAGCCGGTGCTCCCGAGGTAAGTCCTGATGGCCCTTCCCCCTCACTTTTTGAGTCACTTTCTGGCAGGAGGCCTGGTTTGGGGGGCGCAGACATAACACTTCTCTTTCATAAACTGCTTCTTTGGACCATTGCGAAGGTCTTTTTAAGAACTGTTTGAAGTTGATTGGAATTGCTAAATAATGTGTTTTAACTGAGAGGAAATTAGGCCATAAACCTCAGTAACCCAGAAGGATCCTTGCTGAGCTCAAGAAAGCATCGGCCTTGCAATATTTGTCTATTATGGTTCATCGCAGTCAGCCAGATGTTCAGCCTGGATTTGGCATTTTTATCCACTTACCAAGTCCTTACAGGCAGATGTGGATGTCTGAATAAAACTCCAGACACAAATAAACAACAAACCCAAAATATCAAACAAAGGCAAACATTAACTAGTAATTAAAAGTTACTGAGATTCAAGTTGGTCATTTATTCTTATAAAGCAGGGCTGTCAAACTCCCGGCCCATGGGCGGATACATCATAGGCTGGCCACGCCCACACCCAGTTTAGCAAAGAGGAAAAAGTCCCGATACGTCATGTGACCACTCCATGACCATGTGAGTTTGACACCCCCGTTATAAAGAGTGAAAAAAGTTAGGACTAAGTGCAACTATCTCCCTTGCATCCAATAAATAGATCCCGAAGATTGAATAATGTGCAAATAAACATATTACGGGATGTGGTGGCTCAGTGGATAAGACGGTGAGCTTGTCGATCAAAAGGTCGGCAGTTCAGTGGTTTGAATCCCTAGTGCTGAATAACAGGGTGAGCTCCCATGACTTGTTCCAGCTTCTGCCAACCTAGCAGTTCGAAAGCAGGTAAAAAATGCAAGTAGAAACACAGGGACCATCTTTGGTGGGAAGGTAACGGTGTTCCGTGCGCCTTTGGCATTGAGTCATGCTTGCCACATGACCATGGAGACGTCTTTGGACAGCGCTGGCTCTTCGGCTTTGAAAGAGATGAGCACTGCCCCCTAGAGTCGAGAATGACTAGCACATACGTGCGAGGGGAACTTTTACCTTTACCTTTAAACATATTGCAAAGTTCACATTATTTGAGCTATGATGTCATGATGAACATGATGTCATTTCCCTCCTTTTGTCTCTCTTTCTCTCTCTCTCCTCTGATACTCATGGCAAGGCTGTGAAATTAATCGCAAACCTGTTTCCTTTTAAAATGGTTAAAAAGGGAAGGGAATAAACTTTTCTCCTGCAGTTAGTAATCATTGCCTATTCCTTGCCTGGAAAAACAACAACAACAACCTCTATATTTTCTTGCATTAGTTCATTCCCAGCCCTTTTGTGTATCTGGACTTGCTGTATTTGGATATTAGCCAAGCGCAAATAGAAAGTCTGTCGGCTATGGGGAAGCATAAAGCAAGTTCCTGCATTCATTAAGATTGTTCTGCTTTTCCTGTGGGGCCAATGAAAGTGGAGCCAGCCGAGTTAGCGCTGCCTGTCCTGAATAGATAAGAATGTCAAGATGGCCTTATATTTAGTGCTAGTCAAAAATATAATGAAAGTATAGTCACTTATGGATTTTTGTTGAATTTAATCTCAGCTGCATGTGAATGTGGGTGGTGGGTGTGCATGCATTGGCACCTTCTCCCCAATGGTGCATTTCTTACGTGAAGCCCCTACAGTATCTCCATTGTGCTGTCAGAGAGCATGGTTTTATACTTTCCCCTTCTGAAGCTGAAAGTGTCACGTCCCACTCCTCCTCTGACGGCCGGGTCGGGGAAGTCCGTATCAAGCGTGCCTCTGCAGCTCTGCCAAAGTCCTATCAGGGTCCTCAGGGCAGGTAGGAATCCAAGGTGTGACTTCAGCAACCAGATAAGACTTTGCCTGACTCAAGGAATGCCCAAAAGCAGATCCTTTATATAGGCCATGGGGTGTGGCTCCATGACTCAGCACTTATCCAGGCCTGCCCCTCCCTTCCTTTTGCTGACGTCGCCTCTCCATTCTCTGGAAGCGTGGATCTATCCATTGCATCGTTTCATCTCCAGCTGTTGGTAATCCCAGCTCGTGGCTGGCTTCAGGCGCACATACTATCGGAGGGAGGTTTGTTTGCTCGGTTTGTCCGGGCATGGTGCCAGGGCTGGGGGCTGGAGGCATGCCAGGACTGTCAAGGTTCCAGAAATACCTCTTCTGCGTTCAATAAAAAGACTCAGAAGCATTCTTTCTTTTTCTCAGAGTCCTTTACTAGCATGAGGAGACTGGCACACGATGAGTGCAATTCCCAAAACTGAAGTTCCGGATTCGTTTCCCCAGTTATACAAACCCCAATAGTCCCACCCCCCTGACCCCTCGGATGATCACACGGTCCCACATTCTTCCAGTTCATTCGAGGAACTTCTTGCCACTCTTCCTGCAGACGTGAACACCATCCGACCTTGAGCCGTTGAAGAATGCTACCCTATCCCTCAACCCCCCCTCCTCCCCTCAGGATAAAAATGTGGCAGCGTCTGGAAACCTAAAGTTCAATATGGTTTCCAGGCCTGACAAGGACATTCTTCTGTACTATCAGTCTCTGGCTGAGATAGCAGGAGATGAGAGGGGCCCAGCTGGGGGGGGGGGCCAGCGAGGCACAACAGAAAGGAAGTCTTTGACAAGAATGTCTATAGAGATTCTCAGCCATCCAGGTCATGGTTGTCCCAAAAGTGCTTTTTTAAAAGGCAACTGCCCTTTCTTTGTTTTTGCCTGAAGAAGTTTTGCTTCTCAACCAAGATACTTCTTCAGCTCTGAAGAATTCAGCTCCTGGATGAGAAGCGAAACATCTTCAAGGAAAAACGAAGTCCAGTTGCCTTTTGAAAAAGCACCTTTGAGTTCACCTGCAGACATTTTGTTACCCAACTAGGCAACATTATCAGTGCTCAGTTTCATAATGCAAGCAAGGCTCATTAGTTCTAGGTTTGCTTGCAGATGTTTCATTTCCCAATGAGGTAACATTATCAGTGCTCGGTTTCATAATGCAAGCAAACCACCAAGCTCAGAGAGCGCCAGGGACCCCACAAAATAGACAAAGCTTGAAAGAATGGGTTGACACTTGAATGGACTGTCCTCTAAAGATACCGATGGCATATGATGTCACTTATATCCCAGTATCTGATTCATTAACACAGGGCTTCCTTCACCCTGATAACCATCTCTAATCCTTTGGTCTTGACCATTTGTTGGATGAGAAGCAAAGGATCTTCAAGAAAAAGCAAAGAAAGTCCCGTTGCCTTTTGAAAAAGCATCTTTGGGACATCTTTGAGAAGAAGGAAACTACAAGAGGTACCAAGGGCAGAACATTCTGTGATGTATTTATTTTATTTAATTATTTATTAATCGTATTTATATACCGCCCTATCTCCCGAAGGATTCAGGGTGGTTCACAGGCAAATAAAAACACATAAATACAAAGTAAAATAACAATTAAAAAACTTATTCTAAAAGGCCAAATGTTTAAAAATGTTAAAATGTTTAAAAACAATATAAAAATAAAACCCATTTAAGACCCATAAATTTAAAATCTAATCCAGTCCTGCGCGAATGAATAAGTGTGTTTTAAGCTCGCGACTAAATGTAGCCCCTTATTGGCTGAAGAACCATATTTCATTCAATTAGTGGCTTACATCAAATCAGAAAATTCCATGGCTACATTGCATCAAACTTTGTTAGCATGGTGTTAACCTTTGGGAACCCCAGATCCTTAAATTGCAGGACCCATCATTTGGAACATCTTCCCCCAATGGGTGCTGAACCAATGAAATTGGTGCTAACCATGCTGGCCTTCTGGAAGAGCCTGAAGAAAAAGCTTTGTCATTTGGCTAGGACAGGAGTCTGCAAACTTGTTCTAGATTTTATGTTAATTATATTTATATCATTCATTTCCTCATCTTAATTCAAAGCAATAATATTACATTATATTTTGTATATTTCAACCATTCTTACATGATAAGTCTCTTTATCGAACGTCATTAACGTATTTTTTAATCTAGCCATTGATAAAATAAATCCCATATCTTATAATATTGTTTATCTTCCTGTTCTCTCATTTCAAATGTGAGTTTACTCATTTCTGCACATTCCATTATTTTCTTGATAATTTCATCTTGCATTGGTATTGTCTCATTTTTCCAGTTTTTTTGCAAAACTGGAATGTAGCCACTGTTACTACATTCACAATCAAATATCTCAGTTCTCTATTATAAGTTTCAGGTATGATCCCCAATAAAAAAAACCTCTGGTTTAAAGTCTATATGTTTTTTTTATCATTTTTTCCAACCATGTGTGGATTTTAGTCCAATATCGTTTAGCTTCTATGCACGTCTACCACATATGGTAATATGAGCTAACTTTTATTAGAGATGTCATATTGGCTCATCTGGGAAAACCCGAATTGGAGAGCTTCTGGGTTTTCCACACCCAAAAGAAAGTTTAAGACTTTGCTCCTCTCCCACATTTCCACCATACATCCAATCAATTACTTTCCAGAACAGATGATAGCTCTTCCTTCTTCTCCACACAGCTGCAGGGCCCCTTGGCCTTGACTTTCTATAAAGAACTTTATTGTGACTACGTATCTTCTTCTCTCTATGCAATCCCCCCTCCCAATTTCCCACAGCAGGATTTGTGGCGGGCTTGAAGCCTGCAGGCACAAAGGTAGAAATATGGCTTCCAGGTCTGACATTGTAACTTTGAACGATCACTAAGCAAACTGTTGTAAGTTGAGGACTACCTGTATAGATTTAATCAACAAATGTTTTGGGACTCTGGATAACTTCCCTTCCGACATCTAAGACCACCAGACTTCCCTTCAACTTTCATTTCAGTACACCAACACAACACACACCAAATGTTTTTGTGAATTGTGTGATGCAAAATGTGAATTGTCTGAACTCTGTGATGCAAAGTACACCAATACTTTGCAAATATAGCTATGGCTAACCTTGGATTTCCCTGCTCAAATGAATCCACTGCCTCATTGGTCAGATGAATCCACTGCCTCACTCTTGTGTTCTAGTCCAGGGGTCTCCAACCTTGGTCCCTTTAAGACTTGTGGACTTCAATTCCCAGAGTTCCTCAGCCAGCTTTGCTGGCTGATGAACTCTGGGAGTTGAAGTCCACAAGTCTTAAAGGGACCCAGGTTGGAAACCCCTGTTCTAAGCTATTCTAAGCAAGCTATTACAAAAGAAACTGAGTTAATATAAGCTGGAATTAAGGAGAAACTTCCTAAAAGTGAGGACAATTGAACAGTGGAACAGTTTGCCTCCAGAAATCATGGGCACTCCATCACTGGAGGTTTCTAAGAAGAGTCTAGACCAGAGCTGTCAAACTCGTGGCCTGCACCCTGGATGCATCACTTGCTGGCTACGCACACACCCAGTTTAGCGAAGAGGATAAAGTCATGATACATCACATGACGATGCCATGATGATGCAAGTTTGACAACCTTGGTCACTTATCTAAAATAGTATAGGTTCTCCTGCTTGAATAGGAGATTGAAGATCTCCAAGGTTCCTTCCAGCTTATTCTATGTTCTGTTCTGTTCTGTTCTGTTCTGTTCTGTTCTGTTCTGTTCTGCTCTGCTCTACTCTACTCTACTTTACTCTACTCTAGCCTTAACCCTGTAAATAGCCTGTTCTTTTCAGGAAGTAAGCAATGATATTCCATTATCAAGGAAGATTTAACTGTCAACCTAATAATCATTTGATTATTGAATGCAGGAAGGCACCATCTTGTTTTTTGTTTAAGACACCAGACTATATTGGGACCTCCCTGGGATAAACTGAAGTATCCAGTCACCTATTTTTAAGGTGATGCAGCTGCTGTTTTAGTTAGCTAGCTTCCTAGCTAGACAGACAGATATTTTATTACGGTCATAGACCAGCCATAAAGACGAAACATAGGCCTACAATCTGTCAGCTACATGCAACATAAAGAACTTCCAAAATAATGACAATAAAACTGCTTCAGTTTAGTCAACGATTAACCCACTGCAATAGCAATTGCGCCAATTTGGCTATTTTCTCAGAAAGCAGCTAAGTCCCGATCTGATAGCAGAAAATATATCTAATAGTTTACCTGACCTGCTTGGCATTTTCATGAAGATGAATGCTACACACAGGCCAGGAATGTCTCTGAAAGGAAAAGGAACAAAGCATGTGTTTAACCGTCTTTACTTCCTTTGTTCCATATGGGTCAACACAATACTGGAGCATTTTCCTCTCAGGATTTGAAGGTAGAAAAGTTCTGGATCACCACTAGCTTCTAAATAAAACCTGATGTGAAGGAAGGTTTTCTTAAGGTGTAGAAATAGTGCTACAAACATCTGTCTTTAGAGCAGTGGTTCTCAACCTTTATAGTGCTGCGACCCCTTTAATACAATTCCCGACAATGTGGCGACCCCAACCCTAAAATTATTTTCGTTTTGAATTTATCGTGCCTGAAGCCGGGATAGCTCAGGCCGTTAAGAAGCCTGTTATTAGAACACAGAGCCTGCAATTACTGCAGGTTCAAGCCCGGCCCAAGGTTGACTCAGCCTTCCATCCTTTATAAGTAGGTAAAATGAGGACCCAGATTGTTGGGGGGACAATAAGTTGACTTTGTAAAAAAAAAAATACAAATAGAATGAGACTATTGCCTTATACACTGTAAGCCGCCCTGAGTCTTCGGAGAAGGGCGGGATATAAATGTAAACAAAAAAAAAAAAAGCCGTATTGGCTAGCGATCTGAACTGCTTGCGATTGCCTTGAGGACGGAGGCATTAAAGCGGAGACTCCTCCCCTATTAAGTTTATCGCGCCTGAAGCCAGATTAGGCTAGTAATTGGGAGTGATTGAAGCTGGCTTGAGAGGGAGACATCAGAGCAAAGATTTCTCTCTTTTTTAATTCATCACGCCTGAAGCTGAATTCAGCTAGTGATTTGAAGAGCCTGCAGCTGGCTTATGGAGTCAAGCATTGGAACACGATTCTTCGACTTGCAGATATACTTCCCATATTTCCGATGGTCTTAGGCAACCCCTGGCAAATCGTCATTCGACCCCCCACGGGGTCCTGACCCACAGGTTGAGAACCGCTGCTTTAGAGAGTCTTACTCCAATAGTCCCTTCCCATTACCCTTGTATTTTTGGTTGGTTGATCCATGTGACCAACTTGTCCCAGTGCAAATACAGTCCATGGAACACTTCTTTTAGGAAGGAACCCTACATCTTCCTCTACCTAACTCCTACTCACGAAGAAAGTAGGAAAATAGGCTCGCTTTCAGCTCTGTTTTTTCTCTCCCACAATGTGTCACAAGCATAATTTTCTGATGTACTGTGTGGTTCATTTCGTTGTGTGCCAGTTTCTCTCTTTCAATTGGCTACTAAATACAGCGGCCAGATTGCTGGTTTGTTATTTTATTTGAAAGATGTATACCGCTGTCCATCTTGTGGCACACAAATCTGAATGGCTAACCATAATGATAAAAACAGGAACAATAAAAACAAGGTAACAAAAAAACCAAGAAAAACCAGGCATGCAGTCTATCAACTACATCCCTTCATCTCTGCCAGCAAACTGGAGGTGGAAATTACAAAGTAATTTTTCACTTATGACCGATCACTTAGCTTACAATTGACCGCAAAAATACTTACGACATAGATTTGAAGTTCAGCAATCACCCATCCAGTGGTCATTGGATTGCACATTGGTCAATTGGAACTGCATTTATGGTCATTTGTAGTATCCTGTGGTCATATGGCCATAATTTACAGGGAGGTGTTTTTTTTACTGGAAACTAGTGTTTACTCCTGATTTCTGGTTTAAAAAAAAAAGCCCAATTACAGCAATCATTTAACGACCACTGAAAAAATATGACAAAATTGGGTTGGTTACCTGCTTAATGATTGGCATGACTAAATTAGAGTTGTAAGTCTATACCTATCTTAAAGTAGCCAAGTTTGAAAAACATTGATCTCTACAATTCTATGAGCTCTAAACCAGGGGTCTCCAACCTTGGTCCCTTTAAGACTTGTGGACTTCAACTCCCAGAGTTCCTCAGCTTTGCTGGCTGAGGGACTCTTGGAGTTGAAGTCCACAAGTCTTAAAGAGACCACGGTTGGAGACCCCTGCTCTAAACTTACTGTCCTGACTCCCCAGAGGTCACTGGCCACTGTCTTCCATGCTCTTTTGTTTTTAAAAGTTCATTTACTTGTTTCCTTTCCCCTACGTGTACCCTAGAGTGGAACAAATGTCCCACTGTTATCATGATGTTCCATTTCTGATGATATGGAGGCTCCTTGGCATCTCTTGTTTCAGTTAAATCCCAAAAGAAGACAGCTTGACAAAACACATTAAAACACACACACAAACAGGTGAATATGTGACATCAGTATTGTAAATCCATGAAGAAATTCCTTCAGAGGGATTTCTTGGATGATAATAAGGGTCTGCCTGGGAAGGAGAAAAATGGCAAGGTACATCTTCTGTCTCCACCATCTTACAGTGAGAAAACTCAGAAACTATTCCCAAAAGAACATCTAAAGGGAGTGCTAAAGTAACCTCAGAATGATGAAGCAAGTCCCACTTTTTCAGGGGGAAAAATCCAACAAGAATCCGCAGGTCATTTTTACCTCTTGAACACTTGCACTCCCATTATTATATCCCAAAATTGATCCCACAAGGAACATAACGCACCAGTTATTTTGGTCGGCATCCATCCTTCCATCCATCCCAACTTCAATTCAGCACACACTATTTTAGATTGCCCATTGGCTCCATTAGAAAGGGGTTTTTTGGGTGGTTTTTGTTGTTGTTGTTGTTGTTGAATACTCAATGCTATCAGGGTCAATTTTCTCCCCCCATCCATTCAGGTATGCAGGGATGGCTACCTCGTGGTTTATCAGGTCCTGTGAGGCTGGCAAGTTCAGAAAACAGGAATGACTCAATTTCTGGAAAAGATTTTTATGGCTACTAGAGCAATGGAACAGAATCTTGAAAGTCTGTCAGAGCAATTCTCCTTTGCAACTTATCCCTCGTATAATTAAAGCAGAGTGTCTTTCTCATATAGCACTCCATGGACAAGAATATTTTTTTTTCCATTACAGCCCTGTTTCCCTCTTAAATGGCCTGCTGCCTTCATGTTCCCAAATCCGGTGAAGCGTTCCATTGCATAGTCTAGATGTGCCATCACTCTTCCCCCATTTTATTGCAGTTCACAAGCTGCAAAAGCTCAGTCCCTTGTAAGTACTGATTTCACACGGCCAAAAACAGAGCTGCAATTTCCTGCCTTCATTTGTTCATTCATTCATGCATTCAAGCCTCATCTCTGCCAAAGCAAACCATTTCTCTGCCAAAGCAATATACAGAGCGTTTATTTTTTTTTAAAGTTTTTTTCTCTACAACAAAAATCCCAAAGGAGTTGGTTGGGCTGAAAACGATGCACCCAAAGTCATCCGTTTCCACGACTGAAGGTGGATTTGAATCAGACTGTCCTATCTCCTACACCAGTATTTTAATCGCTACATCAGAAGAATTATTACACGTATTTATTATAGATGACTTACAGTTCAATAGTTATAATAAATACACAAAATATTGATCGTACACTATTATACCATCCCCACCCCAAATCCCCAATTCTTGGAGAAATTCCAACTTTTCCCACTTATTTGATATCACTGTAATATTTTTTCCCATTCATTTGGTCCTTACCACTCTTACCACCCACCCTTCCCCCTCCTCTCTCTCTCTCTCTCTCTCTCTGTCTCTCTCTTCATCCCTCCTTCCCTCTCTCCCTCCCCCTCCCTCCCCCCTCTCTCTCAGAACAATGCCTCTCTCTGCAGTAATTTAGCTTGTGAAAAATAATATCTAGTTAATTAGTGAGAATAATCATATCTTAGTGGGACTGAGAGGGTAAGATTTATGGGTGTGAAAAGAAGACCAGTAGATCCATGTAAATAAGTAAGGACAACCTTGATACTCTAAAAAGAGGTTTTGGCTAAGAGTTACCCTTGTTGCTGTTGCTGTTGTTAAGGCTTCTGGGGATGCTAGGGGTATGACAATGCCACCCAAGTAGATGGAATTAAATGTTGTAGCCTCCTTAAAACAAACAATCCCCTTTTAAAAATATTTGGGACAGTTATATGTTAACATCGATATTTTTACCATTCTCCTCCCCCAAATATGCTTCAGATTTTCCAGGACCTGGTCTTAGGACAATGTGTCTATGAAAGTTTGATGGCCTATAAAAAGGTTAAAATACCTTTTCATTCAACTAATGGGTAGTGCTTCATTTTTGTTCAGTTGCAAAGTTGTGCCCAGCTCTCTGCAACTCCATGGACCATACCACGCCAGGCTGTCTTCCTGAGTCTGCCCAAAATCATGTCCACTGCATCGATGAAACTATCTAACCATCTCATCCTCTGCCGTCCCCTTCTCTTTTGGCCTTCCATATTTCCCAACATCCGCAACTTCTCCAAGGAGTCCTCCCTTCTCCTTAGGTGGCCAAAGTATTTGCGATTCAGCTTCAGTATCTGTCCTTCCAAAGAAGAGTCAAGGTTGATTTCTTTTAGGATTGACTGATTTATCCGCTTGCAATCCAAGAGACTCTCAAGAGTCTTCACCAACACAACAGTTCGAAAGCATCAATCGTTCAACATTCAGCTTTCTTTATAGTCCAACTCTCACAGCTATACATTACTACTGCGAAAACCATAGCTTTGACTATACAGATCTTTGTTGGCAAGGAAATGTCTCTGCTTTTTAATATAATGGGTAGTACAGGGCCCATTTATTCTATACTTCTCTCATTAAGCCAGGCTGCTTCTAGCTTAGCATCAGTTTTATATTGATCACTCTGTTGTTGTATTATAGGATCGTCCTTTAAATATGTAGAATTGTTGAGTTGGGTTGTATCTGAGTTGCATAAAGTGGCTTTATTTGTTTGATTGTTAGGTTGTACATTAATTTTGTTGGAGAGAACTGTGCAATTCTTGTGTTCCCTTAATTTGTTCCACAAAGACTCCTCTTTTGACTCCACCCTCCCCAGTCTCTGCCTCTTCTTCTACATCAGCTCTTTCAACAATGATTCCTAATCCAGAATATTTCCAGGACAAGCAAATATAATTACTGTATCCTAACCTCTTCGAATAGGGCTTAGTGGGTAAGACACTGAGCTTGTCGATCGAAAGGTCAGCAGTTCAGTGGTTCGAATCCCTAGTGCTGCATAACGGGGTGAGCTCCCATTATTTGTCCCAGCTTCTGCCAACCTAGCAGTTCGAAAGCACATAAAAAATGCAAGTAGAAAAATAGGGACCACCTTTGGTGGGAAAATAACAGCATTCTGTGCGCCTTTGGCGTTGAGTCATGCTGGCCACATGACCATGGAGACGTCTTTGGACAGTGCTGACTCCTCGGCTTTGAAACGGAGATGAGCACCGCCCCCTAAAGTCAGGAACAACTAGCACATATGTGCAAGGGGAACCTTTACCTTTAACCTCTTAGAATGTTGGTGGGTTAATTGTAAATCCCAGGTGTAATTTGACTGTGAAACGTATTCGGATGTTGCAGCCTTTAACTTGCTTCACTTGTCCAAGAGAAACATAGACAAATTATATCTGTAAAGAGTCCTGGAGTTAAAAGTGTATTATAATAAAGCTTTTTGAAAAAGAAAGAACAAAGGACGCTGGCTTTAAGTGCATGGCCTTAAGAAAAAAACACCCTGTTTTTTTTCATTGTTAACTGTTCCTTTCTCTTAAAAACAAAGTTTTTCCTTTAAATCAAAGAAGCCTTGCTTAAAATAAAATAAAAATAAAGAAGGAAGTTAAAGAGTTCAGTTAATCCATTTTTAAGAGATCTGCATTAGTGACAGCAAAATTAAACAGACACACTCACAAATCACAGAAGAGAGGTGGGTTAACTAATTGGCCTCTTTTCTGGGCTGTCAGAATCCTCTCAAGCAATTTTCCTCCATTATAACTTGAAATCAGCATGTTCTTTCCTCTTGAGAATCGACCCATTGCCTAAAAAGATGAAAGCAATATTCCCGGATACTTCCTGATCAATTGTTGGAAAGACCACATCCCACTGTTAAATAATTGTAGGAAGGGTGTGGTTACGTGCTGGAGCAAAAGAGGAAGGGAAGCTCATTTTTACTACTAATAGCAGAAATATCTGCTATTAATAATAACTTTGTGATACTTTACACTCAGTAGGTTCTTTAGGATATTGTCAACTTTTTAGGGTAATCCATATCAGGAAACAGGAAGATCGGAAGGATATTTTATTGTGATCGGTTATGATAACAGCATCTTGCAAATATGAATACGCTTTCCCTCCTCTCCTCTCTTATATTGTAGGGAGTCAGTGAGAAACCAGCCAGAATGTCTTCCAGCTACTATTCTCTTTCTTAGGGCTCAAGGAATGTTTCTGCCCTTTACATTTTTGGAATAGCATATGTATTTTCCCGCGCTAGCGCGGACTAGAGTGAAATCTTTCAGCCATGCCTGCATGCACATACTTATATATAGAATCAATCTCTCTCTCTCTCTCTCTCTCTCTCTCTCCCTCCCTTCCTCCTTCCCTCTCTCTTTCTCCAGAGAGGGGAACAGATAGATCTCATCATAATGATATGACTTTTGATGAAGATTACTCAAACTTTTTTTGACTGAATCTTCTTCAGTATAAAGTTGATCTGCACCTCTATTGCTGTAAAATGGGTATTTCTCTCCACCCTTTCTATCACTTGGAAGGGGCTATCCCACATAATAAATAGAAATAGAGAACTATTATATGGAGTATGGCTATTTTTCAGCTTCCACCTTGCTCTGCTAGTTTTTTATTTGCAAATAATGGATGAACAAAGAGAAACATGGAGCTGCAATTGCCTACATCTAATCTGGGTGAGGTAACAGTAATAGAGTTGGGAAGGGACCTTGGTGGTCATCTAGTCCAAACCCCTGGTCATGTAGGAGACCTGTACTAGGGATTCGAACCGCTGAACTGCGGACCTTTCTGATCGACAAGCTCAGTGTCTTAGCCACTGAGCCACCTAGTGAGGTGATCTATTCCACATGTTTTTATGGCTGGACAAGAGACATGAAGTAAACCTGGGACTGAGACTGGGAGCTATGGATCAAATTGATACCCTAGATCAGGGGTCTGCAAACTTGGCTCTTTTAAGACTTGTGGACTTCAACTCCTAGAGTTCAACTCTGGGAGTTGAAGTCCACAAGTCTTAAAAGAGCCAAGTTTGCAGACCGCTGCCCTAGATCAACACCCTGGGGAACTGTGATGTTGTCACAGGAAGACTGCAAAGGCTTGACAAATGTTATGATTTAAATCTTGAGTTAAGTCTTGATGATCAGTAGCCACAAAAGGTATTTAAAGGGGTCCATGGTGAAGAAATGATTGAAAACCACTGCTCTAGAATCTAGATCAATGAGTGAATTCAAATTACATTGTGACAAATCCATATATTTAGTTTTCCTATTGTTCCTCTTGCTCTCTCTCTCTCTCTCTCTCAGAAGTTGGAAATAGTTGGAAAATGGTATTTTTTTTATAACTGGGGAGGTTGTCATTAAGAGAATATATAAAGAACATGTCTATCCCTTCTCTCTCTAAGTATTGGAGGAAGAGCAAGCAACCAGATTAATGGATACACACAGTACAGTGAAGAGTTTTCTACATTATGGCCTTAAGCTATTTGACTTTCATGCATGAACTGGATGGAAATGAATCTGGCTTTTAAAAAAATCCCTTTCTTTAGTTTGATATTTTTTCCATTTTAGCATAGCAATGGTCTAGTGGTTGGTGGTTTATGGTTACCATGGCCTCTGATTGGTGGATTCCTCTGTTTCTGTATCATTTCACTCATGCTGGGAAAGCAATTACCAATCACTTTCCTTTCCATGGAATTCTCCTTTGACCCTTTCTTTGTATGTAATATCCTCCCTTCTGATGAAGCCACTGGTGGTCTATAGGGAAGAGAGAGGAAGGAAGGAAGGAAAATTCAACCAATCAGAACAGAGTTGGAAAGGACCTTGGAGATCTTCTAGTCCAACCCCCTACTCAACTAGGAGACCCTATACCAGGGGTCTCCAACTTTGGCAACTTTAAGACTTGTGGACTTCAATTCCCAGAATGCTGAAGTCTGGAACTCTGGGAGTTGAAGTCCACAAGTCTTAAAGTTGCCAAGGTTGGAGACCCCTGTCCTATACCATTGTGGTCCAGTCTCTTCTTAAAAACCTCCAGTGATGAAGCACTCACAACTTCTGAAGGCAAGTTGTTACCTTCACTGGTTAATTGTCCTCATTAGTTAGGAAGATTCTCCTTAAATCCCGGTTGTTTCTCTCCTTGATTAGTTTCCATCCTTATTTCTTGTCCTGCCCTCGGGTGCTTTGGAAAAGAAGAAAAAAAGAATAAAAGCAAAACATAACAATATTCTACACTACGTCCAAGCAATGTGCATAGATATTTTTTCTAAGTATGAAAGAAGGAAAGGAAAGCAAAACATACCAAACTTATATACTGCTTCTAAGGAAGGTGTATAGATATGTTAGGGAGGGAGGGAGGTGGCTAAGTTAATAGTACCTCTACCCACAGTAGAATACTGATTTCTGCACCAAAGTCTTAATATATCTATTTCCCTCTGGGCCAGCTTCAAAATGCTAAACACACCATTTCCCTCCTAAATGTAAAATTGTCTGCAGTTACATTTTTCTTGTATAATTATAAATAAAGCTAGTTTTACAAAGATAATTTAAGTCTCTGGCATTTGTTCGTCTAGAGGGAAAAATAAACAAACCTGCCTAAATGCTTGTTTCATCATTCAGAAAAGTAAGAAGGATGCAACAATGCTAGGTTGTTTTTTTTAATCAAAGCTCCCAATGGAATCAATGTGATTCAATGATAGTGGAAAAAAAAGAAAAAGAAATCATGGACTAAACACTGGAATATTTAGCCTGCTGATATCAGAAGAATTGACATCCTGTTTTTAGAACGAGAAGCAAAGCTAGAGTAATAGTACAAAGAGACCATAGTGGGGGCTGTGTGAACGCCCTGGGATTCCATGTATTGGGGTGAGGTGGGGGAACTGCGGCTTGTGAAATACACTAATGGCATTTCATTAGCAAACTGTAAATAGCAACAGCATAAGCTAGATGTGAGGCTGCTTTCATGGACCATAAATGCTAATGTTTATTACCAATAAAAGTCAAAGAAGCATTTAGTAAAGCAGTTTACCAAACAAACATTAAATACTTTAATGCATTAGCTTCAATGGACAGAATCAGGTTATTTAATTAAGAGTAATTTGCTGTTTGTTTGTTTGTTGTTTCAAATGTATTTCCTGTTGGTCCAGAACAAATATCCTGTGAATACAAAATGCACAGCAGATGTATGTAATGCAGGGTGTATCTCCCTCTCGGTGTGTGTGTGTCTAGGGGTGGGGTAGGAATTTTAAAATGAAAACTAAAAGTGATGGAAATATATGGATATATATGTATGCAGTGGTGGGATTCAGCCAGTTTGCACCACTTCGGGAGAACCGGTTGTTAACTTTCTGAGCAGTTTGGCAAACTGGTTGTTGGGAGAAATTATTAGGGCAGAGAACCGGTTGTTAAATTACTTGAATCCCACCACTGTATGTATGTATGTATGTATGTATGTATGTATGTATGTATGTATGTATGTATGTATGTATATCCATATATATATAATTCTCTGAATAGTTTCTCTCTGTGTTTTAAAGGCTGACTCTTTAAAAATATTTTGCAGAGCTGGAATAATTGCTGCCCAATTTTTGAGCACCTTTTGGAAGGAAATCTATATCAGAACTCACGTTGTGCTAAACACTTCTTTTTCTTTTTTCAAAACCAATGAAATGGCTTCTAAATCCCCCACTCCACCTGAATGATGAAATCGTGTTATTTGCAGTCTCAATTTTTGTATTTATCTTGGATATGAAACAGCTCAGGATTAGGTAAGAATGCCCTGCATTTTACTGTGTAATCATATCTCTGTAGAGTGCAAGCAAAGCTGCTTCAATGTTAATCAAATATACTTTTTGCGATCTGAAGATGGTGGATATTGTGAGCAGGCTTTGCTGAGGTTCAGTCACTTTCTGGAGGATTGAATTGTTTTTCTGAAAGAGCTTTAGGAATTTCCCTGTGGTCTGGTGGCTATATGTGCAGTGTATTTTTGTCGAGCACTGGAATTTGAAGACGACAAGCTTGTTGGATAAGATTAACCTTGTTTGCCCATCAGTCTTAGGTACCACCTTGTCTTAATGAGGAACATTGAGAGATGAAACAACAGAAGAGATGCCTAGTATGATGGTTGAAAGTCGATGAATGAATATGTCCAAATGTAGTTATATATCCATGCTGTGATAAAAGCAGTAATATACATATTATTTAAGGTATATTGCATCTGTAGACTCTCATTCTCCAGCCTGATAAAGTTTATCCATACATTTTTGGTGGAAAGATTCTCTGGCAGACCCCTTGACATGTTTGGGAGATTTTAAGGTTGACCCATCTTTCCATCCTTCCAAGGTCGGTAAAATGAGGATCCAGATTGTTTGGGAGCAATAGGCTGACTTTGTAAACTGCTTAGAGAGGGGCTGTAAAGCACCGTGAAGCAGTATATAAGTCTGTATATAAGAGCTATTGCTATTGACTCAGCCTTCCATCCTTCCGAGGTTAGTAAAACGAGGACCCAGATGGTTGGGGGCAATAGGCTGACTCTGTAAACTGTTTAGAGAAGGCTGTAAAGCACTATGAAGTGGTATATACATCTAAGTGCTAGTGGTATTAGGATGTTTTCTAGTTAAAACTGCTCAGTTTTGCTCTAGGTTGAGGGATACCTGGGCACTATCAAACACGTTGACTGGGTCAAAGTCTTGGAAAGTCATCAGGAATTCTTTTGAGCTTGTGGAGTCTGACAAAGTGGGTAATATTCTGTGTAGCAATACAGTTCTAGATACGTGTAGACTAGCCCCATGTTTCCTGGCTCTGTCAAGCAGATAATATGTAAGGTCCAGCCTCTCCTCCTTGTTCAAGAAAGTAAAAATGCTTGAAACTTTGGTATTTCAAAAGGAACCTTTTACTGAACTGGAGTGATAGCAAGACGAAAGAAAAGCAGATTCTGAATTCCCTCAGGCAATACAGTTAGGATAAAGGAATTAGAAACCCCTCCCTTCAGTCCAATGTGGATTCCGCCAATCTGCAGATGTGGAGATGTTATTTTAATGGCCATCCTGAGACCTTGAAAAGGGAACTTTCTCAGGGTCATCTCTGCCAGCTTGCTTCAATGTATCCACTGGCAGGGATCAATTCTATCTTCCTCATTAGTAATTAACAACAACACAAGAGAGGTCCTATGGAAATGGAGTGAGGATTTCTCCATAAACATAATATTTCATGAACGTATCACTACCCAAGTTGGCTTGGAGATACCTAGAGATACCTTGGATTACCCTGTACCTTGAGACTGTAGAGCCTGGGTCAGGCAAACCAGTCCAAATTCAGTCCCAGTACAATGGAAGTGCCGTTCATAAATCAATAAAAGCTGGGTCTTTTCCAGTTTCTATATAGACTCTGGACAATCTCATACTCTTCCTGACCAAGAGATTTTTCTGGAATACTTGCTCTTGACTGGTCATATATCATATATATATATATACTTGTATGTATACATATGTATATGTATATGTATATGCATATATATATGTATATATATGTAAATATGTGTGGGGCGTGGCCATGACCGTGGTGGGGTAAGGACCTTTCCTTCACTTCACAGGGCTTAATAATGAAGATTTATGAGGATTAATGCTGTTTGGAATGCACCGTTATGGATGAAAGTTAATAAATCATGAAGTGGAAGTGTTAATAGCCCAGCAGACTGAATTTAAAACTGGTAGGTCATCTGAAACTGCTTGAATTAAGGAGTTTTTACTGCGTGGGATGACCGAACTGGCAGACACAAGGAGTTTGGAATAAATTGCTGTCTTTTGCTTTTCTTATTATAATTATCGTGTTCTGTGTTAAATGCTGAGGCTAAGGAATATCAAAGACTGAATTTGTTAATGAGAAGAATTTTAATTGAAGAGATCGATCTTTTGTGCTGGACTGACTGGCTGATTGGCTGAAGAAGATTTTATTAGGTGGATAATTTTTTTATTATTTTTCTTTTGAGAGGAAATTAATAGCTTGTTTATATTACAGAAAACAAAAAAAGGACTTTGTTTTGAAGTTCAAGCTGGTTTGTTTTTTTTTTCTCTCTGCCGACGTGGAGAAAAAATGGCGCTGATTAAGCTGTGAGGTAATTGTGTTTCTTTGTGGAGTGAATATGACTCATAAGTTACTGATAAGCTACTAACGAGTGCAAATAAGCCGTTTCGCTTCAATTAAAGATTGTCGTCCCTTGATCTTCATTAAGACCCTCTGTAAAATTGGTTTGACTGCTGTCCTTTGATCTTCACTAAGACTCTTTGAAAATTGGAATCCCAGTTTGAGAAATTTTTGGTTTTGTTTTTCAAAATGACTCAACAACTTTCAGAAACGCAGCAAATTGCTGCAGCTTTAAATAAAATTGGGAAAAATAGCAGCACTATCAGAGCGTATAGATAATTTGACATTTAAACTGACATCCGAAGTGCAAAATTTAAAGCAAGATATGGATGATAACTTTGCTAAACAAAAGAGGAAATGACAATGATTAAAGATGAAATGGAGCAGCTGCATGTGCATGAGGCAAAAGTAGATCGGCAAATTGGCAAAATATTTTATAAAATGAGCAGCAAGATAAGAGAATTTGTCTTTTGGAAGAAGAGATGAGGAAATATAATTTTGTTATCAGAGGAATCTCGGAAGAAAGGGAAGATAAATTGAAACAGCGGGTTTTGAAATGGATTAATGATTTGGATACGCAACTTACGTTCACAATAGCAGACCTGGCAAGTGTTTTAGAATTGGATATAGAAGGCAAAATGGTTCTAACAGGAATGTGCTTGTCAGGTTCGCAAATCTTGGTGATAAGTTGGAAGTTATGGCCAAGTTAAGAGAGTTGGGAGATGCTTTGAAGTTTGAAGGGAAGACTATTCAAGTCTTCCCGGATATATCAAGAGAAGAAAGGGCATGGAGATTTTTTTTAAAACCAATTACAAAAGTTTTGAGAGATAATGGAATTAAATACAATTGGAGGCCACCACAACAATTGAAATTTTTTATAAAGGAAGGATGCGTACAATCACCCCAGATATAGATGCATTATTATATTTACGGAGCTTGGACTGATTGAGATGGAGGATTTAATGGAGATAAAAGATCAAATGCTTCAGATGGGTGGAACATACGTGGAAACATCAATCTCAGAAGAAGAAAAAGGGGCTATTGGAGGCAAGACTCAAAGGGTTAAAGAGGAAAGAAATATCACCTGTGTTGGTTGAACAGAAGAAGAGTCGTGAGGATACAGTAGGAGAAGAAGCAGATAAGAGTCTTGGAAAATATGAAGCTGAATGCGGGTCATCGCTATCTTTTTTTGAGTGATGAATTTAAATAGACAGCCCGAAAGAAGTGCCCGGGCATTGGCACGTCCCTCTCCCCATTCTCTTTATAGAGGCGAAACCGATGAGGATGTGGGGAAGAAGATTGTTTGTACTTTATTGTTTGTTTTGTTTTGTTTTTTTTGTTTTCTTATTGTTGTTTATATGGTAGTTTAATGTCGGGTGGTGGGGGCACAGAAAGGAAGATGCGGGATAGGATTAAAAATTTATATTTTAAATGGGAGTTATAAAAATAATGTCATGGAATGTGAAGGGTACAGGAATCAGATTAAAAGAAGAAGATTGGAGCTTAAGATTAAAAGGATTTACCAGACATTTTATTTTTACAAGAAACCCATCAGAAATCTGAAGATTCAAATAGAATGTATATAAAAGGTATGCAAATATATGAAAAGCATTTGGAACTTCAAAAGCTAGAGGAGTTGCAACACTGATATCAGATAGGGTGTACTTTGAAAACATAAGGTAATTTTGGATGAAGATGGAAGATATGTAATAATTGTTGGAAATCTTAATGAGGAAAAAGTGACACTTGTTAATTTATATTTACCGAATGAAAACAAAGAGAATTTCTTGAAAAATAACAAAATTTTGGAGAATGAAAGTGTAGGAAAGTAATTGTGGCTGGGGATTTTAATTTAATCAGAGATAAAATAGACAGTACTAATCCCACCCGCTGTGGAGGAGCAAATAAAATGGGGATTTTAAATATGTGGATGCTTCAAACGGCGTGGTTGATGTGTGGAGAGAGGTTAAAGGAATTGAGAGAGTATACACTTTTTTCTAAGATATATAATACATATTCTAGAATTGATTATATTTTTCTTTCTAAAGATTTGTTGAATAATGTGGATAAGGTAGATGTGGGAATTTTAAAGATTCTGATCATGCAGAAGTTATGGTGGACTTAGATTTTAATTTTGAGAAAAAGAAGCTATTGGAGATATGACGAGAAATTGTATAAAATGAAAAGGATAAAAATGGATACTTAAAAATTGGAGGAAAGTTGGAGATTAAATGATAACGGGAGGTTAAATTTGAAATTGTTTGGGATGCGATGAAAGCGGTGTTTAGAGGAGAGTATTAAATTATCAAGTAGGAAATATAAAAATTATAAAATTAAAATGGAAAGAGATAAAAATCAGATTAAAGAATTGGAAAATCAATTTTGCTTACTAAAGAAAAAAATTCTTCAGGAGCTTAATATGTTAAGAAATAAAATGATAGAAGAAGATACAGAGTTAGTAAAAGAAATTTGAGATTTTAAATAGGAATTTTTGAATTTAGTAATAGAAATTCTAAATTATTGGCAAAGATGGCGAAAGATAAAAGAGAGAAGAGAGAAATTGGAGTTTTGATAGATGATAGAGGTATAAGATGTTATAAAATTAGAGAAATGTGAAGTGGTTAGAAACTTTTTCAGAATCTATATTCAAAGAAATCAATTAATCGGGAAAATTGCAAAGTTATTTAGAAAAGTATGTGGTGAAAATTGATCAAACATATAAGGAATTGATGGAAGAAGATATAACACAAGATGAGATTAATGGAATAATACAAAAATTAAAATTAGGGAAAGCTCCAGGTGAGGATGGATTACCTGTTGAGTTTTATAAAGAATTTAAAGAATTAATAATACCAAGATTGCAAAAATTATTCAATGGAATATTACATGGTGGAGAAGTACCTTCGTCATGGAATAGAACGGTGATATCCCTAATTCCTAAACCAGATAAAGATTTAGAAAGGATTGAGTCCTATCGGCCCATTTTTTTAATTAATCAGATGCAAAGATATTTACTGCTATTATAAGTAATACATTAAATAGATTTATAGATAGATATATAAGTTATAATCAAGTAGGTTTTGTGAAGGGTAGATACATGAGTGATATTGTTAGAAGAGTATTAAATATTATAGATGTAGCTGAATATAATCGTGATAAAATAGGTATAGTATCATTGGATATTTTAAAGCTTATGATTCTGTACAATGGGAAACAATTAAAGTAATTGTGGAGGCTTTAGGCTTTGGTAATAAGTTTATACATGTTATTTCAAAATTGTACCAAAAGAGCAGTGCAAGAGTGAAGGTGAATGGAATATTAACTGAAGAGATAAAATTAGAGAAATGTGAAGTGGTTAGAAACTTTTTCAGAATCTATATTCAAAGAAACCAATTAATCGGGAAAATTGCAAAGTTATTTAGAAAAGTATGTGGTGAAAATTGATCAAATATATAAGGAATTGATGGAAGAAGATATAACACAAGATGAGATTAATGGAATAATACAAAAATTAAAATTAGGGAAAGCTCCAGGTGAGGATGGATTACCTGTTGAGTTTTATAAAGAATTTAAAGAATTAATAATACCAAGACTGCAAAAATTATTCAATGGAATATTACATGGTGGGAAGTACCTTCGTCATGGAATAGAACGGTGATATCCTAATTCCTAAACCAGATAAAGATTTAGAAAGGATTGAGTCCTATCGGCCCATTTCTTTAATTAATCAGGATGCAAAGATATTTACTGCTATTATAAGTAATAGATTAAATAGATTTATAGATAGATATATAAGTTATAATCAAGTAGGTTTTGTGAAGGGTAGATACATGAGTGATATTGTTAGAAGAGTATTAAATATTATAGATGTAGCTGAATATAATGGTGATAAAATTGGTATAGTATCATTGGATATTTTAAAGCTTTTGATTCTGTACAATGGGAAACAATTAAAGTAATTGTGGAGGCTTTAGGCTTTGGTAATAAGTTTATACATGTTATTTCAAAATTGTACCAAAAGAGCAGTGCAAGAGTGAAGGTGAATGGAATATTAACTGAAGAGATAAAATTAGAAGCTGGTACGAGACAAGGATGTCCCTGTCCCCAACATTATTTTTATTGGCTATGGAAATATTGACAAAATGATAGAAAAGATGAAGAATTAGAAGGATATAAGGGTATAAGATAAATTTGTATGGATGATACTTTAATTATTTTGAAAATGTAGAGAAAGATTTGAAAAGATATATAAGCATTTGATAGAATTTGAAGAAATGACAGGATTGAAAGTAAATTGGTCAAAGTCAGAATTATTGATGGATAGTAATGGTAATGAGTCTGAGAATATGCAAGAGCAATTTGGGATAAGGATTAAAACACATTGAAATATTTGGGTATAGTGCTTTCACTTAAGGTTAAAGAATTGAAAAATTATGATGTGGTGATTAACGAAATTGAGAAGAAGATAGATAAATATAAAATTTTAAAGTTGTCTTGGTTTGGTAGAATTGCAATGTGTAAGATGATGTTGCTGCCCAAGTTCAACTTTTTATTCGAGATGCTACCACTAAATCTGACAGAGAAAGATATTGAAGGATATCAGAAAAAACTGGATAAATTTTGCAATGGTGGCAAAAGACCCAGATTAGTGAAGAAAATGTGGTATCAAAATCAAAAGGAAGGCGGATTAGGAATCCCCAAATTATTTAATTATTACTGTGCGTATGGTATCCGGATAGTGGTAAAAATACTTAAAGGTGAAGATAATTATTGGAGAGATTTAGAGTTAAGGGATATAGAAATTTGGATCAAGGTGGTTTTAAGATAAAGCAAATTTAAAATGTGTAAGTAGAAGTTATTGGTTAAAGGGATTAAGTAAAATGTGGAACAAATTTGTTAAAATTTTAATTCCGGATATAATCTTTTTGGGGGAGACAACTGGAATTTGGCGATTAAAATAATATAAAAGCGTAATGAAGTGATTAAAGAGGAAAATATAGAAATTATTAAAGATTGGATAAAAGTTATGGGAAATGAAAGGAGGAATAAAGAAATTATTGAAAAATTAGGGTTAAGTTGGTTTGAAAAATACAGATAGAAAATGGACAAAAAACTAAAGGAAAATTATTCGATAAATAGATGTGAAACTGAATTTGAATATTTAGTATCTCGGATTATGAAAGATGAAATTGGGCTAAAGGGACTCGTTAGTAGGGTTTATAAGATTATAAATACTGATGAAAAATTACAAAGAGTGATGAGGACAAATTGGGAAAAGATCTTAATATTGAAATACCAGAATCAGATTGGAATGTGAATTGGAAGAGTAGAATTATGAGAACTTTATCTATAAGGATTAAAGAGCACAATTATAAAGTTGTTTGAAATGGTATTTGACTCAGTAAGATTGTCACAAATGGATAAAAACTAGTAAAAATGTTGGAGATGTGAGTTGGAATTGGGGACTTATGAACATATGTGGTATAATTGTGATAAGGTTAAAAGTTTTGGCAACAATTGGAGAAAATGATATTTGAAATGATGGGGAAAGTAATAACATTGAGAGTGGAAACTATATTATTGTTGGTAATTAAGGAAATAGAATTAACAAAATATGAAAAAGAATTGATTAGAATTATGATTATAATAGGTAGAATTATAATAGCTAGATATTGGAAACTAGATGTGATTTTTAGAATAGAAGAGTGGAATTCTGAAATGTGGAAATTAGCTTTAAATGATAAAATGACATGTGATATTAAAATTAGAAGTGGTGTGTATAAAGAAGATATTTTCTGGAAGACTTGGAAACCATTTGTGGACTTTGCGCTTGGAACATTGGACGCTTCAGTACCTGTACCTCGAGAACGTGGATTTTGGCAATCATGAGGATATATCCGAAGACCCAAATCTTCCTTTTATGTATAGCACAAGGGTGTAATAATGTATTTTCTTTTTGTTTGTTTGTTGCAAAAAAAAAAAAATAAAAAAAATAAAAAAAAAAAAATATGTAAATATGTGTATATAGGTCTTTGGTTATTCGGGTTTTTGTGGGCGTTTTTCTATCTTGATGGCCATTTGGAAACCCAGCCCACACAGCATGAATAAACGAGATGATACCTCCCGCCTACCAGCCATTTGGAAACCCGCCCTTATCGACAAACGAGTCCCTAACATGAAGAATGATGCAAGATCCACACTCACGAGTGCCACACAGCACGTCACCCCCACACATCCACACGGAAAGCAAACTCAAACCCACACCGATAATGAAGCATGACCACGGACCAGAAGCCAGACTGCAGCTGCATCATTAGTCATTTCAAACCCCTCCAATCCATACATACAGCCAACCCCACCATCCAATCAGAGCACAGCCAAACCCCCAACCAATCAGAACACACCTCCACCCAATCAGAACACAGCCAAGCTCCCAACGAATCAGTTCAAACCCCCACTAGCAGTTAAAAGGAAGAAACAGCTGCGATCACACATTTCTCCTAGAAGCATGAAGCTGTAAACACCTAGCCTGAAGATGACGAATGGGATTTCGTCGAAACGTCACCAAGACACTTCCAATTTTACGCGGGAGAAAAACCGAATAACCAAAGACCTATATACAAACACCCCCGAAAACCTCAGAAAACAAATATGTGTATGTATGTATGTATGTATGTATGTATGTGTATGTATGTGTAAAGTAAAAGTAAAGGTTTCCCTCGCACATATGTGCTAGTTGTTCCTGACTCTAGGGGGTGGTGCTCATCTCTGTTTCAAAGCCGAAGAGCCAGTGCTGACCGAAAACGTCTCCGTGGCCATGTGGCTGGCATGACTAAACACCAAAGGCGCAGGGAACACTGTTACCTTCCCACCAAAGATGGTCCCTATTTTTCTACTTGCATTTCTACTTGCAGAAGCTGGGACAAGTAACGGGAGCTCACTGTGTTACGTGGCACTAGGGATTCGAACCACTGAACTGCTGACCTTTTGATTGACAAGCGCAGCTTCTTAGCCCCTGAGCCCCTGTGTTCCCCCCCTCTCTCTATATATGTATGTATGCATATATATATATATATATATATATATATATATATATATATATATATATATATATATATGTATAAATATAGGTCTTGGCATATGTATGTATATATATGTGTGTGTGTGTGTGTGTGTGTGTGTGTGTGTGTGTGTGTGTGTAGGTCTTTGGTTGTTCAGGTTTTCTCCCGTGTAAAATTGGAAGTGTCTTGGCGACGTTTCGATGAAGTCTCATTCGTCATCTTCAGGCTTCAGCTTCGTGCTTGTGGGAGAAAACCCGAATAACCAAAGACCTATATACAAACACCCCCGAAAACCTCAGAAAACAAATATGTGTATGTATGTATGTATGTATGTATGTATGTGTATGTATGTGTAAAGTAAAAGTAAAGGTTTCCCTCGCACATATGTGCTAGTTGTTCCTGACTCTAGGGGGTGGTGCTCATCTCTGTTTCAAAGCCGAAGAGCCAGTGCTGACCGAAAACGTCTCCGTGGCCATGTGGCTGGCATGACTAAACACCAAAGGCGCAGGGAACACTGTTACCTTCCCACCAAAGATGGTCCCTATTTTTCTACTTGCATTTCTACTTGCAGAAGCTGGGACAAGTAACGGGAGCTCACTGTGTTACGTGGCACTAGGGATTCGAACCACTGAACTGCTGACCTTTTGATTGACAAGCTCAGCTTCTTAGCCCCTGAGCCCCTGTGTTCCCCCCCTCTCTCTATATATGTATGTATGTATGCATATATATATATATATATATATATATATATATATATATATATATATATATATATATATATATATGTATAAATATAGGTCTTGGCATATGTATGTATATATATATGTGTGTGTGTGTGTGTGTGTGTGTGTGTGTGTGTGTAGGTCTTTGGTTGTTCAGGTTTTCTCCCGTGTAAAATTGGAAGTGTCTTGGCGACGTTTCGATGAAGTCTCATTCGTCATCTTCAGGCTTCAGCTTCGTGCTTGTGGGAGAAAACCCGAATAACCAAAGACCGACCTACACAAACACACATACACACACACACACACACACACACATATATATATATACATATGCCAAGACCTACATTCATACATATATATATACATGCATACATACATACATATATAGAGAGAGGGGGGGACACAGTGGCTCAGTGGCTAAGAAGCTGAGCTTGTCAATCAAAGACCTACATACAAACACCCGCGAAAACCTCAGAAAACAAATATATATATATGTGTGTGTGTGTACAAAATGTGTATTATAATTATGTAGTAGATATTTTAAAAAAACCTGTTGCATGGCTTTCAGGATGGGAGTGGGGTGGGGAGGTTCCATAAGGTGGGAACCACAGCAGATAAAGCCTGTTACCTGGGACCTACCAAAATATATTCCTGGCAGATAGTATCTGTTAGATGCAAATAACCAGGAGAATTTGCTGTGTTCAAAGCATAGAAGAGTATATTATTGCTACAGCTATACAAGAATCTAATCAACAAAATTTAATTGGCGCTGGAGAAATGGAATTCATGGGGGTCCCGTATGGCAACACAAAGATTCCAAACTAATGACACACTTAACTGTGCCTTCCAGTTCAGCCTGCTCATCTCCTACAATATCCTCAATATATCTTCTTTGCCATCTTCACTCTTTTAACCTGGGGACATTTCTGAATATTTGTGCTGATAAGTGTTTGGTTAGCATTCAAGGAACAATAATTCAACTTATAAGATGGCATTTGGGATTTGTACGTATTTGATAATAGTTTATGATCATAGTAATCATGATGCTAATGCTCAGTAATCCAATTATTGCACAGTGGTAAACATTAACAAATCTGAAACACAATGGGAAAAACAATTTAAATTCATATTTCAGTAATATCACTATTAAGCCAACTTTATAATTACCTCTGAAAAGTTGCCACTTAAGACCTAGCAATTTGGGGAATAAATTATGAAGTTCAAAGGCATGGCTACTTCACCATGATTCAAGGGAAAAAAAGGGTTGGAAAAACAAACAGAGTTAAATATTTCTTTTAACGCCCAAATAATATAGTCTGGAAACATAACAAAAAAAGAAGATTAAACTTAATTTTTATTTGTGGTTGGATTTATTTCTATTAAATAAATTCTGAAAACAGAGTAAAATGCTTTAATTTGCACTGGTTGGACTAAGACTCAGAATGGTAAAGAAAATTAGTTCTAGCAATATTTTGCAGCAAAAAAAAGGTAGGAATTTTCCAACTGTGAAAAGAGGGAGATTCTCCAAGGCTTAATGATGGGGCTTCACACACCATACCATAACTGAATGCAAAGCAGGTATAATTGACTTGGTTTCTGTTTAAATGCTTTAGTCTGCAGTTCCCACAATGCCTTCCCATTGGTCCTGCCAAACTTTGCTAATAGGAGCTGAATTCTGAAATACCTGGAGAATATCTCAGTGTCTACCCCAGATTTAAATCTATTTTAAATTAGTTAATTGGAGACATTATTAGCCATGCTGATGAGAGGAACAGAGAAGAAAGTTTTAATTCTCAATTCACACTTCTCAAATCTAGAATCTGGAAATCAAAATGCTGTAATATAGGATAGCCCAAACTTTTCCAATGGTGTTGTGAAATAAGATATATGTATAACAATTACAAAAAAAAGTTCATTATTGAAAATTTCTTTAGTTAGTAGTATCTATTAAGAAATGTGTACAAATTATACAGTAGGAGAGATCTACAAGTACATATACTGTAGCTATCGGAACTATGCTCTATATCAGGAGTGTCAAACTCAATTTCATTGAGAGCTGCATCAGGGCTGTGGTTGACCTCAGGGGGCCCGGATGGGTGTGGTCGACTCGGTGGGCATGGCCATCTTGACGCCACTCCCCAAACTGCTGGTATGTTTCCTCTTCGCACTGGGTAGTGTTGTGACCCAGGCACAAGTAGGTAGTAGGAAACTCAGTCAGTATAAAAACAAACAAACTTTATTAGAACAGCGGAGAATTAACTCATTCTCAGCGTAGTCCAACTAAATTAAAGCAAATTCCTCCCAACACAATTCCTCAGTCCTATCACCAACCTTGGTCCAATTAGGCAAACTGCCAAAGGCCTTTCTTAGCAAAAGTTCAGAAGACACCAATACGAAACAAGTGTAACAAGACAAAGCTATCAACACTGTTTTCCGACAAAGAGCCCAAATGCCATTGCTGGTTTTCTAAGCCTTATGGGAGGGGCCAATCATCTCTTGGCCCTACTCCCAAGTCGTCTTCTTTGCTTGAGCTGCTCTTGCCTTCTGGCAGCTCTTCTCATGCGTGCATTAGGAACAGGCTCCTCCTGTTCCTCTGCCTCACTACTGTCAGCCTCTGGAGGCTCTGGAGTCCGCACATCACTCCCAGATGGCCTTGGACCCACCTCTGACTCAGAGCCCTCATCCGGTTCTTTCCCTAGCCTCCAGGACTGGCCCATGTCCTCAGCCTCATCGCTGTCTGACTCCGTTGTCAGCTCCGCAGGCTGCTGGCGGACCACAACAGGTAGAACAGGCCAAAGCCATGCTGGCCTAATATTTTCTCTTTGCTCTGGATAAACCAGGATGGTCCTGCAGGCCAGATCCGACCACATTGCAGGCCAGATGCGGCCCGTGGGCCTTGAGTTTGACACCTTTGCTCTATACCTACTTGGAGGCAAGATTCAGAAACAGGGCACAATGAAAATAAGTTCAAAACCAGACAAACAAAAACAAATTTGATACATTCAGACATCTTAGAATGATTATGATTGTAATGAACAAATGACTTAACGCAATTTCTTTGCACAAGTCAATTAAATGGCTCTGCAATTATTTTATTTGGTTGTTCTTGGCTGAATTCTACTTGGTTGCACTACAATTCGAAATTTGGACCAAGCAATTGAATTCATAATTTCTATTCTTTTTTATTTTCAGGCAGGTGACCAAACTTCACAATCTAGAAAAGGCACATTAAGAAGGAAAGGAACGAAAAAAACACTGGATATACTCAAGAGAGATTAGGATCCAAGAGATGAAAATTTAATTTCTGCAAGCGCAGAATTTAAGGGAAAATTTTTATAAGATGTTTTATAGATGGCATTTAGATCTTAAGAAATTATCATGTATGTATCCAGATATGCAAGCGAAATGTTGAAGATGTAATTGTGATGATGCTACATATTTTCATGTATGGTGGACTTGTAAGAAAATTAAGTCTTTCTGGATAAGAATTTGGTGGATTATGCAGAATGTTCTGAAGAAGAAGATAAAGTTCCTACCACAATTTTTCCTTTTGGGAATAACAACGGACTGTACAGTGATTGAGACTAAGTTGATTTTGAACTTAATAACAGCAGCAAGACTGTTGATTGGACAATATTGGAAGAAAAAAGAATTACCCACAATAGAAGAATGGATATTGAAAGTTTCCAATTTGGCTGAGATGACTAAAATCTCAGCCTTCTTGAAAGACAATACTCAAGAAAAATATTTAAAAGAATGGAAGAATTGGATTGATTATATTCAAAATAGATATCAGATTAAGAAATTTCGGATTGCCTTTGAATGAAAGACGTTGTTTTTGATTTTAATGGAAGAAGTCAGGTTATGTGAGAGAGAAGGATTATAATTGTGTTAGATTTTAAAAATTTAATGTATGACTGTTTGTTTATTGAACTATACCTTGTGTTTGCTCCGGAAAGTCAGGGGGGAGGGGGGTTTTGGAGGGAGGGGGGAAGGAGGGGGAGGGGGGAGGGGAGGGGAAAAATTTAATTGTTGTTGTAAAACCTTTTCAATAAAAAAAAATTAATTTTGGGATTTGATGATTACAACTGTTTGTGATTATATAAAACGTGTACTATTGAATTTTATTGAATTTTATAGTTCTAATCATATCAAAGAAAGTTACTCTTTCCTTCCTTACTTTCTCTTCATTCTTTGCACTTCTCTTCATTTTTTTTCCTTTCTAGTTTTCTCTCTCTTTTTTTTAATCTCTTCTGTAGAAATTCAATGAAGTATATACAAAATAGATGATATCTTCCAACAAATTTTGGAGAAATTAGAGAAGAGAGAAGAGTGAAAAAACTCAGTCCTCGCTTCTAAGGGTTTCATGATTCTTGTTATTTTCTTATTTTGTTGCTGGGTTATTTTTTAGCATTATTCTATCCTATTTTTATTTTTAGTGCAGGGGTCACCAACCTTTTGGACCTCAGGGACCACTAAATTCATAATTTTAAATCCCATGGACCACTAATATGATCTGCCTAGCGTGGCTAGGTGGTCATGTGACTGGGTGGGTGTGGCCAACTCGATGTCACTCACATTGCCAGCCTCTACTCGCCCCTCCTCTGCCACCCACTCCTCGCCTCCCAGCCCAGGCTCCTTAAGGCCCCAACAGTTGTTAGAGCTAAGCAGCCACCACCAGAAAGAGTTGGCAAAACAGCTGGCTCAGTTCAAACTGGATCTGACCAAGAAAGAGGCTCAGCAGAAGCACCTCACTGAGGACTAGGAGCATAGGCTTTCCAAGCGGAGGGAAGACCTGCGGGAGTGCAAGGCCAGGTACCAGCACCTGGAGGCTCAGCCAGATGGTCAGCCAGTTCCAGGCCATGAGGCAGTCCCACTGGAACAAGGCCCTCTGGGTCTTTGGCACTTCCCTCCAGCCTTCGCCCAAAGTCCCACACCAAGAAGCTGAAGCAGCCCCAAGTCAGAATTTTTCCCTCCCTCTGACCCACACAAAAGGACCCTGAAGTGGGAGACTCTCTGCAGCAACACAAACATTCACTGCACATATCTGGCCCAGGGGCCGTAGTTTGAGGACCCCTGATTTAGTATAACATAAAAAATGCAAACAATTTTTCTGCGGACCACAAAATTTTTCTCATGGACCACCAATTGGTGACCACTGACTTAGTGATTACTCACCACTCTGAATGCACACAGAGAATATCTGATGGGCCAACACCTGCCATTTATCTATGCAATAGCTTAAGTCGCACAGTATTGATACTACACTGAGTAAAGCAATGGTCAGTGACAGCAATTCCATTTTATGCTGGGGATGCTATAAAGGAGAAATTGTCACCTTGAGTGCATCAGCTTTTCTCTAATATGCCAGGATTCTATTCAGCGCCATGTCAGAATAAATTGCTTGATTGATAATGTTCTCTGGAACTTGACTTCATTTTTTTTAAAAAAAATCAATATTTAAGAACAAAATAATAGGAGAAGGGAGAAGAAACAAGAATGTAAAGAATTCCAAAAAATGTGGGATAAAATTTTATCTTACGAATTTTAAAGAAAGAAACGGAGGCTAAAGATGATGTTTTGAAGATCGATGCTACTTCTTTAATACTTTTTTTCCTCCTTCCCTAAATTTGCAGGCTTTCAATCAGAAATCAGGGATGTGGTGGCTCAGTGGCCAAGATGCTGAGCTTGTCAATCGAAAGGTCAGCTGTTCAGCAGTTCGAATCCCTAGCGCCACATAAGGGGGTGAGCTCCCGTTCCTTGTCCCAGCTTCTGCCAACCTAGCAGTTCGAAAGCACGTAAAAAATGCAAGTAGAGAAATAGGGACCACCTCTGAGGGGAAGGTAACAGTGTTCCGTGCGCCTTTGGCATTTAGTCATGCTGGCCACATGACCATGGAAACGTCTTCAGACAGTGCTGGCTTTGAAATGGAGATGACCACCGCCCCCTAGAGTCAGGAACGACTAGCACATATATGTGCGAGGAGAACTTTTACCTTAATGAGAAATCATAAAACAAACAAACAAAATGGTCCTAAACCCCCCAAGAGCACCATCATGCTGGAAAGGGCATTCAAAACTGCCAGAGTCTAGACTAGGCTTTTATGCACCGTGAGGGATATTTGAGTTCTTGTCATAGCCACCTTCTGATGTCTCAATGGATTAAAGATCTCCAAGCCATCCTGTCCTCTGCTACATTACAAATGGCTAAAAGTGCTGTTTTATGACTTTCCTGTAGACTATTCTTCCAGAAGAAGAAGAGTGCTTTTCTTATCCTTCTGTCTTCCTTGCCCAGCATGATCATCTTTCCCACAGATGCATCAGCCCATATGAAGTGTCCAACATATGATTTCTGTTTCTGTTTCATGATCTTTGCTTCCAACTGCCCAAGAAGCTGCTGATACAGTTCTACAGAGGAATTATTGAGTCTGTCATTTGCACCTCCATAACTGTCTGGTTTGGCTCTGCAGCCAAACAAGACAAATACAAACTTTAACAGATAATTAGAACTGCACAAAAAACAATTGCTACCAAACTGTCTTACACTGAGGACCTGTATGCTGCACGAGTCAAAAAGAGGGCTGTGAAAATATTTACAGATCCCTCACATCCTGGAGATAAATTGTTTCAACTCCTACCCTCAAAATGAGGCAATAGAGCATTGCACACTAGAACAACTAAACGCAAGAACAGTTTTTCCCCAAACGCCATCACTCTGCTAAACAAATAATTCCCTCAATGCTGTCAGACTATTCACTAAGTCTGCATTACTATTAATCTTCTCATCGTTCCTATCATCCAACTCCTCCCGCTTATGACTATATGACTGTATGACTGTAACTTTGTTGCTTGTATCCTACAATTTATATTGGTTGTTTCCTAGTATGATTTGATTGCTTATTTGTACCCTATGACTATCATTAAGTTTTGCACCTTATGATTCTTGATGAATGTATCTTTTCTTTTTATGTACACTGCGAGCATATGCACCAAAGACAAATTCTTTCTGTGTCCAATCACACTTGGCCAATAAAGAATTCTATTCTATTCTATTCAGTTCTGTTCTGTTCTGTTCTGTTCTGTTTAGTACTGAATGGTTGCCGCTCTTGACTATCCAAAAACTGTAAGGAACCTTTTCCCAACACCATAATTCAATAGTATCAAACTTTTCTCCTCCCTCTCTTCTCCTCCCCCTCCCTCCTTTGCTCCCTTCCCTCCCCTCCCCTCCCCTCCTCTCCTTTCCCCTCCCTATATACCCCATATAAACATACATATAAATATTATTTTACATCTCTATATCATTACAGGGAAAACCAATGCTTAGGCCCCTCAACTTTTCTTTTAAATAAAATGTTAGTTGTTCTATTGTTCCTGATATTCTCAAAAGAACTACTAAACACAAACCAGTACAACATGGGATGGACTGAAATTGATAAAAGTAAAGGTGGGCCGAATCTTTTTATTTGCATTTGAGAAAGATTTTACACCAGTGAAGAATGGCGGTCGATCCTTTATTTTAGTTCTTTCCAATGCCACACTATCATGGAAAGAAATTACATAAAGATGTGCTGGTTTCTGTGTGCAATGTTGCAAGATAATGATTCACAAAGAAACGCCAGCTTTTATTCGGTTTTTTTTTAATGCGTTATTTATCAAACGCTGAGCTTTGCAATCACGCTCCTACCCCCTTTAATGTCCTTTGCATTTAGTTGCACCTTGGACCATGGCTGTTTACCAGAACAAAAACAGAACAAAAACAAATCCTTGTAGCAAGAAACAAAGCCATCAGTGCTTGGTGTCTATTTAGGATAAAAGCCGTTCACATTTTGCATATTCAAGACATGCCACATTTTAGAATGTGGCGTGTGTGCCAGGAAGCCCTCCTACACTGCATTTTGCCAAGTCTTTCTAAATGAGCATTAGATGCACAGCCATAGTCCTAGCAGTCCTGGGTACTGAAATTTGAATGACAGGCTTGCAGACATCTCTATTTCATGCTTTTTTCCGCTCCCGATAGTGAGAATCCAATCACACTTCTATCCATTTTAATAAGTTGCACCTTATGTTGATCTGGTAACTGAACTGGTGATAAGGATTACGAAAAGGCCTTTTAGTCATGTCGAATTATGAATATCTCTTCTCTGAATTTAACTTCAGTCAAGATAGAGCAAGTAAGATGTCTTTCTCTACTGTTTGGGAGTGCTTTGCCCTCAATTTTACTCTCATGATAGACTTTGCAATCTATCGGAAGGGTGGAAAAGAATTTCCCAATTTCTAAAGCTTCATAATACAAAATTAACTAAGTTAGAGAGTTATTACAGAGGGCTATGAAGCACTGTAAAGCGGTATATAAGGCTAAGTGCTAAGTGGAAATAAAAAATGAAGCCTTCCTCAAGTTGAGCCTGACTGCTCATAACTCCTTAGCAATGACAGTTGGAAAGTGGCTTGCAAATGTCTTCTAGGAAGATTTTTCAACTTCCCAAACTAACAGATTTTTGTGGTGGCTTCTCACCCAAGTACTAACTACATACAGCCTTGTATAGCTTTGCTGAGATCAGTCAAGTCTCATGGGCAACCTTGAGTAGCAATAGCCCTTAGACTTATATATTTTTTCACAGTGCTTTACAGCTCTCTCTAAATGGTTTACAGAGTAAGCATTTTGCCCCCAACAATCTGGGTCCTCATTTTACCCACCTCGGAAGGATGGAAGGCTGGGTCAACCTTGAGCCAGTCAGGATCGAACTGCTGGCAGTCGGCAGAGTTTGACTGCAATACTGCATTCCAACCACTGTGCCACCAAGGTCCTTCCTTCCTTCCTTCCTTCCTTCTTTCCTTCCTTCCTTCCTTCCTTCCTTCCTTCCTTCCTTCCTTCCTTCCTTCCTTCCTTCCTTCCTTCCTTCCTCTTTCTCCGTTCCTTCATTAGGACTTAGCACTAGTCCTTAGACTTATATACCACTTCACAGTGCTTTACAGCCCTCTCTAAGCGGTTTACAGAGTCCCCAACAATCTGGCTCCTCATTTTACGAACCTTGGAAGGATGGAAGGCTGAGTCAACTGAGCCTAGGAGAATCGAACAGTTGGCAGTCAGCAGAATTAGCCTGCAATACTGCATTCTAACCACTGCACCACCACAGCTCTTGTAGATGGTTGGCCACTGTGAGAACAGACGGAATGTATTAGATAGGCCAGGAGGTGATCCGGTAAGGCACTGCTTATATTTTTACCTTCTTATGATGAGTTAATTGGATTACTAGGAGGTATCTCTTTGCCCATTCTCAGAAACCCGCCTTCAGTGGTGGTGATGGTCCTCCTCCTTCTCCTCCCGGTGTCAAGGAGATACAAAGTTCTAGTTCTTGCTCTTCTGGCAGCCTCAACCATTGTTATTTGATGCTTTGATGATGTTTCTCCATCTTCTTCTGGGGTTGTCTCATGTTCTTGGACCTTCCCCTCTTTTTGTATGTGCCTTGTATGGTATAGAATCCCAAGGCATTGTCTCCAGTGAGCAAACCACAACTTGCTGTTTTCTAGTTTAAGATTGGTTCTATTCCAACTCTTTTCTCTTATGATTTCATTTTTTATTTTATCCTTTCTGGTCACTTCAACAGGTTTTGGCAATGGATAATGTATTGCTAAAGAAATTACAAGGAGATTTTGTTTTATGGCCCAAAACATTCCATGGACATCTCCATACGATGACAGAAAAAGTTAAATCCTTAGAGCCCTGGTGGTGCAATGGTTAGAGTGCAGTACTGCAAGATACTTCTGCTGACTTTGGCAGATCAAATTTCACCAGGCTCATCCTTCCATCCTTCCAAGGTGAGTAAAATGAGACCCAGATTGTTGGGGGCAAGAGGCTGACTCTGTAAACCACTTAGAGAAGGCTGTAAAACCACTGTGAAGCGGTATATAAGTCTAAGTGCAATTTCCATTGCTATTGCCTTTCCTTCCTTCCTCCCTCCCTCCCTCCCTCCCTCCCTCCCTCCCTCCCTCCCTTCCTTCCCCTTTTCTTCCTACTGAGCTGTGGTGGGGCAGTGATTAGAATGTAGTATTACAAGTTAACTCTGTCCACTACCAGAAGTTAGATCCTGATTGGCTCAAGGTTGACTCAGCCTTCCATCCTTCCGAGGTGGATCAAATGAGGACCCAGATTGTTGGGGGCAATAGGCTGACTCTGTAACCTGCTTAGAGAGGGATGTAGAGCACTATGAAGCGGTACATAAGTCTAAGTGCTGTTGCTATTGCTAAATGTAACTTCTATAAAACTTTACTTTTATTTTACCCTTCAAGAGTTTATTTTATAGCAGGCTCGTTTCAATGGATTTGGCTTGACCTACTATAGTATCAACCTCTGCCTTAGAGAGTGAATAGTTTTCCAGCGATGATTAATCAGCTTTTGGTTTTAAAAACAAGTGGGGCAGGAGGAGATAAATGTGTTGGTTATGGGAGACAAATGTAAGGGGGCCATCTTTGGACCCCAGCTCATATGTATTTGTTAAATAAATAGTATTGCAAACTCAGTGAAAACAAAGACTTGAAATTCTCAGCTGTGCCAAAAATAGGAATGCACTAACAAGATAAGGGAAAGTGTTAACCACACGAATGCAAGCCGGCCTGGAAGGATTAATGATACCTGTTGGGAACTCAACCTTTTAGGAACCTGTGAAATTCTAGATAAAAATTAAGTCTCTAAAGACTGGGCATGTTCTTTGATGGTGGGCGGGAGGGGGGGAGGCCCTCATGCCAACTTTTCTTACTGCTGCAGGTAACTTGCTGCAAATCTTTTATCCAGAGCTCTACCTGTGACCATTTGTGGATTTTGCATATAGGACAAAACATACCTCTTTGTAACCTCTCAATTGTACTATTGTTATGTTGTCTATTTGGGGTTGCTTTTAAAGACTTTACAGAAGCAAAGAATAAGTGGCTAGAATTTTTATTGGTCCTACAAATTTGGAAGGGGTGGTAGCGTTCTTATTTCAACTCTTTTGGTTATCTACAGCAGGGGTCTTTAACCTTAACAACTTTAAGACTTGTGGACTTCAACTTCCAGAGTTCCTCAGCCAGCAGAGCTTCAACTCTGGGAGTTGAAGTCCACAAGTCCTAAAGTTGCCAAGGTTGGAAACCCCTGATCTACATGATTCTGGGCATGGTTCAAGGAGTTGATTATGATCCTGGTTTAGATAAAAATACTTCAAAGTAGTTGACTTCTCTATGTTTCAGGAATCTTGTCAAGATTCTTTTCTGGACCCTTATGGGATGGTGGTATGGTAGGAAAAACCAATCTCCCATAAATGGAGAAAGAAAGAATTTGTGTGAAACACTAGACCTTTGTTGCCTTCGATGTTTTAAAATTGACAGTCTTCACACTTCTTTGCAGCATCCAGCTGTTTTTACTGGTTAATGTTCATGGAAGGTCATAGTGTCTTGAAGTTCCATAAACAATCCAGGAAACAAAGGCAGCGAAGGAGGCTACCTAAGATGAGCTGGATTTATGAACTATTTGCTCCTTTTCCTTTTTCTCCTCCTTCTTCTCAAAACTATTTTAATGTTTTAAAGGAATATCCTGTGACATCTTTCTTTCACCCTTCTCCTCTGATCTATGCACTTCCTGGAATGTTCATGGGAAGGTATGATGTAGAATGCTGGAGGGTGACATGTTGTTTTTTTAAAGTTACAAAGGAAGAACAATGTAATAAAAAATGACAGGTCAAGCAGCTTGCCCTGAGGAGTTAATCATGAGGTTCCTTCCACATGGTAAAACCACGGTGGGTAACAGGAACACTACATTCTCACTGAAAATCAGAACAGGAAGTAGGAATTGCTAGTTAGGCATGCTTTGCTTGGCCTCTCCATGGGAGGAAATGGGAATTTCTCAGCTTATCCCTTTCTCACAATGAAATATACCTAGAGGAACCCTTTTCACAGTTGCAGCAAATTCCCATCTCTTTGCGAGTTATGTATATTGATCTTCATTTTCTACCCAGTTTCTGTAAAAGTGAATTGCAACCAAAGAATAAAAGTCTGTTCTGGTCCTAAGCAGGTTGAAATTCACTGGGAAAAGGTTTGTGATTTGTAAGATATAGAGAAGAATGAATTTAAAAATTACGTGCAATTTTTGACTTACATATCACTGAAAACTGAATGCATTATCTTCATGCTGTGAAAAGGCTGAAAATGTTATTTTCATTTTATATAATTATGTGTGTGTGTGTGTGTGTATGTGTACATGTCATGTCCCTTTCGGAGCCTGAATCGGTGGAGGAAGACGAGCTGGAACTGGAGCAGACGGAGATCAAGGGGGCGGCTTCGTTGGCTTGGGAGGAAAATGGGGAGGAGGAGACCCAGTCAGCCCAGGGCCTTTCAGGATTAGGACGGCTTGTAGGCAGGAAGGAAGGGGAGCAGGTTGACCAAGAGAGGCTAAGCAGTGAACATGAGAGACAGAGCTCAGACGATGAGCAAAGACAACCACCTCCTGATCCTCGATCATGGAGAGTGGAGAGAAGGCTGACCTGACTACTTGGGAGGAGAGTGCCCCGCCCTCTTCACAAAGCACATCTGGGAACTGAGAGTTAAGGAGTCGCTGAGGGGAGGTGCATTTGTCAGGAACAAAAACTGAATTCCTGGAGTGTTGAGGTTCATTGCCGATGTTTGAAGATTCCTGATTCCTTGCATTCTTTCTGGATTACTTGCCGTGCTCCCTTGCTTTCTGGACTCCTGCTGGATTTCTTGCTTTGTAGCCATGGTGCTCACAGTGTTGGGATGGACTATTTGTAGCCAGAGGCTGCTTGTGTATGTGTGTCATCACTTCGCTCTGGGACTTGCCAGAAACATGGGAACATTTGGGGAAATTTGAAACAATAAAGAGGCAGTTTGAACTGCCAGCTGCCTATGCTATCTCTGTGCCATGCCCTGGGTCATCACAGTATGTATGTATGTATGTATGTATGTGTATATGTGTGTGTGTGTGTGTGTGTGTGTGTGTGTGTGTATGTATCAGTGGTGGAATTCAAATTTTTTTGCTACTGTTTCTGTGGGTGTGGCTTGGTGGGCATGGAAGGAGAAGGATACTGTAAAATCTCCATTCCCACCCCACTCCAGGGAACAGGTTACTGCAAAATCCCCATTTCTTCCCGATCAGCTGGGACTTGGGAGGTAGAGAATAGATGGGGGCGGGGCCAGTCAGAGGTGGTATTTACTGGTTCTCCAAACTATTCAAAATTTCCACTAACGGTTCTCCAGAACTGATCAGAATCTGCTGAATACCACCTCTGGTGTGTGTGTTGTGTATGTATATATGTATGTATGTATATAGGTAAGTAGGTAGGTAGAGAGGTAGATAGGAAGGAAGGAAGGAAGGAAGGGTTTAATGGTGCAAACAATTTCTAAAAATTCTTTCTATCCTGTATAAAAAATATGTAAATAATAATGATTAGACTTTTTTTAAAAAAAGCACACAAAATTCTCCCACATCCCTAATTAAGAAGGCTGTAACACACATCTATTAGCAACAGTTGCACCTGAAAATTCACATCTCTCTTGTTTACTTGAATTTTAGGTTTAAAACTGGATAAAATGGATTTTTGATTAAATGCATACAAAACTGAACAGAAGGTGATTCATATTCTACGTTCTCTATTTTAAGACTCCCCTATAAAGAAACTAAAATATAATTGAAGGTCAGTCCATGTGCCATTGTTTCCAAGAAGAAATAATATTCTTCCTCTTTGTTGACTTCTTTTTTGTGCTGTGCCTTTTCCAGCTGTGTGTGTGTATTGTTAGTATCTAATAGAACTCATCCTTCAAGTTCACAGAAGACTAAAGAAATGAAGCTCTCTCACAACCTTCATTTGAAACCAACTGAAGGTCAAGATATTTTTCTTCGCAATAGATTCCCAGGTTAGCCATTAGCCTGTTTGTCATCTCTGCAGTACCTTGGTGATAATTTCATCAATAAGAAGGAGCAAAATAATTGAGCTCCTTGTGTATCTGTGCATGTGCGAGAGATCTACCTGATCTATATTTAAGTATGGCTTCAAAGGAAAGGTTAGCAGGCAGATAGCATGGGTGGCAGCTTCTTAAAAAATGAGGGCAGCTTCTAAAACTTCAAGAAGATTGGACAGCAAAGAAAAGAAAGGAGTGCCTTATTAGCAGAAACATTTTGTATAAACTATAAAAGTAAATACATAAAATAAAAACATTTTTGTTTTTATTCAACATGTATGACTGTAACTGTAATCTGCACTACTATTAATCTTATCATGGTTCCCATCACCCATCTCCTCCCACTTATGAACGTATGACTGTAACTTTGTTGCTTGTATCCTTACGATTTATATTGGTTATTTCCTAGTATGATTTGATTGCTTATTTGTACCCTATGACTATCATTAAGTGTTGTACCTTATGATTCTTAACGTATTTTATTTTATGTACACTGAGAGCATATGCACCAAAGACAAATTCCTTGTGTGTCCAAATACACTTGGCTAATAAAGAATTCTATGAGTCTATAAAATAAAAACAGTCAGTTAAGAAAATTTACATGGATGCTGTCCCAACCTAGATTTAACCACTTGGTCCAGAATCTCACCAAGACGAAAGCTGGAATGACAAAGCCACTTATCTGTAAGAAACCCCTTAAAGTCAATAGGCTTCACTTCCAATTATAGTTAGGATTGCAACGGAATGGAAATCAATGAAATTTGGACATACTTCATTAATTTAAAACTGAGTTCAGTGAGGCTTATTTATGTTGTAATGTTAGGTTGATTTGTCCTGTGTTAAGGGTTTTGACACAGAAATTTCTGTGGGAATTTCACATGTTTTGCATTGTAAAATAGAATATGCGAATGGTTGAATTTCCTTGCTGTTTCAACAAAAAGAAGGTTATGGATTTGATGAATAAATGAGGCAGAGAAAGCATACAGAACATAACTTCTGGAATCCTTATATAGTCATTGTCTTATTCTCTCCATTACATCTTCACGTGTTGATCACTACATGTGCATTTTCTCCTCAGAGTGTCATCATAGTGGGTGAATACATGGGGTGTGTTTAAAGCATATAACTACTTTTGCTTTATGTGTTTCCTGTTCTGCACACCTTGGGACTGCTTATGGGAAGCTCTTAAGCATGGCTTCAGGAATTCTTTGAAACTTTTTGATAGCAGCTCAATTTTCTGTCATGTGAACATGTAGGGAAGAAAAAGAGGGACTTAAAAAAGTAACAGTCACTCATTTTTCAAGCCTGAAATCTGCTCTGGAAGAACCAGACCAAAAGATGTCAGGATTAGGTAATATCATTCCAGATATTCTTCTAACTAAACTAAATCATCTAGCGGTACCTGACCACACTTGTAAATGGATCATAATAAGCTTCCTAACAGACAGGAAGCAGCAGGTGAAGCTAGGCAAGATCATATCAGATGCCTGCACAATTAGCACAGGAGTCCCCCAGGGCTGCATGCTCTCTCCACTTCTCTCTCTGCACCAATGTCTGCATCTCAAAAGATCCTTCTGTTAAAATACTGGAGTTTGCAGATGATACAACAGTGATTGGTCTCATTCAAGACAATAATGAATCTTCATACAGACGGGAGGTTGAACAACTAGCCTTCTGGTGCAATCAGAACAATCTTGAACTAAATAAACTCAAAACCATAGAAATGGTGATGGATTTTAGAAGAAAACCTCCTATACTACCACCTCATACAATACTAGACAACACAGTCCTTCAAGTTTCTAGGTTCTATCATATTTCAAGACTTAAAATGACACCTAACATCAAAAACATCATCAAAAAAGCTCAACAAAGAATGTTCTTTCTGCGCAAACTCAGAAAGCTCTAACTGCCCAAAGAGCTGCTGATTCAGGTCTACAGAGGAATTATTGAGTCTGTCATCTGCACCACCATACCTGTCTGGTTTGGCTCTGCAACCAAACAAGATAAATACAGACTTCAACAGATAATTAAAGGTAAAGGTAAAGGTTCCCCTCGCACATATGTGCTAGTCGTTCCCAACTCTAGGGGGGGGGTGCTCATTTCTGTTTCAAAGCCGAAGAGCCAGCACTGTCCAAAGACGTCTCCGTGGTCATGTGGCCGCCATGACTCAACACCAAAGGCACATGGAACGCTGTTACCTTCCCACCAAAGGTGGTCCCTATTTTTTCTACTTGCATTTTTTACGTGCTTTCGAAACTGCTAGGTTGGCAGAAGCTGGGACAAGTAACGGGAGCTCACCCCGTTACACGGCAGCACTAGGGATTCGAACCGCTGAACTGCCGACCTTTCGATCGACAAGCTCAATGTCCTAGCCCCTGAACCACCGTGTCCCTTCTATCTAACAGATAATTAGAACTGCACAAAAAACAATTGCTACCAACCTGCTTTCCATTGAAGATCTGTATATTGCACAAGTCAAAAAGAGGGTTGTGAAAATATCTACAGACCCCTCACATCCTGGACATAAATTGTTTCAATTTCTACCCTCATAAAGATGCTATAGGGCACTGCACACCAAAACAACCAGACACAAGGACAGTTTTTTCCCGAATGCCATCACTCTGCTTCACAACTAATTCACACAACACTGTCAGATAATTTACTAAGACAATTACTATTGTTCTTCTCTTCTTTAGTTCCCACTTATGACTATAACCATGTTTTTTTTGTCACAACAGTATAAGTAAACATCGACATAAAACAACAACACATCATAAATAATTTTACTTATTATATATAAGTAAAAGTATGCAATAACTATATTAATTTGATATAATAAAAGGGAACAATAGGACAGGAATGGTAGGCACTTTTGTGTATCTTTCAATTATATTGTTTTTATTTGTTTCCTAGTGCGATTTGATAGCTTATTAGTAACCTTGACTATACTAAGTATTGTATCTCTTTATTCTTGATGAATGTATTTTATTCTCCTTATGTACACTGAGAGCATATATACCTGAGACAAATTCCTTGTGTATCCAATCAAACTTGGCCAATAAAGAATTCTATCTATCTATACTATTTTGTGTCATGTGAACTTGTAGGGAGGAAAAAGAGGGACTTAAAAATGTAACAGTCACTCATTTTTCAAGCCTGTCATCTGCTCTGGATAAACCAGACCAAAAACATGTCAGGATCAGGTAATTCTTATTTATTGTAAGGCTACATTAACAGAATCTTGCAAGCTTGGAGGTACAAACTTCCCTCTGCCACTTTTAACCGCATGATCCATTAGGGTGGTTCCTTCCTCAGTTCTTTCCAAGCCCCTGAGGGCCCTCCCTTTCTTGTCTGATCATCCCATAGTCCAGGGGTCTCCAACCTTGGCAACTTGAAGACTTGTGGACTTCAACTCCTAGAATTCCTCAGCCAGCTTTGCTGGCTGAGTGATTCTGGGAGTTGAAGTCCACAAGTCTTCAAGTTGCCACGGTTGGAGACCCCTGCCATAGTCAACATTTGTTTCCCTCATCCCTCAAGGTCACCTGCACATTCCATTAGCCTGTTCAAAGCAGGTTACAAGTAATAAAACAAGGCATGGAACTTGAAGGTAGAATTAAAATCAAAATCAACGCTGCTAAAATCAATTAACAATTCAAAACTCATCCTGAAAGATGCATTTTTGCTGTTTTCCTAAATAGTGAGACCGAGGGAGAGGGTGGGGAATAGCCCTCTCTAGGAGAGCATTCCATAGTTTGGGAATTACATAGGAAGAGGTTCTGTCTTGTGTGCTGCACACATCTTCAAAAGGGCCTATTCTGCTGATCTATAGCAGGAGATGTAGTCCTTACTAGTCCCTAATGTGAAAAATGGCAGCATAATTTTGCATCAATTTTACTGACTTCTATGAATCTTTAAGACCTATGTGTTTCAAATATCTTATGTCTTAGTGTGATTCATGGACTCAGCTGCAATAGTTTGCTAATCATGGCTGATGGCTCTGGATGGTATGAATCCTACCCACTATGCTTTATTCAATGAATTATCATAATATGCATAGTTATCTGTAGACGGCTACTCATGCCCTGGGATAACTTCAGTAAAAAATATAAAATGTCAGGAAGGAAATTTTAAATTCTAGTATCATGACTCAGATAAATTCAACTGATATAATTGCTGTAATTTTATACCTATTTTGTTAACACCTGTTATTGTAAACAAATGTTTTGGTAGTAAAATGAATTCAGCCCAAGAAATCTACCCTTAAATCATTGAGGATAGATTTAAAATATCAGGAAAGAAGTACATATCTACATTTTTTATAACCAGCATCATTTTACTCAGAAGTATGTGTCATTATGTTCAGTGGGGTTAAGCAGTTATAACATTTAAGTCTAGCTTCACACAAACCTAAACTTGAACCCAGGTTAACAGATACAATATTTAGCTTAATGTGATGACTTGGTTCAGATAATATGCGTAAATAAGGGTTTGGTTTCTGCAACACAGCACATTGAACCACAGAGCTCTCAGCCCTGGTCTTGTATGTTGTGTGAGTCCAGTTCCATTGTTTTACTATGGGAATCATGCATATATTCTAAATAGAGTAGGGTAGGGTAGGGTAGGGTAGGGTAGAATAGAATAGAATAGAATAGAATAGAATAGAATAGAATAGAATAGAATAGAATAGAATAGAATAGAATAGAATAGAATAGAATAGCTGGAAGGGAACTTGGAAGTCTTCAAGTCCAGGCCCCTGCTCAAGCAGGAGAACCTATACCATTTCAGATAAATGACTTGTAGACTCTTCTTAAAAACCTCCAGTGATCGAGCACCCAAGATTTCTGGAGACAAGCAGTTCCACTGGTTAATTGTCCTCACCTTGGGAAGTTTCTCCTTAATTCCAGCTTATATTAACTCAGTCTCTTTTGTAATAGCTTGCTGGAGCTATCTCTTAGAATTACAAGTTTGAGGCAGTGGATTCATTTGACCAAGGGCAGGAAAATCCAAGCTTAGCCATAGCCATACTTGCTAAGCATTGGTGTTCTTTGCATCACACAATTCACACAATTCACCTTTTGCATCACACAATTCACAAAAATATTTGGGGTGTGTGTGTTGGTGTACTGAAAGGAAAGTTGAAGGGAAATCTGGTGGTCTTAGATGCTGGAAGGGAAGTTATCCGGAGTCCCAAAACATTTGTTGATTAAATTTATGCAGGTAGTCCTCGACTTACAACAATTTGCTTAGTGACCGTTTGAAGTTACAACGGCACTGAATCAAGTGACTTATGACTGTTTTTCACACTTACGGCCACAGCAACATCCCCATGGTCACGTGATCAAAATTCAGACACTTAGCAACTGACTCATATTAATGATGGTTGCAGTGTCCCGGGGTCACGTGATCCCCTTTTGCAACCTTCTGACAAGCAACGTCCAATGGGGAAGAAGATTCACTTAATAATCATGTTACTAACAACAACTGCAGTGATTCGCTTAACAACGGTGGCAAGAAGGTCATAAAATGGGGCAAAACTCACTTAACAGATGTTTTGCTTAGAGATAGAAATTTTGGAATAGAAATAGAATTCTATTAGCAATAGAAACTTTTAGAAAATTCAGCTGCCTTTTGAAAAAGCACTTTTGGGACAACCATGACCTGAATGATAGAGAATCTCTAGAATCTCTAGATTAGATTAGATTAGATTAGAATAGATTAGAATAGATTAGATTGGATTAGAACAGAACAGAACAGAACAGAACAGAATAGCATAGCTTTATTTGGCCAAGTGTAATTTGACATGCAAAGAAGTTGTTTCCAGTGCAGAAGCTTTCAGTGTGCATGCAAAACAACAGAGTAATAATAATCATAATAATGGTACTAATAAGAGAAGATAGTAGAAAAGATGAGAACTTCGCAAATAAAGTATTGCATTGCATTGTGTTGCATTGCATTGCGTTGTGTTGCGTTGCGTTCCATTCCATTCTATTCCAGTATTCTATGTTGCAAATATTTTCACTGAAATCAATAGGGTTTGAAAAATGACTTCAGGAAGAGAAATCTACTCTGTGAGGTTTGCCTTCATAATGAAGAGACAAAAACTGTTTGAGTTAATGTCAGAAATTTCTTTGGTGAAGTCTGCTGTTTTACAAGGCTTTTAGAAACCAAGAATGAGATCATTATTAATGAGAGTCTTTTGAAATTCAGAGAGAGAGAGAGAGACAGAGAGAGAGAGACAGAGAGAGAGAGAGACAGAGAGAGAGAGAGAGAGAATGTGGAAGGAGAAATACACCCACAGATTAATTAAAAGCCTATTTGTATTATTAATAATCTGATTAGACAAAGCTGAGTACTCAGCTAGCTCCTAATTCTAAGATTAATTGTTCTGGGCTCCTTAATGAACTTTCAAGGAGTCAAACCTATGAGAAGAAATGACTTTTAGAAACTTTCTCTGCCACCAAAGTTGACACCGAACATGCATCAAAGGAGAAGACTCGGATGTCCATTTGTTTTTATTACTATTTAAATGAGCGAGGTAAGGAGGCCTGGGCTTGAATTAGAATATTTTCCATAAATCCCACAAGTACTTGTTCCCAAGAAGAAATCATAATATGCAATAAAACAGAATCGAGTGTTACTTATTTACAAGAGAGGTTATGCCAACAGCACTGTGGCTCAAAGCAACTTATAAACAGGAAAGTACAATAAATACAGGACAACTATATAATCACCATAAAGAAGGGACCAAATAATAATCCATCTAGCAGCATCATGAGCATTGGTATCAATTATGAATACCCTCAAGGATCCAGGAACAAGCTACAGATAGCCACTGGACTCCCAAGACCTCCCATGATCTTTGGAATGGTCATAATGTTTAAAAGCTTGCTAAATATTAATTAAGAGGGACACGGTGGTTCAGTGGCTAAGACGCTGAGCTTGTTGATCAAAAGGTCAGCAGTTCAGCGGTTCGAATCCCTAGTGCTGCCGTGTAATGGGGTGAGCTCCCGTTACTTGTCCCAGCTTCTGCCAACCTAGCAGTTTGAAAGCACGTAAAAAATGCCAGTAGAAAAATAGGGACCACCTTTGGTGGGAAGGTAAGAGCGTTCCGTGTGCCTTTGGCATTTAGTCATGCCGGCCACATGGCCACAGAGACGTCTTTGGACAGCGCTGGCTCTTCAACTTTGAAATGGAGATAAGCAGCACCCCCTAGAGTCGGGAATGACTAGCACATATGTGCGAGGGGAACCTTTACCTTTAAATATTAACACTGGAGATATGGATCTTCTTTTTGATTGAGTAGCATTCCACAAAAGAACTGTGTGGTTGAGTCCTATTGCTAATAGGTTATAAGGGTGACACAATGGTTCAGCAGTTAAGATGCTCGGCTTGTTGGTTGGAAAACTGATAACCCAGGTTCAAGACCTGAGTGCCAAGTGAGGGGGTGAGCTCCCATCCTTGACCCAGCTCCTAGCAGTTTGAAAGCATGCAAATGTTGAATAGATAATAGGGTACCACTCTTATGTATGTAGAAGGTAACAGCCATTCTGTGATGCCATGTTGGCCACATGGTCACAGAAATGTCTTCAGACAGCACTAGCTCAATGAAACAGAGATGAGAATGGCCCCCTAAATTTGGCAATGACTAGTGGAGTAAAATCCACAGGGACTCCTTTACCTTTTATACCCAGGGGTGCTACTCAGCAGGTTCTGACAGGTTCTGGAGAACCGGTAGTGGAAATTTTGAGTAGTTCAGAGAACCAGCAAATGCTACCTCTGGCTGGCCCCAGAGTTGGGTGGGAATGGAAATTTTGAAACATCTTCCCCAAGAAGTGGCGTGGGAATGGGGATTTTGCAGTATCTTTCCCCTGGAGTGGGGTAGGAATGGAGATTTTGCAGTATCCTTCCCCTGACACACCCACCAAGCCACACCATGCCCACCAAGCCACGCCCACAGAACCGGTAGTAAAAAAAATTGAATTCCACCACTTTTTCCCTTTAATAGATTATAATGGGTTTTTAATAAAATCCCTGAATATTGAATATTATATATCATTGGCTGAGTATGAATATTCATACTCTATCATCATCATCATCATCATCATCATCATCATCTATTAAACTTGTAGGCCACCCAACTCTCAACAACTCCAGATGGCTAACAGCAGTCAAAGAAAAACATTATAATAAGAATCCCATAGAACCTAAAATATAAATATAAAAACTAGCAAGCTCAATGAAGCAAGGGCTTTCCCTCTGTCTTTTTCTTCCACTGTTTTGATCTGAACAATTATCATATGGATGAACAGACAGTCAGATTACTGGCCTCCTTTACATAGTTGTGTACCTACATTCTGTTGAATTGGAATAAATAAGAAGGAAATTTCTCTAGCATTTTGCCTCCAACCTGTTTAGTCTTTCAGCTGTTCCCAGTTCTCTTTCCTTTAGAAGTTTGATACTCATGGAATATTCCCAGCTACAAGAAAATAACAACACCACCTCAACCCTTTTAGTCCTGCCAAAGTGCCTTCTTTTCTCTTTCAAGCTTGAGAAAGACTTCCTTCCTATAAATTTTAATGGAATAGTGCAATGGAGTAGCAGAATGGCAAGACATATTTTCTAAATATTTAACAAGTTTTCCTCAATTATTTAGATCTTTGCCAGAGCTCCCTGAAAATATTCTTAAAACTTTTACGTGTTTCTCTTTAAAAGGTACAAAAGTAACTAATATATTTCCAGGGGAGGGCTTCCAGGGAGTATACTCAAGGAAATTTGTTAGCTAGAAATGCACCTTTCACTGTTAAAAAAGGCGAGAAATATGAGACTTTGCAAAGAGGAAAAGCATTCAATCATATTAATATTTTTTTTAAAACAACACTTTGTTTCACTTTATCAAATATTATTCTAGAGATTTTTATTTTGATGCTTTTTCTTTTTTTTTCTTTAAAAAAAGTGCATATGTCTAATGCATATTTATACAAATCAAAGCTTCTTCCAGACTCAGTGTATTTCCCTAGACAAATGTTTAGCTACATATCCTTTCTTGTTATATCTTTCATATAAAGCTCATCATTGTTTACAAGGAGAAAGCTATTTACTAAGAAGAAACAATTCCATCAAAGTGAAGCAATGCTTCTAACTTCTCTGTCATATATATTTCCCCAGGTACTGATGTCCTGAATTATCCATTTTTGATTTGGAAGAGGAATGAGAGCATTAGAAGTCTTCTACTGTTAATCTATTCCGTTTGCTTTTTTGTTTTGCATCCTTGCCTTTATTTTGCAAAAGTTATATTTAGATGATACTGGAGAGGGAGGGTGAGAGCCAGTTGGGTATTAAGGCATCAGGCTAGAAACTGGGAGACTGTGAATTCTAGTTCCACCTTAGACACAAGCCAGCTGGGTGAAGTTAGGCCAGTCACCTCTCTTTCAGCCCTAGGAAGAAGGCAAGAGCAAACTGCCATCCATCCGACTAATGAACCCAACAAAAGCAGGTACTCTCAGGAACTTTAAAATCCCAAAAGCAAAACTTTATGGAGTACATCATTTCAGCACTGAAGAAAGCAAAATCAACTCTAAATTTTCTCGTGAAAGGCTGCAAAGTTAAGAAATTGGTTTCACCCCTCTTCCCATGGAACAGGTCACAATATCCAGTTAGGAAGTGTTCTTTTGTTTTGATAAAAGTCCATGTCTTGGCTGCCACCTGCAGAAGTGTCCTTGGCTCTCAAAGTTGAAGTCTGGAGCCTCTGTAGTCCATCTCACCTTTCCCTCCCCCCAGTTCTTTGGCAAGCTGAAAAGCAATAATAGTTACAAGATGCTTAAGCATTTTAAAAAACTTGACACAATCTGCTTCTAAAACATCCTTGCCAAGAAAACTGCAGGGACTTGTCTAAGCGGTTGTCTGGAGTCAACACTGTTTGGAAGGAAGAGGGAGGGAGGGAGGGAGGGAGGGAGGGAGGAAGGAAGGAAGGAAGGAAGGAAGGAAGGAAGGAAGGAAGGAAGGAAGAAAGGAGAATTATGGAGATGATGGAAATAGAGATAGTCTTTTTGAATTTCTGGATGGGAGATATTTAATTTAGAAGACAGTGGCTTATGGGAATACTTTATTTACCTACTTGAGATATACTGTATAACAATGCAGATGATTCTTCACTCTGGTTCAAGATAAGCTGTGATGTCTTAGAGGAAAATGCCAAAGTGTCCCTTATAATAACTGCTTATCATAACTAATTATGGCTTTGTGCGTCAAACCCAGTGGAATCTTTAGTCGTGTTTTACTATAGTGCTTGTAGTGGCCCAAAGAAATGGCCTTGATAGTGAGGGCCACACAGTATGGAGTTTGCAGTACCAACAAAATGGATGTTGTCAAGCTTAACATTCATATTTTCCTTCAAGGGAGAGGAGGAAGAACTGCTACTAAGACAAAGTCAGATGAAAGGGACCAGAGCCTGGGGTAAGAATGAAAGATGAGTAAACATCTCAGACAAATTCCACTCTAGTTCACATGAAGGGAGGGAAGGGGAAATTGCATTCTGACTTGCAAGATTCCGTTACTATAACTTTACAATAAAAGCAGTGCTGACCTACATGACATTGGATTCTAGTCTGATCTGCCCTGAAAGGAAAATGTTTGTTTGTAATGGGAACTCTACCAGTGGAATTATTCTCCACTTATGAATATCCTTTGGAGCAATAGTGGTTTTCATTTACCTTCGCTACCGGTTTGGAACTGTGAGCGTGCACGTGGCGCTTCGCTCATGGGCGTCACTTCAGTGCATGCGCAGAGCGTCTGTGATGATGTCTGGGCGGGTGAGTCGAGCCTTCCGCTACCACCACTACCAGTTTGCTTCAACTGGGGCGAACCCGTAGAACCCCACCACTGCTTTGGAGTAGTCCATTGTTGTATCAAAACCTTTAGAGCAGGGGTCTCCAACCTTGGTCCCTTTAAGACTTGTGGACTTCAACTCCCAGAGTTCCTCAGCCAGCTTTGCTTTGCTGGCTGAGGGACTCTGGGAGTTGAAGTCCACAAGTCTTAAAGGGACCAAGGTTGGAAACCCCTGCTTTAGAGGGCCAATTGCTAGCAGGATTTCGCAGGCAGTGATCATGTGCAAAGATTCTACCAAGCTTACATAATCCTTTTTTTTTCCTTTTTGCACATCCTTAGAATAAGGAAGACTTCAAAGTGTGATGAATCTTCTGTGCTCTGCATGAATAAGAGCTAGAGAAATAATGGCACCTGCTGCTGATGCATTACAGATGGGAGGATATGGAATTCCACCTGGCAGTAAAACATTCCGAGCAAATGATTGGATTTCGTTTTTCCCCGTTTTTCCTTTTCTGCCTGAGGATGAGCTGTTTTCGCCAATGAGTCAGGACGGCTTTTCTTTACTTCTTCGCAATCAGGAGAACATTGGAGACGCCTGCTAGTCTTGAAGTATAACATACAGGCTTTATTTTTTACCCAAGCACAAGCAAGGAGAAAAAAGTACGCAAGGCAAGACAGAAGAGATGTGTGCTAAAATTTCCAGCAAATGAGCCTATATTTTTCCAGCTTTCAAGTCCTTGTTGGCAAGCCCATTAGGAATCATATATGTTTTTGTGTCAAAACAAACTGCTTGATTGTGTGGCAGAAATGACAGATGGTGGGAACATCTTGCTTCTTTCTACACCCACCATGAAGCTGTCATTGGTGTCCAAATGACTGAGAACTGGCTGTAGCAGGATCCCTGATTACTTCGAATCAAAGGAGACATTTCTTTTGTAGCTTTCACTGTGTTCCCACTTGCAACCTGTAAAATAAATATTTTCTTGATACAAAATGATAGCCACAAATCGCAATGCTCTATAATTATAGAAAGTGCCTTACAATGGAACATGCATTCTTCTTTTTCTAACAGTGGATTTATTCATTATTGATGGAGTGTGGCCGGTTAAAGTTGGCTAAGGTTCCTGTATATCTTTTCTACTGCATGATTTTGTTTTAACAATACAATTCAGATATTCTCCTAGCACCTCATTATGTGGATCAGAGTTTTGTAGCAACAAGATAGTGATGGATAGAGCGCCTGAAGTCCTTCACATATTTTGACAAACACATCTGATCAACACCAGGTAGCTCAATGATGATAGGTAATAGAATTAGAGTCCAACGCATTGGAAAGAGATGCCAAATGACCCTATATCTGGTCATAAAGTTTGGATTCAAATCCCTGTCTGTCTTCAAATTTAATTGGGTAACTTTGGACCTGTCATGCCAACCACATCTCACTGCTGTACTGAAGGAAGGGAAAACCATAAATTCAACCGTGAACTGCATACTGAGAACCTCAGGTTTGCAAAACAATTTCCCCAATCTGCTATTCCACAAGCTATCAAAAGCAGAATTTAATGGCAATTTTATAATGAACAACAATTTTCATATCTTAAAAGCAATGGATACCGGTTGAGGGAATGCGCGGGACTTTTATCTCTCTGTATCTCTTCATTTCAGTCACTGTCATCCTGGCCTACAATTTGCAGTTTCCCCCCTGTTCTTTGAGATGGAAAGTGGGGTTGGTGAGTTCATCAGATACCTGAAGTGAGGACTTTGTAACCTCTTTATGACGCACACTCCCTCTCACATAGAAACACACATCATCTGATTTTTTTTTGGTACCAAAAAAAGCACTTGACTTTTTGCACACTGAAAATTGACATTTATCAATGCATTGACTGCTGTGGAAACCACTTTGCAGGGCTTCAGTAGGTCATGGTCTATCAAAGAAGAAGTTCAAATCTTTTCTTATAACTGCGGCTTTTGAAAAGAATTTTTGTATCGTTTCTGCTTCTTGAGAGAGTCCTGAGTTGAATGAAGGGATTTTAAAATAACAATAGGCAGTTCCCACCTTTCAAATTGATTAAAGAAAAGAAGAAAAGAAATTTCTTTCAAAGGAAAAAAAAAGGACCTTCACATGGAGCATGGTCTTCTTACACTTATTTAGTTATGGGATGATCAAGGGACTTCATCGAAGTCCTGATGGAAGAGTGTCACATAGGCCAGGTGTCCCCAACCTTGGCAACTTTAACCCTGGAGGACTTCAACTCCCAGAATTCCCGAGCTAGCTGGCTGGGGAATTCTGGGAGTTGAAGTCCTCCAGGCTTAAAGCTGCCAAGGTTGCAGACCCCTGACATAGACCTCTTCTTGGATGTCTGTGGCCTTCTCAGTTTCTTTATGAATGTGAAGAATCTCAAATGCCTATTTGCTTCTCAGTTATATTTTGGAAACAAGTCTAGGATCTAAACCTCATATAACTCAAACTCAAGCCAAGCCAAGTCAAGTTCATTAATTCATACAGGTTCTGAGTTTTCTTTTTTTTTAATCATTACTGGAGACCTAGCAGGGTTTTGTTTTGTTTTTAGGGAAAAAAAACCTATTGACTTTTAATCAGCATCACTGAGAATAAAATATATGAAAACCAAACCAAACAAACAGAGCAGGAGGCATTGAACATAAAACAAAACTCTTTATTCATCCAAATTAATTGATTTTCCCCCCAAATGCTATCCAAAGCCAAATAGTTTTAGAACATCAAAAAGAAGTTAGCCCGATGGATGGGAGAATCAATAGTCCCAGCTTGTTTTTTGAGTGAAGAATCAAAAATGTACAGTGCTAGGAGATATTTAATAACAAAGACTCTCAACAGGGAGATAATTATCTTTCCTGACCCACCCTTTATCGCATTGTTTTCCCTTCTCTCGCTAAGTTTGGCATCAAGTTAATCAGATGAATGAGATTTAACTTTTCCCTCTATAACTTTTTATGAATACAAATGCAGCACAAAAAGCATTTCTTAAAGAAAAAAAACAAACCTTTCCTTGAATTAACATATTTAACAAATGGTGGTGGGGGGAGGGGGGAGAAATGAAATTGGTGCTGGGTGCAAAATGATTAAGTGAGTTGTGATAGAAACAGAAGTATCTGCATTTTATTTTCCTCCAAAGATTAAATCTTTCTCCACTCCCTGACATGGAAACAGCCTCCTCTTTCTATGGTAAATTCATTTACATTTCTTTAAAAATTAGCTCTTTCTGAAAAACCTTTGTGTAATAAGTATTATTTACATAGTTTTAATCAGAACAGTATTTTAAACAAAGGATGACTGGTGGTCTTTTAAAAAACATACCATATTTTTAATTTGCTTGTTTTGCTTTCTGGAAGAACTTTATTTCTGCAATTTAGATCAATGCTTCCCAACACATACATAGTCACACATGGCTACATAAGTACACATGTTATTTTAGGTGATAATATGCATTAACATTTATTCTAATTACTGCATTTGCTTTGTATCTCAAGATGCACGGTAATGATTAATCTTGATTATTATAGCTATGATAAGGTTTAATTTTCCACCCTGTTCTCCAGGAGCAGGCTAACAATCCACCAATGAATGAATCTGAGAAATGTCTTGACTTAGGATGCTCAAATAGTAGATTATGAATTCTTATTTAAAAAAAATAAAGAAAGAAGCACAACATTTTTGAGTGCCAGAAATATCAGGACTGTAGGCTAGCTTAATGTTCATAATGAGTCCTCCTCCTCCTCCTCCTCCTCCTCCTCCTCCTCCTCCTCTTCCCCCCATATAGACCCAAGAAACCACAAATCTAAGTCCTAGAAGGAAGGGGGTTCCAGAACTGATGATGTTACTTTGTTGGGTAACATAATGTCTACAAGAAAATAACCAAGCTCAGAGAGCACCAAGGAACCACAGTTCAACCTTGAATTACAAATATTCTCTTCCATCAATAGAATTATTCTCTGAGAAATCATCAGTTTATTATTTATTTATTTATTTACATTTATATCCCGCCCTTTTCCAAAGACTCAGGGCGGCTTACAGTGTATAAGGCAAGTTCCAAGGAGCTATCTCCCTTTTCCCACCATGTTCCAATGCTGGTGTGTTTAGGCATCTTTTAAAATATCTGCTTATCTTGGCTCTTCCACCGACACTAACTCTTTTTAATGAAATGTTTTTATCATGCTTTAAAATGCTTTGGCTTTTACTGCAAGAAACACTCTACTGTTGTTGCTGCTGTTATTATTATTTCTTTGATTAATAGCTGCATAGCACTGAACTGAATTAATTTTAGTGTGCCTTCAGGATCATCCAAGTTATTTTCAAACTGACCTATCATTTACAGGATGGAGCAACCGAGCTCTTTCCACAATTGTTCTTTGTTCTAAGGGGCTAAAACAACCCCACAACCGTCTTCACACATAAAGGCATAGATTTAGGTGCTAAATCCTCATCAGGATTTAGCACCTAAGAAAAGCATTCCTTTAAAATCAGGGTCTCTCTCTTTTTTTTCACCAAGTCCTCCAAAAAATCCTTTGCTGTTAAGTATCTGTACCATTATGGAAATGTAACATAACATCTTTTATCCAAAGAAATACATTAATATATTTTTGCAACAATAGGGCAAAGTTTGAGAAGTCTTATGCATAGGAAAATGTTCTCACTATACCAGGGGTCTCCAACCTTGGCAACTTTAAGACTTGTGGACTGGACTTCCTGGTTGGCTCCGTTGGCAATGGAGGTGATCTTTCTGGTCACCAACCTCTGGATCATGTTGGACTGCTAAGACAGCGACAATCAGCTGTCCAGCAGTTCGGAAACCCCCCTCTTCGGGAGAAGAAGCGGTGGTGAGCAAAAGGAAGCAGAGGTAGAGCTTCCCTAGAGCTCCTGGAAGATACCAGGGGCTCGAAGGTTAACCCCTCAGAACTTCAAAGTGCTCCAGATCTGAGGCTTTTTTCCTGCTCCGGCAGACCTAATTGCCGCGACCAACTTCCGGGACCAATTTTAACTTAAAGAAGATAATACCGGACTGAACAGAAACAGGAGAGCTCTAATTATAAAAGCAAGTAATCAATCAATTCCCTGTTATTTTTTTTTTTTTAAGTTTTGGATTTGACTTCAAAGTGAAAATGGCGATCGTTCTTTAATGAGCTACGCAGTTGAAAACGAAAGTGTTACAATTCTCTGTCTACTGTTTATTGCTGAAGGCCAGCTGGAAATTTTTTAAAAACATTGTAATGAGAAGGGAGAAGAAATCGAGATATTGAGACTGATTTAAAAAAAAAAAAGACTTAAAAGGTTTATACGTAATATTAGCCGGGACCAATTTTAACTTAAAGAAGATAATACCGGACTGAACAGAAACAGGAGAGCTCTAATTATAAAAGCAAGTAATCAATCAATTCCCTGTTATTTTTTTTTTAAGTTTTGGATTTGACTTCAAAGTGAAAATGGCGATCATTCTTTAATGAGCTACGCAGTTGAAAACGAAAGTGTTACAATTCTCTGTCTGCTGTTTATTGCTGAAGGCCAGCTGGAAATTTTTTTTTTAAACATTGTAATGAGAAGGGAGAAGAGCTCGAGATATTGAGACTGATTTAAAAAAAAGACTTAAAGGTTTATACGTAATATTAGCGGGACCAATTTTAACTTAAAGAAGATAATACGGACTGAACAGAAACAGGAGAGCTCTAATTATAAAAGCAAGTAATCAATCAATTCCTGTTATTTTTTTTTTAAGTTTTGGATCTGATTTCAAAGTGAAAATGCCGATCGTTCTTTAATGAGCTACACAGTTGAAAACGAAAGTGTTACAAGTCTCACTGTCTGTTGTTTATAGGTGAGGCCAGCTGGAAAATTTTTTTTCTTTCAAACATTGTAATGAGAAGGAGAAGAGATACTGAGACTGGAAAAAAAAGACTTAAAGGTTTATACGTAATATTAAGTTAAAGAGAAATTTTAAGAGATGGCAGCAAAACAATTAAAGTCAACTGTTACAAAAACCCCAGGAACATTAACACCGGGAGTCTCTCCAGCACATACAGCAGATACAAAATCATTAAATTTGGAAGCACTTCAGGATAACCTGAAAGAATTTATGAAAGAATCTCTTAAAGATGCTATGAATTGGCAAACTTCCCAGATAGAGGATAAGTTTAAATTAATTACAGAAGAAATGTCAGAGATGAAAAAACAGATGTTAGAAATTCAAACTGGAAATAAAGAAGTTAAAGAAGGTTTGGTGTCAGCAGTACAGGGTCTGGCATCAAATGTGATTTTATTGGAGCAGGAAGTAGAAGAAATAAAGAAAGTTAATTTAAAATTGGAAAATAAGATTGAGGCAGTTCAATGTAAAATGGATAAAGTTGATGATGAAATTGTTTTGGTACAATATAGAGCTATGGAACTTGCTTTACGAATCCGTGGACTTAAAGAATGTAAAAATGAGAATTTGAAGCAAATTTTTTCGGAGGCCTTTGCAGAGATTTTGGCAGTTCGGCCAGCAGATGTGGCCTTTTATATTGATAAAATTTATCGTGTGAATTCCTGGATAGCAAGACAAAGAAATCTTCCCAGAGACATTGTTATTTATTTTACTACTAGAACAGTGAGAAATGAGATTTTACAAGCTTTTTTTAAAGGAGACAAGATTCAAGCAGCCAAGATATTTTAATACTAAAGGAAATTCCCCAAAATGTTGAGAGGTAGGAAGGTTTGCTTTTGGTGAACGAACTTAAAAACGTCAGATTGGTATAGATGGGACATCCCAATTGGTATAATAGTTTACTATGAAGGGAAAGCACATCGTCTTAATACAGTCAGTAAAGCACAAGAGTTTTATGCTTATGTGCTTAAGGCTGGAAGTCCACCATCTCCGGATGGTAGGAGAAAGGAAGGTGAAATTAAAGAAAAAGAAGTGATAGTAATGGAAGAAGACCGTTTACAAGCGTTGGATGTGTCTAAGATGGGATCAGAGATTCCAAAGAGCCAAGGATGACAAGAGCAGCTGTCAAACGCAAGGAACAAGAAGAAAAGGCTCAACAGGTTCAATCTGCTATTACCAAGACGGAAACAGTGGGAGGAGCAAGGCCCAAAGAAAGATATGATTTGCGGCTGGTGCTTCAAAAGTTTCCGATTGCTGATAATGGCAATTAGACTTTTATCTTGGAATGTCAATGGATTAAACTCACCACAAAAGAGAAGAAAGATATTTCATTATTTGAAGCAATTTAAAAATGACATTGTATGTTTACAAGAAACACATATTAGAACATTAGACCAGAAATATTTGATAAATTCGAAATTGGGAATACATTTTGTTGCATCTGCTACAGAAAAGAAGAATGGACTAGTTGTTTATATAAAGAGTAATTTATCTGCAACACTAATTGAAGCGGATAATCAAGGAAGATATATTGCTATTGAACTTTTATTGGAAGGGAGAAAAATACTTTTAATAGGGTTTATGCACCAAATCAACAACAAGAAAAATTTTATAAGTTTTACATAAAGAATAACATCTTGGGATTATAAAACTTATATATTAATGGGTGATTGGAATGGAGTGATGGATACCCAGAAAGATAAAAGAAGTCTTAGAAATATTTCCAATCGTGTAAAACTGCCAAAGGCATTCTTTGATTTGATGGAAGATTTAGAATTGAGAGATGTATGGCGAGCAATGAAAAGAGAGAGATTTTACATTTTTTTCTGACAGACATCAATCTTTTTCTAGGATTGATTTCATTTTAATTACTAATGATTTGTTTTTCAGAGTGAAGAAGACAAAAATTTGTTCTAGAACCTTGTCTGATCATAGCCCGGTATGGATTGAGTTAGATCGGGAAAAAGAGGCCAGGAGGTCGTGGAGGATGTCCCCAGACATATGATAGAGAATATAAATATATTACAAAAAATGGAAGTTATCACTTACAAAGAGCTTTTGACTATGGAAAAAGGGGAATTACAGTTGAAATCTAGGGAGAAATTGAGGGATGAAGGAAGAAATTATACATGGTTCCAGTATGGACAATTGCAATCTAGATGGAAAATAGATCAGAAAATTGGTATAAGGCAAAGTGATGATAATCTGGTAAAACAAATAAAAGATCAAGGTCAACAGCATATAAAGAGATTATATAATGTATTGGTTGAAATTGATTCAGAAATGGAGTTGGTTAAAGATTGTATGGTAAAATGGGCACAAAATTTTCAACAACCTATAATGTTAGAAACATGGGAAAAAATTTGGGTGAGGAATGTTAAATTCACAAGCACAAAATTTAAGAGAAAATTTTATAAAATGTTTTATAGATGGCATTTAGATCCTAAAAAACTGTCATGTATGTATCCAAATGTGAAAGCAAAATGTTGGAGATGTGATTGTGAGGATGCTACCTATTATCATATATGGTGGACTTGCAAAAAAGTTAAAGCCTTTTGGATTAAAATATGGTGGATTATGCAGAACATTTTGAAAAAGAAGATCAAGTTTGTTCCACAGTTCTTTTTATTAGGAATAATCTCAGATTGCACTGTTATAGAGACAAAACTGATTCTGAATTTAATAACTGCTGCAAGATTATTGATTGCACAATATTGGAAGAAAGAAGACTTACCCACAATTGGAGAATGGATTAGTAAAGTATCAAATTTAGCAGAAATGGCAAAATTTCTGCCTACTTGAACTGTACACAAGAAAATATATATTGGAATGGAGGAAGTGGATTGATTATATTCAAAATAAGTATCAGATTAAAAAATATCAATTAGTTTTTGAGTGAAGTTAGGAATTATTATGTATTAGTTTAAGAAAGAAGGGAATTGATAGTGTGATGGTGTGAAATGGAATATGTTTTATGTTATATTTTAGAATATGTTTGTTAGTTACAATACCCTGTATTCTGTTCTGGGAAGTCTCGGGGGAGGAGGAAATGGCGAGGGGAAGGGAAGATTATAAATTGATTGATTGCCATTGTACAGGAATAATGGTAGAATTAAACAAGTTGGAATGGTGTAAAGTCGGGACTGCTCGGTAACCACTCCCGAAGGAAAGGGTAAGGAAAGAGGAGTAAGAAGGAAGAAAGTAGGTAGGTAGGTGGATAGGAGGAAAGAAGGAAGGAGAAGAAAGGATAGGAGGAGGAGAAGAAGGAGATGGGGTTAGAAAGGATGGTAGTGAGAAGTGGGAAGAGGAGGAAGTAGGAAAGCGAGGAGAAGGTGGTGGGGGAAGTTTAAGAAGGATGAGAAGGGAAGAAAGGATTAAAGGGGGGAGTGGCAGTCGAGCAGCCCTGACTGAGTATAATTTGAGTATAGGACTGATTGTTGGATAAGTGATTGTATTGTACACTGGTCAAATTGTGGGAATTATTATGGAAAAATAAAAAAAATTTTGCAAAAAAAAAAAAAAAAGACTTGTGGACTGCAACTCCCAGAATTCCTCAATTCCAAAGCTGGCTGAGGAATTCTGGGAGTTGAAGTCCACAAGTCTTAAAAGTTGCCAAGGTTGGAGATCCCTGCACTATACAATAAATGAACACTATTTTCTTCCCACATACAATATCTATAACACCCCCTGTCTATCCTCTTTCTGCTCCCTTGAATATTTAGTGGGGGTGCACACAGCTTCAGTGGGATGATCTGATATTATAAGAAAAGAGCAGGCAGAGCTGGGAGGTGGACTTAAGTGGGTCATCAGCCTAAAGTTGTTACGTTCCCAAAAGCAATCCAAGTCAAATTCCCCACCCCCCTTGAATTCTTTTGACCCTTATCTGGCACTAATTTACTATTGAACTTTAGTCGACTAGTTTCTTGTATATAGGCTTGAGCAATAAATCCGATCTATCTGCAACTTAATGTAGGATCCTGGTTCTTTGCAGATCGTCACTTAGTAAATCATTGTGTTGATCCACAATGCAGCAGCTCCTTACTTTGGCTGCTTCTATGGCTCTTCAGTGGTCTTCTAGGAATGTGTAGAAACCATTTCCTGTAAATCAGCCACATCTCAAAACCTGGCAAACTTGATCAAATCTTTTCTGATTTTGAAACACCAAATATATATTTGAAGGGTCAGAGAAGACTTGATCAAGTTTGCAAGGTTTTGAGGTGTGGCTGATTTACAGGAAGTGGTTTCTACTAATGCCTAGAAGACATCTCTCTCTCTCTCTCTCTCTCTCTCTCTCTCTCTCCTCTCTCTCTCTCTCTCTCTCTCTCTCTCATCTCATCTCTCTCTCTCTATCCTCTCTCTCTCTCTCTCTCTCTCTGTATCTCTCTATCTCTATCATCTCATCTCTCTCTCTCGCTATCATCTCTCTCTCTTTCTCTCTCTCTCCATCATCTCTATCTCTATCTATCTCTATCTATCTCTATCTCTATCTCTGTCATCTCTTTCTCTTTATCATCTCTTTCTCTTTCTCTATCATCTCTATATCTATCATCACTATCTCTATCTCAGTAATCTCTATCGCTATCTATCTATCTATCTATCTATCTATCTATCTATCTATCTATCTATCTATCTATCTATCTATCTATCTATCTTTTCCCTCCACATTCAGAGGCATTATTGACTAAGTAACTGGATAGATAGATAGATAGATAGATAGATAGATAGATAGATAGATAGATAGATAGATAGATAGATAAATAGATAGATATTGCAAAAGTGAAAGAAGATGAGAGAAGACCTTTAGATTTAAAGGTTGGGACAACTACCCTTTGTCTCTTTGTTCTTAAACAAAGTAGAAATATCTAGATTATCTCCAGCCAACATATCCCACTACAAATGTCTCTTCCACAAAAAAAGAGGGCTGTGAAAATATTTACAGATCCCTCACATCCAGGACATAAACTGTTTCAACTCCTACCCTCAAAACAACGCTATAGAGCACTGCACACCAGAACAACTAGACACAAGAACAGTTTTTCCCCGAAGGCCATCACTCTGCTAAACAATAATTCCCTCAACACTGTCAAACTATTGACTTCCGGGTGGCTCCACCTCTTCGCTGAGCCCTAATTAAAGGGGCTCCGCACTGAACATCGTAAAAGCCAGGAAAAGCCGGCTTTAATCTTTTTCTCTGGATGAAAGAGGAAAGATAAGAGCGCAGGAATGTTGGTAGACCTCCCCAGAGGCTTTGTTTTAATTAAGCAGAGCTTCGAAGGGTTGATGGGTCCCATAAATATTTCTGCCATCTCCGACTTCAGTGCGTGTCTGCAAAAGCAGGAAAAGAAGAAGGTGTCCATCTCTGCTAATTGTCTTATCTTTATGGATCTCTTTAAGCAGACGGAATGAGCGCAAGCGGACGATTATTGGATTGCAAGTATTTTTGATTTCCTGACTTCTACTTTCTAAAAAGAAATTTTTTTCCTTTGTTCTAATTGACTCTAAGATGGCGCCTGAGCAGGAGTGAAATGACGAATGGAATTTTAAACAGTCTGTGCAACTAAGAAGATAAGAAATGTTATGTGTGGATTTTAATGAAGTGAACTGAGCTCTCCTATACTTAAAGGGAGAAGAGAAGTTTCTAGACTTATATTTTGTGAATTTTAAAACTGAAATGGCTACTAAACCACCTAAGACTGGGGGCAGAAGGGTTCTGAACCAGCTTTAGAAGATCTGATTAAAGAGCAAGGAAAGTGTCTGAAGAAAGGTTTAAGGAGATTATGGATAATAATGAGAAAATAAGAGAAGAAATAAAGAGAATAATAAAAAATAAGAGAAGATATCTTAATGGCTTTTCAAGGTTTGGCAAAAGACTGGAGGTGGTGGAGGAGGAGGTGCAAGAAATTGTTCAGTCAAATCAACAAATAGAAAATAGAATGGGGAATGCAAATCAAATTGGATAAAAATGAAGATCAAGTGGTGGTGATGCAGTATAGAATGATGGAAGGAGCTCTGAGAATTAGAGGTTTGAATGAAGACAAAGGGGACCAGTTAAAAAAAATTTTATCAGAAGCTCTGGCTGAATTTATTGAACTTGATCCACAAGAGGTTGCTTATCAAATTGACAAAATTTATAGAGTTAATTCTTGGATTGCTAGGCAAAGAAACTTCCTAGAGACATTGTGGTTTATTTTTGAAAAGAACAGTGAGGAATCAAATTTTGCAAGTTGCTTTTCAGAAAAACTTGAAAATAGGGAACAGGAGTTGAAGGTTTTGAAAGAGATCCCTCCCAAGATGTTAAGGGATAGAAAAGACTTTACATTTTTTACACAAGAACTTAAGAAATACCAGATTCAATTTAGATGGGAGGTTCCAGTTGGCTTGACAGTGTATTATCAGGGAAGAAGATATCGTATTGACACAGTGCTTAAGGCCAAAGATTTTCTTTCTACAGTGCTGAAATTTGAAATAGAAATAATAGAAAAAGAATTCAAGAGACTCAAATGGGTGTGGAAGCTGAGGTGATTCCAGTGATGTTACCATCAGAGGAACAACCACAAGAACAAAGACTGACGAGGGGAGCCCTTAAGCGTAAAGAAAAGGAGCAACAAACTCAAAGTAAAGTTCAGGACTCTGCTACAGAAGCGGTGGGAGGAGCACGGCTGAAGATACGGGAGGACGATCTTCAGTTGATTGCCCAAAGGCTTCAGCAGCCCAGTAATGGCAAATAAAATCTTGACTTGGAATGTCAATGGTTTGAACTCAGCTCAGAAGAGAAGAAAAATATTTCATTATTTGAAACAATTTAAAATGATGTTATTTGCTTACAAGAAAGCATATTAAATTATCAGATCAAAAGTACCTAATAAACTCAAAGTTAGGTAAACATTTTGTTGCTTCAGCTTTGGAGAAAAAACATGGCATAGTGGTTTATTTGAGAAAAGATATACCAGCCAAGTTAATAGAGGCAGATATTTATGGAAGATATATTGCTATTGAACTTACAATAGAAACAAAAAGGACTCTCTTGCTTGGTATATATGCACCCAACCAGCAACAAGAAAAATTTTATAGAATGTTATATGATAAGTTGATCCTATGGGATTATAAATCGTGTATTATATTGGGCGATTGGAATGGAGTAATAGATACACGAAAGGACAAGAGAACTTCTTCCAAGAAGATACCTGCACATGCAAAGCTGCCTAAATCCTTTTTTGATATGATAGAAGATTTTGAGTTAAGAGATGTATGGAGACTGCGGAATCTGGAGGAAAGAGACTATACTTTTTTCTCTGATAGGCATCAATCCTTCTCACGTATTGATTTTATTTTAATTTCTAATGATTTGCTTTTTAGGGTGAAGAAAACTAAGATATTTCCAAGATGTTTGTCTGATCATAGTCCTGTTTTAATTAAATGAAAATTTGTTTAGATATCAGGATAATGTAAATCAATGTAAAAAGCAGATGAAAGAATTTTTTGATTATAATTTGAATAATGAAACATCGATAGAAATGGTTTGGGACTGTAGTAAAGCTTTTATGAGAGGTGTATTAATATATCTTAATAATAGACAGAGAAATAAGCAACAAAGACAGCGTAGGTATTTAGAAGAGGAAATCTATAAGAAACAACAATTATTAATACATAACCCACATGATCAAAAACTTAAAGATGCAATAAAGTTACTACAGAATCAATTTAATATGATAATGGCTGATCAGGTGGCAACAAATATACAATATGCCAAACATAATACTTTTTGTAATGCAAATAGACCTGGTAGGTGGTTAGCATACACTTTAAGGAAAAGACAAAAACAACGTACTATAGAAAAAATAGAATACAAAGGTAAAGAGATATCAACAGGATAAAATTAAAAAGCTTTTTAGAATATTATACAAATTTATATCTTAAAGATAATATATTGAATAGGGATATTGATAATTATTTGAAGGAATATAAGGTTAAAAATTTAACTTTAGAACAAGCGGGATGAATTGAATCGGCCTATAACCTCGGAAGAAATTATTTTGGTAATTAAACAATTAAAAATGGGGAAAACTCCTGGTACGGATGGGCTTACAGTTAGTTATTATAGGAATTTACAGGATGAGATGTTAGGTCCACTTAAGGAATTATTTAATCAGATACACCTAGGAGAATTCCCCTCATGGAGAACCTCTTTTATTTCATTGATACCAAAGAGGAACAGGATTGTTCTAAACCTGGGAATTATAGGCCAATCTCACTTTTAAATAATGATTATAAGATTTTTGTTAAAATAATAGCTAATAGATTAATGTTGATTCTGCAGCGAAGAATTCATAATGATCAATCTGGATTTATAAAAGGGAGACAGATGAGGAATAATGTTAGGCAGATTGTTAATTTACTGGAGTACTTAGAAAAGAAAAATTTTATTCCAGCAGCATTTATTTTCTCGATGCAGAGAAAGCTTTTGATCGATTGCATTGGGATTTTTTATTTAAATTAATAGAAAAGATGCAATTTGGAGATGGTTTTTTAAGAATAATTAGGGCAATTTATGGAGAGCAAACAGCACAGATTATAATCAATGGTAGCTTAACAGAACCTTTTAAGATTGCGAAAGGAACAAGACAGGGATGTCCTTTATCACCATTATTGTTTATTTTAACTCTAGAACCATTATTGGATAAAATACGAGAAGTAAAGGAGATAGAGGGAATTAGAGTTAGACAGTATGAATATAAGTTAAGAGCTTTTGCAGATGATTTGGTGATTACTTTAACAAACCCTATAAATTCTAGTAAATCTTTGTTGGAAATAATTGATCAATATGGGAATGTCTCAGGGTTTAAGGTAAATCAGAAAAAGACAAAAGTGATAATAAAAAATATGGCCAGACAACAGAAAGAAAAACTAGAGGAAGTAACAGGATTTGAAATTGTAAAGAAGGTTAAGTATTTAGGGGTTTATATTACGTCATCAAATGTGAAATTGTATAAGAATAACTATGAGGTTTTATGGCAAAAAGTTCAGAAGGAGTTGATTGTTTGGAAAAATTGCAATTATCTTTGCTGGGAGAATTGCTGCTATTAAAATGAATGTTTTACCTAGATTTTTATTCCTCTTTCAGATGATACCAATAATTAAGAAAGATAAGAATCTTGAGGAATGGCAGAAGGGAATTAACAAATTTATATGGGAAGGTAAAAAAGCTAGGGTTAAAATGAAAATAATTCAAGATTCTCGGGAAAGGGGAGGTTTAAAAATGCCTAATTTTAAATTATATTATGAAGCAGCTGCTCTCTCTGCAATAAGTGATTGGTTTAATTTAACAGAGGACAGAATTTTGAATATAGAAGGTTATGATTTGTTATATGGATGGCATGCATATTTAATTTATGACAAAAAGTGGATAAGGCCTTTAAAAATCATGTGCTAAGAAATGCCCTTCTGCGTGTTTGGAAAAAATACTCTTATAAACTAAATTATAAGGTTCCTATATGGGCATGTCCTAGACATACAGTAGAAAATATAAACATAGAACAGAAGCAGGAAATGATTACATATAAAGATCTTTTGTATACTGAAAGAGGTAATTTGCAGTTAAAATCTCTGCAAGTATTAAGAGGGGAAGGGAAAAATTATACTTGGTTTCAATATGAGCAATTACATGCTAGATGGAAGGAGATCAAAAATTGGTATAGAGCAGAACGTGGGAAATTTGGTAAAGCAAATTAGAAACCAGTCTCAGGAGCATATAAAGAGATTGTATAATGTGTTACTTGAAATAGATTCTGAAAGGGACTTGGTAAAGGACTGTATGATAAAGTGGGCACAAAATTTTCAGGAGCCAATATTATTGGAAACGTGGGAAAAATTTGGGTTAGAAATGTTAAATTCATGAGCACAGAATCTGAGGAAAATTTTTATAAAATGTTTTATAGATGGCATCTAGATCCTAAAAATTATCGTGTATGTATCCAGAAATGCAAGCAAAATGTTGGAGATGTAATTGTGATGACGCTACATATTTTCACATTTGGTGGACTTGTAAGGACATAAAGGCCTTTTGGATAAAAATTTGGTGGATTTTACAAAATGTTCTGAAAAGAAGATAAAGTTCCTGCCGCAATTTTTCTTGTTGGGAATTATTACGGATTGTACAGTAATTGAGACTAAATTGATTTTAAATCTAATAACTGCAGCAAGATTACTAATAGGACAATATTGGAAGAAAAAGAAGTACCAACAATACAAGAATGGATATTGAAAGTTGCCAATTTGGCTGAGATGGCGAAGATATCAGCCTTTTGAAAGACAATACATGAAAGATACTTAAAGGAATGGAAAAATGGATTGACTATATTCAACGTAGATATCAGACTAAGAGTTATCAGACTGTTTTGAATGATTATGATGTATTATTTTGATTGCTTTTGGGGAAGTTAGGAATTGATGATTGTAGGGTATAATTAAGTTGGAATGAAAACTTTTAGCATATGTTTGTTTTACTTTTAACTATACCTTGTGCTCGTTCCGGGAAGTCGGGGGAGGGGTTGCGAAGGGAGGGGAGGAGGGGAAAGGGGAAAAAAATTTTTGTAAAACTTTTTGAATAAAAAAAAAACCAAAAAACACTGTCAAACTATTTACTAAATCTGCACTACTATTAATCTTCTCATCGTTCCCATCACCAATCTCTTTCCACTTATGACTGTAACTTTGTTGCTGGCAATCCTTATGATTTATATTGATATATTTATTTATTATTTATTATTTTATTTATTTATTATTTAGATTTTTATACTGCCCTTCTCCCGAAGGACTCAGGGCGGTGTACAGCCAGAATAAAAACAGTACAATATACAAATTAAGACAAAAGTTAAAATAACATATTCTATAAATGGCCAAAAATTTAAAACCGTCAAATTTGACCCATAAAATTCATAAAAATACCCCAATTACAATTATTAAAATTCAAAAAGTTTAAAAATTAAGCCAGCCCCGCTTGGATAAACAAATGCGTTTTCAATTCACGGCGAAAGGTCCGAAGGTCAGGTAATTGACGCAAACCAGGGGGAAGTTCGTTCCAGAGGGTAGGTGCTCCAACAGAGAAGGCCCTTCCCCTGGGGGCCGCCAGCCGACATTGCTTGGTGGACGGCACCCTGAGAAGACCCTCTCTGTGTGAGCGTACGGGTCGGTGGGAGGCATAAGGTAACAGCAGGCGGTCCCGTAAGTACCCGGGTCCTAAGCCATGGAGCGCTTTAAAGGTGGTAACCAACACCTTGAAGCGCACCCGAAAGACCACAGGTAGCCAGTGCAGACTGCGCAGGAGCGGTGTTACACGGGAGCAATGTGTGGCTCCCTCAATCACCCGCGCAGCTGCATTCTGAACTAACTGAAGCCTCCGATTGCACTTCAGGGGTAGCCCCATGTAGAGAGCATTGCAATAATCCAGACAAGAAGTGACGAGAGTGTGAGTGACCGTGCATAAGGCATCCCGGTCAAGGAAGGGGCGCAACTGGCGGACCAGGTGGACCTGGTAAAAAGCTCTCCTGGAGATGGCCGCCAAATGGTCTTCAAACGACAGCCATCCATCCAGGAGAATGCCCAAGTTGCACACCCTTTCTGTTGGGGCCAATGACTCACCTCCAACAGTCAGCTGCGGTTGCAGCTGACTGTACCGGGGTGCCGGCATCCACAGCCACTCCGTCTTGGAGGGATTGAGCTTGAGTCTGTTTCTCCCCATCCAGACCCGTACGGCTTCCAGGCACCGGGATAGCAATAGATATATTGACCATCATTTGTGTTGTAAATGTTGTACCTTGATGAACATATCTTTTCTTTTATGTACACTGAGAGCATATGCACCAAGACAAATTCCTTGTGTGTCCAATCACACTTGGCCAATAAAAAATTCTATTCTATTCTATTCTTCCGCAAAAGCCCTTCAACTCCATGGAATGCTGTGTTATGAAATACCCCCATACTTTTATTCTATGCAGTTGGCAGCTCTTAGCTGACATGGCTCCTTTGGAAGGTTTTAGTGGATTGGACCTGGCTAGAGTTTGTATGAGAAACCACCAAGAAAATCTGATGGTTGCAAATATTTTGTAGTTCACAACTGGATTGTCTGTTTTTGTTTTTCACCTGCAGATGTTTCATTATCCACTTAGGCAATATCTTCAGTCCTATAATCTTGCAGAAGTAAGGTTGGTTAGTTCATTGTGTAACAAATGACCCAACAATCCTCATTTATCCAAAATCATAGCATTGAAGACACTACCTAGACAGTAATAAAATATTTGCAAATGAAAAAAAACCCCAAATTTGAAAAACCATAACCCCTTTACATTGCATGGACTTATTTTATAAGTAATAGCCTAAAATCAAGCTTGACTTGAGGGACTCTTAATTTTTTTTCAGCTTATTATCAATCCGAAATATTCTTTCAGAAATAAGAAAAATTCTATCTGAATGGTGACTCCCTAGTTCAAACTCCTCCTGTGAGTAGCAGCTATTTGCTCTGTGGTGATCAGCAGGCATAGCTTTTCACAGCATGGTGGAAGCAAAAACTACCTACTATTACCTGCAGTGATAACTCTCTGTTACAGACTAATTTCTTCCCTTACTTAGCTCTTGGCTTTTGGCTTGTATATGGATTTGCCCACGGTTTTAAAGGCCATCTTCCAAGCCTTTCTATGCTGTTTTTTTAATGAAGAATAATCCCTGTCTCATGTTACGAAATGTACAAGCATTATCAATAGTAAAAACAATATAAAAGAAGACAATTCTGGCTCACAGAAGGCATGCATCAGAAAGAAAGTTTGCAATTGTGTAGAGGGGGGCATAAAAGTAGGGCAGGAGATGGGAGTCAAGATCAAGAGGGGTGAGTTCACTTTATATAAAGAAGGAATCTTATGACAAATGATTCAGAGATAGTAAGACTATGAACCGAACAAAAAGTCCCAAAACAGAAAAATTTCTTAAGAGTTTTTTCTGGTGGACAAATTGGATGTGATATCTTTTTTTTTTTCTTCCATTCCCCCTCTTTCCAAAGGAAGTCCACTTTGGAGAATTTTTTTTCAAAATACAAGAAGTAACGAGCAGAAGATCATCAAAGAGAGATCCAACCTAGAAATTTCCTGACAGTGAGAACAATTAATCAGTGGAACGACTTGCCTGCAGAAGTTGTGGGTGCTCCAACACTTGAGGTTTTCAAGAAAAGATTGGACAGCCATTCTTCTGCAATGGTGCTTGAGCAGGGGTTGGACTAGAAAATCTCCAAGGTCCCTAAAATTCTATGTTCTAGTTTTTCATTCAGTAACATTTGGGTGCCCTGGAAAGTTCAGAGGTTTTTTTTAATTATTGATTTTTTAAATTATTGATTTACCAGTTTGTATGCAGTGTACTTCTTGGAGTTCAAGGGGTTAAATAATTTTAAAAGCAGAAACATACAATACATAATATATACTTAGACTTCAGCAAGGCATTCGACAAAGTAGACCACAACCTACTTCTTGGTAAGCTAGAAAAAAGTGGGATAGATAGCATCACCAGCAGATGGATTTGTAACTGGCTGACAAACCATACTCAGTGAGTAGTCCTTAATGGTACTATGTCTGCATGGAGGGAAGTAAGCAGTTGGATGCCACAAGGCTCCATCTTAGGTCCAGTACTCTTCAATATCTTCATAAATGACTTAGATTAGGGAATAGAAGGTGAACTTGCCAAATTTGCAGATGATACTTATCTGGCAGGAATAGCTAACACCCTAGATTAGGGCTGGGCAACTATGGCCCCTTTATGACCTATGGACTTCAACTCCCAGAATTCCTGAGCCAGCATGCTGGCTCAGGAATTCTGGGAGTTAGTCCATAGGATAAGAATATGCCAGCCTGCTAGATGATAGGCTTAAGATCCAGATGGATCTTGACAGACTGGAACACTGGGCCCTATCTAACAAAATGAAATTTAATGTAGAGAAAAGTAAAGTTTTACACTTAGGCAAGAAAAACCGGAAGTATACATATAGACTGGGTGAAACCAGGCTTAATAGCAGTAACTGTGAATGGGATCTTGGGGTCTTAGTAGACAGCCAACTGAAAATGAACCAACAGTGTATGGCAGCAGCCAAAAAAGCCAATGCAATCCTAAATTGGATTAACAGAGGGATACAATCAAGATCAAGGGAGGTACTAATACCACTCTATAAAGCCTTTGTAAGACCACACCTAAAGTACTGCATCCAGTTTTGGTCACCGCACTATAAAAAAGAGTTTGACACTCTAAAAAGAGTACAGAGAAGAGCAACCAAGATGATTAGGGGACTACAGGCTAAAACCTACAATGAACGGTGGCAGGAACTGGGCATAACTAGTCTCGTGAAGAGAGGACCAGGGGACACATGATAGCAGTGTTCCAATATTGGAGGGGCTGCCACAGAGAGGAGGGGGTCAAGCTATTTTCCAAAGACCTGAAGGCCAGACAAGGAAAAATGGATGGATTCAACCTGGAAATAAGGAGAAATTTTCTGACAGTGAGAACAATCAACCAATGGAACAGAAGTTGCTTTCAAAAGCTTCATCACTGGAAGCTTTCAAGAAAAGACTGCCATCTGTCAAAAATGATGTAGGGCTTGCTTGGTTGGGGCGTTGGACTAGATGACCTATAAGGTCCCTTCCAACTCTGTTAATCAGTGTCTGTATCTGTCTATCACATATAATATATAATATAATATAACAACAGAGTTGGAAGGGACCTTGGAGGCCTTCTAGTCCAACCCCCTGCCCAGGCAGGAAACCCTACACCATCTCAGTCAGATGGTTATCCAACATTTTCTTAAAAATTTCAAGTGCTGGAGCATTCACAACTTCTGCAGGCAAGTCGTTCCACTTATCGATTGTTCTAACTGTCAGGAAATTTCTCCTTAGTTCTAAGTTGCTTCTTTCCTTGATCAGTTTCCAGGAGAGAAGCAAAAAATATCTTGTACAATATTATATAATGCAAAATCATAAACAACAACTTAAAAATTCCACCAGTTATTGAAGGTAGACATGAAAGCAGTGTTGTATCAAGATAATGGAAACTCCACCTCTTCTGTAATGTTTCACCTATACCAAGGGATGAACTAGCAATATTTCTGGATTATCAATAAAGCAACATACACATTTTTATTTATCAGCCCATTTCTTTCTCTTCTCCATACTTTGGGACTCCTACTCCCCTAAACATGTGAAAGGATCTTAACAGCTAAGTATAATGCCCAAGTAAATTAATTCCCATTAGGCTGGTTTCTTCTCAAGAAGATAAGGACTTCATACCAGATTCTTGGAAAGTAAATAAATCAAAAACTACACCATATGTTTATTAATGAATTCTTTAAGATGTGGTCTTTGAGATCTATTTGAACCTCTAATGCAAGGCTAAAGGACTATTTCTTCTTTTCCTGGCAAGATTGATTCTGAAGTATCCACCTGCTCTTCATTAATAATGTTTTGAGATGCTCCAATCTCTTTTCAATCCCCAGAGTCAATCTAGTGAACTCTCTTTCAGGCTGATAAAATAAAGAGTGGACATTTCCCTCTATTGAATAGGTAGCTTGCTTGTCTGAAAGTTTTCCTGTTTATACTCTGTCAGTATTGGTTATATAGATTAGTGTTTCTCAATCTTGGCAACTTTAAGCTAGTGTGGACTTCAACTCCTGGATTTCCCCAGCCAGCCTGCTTTATGGGAATTCTGGGAGTTGGAGTCCACGCATCTTAAAGTTGCCAAGGCTAAGAAGCACTGATCAAATTCATCACCTACATCAGGGATCTGCAAACTTGGCTCTTTTAAGACTTGTGGACCAACTCAGAAACTTGAAGTTAAAGTCCACAAGTCTTAAAGGAGCCAAGTTTGCAGACCTCTGACCTACATCATCCTCTTGCTGCAGGACTGATGATCAAACTTTTGATAGCCCCATAGAACTTGACACGAGAAGCCATATTGGCATAGTTCAGTTTTCCAGGGAAAGGAAACATGATTAGCGAAGAGTGGGGTGAGAAAGAATCAGAATAACAGAATAACCCATACAGAATACAGAGTTGGAAGGTAACTTGGAGGCCTCAAGCAGGAAACTCGATGCCGTTTCAGACAAATGCCTCATCTTAAAAACATTCAGTGATGGAACACCTACAACTTCTGGAAGCAAGCTATTCCACTGGTTAAGTTTTCTCACTGTCAGAAAATTTCTCCTTGTTCTAGATTGGTTTTCTCCTTGATTAGTTTCCATCCATTGGTTGCTGTCCTGCCTTCAGGTGCTTTGGAGACTTGGTTGACTCCCTCTTCTTTGTGGCAGCCTCTCAAATATTGGAACACTGCTATCATGTCTCCCCTAGTCATTCTTTTCATTAAACTAGAAACGAAATCAGTTTCTTGACTCCACGTTTTACATTACGTCATCATGTAAAAGCAATGCTTCTGTAAGATTACCATTTTTTAAAATGCTGCAAATTTCAAATACAGTTCCCATTGTGGGAATTTTTCTCTTGCTCGTTTTCTGCTTCATTTTGACTTGTTTTTAATGCAGCAGGTTTAATTGCAAAATGCTTTAGGCAAAGTACGCTTATCACATGAATCTTTCTTTGACTACTTTTGGGCTGTAGTACAACTCCCATCACTTCTTGCCTCTAGATTATCCCTAACTCATTCTTGGCTATTCTATTCCTTTTTTTTCTTCTTTATTTGAAGGAGACTGAATCTCAGTAGTCCTTCTCCATAAGCTACATTGCTCTCTTTCAGCTCCCCCCCCGCCCCCGCCCCAACACTGTGGAAAGGTCTGCTTGTGCATTTTTTATTTTTATTTATTTATTTATTTGTCACACAGTATACATAAGCACAGGCATGTAATAACTATACAATATATAAGCATATATATAAGTATGAGTATGTAATAACTATATTAATTGGATATAATGAAAGGAAACATTAGGACAGGAACGGTAGGCACACTTGTGCTCTTATGCACGCCCCTTACAGACTTCTTAGGAATGGGGTGGGGTCAATAGTAGACAGTTTTTGGTGAAAGCTTTGGGGATTTTGGGAAGAGACCACAGAGTCAGGTAAAGTGTTCCAAGCATTAACAACTCTGTTACTGAAGTCATATTTTCTACAATCAAGATTGGAGCAGTTCACATTAAGCTTAAATCTATTGTGTGCTCGTGTATTGTTGCAATTGAAGCTGAAGTAGTCTTCAACAAGAAGGACATTACAATAGATGATTCTATGAGTTAAACTCAGGTCCTGTCGAAGGCGACGGAGTTCTAAATTTCTAAGCCTACGATTTCAAGTCTGGTGGGATAAGGTATTTTGTTGTTTTCAGAGGAGTGGAGAACTCTTCTTGTAAAATATTTCTGGACACGTTCAATTGTATTGATGTCAGAGATGTGGTATGGGTTCCAAACAGTAGAGCTGTATTCAAGAATTGGTCTAGCAAATGTTTTATATGCTCTGGTTAGTAGTGTAATATTTTTGGAGAAGAAACTATGCAAGATTAGGTTTACAACTCTTATGGCCTTTTTCACGATGTAGTTGCGGTGGGCTTTGGAATGTTTTGAAACACTTGAAGAAGCAGAGAGAAAAATATTTGGAACATAGAAATAAATTTGGACAGAAGATGAAGGAAGATAGAAGGTGAGTGGGTGGGAACAACAGATGATAAAGAGGAATGAAAAGTCAGAATTGAAAGAGATTAAAAGAGTCAGGATTGAAAGAGATTAAAAACAGCCGCAAGACTTTTGATTGCTCAATATTGGAAGAAAGAAGAATTACCTACAATTGAAGAATGGACACTCAAAGTATCAAATCTGGCAGAAATGGCAAAAATCTCTGCTTGCTTGAAAGACTATACACAAGAAAAATATATTTTAGAATGGAAAATGTGGATTGATTATATTCAAAATAAGTATCAGATAAAAAAATATCGAATAGCATATGAGTAAATTTAGGGAATATTTTGTATTAGATATATTTCTGAAGGAGAGGGGAATTGAGAGTGTGATTAAGTGTGGAGTGACTAGAGATTATAATTTAGGAATTGTTTTGGATTATGATTGTTAGTTTTGATACCCTGCATTTTGTTCTGGGAAGTGGGGGTGGGGGTGGGGGTAAGGGGAGGGAATTGGGAGGTTGAGGGTAGAGATGGAGTGATGGTTAATGCACAGGGATTATTGAAGATGTATAAATATAATTAATGTAGGGTCGGGTCTGCCCAGTTACCATTTTAGAATGGTGGGGAGGGAGAAAAGAGAGAGTAGGAGGTAGGAAAGAGGAGAAAAGGAAGGAAGAGGGGTAGAAGAGGGAGAAGGAAGGTGTAGGGTGGAGGGAGGAGAGGATGTAGATAAGAGAAGGAGAGGAAGGTTTGGCAAGTAAAAGAATGTAGAAGAGGGAAGAGTGTTAAAAAGGGGGGTGGTGACTGGGCAAGCCCGACTAATTGTATATAACTGTACATTGGATGAATTGTTTGATATGATTGTAAAAATAAAACTTTTTTTATGAAAAAAAAAAAAGGAAAAAAAAGAAAGAGATTAAAAAGAAGAAAAAAACATAACAGTGGTCGGTTTATGGATGCAGTTTATGGATATAGCCCAGTGGTAGTCAACCTGGTCCCTACCGCCCACTAGTTGGCGTTCCAGCTTTCATGGTGGGTGGTAGGGGTTTTGTCCGACACTGAAGCACTTTCCTTTTCTTTAATTTAATTGATTTTTTAAAAAAAAATTCATAGCATTACTTAAAAACATTTTCATTAGGTTGTCATAAAATTCCCCGTGACAATTTAAATTTCTGAAAATATACTGTTTGTATTGCCCACGCATAAATTTAGTTCACGTTACCTAAGTCAAACTAAATGGCGCTATAGTGCGACCGCAAACAAAAGAGCCTCGTCCCAGAATAGCTTGCGCATCTCCCCCAACACCACCCAGCTGTAACAGACAAGCAGAGCTGGTAGCTGGCACTCCCCCCCCAAACCCAATCCATGATGCGTGAGAAGCATGCGCAGACGAGGATACATGGTGCATTACTTTGGAACCGGTGGGCGGTTAGAAAATTTTACTACTAACAGAGATACAAAAGTGGGCGGTAGGTATAAAAAGGTTGACTACCCCTGATATAGCGCATAGGTTGAGAACTACTGTATTTAAAATTTGAGACCGATATTTTTAAGGGGTATAATAATATGCATGTTTGTTTAAGCTTTACTGAACATTGAATACCTAATTAATTGTTTGTAAGATCACACTATTTTTCTTTATGCATTATTAGGTAAAAGAAAATCCAAACAAACAAACAAACAGAGACTGGTGGGATTAAGAGAAAATCAGAATAGCGCTACATCAGAGATGATATAACTGGAAATCCTGGCATTTGCTAGTTGTGATGAAGATGCTGCATGAAAGGGTTGGGGATGTGACCAAGATGGCTGACCTGATGCACTTGCAGACAGAGATTCTCCATCTTTTCTCTCTGTATCTGTCCATGCATGCATGCAGTCAAGGATTATACAGAGAAACTCTATTGCATTTTTCCACGGTTCTTTTTCATTTTGCTAAAAGAAAATTTGCTTTAGAAATTCTTTTATTCCAACACTAAAGAGACATTAGAGATCTTCTAATCAAGGAGAATGGAGGTAGTGACAGATTTTATTTTCCTGGGATCCAAGATCACCGCAAATGGGGACTGCAGCCAAGAAATTAAAAGAGGCTTGCTCCTGGGGAGGAAAGCGACGGCAAAGCTAGACAGCATTCTAAAAAGCAGAGACATCACCCTGCCAACAAAAGTGCGGATAGTCAAGGCTCTGGTTTTCCCAGTTGCAGTGTATGGCTGTGAAGGTTGGCCCATAAGAAAGGCTGAGCGCCAAACAATCGAGGCCTTTGAACTCTGGTGCTGGAGAAGACTCCTGCGAGTCCCTTGGACTGCAAGGCGAACAAATAAGTCAGTCCTAGAGGAGATCAACCCTGACTGCTCTTTAGGAGGCCAGATCCTGAAGATGAAACTCAAATACTTTGGCCACCTAATGAGAAGGAAGGACCCACTGGAGAAGAGCCTAATGCTGGGAAAGATTGAGGGCAAAAGAAAAAGGGGATGACAGAGAATGAGGTGGCTGGCTGGAGTCACTGAAGCAGTTTGTTGTTGTTAGTTGCAAAGTCATGTCTGACCCATCACAACCCCATGGACAACGTTCCTCCAGGCCTTCCTGTCCTCTACCATCCTCTGGAGTCTATTTAAGCTTATGCCAACTGCTTCAATGACTCCATCCAACTGAAGCAGTAGGCATGAGCTTAAATGGACTCCAGAGGATGGTAGAGGACAGGAAGGCCTGGAGTAATGTTGTCCATGGGGTTGCGATGGGTCGGACACGACTTTGCAACTAACAAAGGAAAGGAAATATAAATAACAAAGCAAAGGAAATATAAATAACTGTTTTCACAAGGGAAGAAAAGCTTCATAAATTGCAGGACAGATTTCAGAATGGAATTAATTTAATCTAACGCATTCTCCTTGTAATTGCTGATATAGGATGAATTCATATATACGCTGAATGCTGACACTCTATCTCTCATAATTCCTAACAGTTTCAGGATTATTTTATTTGTATTTCTAATCCATGCAAGATTCCATGTTAAATAAGATGTATACACCAGAGGTAGGTTTCAGCAGGTTCTGACCAGTTCTGGAGAACCAGTAGTGGAAATTTTGAGTAGTTTGGAGAACCGGCTCTGCCCCCATCTATTCTCTGATTGGGAGGAAATGGGAATTTTGCAGTAACCTTCCCCTGGATTGGGGAGGGAATGGAGATTTTATAGTATCCTTCCCCTGCCACGCCCACCAAACCACACCCACCAAGCCACACCCACAGAACCTGTAGTAAAAAAATTTGAAACCCACCACTGGTACACACATACACTCACAACCATACACACAGACACACAGACACACACACAAACTCATCATGTAGTAAAATAATTTTAGTTCTGTTAGGTATCTAAGAGTGTTTTTAGAGACGGCATGTTTTTCATCAAAGCAGTAATCTTTTTCTTGGTCACATTTCCTTGTGTGTCCAATCACACTTAGCCAATAAAAATTCTATTCTATTCTATTCTATTCTATTCTATTCTATTCTATTCTATTCTATTCTATTCTATTCATTTTATTTTGTCAAATACATATTAAATAATTATATAAATATAAGCATGAATTGAATACATAAAAGGAATACAACTAAAGGGAACATTAGGACAGGGACGGTAGGCACGCTGGTGCTCTTATGCACGCCTTACAGACCTCTTAGGAATGGGGTGAGGTCAATACTAGATAGTCTTTGGTTAAGGCTTTGGGGATTTTGGGAAGAGACCACAGAGTCAGGTAGCACATTCCAGGCATTAACAACTCTGTTACTGAAGTCACATTTTCTGCAATCTAGATTGGAGAGGTTCACTTTTAAGTTTGAATCTATTGTGTTCTCGTGTATTGTTGTGGTTGAAGCTGAAGTAGTCATTGATAGGAAGTACATTGTAGCAGATAATTTTATGAGCTATGCTCAGGTCATACCAAAGGCGGCGTAGTTCTAAATTTTCTAAAGCTGGGAATCCTCCTTCCCCCTTTTGCACTTTTATTGTTTTTCGTTCAAATAAATATTCATGTTATTTTACTTGGCTCTATCTTTATTTTTTACATTGACCAGTAGCTGCCTCATTTCCCACCCTCGGCTTATACTCGAGTCAATAGTTTTTCCCAGTTTTTGTGGTAAAATTAGGTACCTCGGCTTATATTCGGGTCGGCTTATACTCGAGTATATACGGTATATACACTCCAAAGTAAGTTTGGGGCTTTTAAAACAAAGGAGCTTCAAAGAGGATGTGCTTACTTGTTTAGTTATTTGTTAGGTCAATATTTATTTATATTTATATTTATATTTTTAAAATCTGCCTAATCCAAACAAATTCTGTACAACCAAGTTAAAGCAAAAAAGATATCATTTTTTTTAAAAAAAATATAATAATTTGTCACATAATCAGACTAGTCTTGATTTGGCGTTTTTGTCCAACAATCAAATCCTTCTCCAGGTCCTGGGATAAACAGATGCTTAATAATATTAAAGTATCATCACAGAATGTAAGCTGTTCCAAGTGAGGCTGCCTTTTGCAATTGACGGATGGTGATTTTGTCAATGCCAAAGGTATGAAAGTGTGGCTCCGGATGTTTTGGGATTGTACTGAAAGCTTCTATTACTATTGGTACTATCTTTGCTATCATCCTACTTCTATTTGCAAGTCTTTGTACTTTGTGATGCTGTCTCCAAGTACTGCCATGTCCATTACTATTGTCAATGATTATTGATTATTATTAGATAAAAATTTAACTCACCATCATTTCCTTTCAATTAGGCTAACCTAGGGGCCTTATATCAGCTGGATTGATATTTCTTTGGCTAGCTTTCAGGAAGTCCTTACATGAAAGTTCACCTGTATCCATTGAGGGAGAATGTTCCATAAATAGCCCTAGCATTTAGACTTATATACTGCTTTACAGTGCTTTACAGCCCTCTCTAAGAGGTTTACACAGTCAACATATTGCCCCCAAGAATCTAGGTCCTCATTTTACCAACCTTGGAAGGATGCAAGGCTGAATCAACCTTGAGCCGGTCAGGATCAAACTGCTGACAGTCAGCAGAATTAGCCTGCAATACTGCATTCTAACCACTGCGCCACCATGGCTCTTTTAAAATAGAGGTGACTGCTCAGAAGGCCTTGCCTTGGGCCGTTACTGGGATGAAATGCTATCGTTTGGCACCGGTTTGGGTGAACCAGTAGTAATAAAAGCTACCAGTTCAGGTGAAGCATTAGTAAAAAATGCTATCGGTTCATCCGAACCAGTATTTCCCATGATCAGCTGTGTCGCACGATTTATATTTGCTAGAAAGCAGGAAATCCTACTTTCTAGATAATCTAAATGGCACGGCACAGCTGTTCCCCCACCCTTCACTGTTCTACTTACCTTCTTAAGCCTCCTTTTTCCACATGAAGTGCACATTTGGTGTGCACTGCGCATGCGCGCACATGCAGTGTATAGTGTGCACTGTGCATGCGTGCACAATGTGCGTTTGGTGCACAGTGTGCATGCATAAGCTCAGCACACGTTTGGTGTGCACCGCGCATGCACAGGCAGTGGACCGGTGGCAAACCGTGGAGGATTTCACCACTGCCCCTTACCCAAGATACTTTGAAGGCAGGAAGTCTTCTAATTGGTTTTTACAATGCTTCATTATCTGCTTGTCTGTATTTTGTGACCTTACTCCCTGAATAGGAATGGAAAGTTGAGTCTCTGGCCTTAAAACAACCAAGGGCTTGTGGTACTATATGGAAAGAATTCCAATAGGATTGTAGAGATGAGACGAGAATCCAGCTGAAGCAAATGTTGGTATGAACCATGTATGGCTAATATAGCAATAGCACTTAGACTTATATACCACTACACAGTGTATTCTGTCTCCATCCTCCATTTGGAGTAACGAGCTGGCCTACAGCCTGTGGTTACATGGCTCCTATCAGTCCTGGCCGAGAAAACGCAGCTGCCTGCCAAAAAGTTCAAACAGATTAAGACTTCAGCTCACTTTGACACGGTTCAACTAATTTGCTTCCCGTAGAAGTGAGAGCAGTCCCAAAACTTCTTATATATCCTGTGGGGTGGGGCTCCTGCCCCACCCTTCCCTTTGATGATGCCACCTCTCTAATTTTCTGAAGCGTGGGTCGGTCCAGGCTTGATTAGTATGGTTATCAGCTGCGTCTGAAGGCATAGCCTGAGGAAGGGAGGAATGAGGGGATGTCGGCCTCATTATGTCCTCTGACTGGCCTGGTTCTGGCTCCTGAAGCCGGGCCAAAGGAATCGGTGCTCCTGAGGTAAGCCTTACCAGCTGTTCCCCTCACTCTCAGAATCACTTTCGGGCATGGGGCCAGGTTTGGGGGCTGGAGCCACAACACAAGTGCTTTACAGCCCTCTCTAAGCAGTTTACAGAGTCAGCCTCTTGCCCCCAACAATCTGGGTTTTCATTTTACCCACCTCGGAAGGATGGAAGAATCACTTCCGGGCATGGGGCCAGGTTTGGGGGCTGGAGCCACAACACAAGTGCTTTACAGCCCTTTCTAAGCAGTTTACAGAGTCAGCCTCTTGCCCCCAACAATCTGGGTTTTCATTTTACCCACCTCGGAAGGATGGAAGGTTGAGTCAACCTTGAGCCTGGTGAGATTCGAACTGCCAAATTGCAGGCAGCCAGCAGTCAGCAGAAGTAGCTTGCAGTACTGCATTCTAACCGCTGAATCACAAAGGCTCTTGGTGATAAAGGGTGATAAAGCCCTATCATTTGTTAGGATTCTTTTAATTCTGCAGATTTCAGAATTCTCTGAGCACGGTGATGTCTTCAGTTTGTGCACGGATGATTTCATCTGGGCTACATAAAGAGCACCACTCAGAGAAATTATTATTAGAATATATCAGATTAAATCTCACCTTGTTAAGCTTTAGGAAAAAGAGCTATAATGGCTTTTCAAGAGAGTCTAAGCAGTGAAACAGCTATGAAGAGTGAACCTCTTTCCTAGTTTTTGTTTGATGTTCAATCGTTTCTTAGGTATTGGCATTTTTTGGTAATTATAGGAATAGTTGTGACTGTACAGTGCGATGTTATATTGCTTCTGTTGTTTCTGTCTAAATTGTAAAAGGAGATTATACACTGCTGAATCCTAATCAATATGAAGAAAATTATGAAGGGGAATGTAATTTACACTAAAAAACACAAAAGAAAGCATATTCTTATTTATGTTCATAGTCTCAAAATTTTCTCAAAATACACATTCTTTGAACTGTTCCCTTAAGTTAATATATTTCTTAAAAAAATTAAAGTTCAGGACTGTACCTCAAATTTGAGAGCAGAACTCAGATGGGAATTAGTCCCTGATCAATTTTAATTCTAGACATCTAAAATGGGTCAATTTCCCTTAAAAAGGCAAATTAATGAAATTCTCTTGAAACCCTTTTGAAATGTACATCACCAAATCTTCATTAGTGAAAGAACAGAAAAAGAGAAAGTTGTGCATGTTTTAAAGCAAGGGACTCCAACCTTGGCAAAGCTGGCTGAGGAATTCTGAGAGTTGAAGTCCACAAGTCTTAAAGTTGCCAAGGTTGGAGATCTCTGTTTTAAAGGGTTGCTGTTCCCCTTTTCTTCTTTTTTAAATACATCATCACCACTGGTAAAATTCAATTTTTTTACTACTGGTTCTGTGGACGAGGCGTTGTGGGCATGGTGTGGCTTGGTGGGCATGGCAGGGGAAGGATACTGCAAAATCTCCATTCTCACCCTATTCTGGGGCCAGCCAGAGGTGGCATTTGCCAATTCTCTGAACTACTCAAAATTTCTGCTACCGGTTCTCCAGAACCTGTCAGAACCTGCCGAATAGCTCCCCTGATCATCTCAAAATGGATGGGATATTATTACATTCTCATAGCTGCATACAGAAACAAATGTCACACAACTGAACGTGTGGCAATTTCCCCAAGTATGAGTACCACACAGCACAGACTGATACTCAAAATTTCTGCTACCGGTTCTCCAGAACCTGTCAGAACCTGCTGAATAGCTCCCCTGATCATCTCAAAATGGATGGGATATTATTACATTCTCATAGCTGCATACAGAAACAAATGTCACACAACTGAACGTGTGGCAATTTCCCCAAGTATGAGTACCACACAGCACAGACTGATACTCAAAATTGACACTTGTTCTATGCAGAGAATCCCAGGAAAGTAGTATTTTTTTCTAACGGAGAGTTTTTAAATTAAAATAGAAATATATTCTATTTTTGAGGAAATGCTGGTAATGTTATTTTTAAATGGTGTTTCAAAAACACACAAGAAGCTTTTTAGAAGAATAATTATCTATAATCTATCTACCTATCATCTACCATCATCTACCAATATCTATCTATCTATCTATCTATCTATCTATCTATCTATCTATCTATCTATCTATCTATCATCTATCTTCTACCATCTACCACCTATCTTCTATCTATCTATCTATCTATCTATCTATCTATCTATCTATCTATCTATCTATCTATCTATCTATCTATCTATCATCTATCTATCTATCTATCCATCCATCCATCCATCTATCATCTATCTTCCATCTATCTATCTATCATCTATCTATCTATCCATCCATCTAACCATCTATCATCCATCCATCCATCCATCCATCCATCCATCATCTATCCATCTATCTTCCATCTATCTGTCTATCTATCTATCTATCCATCTATCTTCTTTCTTTCTATCTATCTATCTATCTATCTATCTATCTATCTATCTATCTATCTATCTATCTATCTATCTATCTATCTATCATCTGTCTTTCTGTCTGTCCATCCATCCATCCATCCATCCATCCATCCATCCATCCATCCATCCATCCATCTATTTTCTATCTATCTAAGGTGTCTGTGAAGAAGGACAAAAAAAATCTTCCATTCCATTCTGTGAAGGAGGACAAAATGACAGGTGGTTCAAAGCATATCCCTTTAAACATTTTTGCTTCACAGAGAAAGAGAAGAAAAGCTCTTTTCAGGTGCCAAATTTGGAAGAGAAGGAAAAAGAGCCATCTAATTCAATTTTTGCATGTCAAATACATCTCACAGGTTCAAAGTTTTTATCTAGTAGTCACTTTTCTAATTTGTTTGTCGTTTCTTTTTTTAAAAAATTTCTAAACAGTGTCCCTGGCCACTCAATTAGTAACCCTCCTTAGAGCGCACTTTTGGCTACCCATCTGTTCGAGGTTGTTTAGAAAAGACACCGTCTTGTATTTGGCATTTGTAACTGTCAGTCTCACCTGCAGTGTAAACTACCTTCTGTTTGGTGCTCAAAAGCAGATTTATTCATTTTTAGACCACAGATTATCAACACTTTCCCCCCCTCTTCCCTCTGCTCTCCTTCATAGGAGTGGATTATTCTGCCAGAGATAAAAATGTGTCACATACAAATACACATTTGGCATAGAAAATGCATGTTCGCATAGCATGTTCCCATATTCAGGACTCATATTTTTAGCAATACAACAATGTTTGTGTGTCAGTTAATGCAGTCTTCTCAATTGATGGGCTGCGTACGTATTTTCTGACAGACTTGTCAGCTTGATGCAAAAGTAGGTTGAATGCAAAGCGATGCCCATTTCAGAGCTCTTTGTGAATTTCTTTGATTTGTTTGCTTTAGGTCCCCCCTGCTCAGCAAATTCTGGCCATTTGAGCCAGTGGTGGGTTTCAAATTTTTTACTACCGGTTCTGTGGGTGTGGCTTGGTGGGTGTGGCATGGTGGGCGTGGCAGGGGAAGGATACTGTTTGCAAAATCTGCATTCCCACCCCACTCCAGTGGAAGGTTACTGCAAAATCCCCATTTCCTCATGATCAGCTGGGACTTGGGAGGCAGAGAATTTTTACTACTGATTCTCCGAACTACTCAAAATTTCCGCTACCGGTTCTCCAGAACTGGTCAGAACTTGCTGAAACCCATCTCTGATCTGAGCTGGCATTCATTTTGTAGAGGAAATGATGATAGAGGGTAAAGAAGGGAAGAGACAAAGAGGAGAAAATTGGCTGTGATGGTCAACTCAATCTGGCTGTGCTGAACACTGAAAACATAATTTACCAATGTTTTGCAAGCTACAATAATGCAACAGTAGTTTAAGGGAAACTGGTTTATAGCAGACTTGTTTTCTCCTCCCTTGCTCTGGCAAATGAGAATAATGTCTTTAAAATGAGACCCAATGCAAAGATAAATATGCTCATATTCCCCAATAAAAATATGGCTAAAATTGTATTGGGTTTACTCTTTATTTCCTATGAATGTGTCAGCGTTCCAGAAAAAAATAAACCCAACTCCAAGTAAAAACTCTGAAGCAAGCATCTTTCAAAGTTCTATTTACTAGGATAGATAAATTGGCACAACTGGGAAAACCTGAATCTGAGAGGTCTGGGTTTTCCCTCAGTAAATCAAAAACCCCAAAACCATCCCCTGACTCCTCAGTTGATCACATGCTCCAATCGCCAACCGTCCCATCTTGAGACAGCACTCTGACCACTCCTTCTCCAGATGCAGGATCAGCCTGACATTGATCAACAGGAAGAATGATATTATGTCTAAAGACAATCCCTCTACTAAATCCCCCCTCCTACTTTCCCACACATGAGAAAGTGGCAGCACGGAAGCTTCCGGCCTAATATGGCTTCCAAAGCTGACAGAATGATTTTCTTTTATACCATTGTAATATTGCAGTAGGCATGAGTTTAAATGGACTCCAGAGGATGGTAGAGGACAGGAAGGCCTGGAGGAATGTTGTCCATGGAGTCGCGATGGGTCAGACATGACTTTGCAACTAACAACAACAATATTGCATGATTGTTTTATCTGGTACATATAAAAGGTAAACCTAAAATTTTCCCTCGCACATATCTGCTAGTCGTTCCCAACTCTAGGGGGTGGTGCTCATCTCCGTTTCAAAGCCAAAGAGCCAGCACTGTTCAAAAACATCTCCATGGTCATGTGACCGGTGACAGGAAGGGCATCTGGCTAGTAAACTGTTGTGTCTGCGGGCCCCGAACCTGGCCTCCTGTGATCCAGAGAGTGAGGGGGAAGAGCCGACAGGGCTTCCCTCTGCAGGACCTTCCTCTCTGGCTCCTCTCCAGGTTCCAGAGGCAGGCTAGGTGGAGGAGGAGGAGCTGACATGGCCTCTTTTCCCCCCGATGCCTCCTTCTCCCTGGCAACACCCCAAGAGCCAGTTGAGGAAGATCAATTTTGGCTAGATGCAAGGAAGCGATGCCGAGGGAAATGTGCACAGCAAAGGAAAGGGAGAGGCTGGCCCAGGGAGTGCTGAGTTATGGAGCCGCACCCCACAGGGTATAAAAGTGGGTGGAGCTGCCACTGGGCTTCGTGACGGAAAAAACCTGACTTTTGGAAACTTTGGCTGCTTTATTGTGAAACTAAGGAATTGGCTTCTGGATTTCTGTTTATTTCTGAACTCTGGGTTGCTTCAGCAATGGACCGCAGTTGCACTGAAGAGATAGGAGGACTTGGCAGGCAATTGCAGGTTCGTTGCCAGAACTGATATCTGTAGTAGGAATAAATTGCTGGCAAATATAGTCAGCTCATGTGTCTTTTGGGTTGTGGTTGAGGGGGACAGAACATAAACTCTCAGCTCCATTCTGCCCAGACTTCACCCCACAAGGGATTGTGGCAGGGGTGAAATGTAAAATTTTTTACTACCGGTTCTCTGGGCGTGGCTTGGGGGGGTAATGTGACTGGGTGGGTGTGGCCAACTTTTTTTTTTAACTTTTAAAAGCATTTTTTTCTACAACCTCTTTAGCCGAAAACATGCTTTTAAAGGGTTATGACGATCCCAGCTGAGCCGCGCGATCATCAGAGGCTTTCTTTTTACTTTTAAAAGTATTTTTTCAGCCGAAAAACCTCTGATGATCGCTCGGCTCAGCTGGGGCGGGGGTGGGGGCAGGGATTTTTGGTACTGGTTCTCCAAACCACCCACCGCCATTGCTACCGGATCAAGTGATGGAAGGCTGAGTCAACTTTGAACCAGTCAGAAAAAAACTGCTGGCAGTCAGCAGACCTAGCCTGCAATACTGCTTTCTAATCACTGCACCATCACAGCTTTCTCAATGATACCATAATAATAAAAATAAGTGAAGGAAAATGAGGAGTATTTTCAGACTTGCACGATTCTGTTAAAGCAGACTTATAATAAAGACAGAAATAGTAATCACACTCACGCTTCTTGACCCTATTATCTTGTAGGGTTAACATTATTAAAGACCCCAAGGACTTTTGGTAGTAGAGCGTGCCAGTATCTCCACTTCATTATGCTACCAGGCTAATTTTGGGATGAAGAACTGTCGTGAGCCCTTTTCTCTGACTAGACTATTTTTAAAAAATCGGAAATCCTTAACCAGGTTGGATCACAAACTTCCACATATAAAATACATACAGAACTGAGAAATGATCACTTGGTAGATGTCTATGGAGATTCTCATTCGTCCAAGTTATGGTTGTCCCAAAGGTGCTTTTTTTCAAGAGGCAACTGGATTTTCTGGGTTTTTTTGAAGACGTTTTGATTCTCATCCAAGAAGCTTCTTCAGTCAGATCTTGGATGAGAAGCAAAACATCTTCAAACACCTTTGGGTCACTTGGTAGATGTCTATGGAGATTCTCATTCGTCCAAGTTATGGTTGTCCCAAAGGTGCTTTTTTTCAAGAGGCAACTGGATTTTCTGGGTTTTTTTGAAGACGTTTTGATTCTCATCCAAGAAGCTTCTTCAGTCAGATCTTGGATGAGAAGCAAAACATCTTCAAACACCTTTGGGTCACTTGGTAGGTTTTTGGGTTGTTGTTGTTGTTGTTTTACTTTTTTTTTGTAATTTTTTTTTCTTCCTCTCTTCTGAATCCTTTGAGTTCAGATTCAGTGCAATGAAAATCCTTATTGGAATCTTTTTGCAACTATTACAGTTTCTTCTTTCGGCCATTTCTGAATGCTAGGCTAACATATGGTGAAAAATATGTGTATCACAATCTAAATCAAAGCATGGATTATCCCTTCTTCTTACATTAATTTTCTCCAGCCCAGGAGATTTTATTTTTATAACCAATCATTTATTGAGGACGATTGTTATTCCATTCCTTGAAGAAGTGCAGTCTTGTATAATAGTAAACTGGTTCCCTGTGGAAGACCTGCACAGTTAGTCACCTCTGTAAATCCTATTTACAGATTAAATAAATGTGATCCTGGCTCACTTTATTTATTTGTATTATGCATATGTATTCTGACTCTGTTTGCAAAGAAAACACACACTGAGAAATACATCTGTCGTTCCCATGGCATAATCTTCTGAGAACAGTTTCAAAAATGGGGGCTGATACTTTTGGCTCAGGATTATTGATGGGGTGAATGAGTTTCTTTGTACACACATCAGAGAGTGATGATAATATAATTTTATAAAAGTCTGGCATAGTCACTGACACTCCCAAACCACCTGTCAACTGTCCAATTAGTGAACCCAAAGCAAGAAACACTCTCGGGGGAATTCCCATAAGTAAAAATTTATTGTATTCACCGTGTTGGTATTGAAGAAACGAAACCAGCTTGCCTAGTTAAACTGTTCTGTCTCCTTCCCCACTTTGGATCAATGAGCTGGCCTTCAGCCAGTGGATTCATGGCTCTTATCAGTCCTGGCAGAGAAATCGCAGCTGCCTGCCAAAGTTCACGGAGCAAGACTTCCAGCTCTTTTTGAAACGGTTCAGTTAGCTTTTGCTTCCCGTGAAATGAGAACAGTCCCAAAGCTCCTTATATATCCTTCCCTTTGATGATGCCGCCTCTCTAATCTTCTGAAGTGTGGGTCGATCCAAGCTTGATTATTATTATTGTCAGCTGGGTCTGAAGGCGTAGCCTGGGGAAGGGAGGAATCAGGGGATCATTATGTCCTCTGACTGGTCTGGTTCTGGCTCCTAGAGCTGGGCCAAAGGAATCGGTGCTCCCAAGGTAAGCCTTACCGGCCCTTCCCCCTCACTCTCGGAATCATTTTTGGGCATGGGGCCAGATTCGGGGGCTGGAGTCACAACATAAACAATACTTTCTCCTTCTCCCAGTGGTGGGATTCAAATAATTTAACAACCGGTTCTCTGTCCTAATGACCATCTGGGTGGGCGTGGCCATGGTGGGCATGGCCAGGGGTGTGTGACAGGCAGCACTTGGCCTCCTGCATCCCCCCCAGGAGCAAAAATGGGCTGCGGGGGGATGCACCAGCTTCCCCGCACCCCATTTTGGACCTAGGAGGACTCCCCGAAGCCTCCTGGGAGTGAAAACAGGCCATGGGGGGGCGTGCACCATACACCCCTGTGGCCCATTTTGGGCCCAGGAGGCCTCCCTGCACTTACCTGGGAGACAAAATGGGGCACATGGGGACTCCTGGAAGGGGTGGGGTGGGAAGGGGAGGAGCCAGCCAGCAATTTAACTACCAGTTCACCCAAAAAGGCCTGAACCGGCTGAATCCCATCACTGCCTTCTCCCCTACCCTGGATGATCACATTGTCCAATTATGTTATGAGAATGGTCCATCTCTTTCTCAAGCACCTGCAGCGGTGACCTTGATGGCTCTCATGGTCTCTGCATACATTCTCCACAATCCATTTTCCCTTTTTCTCCCCCCAGTTCATTGGCAAATTGAAAAGTTTGAAAGAAGCAAGGCGGTTCAGTCTTGACACCATCAACACTTGTTAGTTTTTCCTCATACTTCAACTTCCCGATCATTCGTGCTTATTTGCTATCAGGTTCCAGAGAAGGACTGGAAAACCTGTCACCATCCAGGTGTTTTTGGACTCCAACTCTCAACAGTGTGTTCAGTGAGCTAGGTGGAAAATGCAGTCCAAATCCACATCTAGTGTATTTACTAGATATAGTAGTAAATAATACAACAGAGCCGTATGGCACAATGATTAGAATGCAACATTGCAGGCTAACTCTGTCCACAGCCTGGAGTTTGATCCTGATCAGCTCAAGTTTGACTCAGCCTTCCATCCTTCTGAGGTGGGTAAAATAAGGACCCAGATTGTTGGGGGCAAGAGGCTGACTCCATAAACTGCTTAGAGAGGGCTTTAAAGCAATGTGAAGTCTAAGTGCTATTGCTATTTTAAATGGAACTCACTGTCTAAATTTTGCAAAACATCTTCAACTGAGCTAAAAAAAACCTAGTTGGGTAGCTTGTGGATCACAGTATTGTGGTCTGCCAGCAGCCTGTGGGGCTGGCAGTGGAATTGGACAGTCAGGAGGCTGGGGAGAAACATGGGCCAGTCCTGGAGTCTGGGGAAGGCCCGGAAGAGGCAGAGATGGGGCCAGGGCCATCTGGGAGTTATACGTAGACTCTAGAGCCTCCAGAGACAGACAGCAGAGAGGCAGAAGAACAGGAGGGGCCTGTTTCTAGTGCGCGCATGCGCTCAGCTGCCAGAAGGCAAGAACAGCTAAAACAAAAGGGACAACTCGGGAGTAAGACCTGGAGATGATTGGCCCCTCTGATAAGGCTTAAAAGAGGAGCAAAGGCATGTGGGCCCTTTGCAGGAAAGCAATGTTGTTAATTCTGTTCCCAGTCAGCATCTCTGTTTGATTCTGGACTCTGTGTGGCTTTGCCAAATAGGTCTTTGGCAGTGTGTCAAAAGAGATAAAGGTTGGTGATTATCCCGAAGGACATCTCCCAAAGGACTTTTTGCAACTAATTGGGACTCAGCTGTGAATGAAAGTAATTCACAGTTATTGCAATAAAAGAGGTTTTTGGGACTACTCGCCTAGGTCACAACACACAAAAGTGTGGAACTCAACCATTATCTAAGCAAGTTACTGAACAAAGATATCAACTTAAGTCATGAAACGATATATTGTTGAGACATTACATTCTGTACCAAAAAGCATTTGTGTTTGTTGAGCTGGGTTTTGCGTTTAGCATGTCATATGAGGCCAACTGCTAAGACGTTCACAAAATGAAGTATGTTTTGTGATAGATGCTCTTTGGACTTCTAAAGCTTTATTCTGACTGAGAAGGGAGAATATTGTATTGTTTTGTGAATTGTTCCATAAGATATCTTGAGGAGTATCTACACCGAGCAAGGCAAGTTTATGAAGTAATGGTGATACCTCTAGATCAGTGTTTGTCAACCTTGGCAACTTTAAGATGGGTGGACTTCAACTCCCAGTATTCCCTAGCCACCACCTTGGCCAAGTAATTTTAGGAACTGAACACAACCAATCTTAAAATTGTCAAGGTTGAGAAACACTAGTCTAGACAAACAATAATAGTTAAAGTTTTAAAATATAATCCAATACATCTTGATGATGTGATTATTGCTTAAAATGTATTTCTTCCTTTGTCAAAGATTAGTTTTTCTTTTCAATGTAAGAATACTTGTGGAAAACTCAGATTTCTCCTCTTTGCCCCAATTTCTTTTTTTTTTTTTTTAGTGGCACTGCTTCAATGGTAATGTTTTACGATTTCCCATCTGCTTTTGTTATGAGAAGGAAAGCTAGGATGGGGCCCAAATAAATAAGAGACATCCATATCGATTTCAATTCCTGTCCTAGAATCAAATGCACTCACCAAACCAGCTTTGTTTACTGGCATTCTTATTATTTTCTTTTTTGTTTTGTTTTGTCCATGATAATGAGCTTCTGTATTTCATTCAAAAATAGGCACAGATTAATGGAATGTTGGCAGCAAAATTACCAAGAATGAAAAAGCTGCCTAGAAATCTGTAAAAGGTCCATTTTTCAAATTTCACAAACAATCTCTTGAAAGAACTATTTACATAATAAGACATGACAGGCAAGGTATTATCATGAATAATCAAAGACTGGTGTATTTTGAGGTCCAAGTATAAAACATTACATTCACTAAAAAAATCTGCTTCTCCAAGAAAAATCTCTTCTGCTTTGAGGGTTTCACCTGGAATTATTTCTGCCTAACTGGCATGAAGAAAAATATATTAATTATGTGGACCAACAGGATTGTGCTATGGAATTAGGAAAAGAAGAAAACAAAACGTATTGTCAAAATAGTTTGATTTTGTGACAAGGGGTTAATGAATGCTCCTGTGGAAATGAAATTGAAAACGAATGTTCTAACGATTAGAACGCTTTAGGGCTTTAAGAAATGTTTTGCCACTCAAAATCTAGGGTCTTGAATAAAGAATACCCCCCCCCCAGCCTCTAGGGCACAATTACATTTTCTTGAATTTCACTTAAGAAATTAGCTTACACCAAATAAGGACATTTCTGATTGACGTTATTGTTTAAATACATTGTCAGGAATTCACAGCATTGTAATCTTAGTTACCGTGGAACATCTCTTTTTCTCTACTCGCAGGAATTAATGGAAGATTAATCAAGCAGGCATAAACAATAATTGATGTTTATATTTTTGTTCATAAACATTAGAGGTACAAAAATGACAGATTTTGGGATACCATTGATATCTAACTTTTGCCTCAAAATCAGGAGGCTGTGAGTTCGATCCTGGGTAGAGGCAGATATTTCCTTCTCTGGGCACAATGAGAATATATCTGCTGAACAAAGCTCTGCATTGGCAACAGGAAGGGCATCTGGCCAGTAAACACTCTGCTAGCTCCATTCAGTTGCCCAGACTCCACCCCACAAGGAATTATGGGGTCGTTAAATGATGATGATTGATATCTTTCAGATCTACCAAATACTAAACAATAACAGGTATAGATACTTGCGTTAGTCGAGAGTGTTATAAAAATAATTAAAGTATCTGTCAGCCTCCACTCCAATTTTCATATACTTTTGAATGACTATACCAGTAGATAGAATGTAAAATGTTTATTGTTTAAACTGTAAGGAAATGAGATGTGTCGTGCCTCCGTCCAGGGTGAGGGAGAGGAGCCTATTACTTATGTCGGCTGACATAACAGGTGGGAGGGATAATTAACTACTGAGTGTTATCAGCGCGCGCTGTTCTAACCGACACTGCATTCCTAAGTTGACTGACATCCAGAGACCTGTGGAAGAAGATTACCACGAGGGGCCGTGAAGGAGTTGGCATTGGACCAGACCACCCTGACCTCCTGGAGGAGGAGGGACAATTGGGGGGATATGATATGTTAGCCATATTTTGTCTCAGTTCCAGCTTTGCTTGGCTGCTATCCAGACTGTAAAAGTAAAAGTACTTGTTTTCATTCCAAATGAAGTCAAGGTGAATTCTTTCCTTTTATATTGTCGGAGGTAGCTTGACATTAAGCTGGAACTCACATCATGTCTACCAACCAGGATTGCAATCGCAATACCGAGGGGGGAGAAAACCCAAATGTGATGGAAGGCCTGCTGCCGGCTGTGCTGGTGGGGGCGTCCGGAGGAATTTCTGCTGACACTTTAACCCTGAGCTGGAAGATTGCAGAGCTCGTGGGCAGAGCAACTAAAACTGGAAGAGGAAGGGTGGAAACCAAGCACCGAAAAGCTTCCCTCTGGAGTAACTAAAAGGAAAAAGAAAAAAGGAAAAGAAAAACTTTCGGAAACAGAACAAGAGATAAGGGACAAGCTCCAGTTGGAGGAAGCCTTACGTCTGTTCCGTGAAGTGAAAGTGAGGCAAGCAGCTCGCCAAAGGTATGAATCCCCTATTCGGTCCTCCAGGTGGGAGGGAGAAGAGGAGGAAGAGAATACAAAGGGGCCAGCTAAGGGTGATTTCCAGGGTGGTGAGATTTCTGAAGACCCAGGGCTGGAATCTCTCACCCCAGAGGAGGCTGAATTGGATGAGGGCCGGGCGCCACCTGCTGACCAAGCAAGGCCGCGCAGGGGAAGGAAAAAGCCAAAAATTCCCCCCATATCAGAGAAATTTGATGGAAATGCGAAGGAGTTGGGACTGTTCCTGGCGAAAGTGAATGACCACATGATAGACTGGGGGGAAGATTATTGGTCACAGGCAGCACAAGTGAGAGCTGTGACTCATAATTTGACCGGAAGAGCAGCTGCGTGGTATGTGTCGCTACATACAAACCACTCCCCCTTACTGCAAAACTACGAGCATTTTATGACTGCACTGAGGAGGAGGTTTGAGGACCCCCTGGCAGAGCAAAAGGCCAAAGGTCGGATGAAAACCATCAGGCAAGGGAGGAGGCCGGTGGCTGATTATAACCAGGAGTTCAGTGATTTAGTTCCCTTGATGAGAGGGTGGTCGGAGGTGACCCTTGTAGACATTTTCAAAGATGGCCTGAATGGAGATCTCTATGAACTGTGTCGAGCATGAGCCTCTCCAACTACGCTGTATGGCTGGTACACCCTGGCAGCAGAGATGGAAATCGAGTTAGTGAAAGACCGCGGCAGAAGACAGCGCATTGGAGGGCTATCCCTTAGCCGTTTTCCAGAAGGGACTTATAGGGACGTCCCTAGATTGGAGGGAGGAAGACCACGTTCGTCTGCGTGCTACAGATGTGGAAAAGAAGGCCACCGAGCAGCCGACTGTAGGGTTAAGTTGATGCCGAGCGCAACCTCTGGTGGTGAAAAAGAACCAGTGAAGCCAGCGGCTAAGGCGCATAAACCAGCAAAAGTGGGGGAGGGCGTTGCCAAGAAGGGCACACCCATCAAGGAGGATGGCGAAGTGTCGACCGATACTGACGACAGCAAAACCACGTCAGAGTCCGATGAAGACCTTCTGGTGAGTTGGGCACGGGGCCCCTTGGACATTCCAGTTAATCTACATGTACCCTCTTCGGGTAATAAGGGGGAACTGCTAGCACTACTCGATTCTGGATGCACTAGATGTATGGTCAGTCCCGAACTAGTAGAAAAAATGGAACTAAGGTTGAGAACCTTAAGTAGGCCCATAGCGTTTGCCCAGTTAGATGGCTCTGTGGCAGGGGAGGGCCCCCATTTCGTAACGGAACCCATAGAAATGATAATAGGAGACCACCGCGAAATTCTGAACTTCATAGTAGCCCCAGGAATGGACCAACCCCTGTTGTTAGGCTTGTCATGGTTGCGGAAATGGAACCCCATATTAACTGGAGAACGGAGTCCTACGTTTCCGTTCCAAAGCCTTAAAAGGAGAAAAGGGGAAACCCAAGAAGGAACCCACCGTGACCTTGCACCAGGATAAGTTGGGGGCAATGATTGAACGTATAGACGGGGAAGAAAGAATACCCAAGGAATACTGGGACTTGCGAGAAGTCTTTAGTGAGAAAGCATCAGACGTACTTCCTCCCCATAGGCCTATTGACTGTGCCATAGACATCCTTCCGGGGGTAAAGCTTCCAAAGCCAAAAGCTTATCCCATGACCCAAAAGGAATTGGGAGAGCTACGTAAATTCATAGACAAAAACCTAGAGCGGGGCTTTATCCAACCGGCTAGGCCTCGTGTGGCGGCGCCAGTGATGTTCCGGGAAAAGAAAGATGGCTCCTTTCGTCTTATAGTTGACTATAGGAACCTAAACGCGGTGTGCCAAAACATATATCCCATGCCACTCATGAAAGATATGTTAGCACATTTAGCGAAGGAAAATTCTTCACCAAACTGGACCTGAGAAGCCTACTACAGAGTTCGTATAAAAGAGGGGGATGAATGGAAAACCGCTTTCAACTGTCCACTAGGATGTTTCCAGTTTCGAGTACTGCCATTTGGACTGCAGGGGGCGCCCGCAGTTTTTATGCAACTAATAAATGAAATACTCCATCAGCATTTATTCAAAGGAGTTCTTGTCTACCTTGACGACATACTTATCTATACAGAAACAATGGAAGAACATATTAAACTAGTAAGAGCTGTACTCAAAAAGTTATTATCTGCAGAACTATATTGCAAGCTATCCAAATGTGATTTCCATCAAACCAAAATAGACTACTTAGGGTATCGCATTTCGGCTGATGGGTTAGAAATGGATCCAGAAAAAGTGAAAGCTGTCTTGGAATGGGCCCCCCCACGCACACGCAAGCAACTCCAAAGTTTTTTAGGATTCGCAAATTTCTATCGTCAATTCATCCCCTCCTTTGCTCAAATTGCTTTACCAATCACTAACCTCTTAAAAACTAAAGGAGACACGAAACCCAAGCCATCATTACCTCTCGAATGGACAATGGAATGTCAAGCTGCATTTGAAAAATTAAACGACTCTTTGCCGAACCTATTTTAAAGCACCCTGACATGGATGTTCCTTTTGTAATACAAGCTGATGCAAGTGATGTAGCAGTCGGAGCCGTCCTGCTCCAAAACAATGCTGATGGTAATTTACAACCCTGTGCTTTCACTTCTCGAAAATTGACTGAAACTGAAAGGCGATGGGCTATTTGGGAAAAGGAAGCATTTGCAGTTCATTGGGCTCTACGGACATGGAGACAATTCTTAGAAGGTTCAAATCATCCTTTTGAAGTTTGGACTGATCACAAAAATCTAGAAGCTCTAAAGACTCCTAGAAAACTTTCACTAAACAAGCCGCTGGGCTCAATATTTTAACCGCTTTAATTTTACTTTACATTATATTCCTGGGGGAAAAAACTTCTTAGCAGATGCTCTCTCACGTTTACCCCAATACAATTGCACTCGCTCCGAGGTGGTTCAACCAATACTTCCCGTACAACAGTTAGCGGCCCCAGCAATAACTAGAAGCCACTCCAAAGCTGACCCCTCACTCCCAGATGAACTAACCAAGTCGTTTAAAGAAGCTTTAAACACCGATGACTGGTACTTAACTCATTCCCATGAATGCACACTCCGTGATGGACTAGCTTGGATTGGAACAAAACTATATGTTCCCCTATCACTCAGAGAAACCATCCTACAACGATGCCATGATGCCAAAATGGCAGGGCATTTTGGATTTGTGAAAACTTTGCATCTTCTTAAAAGACAGTTTTGGTGGCCAAGTCTTAAAAGACATTCAAGCATATGTAGCAAGTTGCCCTATTTGTGCATCATCCAAAAGACCTCCGGAAAACCTCCTGGACTACTTCAAACAGTAGCCAGACCAGGAACCCCATGGAAAGAAATATCCATGGATTTCATAGTGGAATTACCTGAAAGTTCAGGAAATACTGTTATTTGGGTTGTGACTGACCTTTTCTCCAAACAAGTCCATTTTATTCCATGTTCGAAAATACCCTCCTCAAAGACTCTAGCAAAGTTGTTTGTACAGCACATTTATAGACTTCACGGAGTTCCTGATCGCATCATTTCAGATCGAGGAGTTCAATTCACTTCTCAATTTTGGAAAGAATTTTACGACTCATTGGTTCCGCCAAGGATTAAGCTCTTCCCATCATCCTCAAACTAATGGAAGCTGTGAACGTTCAAACTCTGTACTAGAACAATATCTGCGATGTTATGTTAACTACCAGCAAGACAATTGGGCAGATCTCTTGCCTTTTGCTGAAGTTGCCTACAACAACTCAATTCATAGTAGCACTGGATTTACTCCTTTTAAAATAGCTTCAGGTCAAGATTTTGTTCCTATCTCAGAACTCCCAAAGGAAGAAACTACTGTTTCCTCTTTGTCAGAATGGATAGATCAAATACAAAGCACATGGAAAATGACTCGCAAGGCGATCGACGACGCTCACCGTGCACATAAAAAACAAGCAGATAAAAAAAGGTCCCCTGAGAACAAATATCAAGTGGGCGATAAGGTTTATCTTTCCACCAAATATCTTCAAACCACTCAGAAATCTAAGAAACTTGGACCCAAATATGTGGGACCTTTCCCCATAGTAAAAATCATCAACCCCGTGACGGTACAACTAGATTTACCAAAAACACTTAGAAGAATCCACCCCGTTTTCCATGTCAGTTTGCTGAAACCTGAACACACGTCTACTTTCCGTCCTAACCGTACACCCCCTCCTATACCAATTCTCATAGAGGGAGAACAACACTTTGAAATAAAAGAAATTTTAGATTCAAGAAAACATAGAAATAAAATTCAATATCTTATTTCCTGGAAACACTTCCCGTTATCCCAAGCTGAATGGGTGAACAAAGAAGATGTTCGTGCATCGGAGAAGATAGCACAATTCTATAAAAAATATCCTGACAAACCCTAACTTCTTTTTTTTCTTTCTAGGACTGACGTCCTTGTTGCAGGAGGGCCGAATGTCAGCCTCCACTCCAATTTTCATATACTTTTGAATGACTATACCAGTAGATAGAATGTAAAATGTTTATTGTTTAAACTGTAAGGAAATGAGATGTGTCGTGCCTCCGTCCAGGGTGAGGGAGAGGAGCCTATTACTTATGTCGGCTGACATAACAGGTGGGAGGGATAATTAACTACTGAGTGTTATCAGCGCGCGCTGTTCTAACCGACACTGCATTCCTAAGTTGACTGACATCCAGAGACCTGTGGAAGAAGATTACCACGAGGGGCCGTGAAGGAGTTGGCATTGGACCAGACCACCCTGACCTCCTGGAGGAGGAGGGACAATTGGGGGGATATGATATGTTAGCCATATTTTGTCTCAGTTCCAGCTTTGCTTGGCTGCTAACCAGACTGTAAAAGTAAAAGTACTTGTTTTCATTCCAAATGAAGTCAAGGTGAATTCTTTCCTTTTATATTGTCGGAGGTAGCTTGACAGTATCTTTTTGATAATTCTCTTCATATTAACAATTGTCAATCCTTGCACAGACAGAATTCTATCTGGCAAACTTGATGTAATTAAAAAAATACTGAAATGAAAGTGGAGAGCAAAACTGAAACCGGCAGTTACAACAGGATTATTTTTTATCTAGCCTCTCCCTATTTTAAAAATTAAATTTAAATTCATCTTGTCTTGTGTTTTTATATTTCTCCCTTTGTTGTATGACATCTTTTGTGTCCCGCAGTTCCAAAGCTAAGGTTGTTCATTCTTTGCAGCAGAGTCTTAATCTTTGAGAGAGCATATATTACTTTGTGATGAGCTTAAATGTAGCGCCAGTTGTTTTCATTTGTTTTACAAAGATGCTTTAATTTTTATTTTTCAGGTCAAAAAGTCTACCGCTGAAGTCTTTTTATTGCCAGCTGCCTCTAATTCACAAAAAAGGACATGAATAGAATAGAATAGAATAGAATAGAATAGAATTTTATTGGCCAAGTGTGATTGGACACACAAGGAATTTGTCTTGGTGCATATGCTCTCAGTGTACATAAAAGAAAAGATACGTTCATCAAGGTACAACATTATATAACTTGATGTTTTAAACATTCCTCTATTAATAAAAAAAAATTCAATGAATAACTGCAGCTCCTTTAGGTTTTCTATTTTACATACATTAAAAGTAAATAATTAAACTAGACTCTTCTAAGCACTGAAATAAACAATGTTGGGCAAATAACTCGCATTGCAAATTAGGTCAAAATTGCTTAAGGGACATGTATCTCCAATCCTGAAGACATTCTGAATATTATTAAACACCTAACCAACTAACTCTTCAAACTATATAATTTACTATGTCATCCAGGGGTCATTAGGAGTAGGGTAGTATATATATTGTAGAAATAGAAAATAAGAAAAATATGTTGTACAATAATATTGTTATTAGTGATAGCAAAGAAAGTGATGATCAAGTTAATGAAGTGTGAAAATAATCAGGTTCGCAAGACGGAACAGGTTCTGTAAAGGATTTTTTGGATTTCCCAAGATTTGAACTTTGGAAGGAAGATCTAGAACAAAATGGAATCATTAATCAATAAAGTTTGCAATAAAGTTTTCCATGAGTAAAATAAGATCCATAGTAAGAGAAACTATGAATAAGATATGCCTGCATACAGGGGCATCTTTAAGGATCAGTAGGGGGTACAAATAGTCAAAATGGCAGCTGTAATGATGTAATTGAAGCCCCTCATGCCTTTCTATATATGGTGCATGGATCTGTGTAAAAATGGATGGATTTATTATCTCATGTTTGTGGCTACCCCTGTATACAATTCTGCTCATGATCAGTCATGTTCTGGTCACCTGCCAATTGGACCACTGCAATGTGTTCTACCTGGGACTACCCTGACAGTGTATTTAGCTGGTGCAAAATGTAGCTATATGAGCAATTATGTGTGTAACCAATAAAGGAGAATAACTTCTAGCTCATGGTTGAAATGAAGAGTCCTTGTTGCTCTCTGAGCTTAGTTGTTTTCTTGAAGACGTTTCATTACGTGAAGTAGATAACATCATGCTACCACTGATGGTGATACCTAGTTTGAGTAATCAAACATCTGCAAGAAAACAACCAAGCTCAGAGAGCAACATGGATTCCTGATAGTTATGTGGGTTTCTGTGACATGTATGCATGTGACATCTCTGCTGAGGAAACTGCATTGGTTACCAGTTTCTTTCTAGGTCCAACTCAGAGTCCTTGTGTTAGAAAAAAACCCCTGTGGTGCCCATATTGTGGAATCTTCTTCTAAAGATGAGGTGGGTCTTAGCACTCTTGAGCTTTCAAAGTTTTCTCAAGACCTGATTATGTCAGCAGGTGTGGGGACTCCAAGAGATGGGTAAACTCTTGAGGTGGCAGCATTTTAATTGACATCCCTCCATCTATTATTCTTTTTTTCTACTTTAGTTCTGCTTTTATGGTTTTCAAAGCTCTTTCAATAATTGTTATCTGATAATGTAATTCGGCCCTCTCAATTCCTGGCAAATAGATGGGGAAGAAATGGAGATAGTGACAGATTTTATTTTCCTGGGCTCCAAGATCACTGCAGATGGGGACTGCAGCCAAGAAATTAAAAGAGGCTTGCTCCTGGGGAGGAAAGCTATGGCAAATCTAGATAGCTTACTAAAAAGCAGAGACATTACCCTGTCAACAAAAGTGCATATAGTCAAGGCTATGGTTTTCCCAGTTGCAATGTATGGCTGTGAAAGTTGGATCATAAGAAAGGCTGAGCTCCAAACAATCGAGGCCTTTGAACTCTGGTGCTGGAGAAGACTCCTGCGAGTCCCTTGGACTGCAAGGCGATCAAACCTGTCAGTCCTAGAGGAGATCAACCCTGACTGCTCTGTAGAAGGCCAGATCCTGAAGATGAAACTGAAATACTTTGGCCATCTAATGAGAAAGAAGGACTCACTGGAGAAGAGCCTAATGCTGGGAACGATGGAAGGCAAAAGAAGGGGATGGAGTCACTGAAGCAGTAGGCGTGAGCTTAAATGGACTCCAGAGGATGGTAGAGGACAGGAAGTCCTGGAGGAACATTGTCCATGGGGTGGTGATGGGTCGGACATGACTTCGCAACTAACAACAACAACAATAATTGTTATACGATTTTAGGTAATGATTGCTTTATTTATTTTATTGTTTTATTGAATTGTTGCTTGCAGCCTAGACTCACTTTCCAAAGGGGTAGTCATCCCCGTAAATTGGAAAAATAAATAAGTAAAAGGAATGTGCGGATATGTATTTTATTTGAGGAAATTGCTAACAAAAATGACTTTCTGCCAGAAATCTCCACACTGGATATGTGAATGAAATCAGGCTTAACTCAAGGAAGTCTTTGCTTTTACTTTGTGAATAAATGAAACGAAATGAAAAGCTAATGTAGAAATAGGATCATCAGAATTTAAGGTAAGAAAAGAGGCAATCTGACAGAAACTATAAAGGTTACTCCTTTCTTAGTCTTGATGGCTTTTTTAAACCTTTGTGTATTTGACTGTATCATTTCAATTTCAATTACTCTGTCACATTCTTCATTATGGTTTCTAAGCATCTGAAGTTGCCTAATTAAAGCTTAATTACCACACATGGTAGAAAGTAAGACTTTTCAGTCTTCAGAATGAAAATAATAATAGTAGCAAAGTAATTTTGCATTATATTGCACTATAACTACATTGCTGAAAAACAACGTTGTAGCTACGTCTTCAGCTTCGTCTTCTGCTTCGTATACGTCTTTGTTTTTGTGGCTTCTGTATGTTTGCCAGGAAGGGCCTTTGGCAGTTTGCCTAATTGGACTAAGGTTTGTGAGATAACTGAAGAATTTGTGTTTGGGAGGCATTTGTTTTACTTTGAGTTGAATGACGCTGGGAATGAAGTAATTCCCAGTGTTCGAATAAAGTTTATTTTTCCACGGACTAAGTTTATTACTACCTACTTGGGCCTGGGTCACAACACTTACTATTCCACGCCACCTCCTTCCATCTTTTCCTTCTGAAATTGTTTCAGGAATTGAAATTCCTCCTGAAATGATTTGTCCTCCTTCAAATATAACGTTCTTGTGATTGATCGCCATCTCGTCTTTTATAAACAAACATTTGGCATCATAACTTGGTCTGCTGAGCACTCATTCCCCACTCCTCCCTTTTCTCCCTCTTAAAAAGTAATTGAAGGTCAAGTTACTGGAAATAGTGTGTGATACAATAATTTTAATATTCTGCCCTGGCATTGAATACATTTAACAAAACTCAATTTGTTTTTCCCTTCAGTTTTTACTATCTTTTAAAAAAAGGCATCATTAGGAAAGTGATTCTAAAATAGACTGCATTAATCACAATACATAATTAACTGTAAATGCAAAATAGCCAATTATTGTAAATCTTAAGAATATTTGTTTATAATTTCATTTCCATATAATTTATTTTTTTTTATCTTCAAGAAGTGATTTATATACTACAGTGTCAGTGTATTTAATGGTAGCAAATATACCTGAAGTCTGGGGCAGTAGGTTTTTAAAAAGATGAAGAGAAAAAATAGGAGCAAGGGCAGAACAAGGTCAACCAAAAGATTTGTCTTTTAAGGAGAAGAAAATGTAGCTGAAATGTTTATGGATGGTTTTTGTTTTACTAGCCAGGTTACATATACAATGATTCATAGAACATAGAGTCATATGGCTGGAAAGGATTTCAGAGGTCATCTAATCCAACTTTCTGCTCAAGGCAGGAGACCTCATGCCATCCTGGTCAAATGGCTGCCCAGAATCTTCTTGAAAACCTCCAGTGTTGGAGCACTCACAACTTCTAAAGGCAAACCATTACACTGAGAAATTTTCTGACAGTGAGAACAATCAACCAATGGAACAGAGGTTGCCTTCAGAAGTTGTGGGAGTTTCATCACTGGAGGCTTTCAATAAGAGACTGGACTGCCATCTGTCAGAAATGGGGTAGGGTGGGGGTTTGGACAAGATGACCTACAAGGTCCCTTCCAACTCTGTTAATCTCTTAAATCTAGCTCTAGCTCTATCTATCTATCTATCTATCTATCTATCTATCTATCTATCTATCTATCTATCTATCTATCGATACAGATGTTTTTCTATTAAGGCACAGAGAGAAAATATCTGCTGTGAACTCCATGTAGGCATCAGTAAGGGCAGCCAGCCAGTAAATGCAAAGCTCAATTCAGTTGCCCTGACTCCAACCCAAAATAAAAGGATTAAAAGGGTGTAAAAAACAAAACAAAAACCTGGTTCAATATGCAACTGAATGGCCCTTTTTGACTACAGAGAATAACAGCAATTGGTGGTGGGTGGCTGCTTATATTATCAATAAATTTGTCTATCAAAATCAAAATACAGGTTTTTTTAACATAAGAATTTCAGTAAATGCTCTTGCAAACTGTTTTTCTGGTATTTTTCGATGTTGGTTTTATTTTACTTCTTAGACCTCGTTTTCTACTGACAGTTGTAGGCCTACGTGTGGGTGGCTTACAAATTGGCTGAAATAACTTAAATACATAACTTCCAAAGTATCTTCAAGCAGTTAACAATTGGATAACAGGAAATGTTACTGTAGAAGTTGGCAGTGGGGAATCGGCCATTTCAATAGCTTTTTCTGGACTTTGTACATTCAGATTTGGCGAGGATGCTCAGTTGTAAGATATCGCCAAGGATTTTCTGTTCTCTATCACTGATGTTGAAAGAGGATTCGATGTTGCTATTATCTGCAGAGTGCAATATATTTCAAAGAGTACTTATCAATTCCTCATAGAATGCATCCACTGTCGCTTATGTTTACTGTCTAATATTCCAGCCCTTGTTCCTCTGACAACTAACTACTGAAAAAGAGCAAAAAAGTTCAGAGAGCTTCCATATTTTCTACTCTCAACAAATGGGAAGTTAGATTAAATTTCCTACCAACCATATCAGTGAAATAATGCAGAGGCCCAAAGTAGAAGGGTTATGTCCATAAACACACTTATTCATCTGCGCGGGACTGGATTAGATTTTAAAGTAACTGGTTTTAAGGGGTTTTTACTATTTATACTGGTTTTAATGATTTGGCTATAGAATAAGTTTTTTAATTGTCGTTTTAATCTGTATTTATATGTATTTTAACTGCCTGTGAACCGCCCTGAGTCCTTAGGGAGATAGGGCGGTATATAAATATGAAAAATAAATAAAAATAAATAAATAAATTATGAAGGTCTTAGAAACATTGATAGATATATATTTTTTTCTGTTGAGGACTTCAAAGCTGCATGCATGTTCACACACAAAAACACATCCCTACAGAGAAAATATTTCTCGGTTTCTAGTTTATTCCAGGTTGTTCTTGGCCGTCCTTGCTTCATTAGCCATTAAGGTGTTCACTTTTTTAAAAAAATTTCATTTTGTCACAACAGTATACACAAACATTGTCATAAATAAAACAACATATTGTGAAGGAAATATATATATATATATATATATTTGTTTTCTGAGGTTTTCTGAGAAACCAAACCATTCAGAACCAAAGATCTACATATATATATATATATATATATATGTTTTCTGAGGTTTTCACGGGTGTTTGTATATAGGTCTTTGGTTGTTCGGGTTTTCTCCCGTGTAAAATTGGAAGTGTCTTGGCGACGTTTCGACGAAGTCTCATTCGTCATCTTCAGGCTTCAGCTTCGTGCTTCTGGGAGCAATGTGTGATCGCAGCTGTTTCTTCCTTTTAACTGCTAGTGGGGGTTTGAACTGATTGGGTGGGAGCTTGGCTGTGCTCTGATTGGATGGGGGTTTTTCTGTGCTCTGATTGGCTGGGGGTGTGTCCTGTGTTGGTGGGGGCTTGGTTGTGCTCAGTCTAGTCTGTGCTGCAGGGGATTTGAGCTGGTGAGCTGCATAGCTGTTGTTTGGCTTTGTGGTCGTGCTACATCTTCATAGTGGGTGTCAGTCTGCTGCATGTATGGATTGGAGGGGTTTGAAATGGCTAATGTTGCAGCTGCGGTCTGGCTTCTGGTCCTTGGTCGTGCTTCATGATCAGTGTGGGTTTGGGTCTGCTTTCTGGGTGGATGTGCGGTGGTGACATCCTGTGTGGACCTTGTGAGTGTGGGTCTGGTGTCATTCCTCGTGTTAGGGACTCGGTTGTCAGTAAGGCGGGTTAAACCATTCCAGGGTGGGAAACCCACTCCCACCCCGAGAATTAAATATTTTGAGGAAAATTAAAAGGGCAGAATATTATATTTCCCCAAAGGAGAGATGCAGAAAATCTTAACAAAGGCAGAAAGCAACCCCAGTCTTCCTGCCATAGGAAAACAACCTCAAGCAGAAGCTTGAAGAGGCTGGTCTTTAGGAATGCAGATTTTGTTTTCTTTTAAAATAATATTTATTAAATTTCCAAAAGTTAAAATACACAAAAGCAAAAATATAAAACAAAGACAAACTCATTGAAATTATAATATTCATAACAGCTTTTCCTACATTGGTATTGTGTGTGTGTTTTATATTGTGTATTTTAACTTTTAACTTTTGCTGTTGTTTTCAAACAGTGAATTTCTTATGGGATGCAGTTGTGGTGGTAATAGCAATGGTGATCTTCAGGTTCTTATTCATCTTTTGATGGTTAAACCATTCCAGGGTGGGAAACCCACTCCCCACCCCCCGAGAATTAAATATTTTGAGGAAAATTAAAAGGGGCAGAATATTATATTTCCCCAAAGGAGAGATGCAGAAAAATCTTAACAAAGGCAGAAAGCAACCCCAGTCTTCCTGCCATAGGAAAACAACCTCAAGCAGAAGCTTGAAGAGGCTGGTCTTTAGGAATGCAGATTTTGTTTTTCTTTTAAAATAATATTTATTAAATTTCCAAAAGTTAAAATACACAAAAGCAAAAAATATAAAACAAAGACAAACTCATTGAAATTATAATATTCATAACAGCTTTTCCTACATTGGTATTGTGTGTGTGTGTGTGTGTGTGTGTGTGTGTGTGTGTGTGTGTGTGTTTTATATTGTGTATTTTAACTTTTAACTTTTGCTGTTGTTTTCAAACAGTGAATTTCTTATGGGATGCAGTTGTGGTGGTAATAGCAATGGTGATCTTCAGGTTCTTATTCATCTTTTGATGGTTAAACCATTCCAGGGTGGGAAACCCACTCCCCACCCCCCGAGAATTAAATATTTTGAGGAAAATTAAAAGGGGCAGAATATTATATTTCCCCAAAGGAGAGATGCAGAAAAATCTTAACAAAGGCAGAAAGCAACCCCAGTCTTCCTGCCATAGGAAAACAACCTCAAGCAGAAGCTTGAAGAGGCTGGTCTTTAGGAATGCAGATTTTGTTTTTCTTTTAAAATAATATTTATTAAATTTCCAAAAGTTAAAATACACAAAAGCAAAAATATAAAACAAAGACAAACTCATTGAAATTATAATATTCATAACAGCTTTTCCTACATTGGTATTGTGTGTGTGTGTGTGTTTTATATTGTGTATTTTAACTGCCTGTGAACCGCCCTGAGTCCTTAGGGAGATAGGGCGGTATATAAATATGAAAATAAATAAATAAATTATGAAGGTCTTAGAAACATTGATAGATATATATTTTTCTGTTTGTGCAGAATGCTGTCTTGATGTTGTGTTTGTGGAGGATCTTGCTGATTCTGTCTGTGGTGCCTTTTATATATGGGAGGAGGGCTGTGCCGTTTTCTTGTTCTCTGTCTTGGATTTTAGTGGGGGGTTCTTTTTGGATTAGCTTGGTAATCTTATTTGTTTGGAATCCATTGGATGTTAGTACGTTAGTGACAGCTATCCTTGACAGCTATCCAAAACAAATATAACCCCCCCAAGCACATCCTAGATCTGACCAACCACTGCCTATCCAACACATACTTCATCTACAATGGACAAAAATACAAACAAGTAGAAGGAGCACCCATGGGATCACCCCTCTCACCTGTCATTGCCAATCTCTACATGGAACACTTTGAAACCCAAGCTCTAGAAAAATCTGATCACAAACCCAAACTCTGGCTCAGATATGTAGACGACACCTTCATAATCTGGCCACACGGGAAAGAAAAACTTGACAACTTCCTCACACACCTCAATAGCCTACACCCCAAAATACAGTTCACCATGGAAACAGAAGTTAATAACCAACTTCCCTTCCTGGATGTCTTAGTCTACAGAAAACCCAATGGCTCCCTAGGACACACCATCTACCAGAAGAAAACACACACAAACCGCTATCTGCACGCACACCACCACCCAGCACAGATCAACTCCGTAGCCAAGACACTCATCTCCAGAACAAAATGCTTAGCTGATGAACAACACCTAAAACCCGAACTAGACACTCTCACTAACGTACTAACATCCAATGGATTCCAAACAAATAAGATTACCAAGCTAATCCAAAAAGAACCCCCCACTAAAATCCAAGACAGAGAACAAGAAAACGGCACAGCCCTCCTCCCATATATAAAAGGCACCACAGACAGAATCAGCAAGATCCCCCACAAACACACCATCAAGACAGCATTCTGCACAAACAGAAAAATATCCACCATCCTAAGAAACCCCAAAGACAAAATTGAGTTAGAAAATCAAGGAGTATATGAAATCCCATGCACCGCCTGCCCCACCACATACATTGGACAAACCAACAGAAGAATAAGTGCACGCATTGAAGAACACAAGAACTCATTCAAAAAAGAGGAACCAACTTCTTCCTGGTCCAACACTTTAAAGTCACAGGACATGATATTGACTTTAAAAAGACCAGAACTATCGCCAAAACTGAACACTTTAACAACAGAATAATCAGAGAAGCCATTGAGATAGAAAAACGCCCACACAGCATGAACAAACGAGATGACACCTCCCGCCTACCAGCCATTTGAAACCCGCCCTTATTGACAAACGAGTCCCTAACACGAGGAATGACACCAGACCCACACTCACAAGGTCCACACAGGATGTCACCACCGCACATCCACCCAGAAAGCAGACCCAAACCCACACTGATCATGAAGCACGACCAAGGACCAGAAGCCAGACCGCAGCTGCAACATTAGCCATTTCAAACCCCTCCAATCCATTCATGCAGCAGACTGACACCCACTATGAAGATGTAGCACGACCATAAAGCCAAACAACAGCTATACAGCTCACCAGCTCAAATCCCCTGCAGCACAAACATGATTTACGGAGTATTTACGAGACCGCCTTCTGCCACTGATAGCCTCCCAACGACCTGTGCGCTCCCACAGAGTGGGCCTGCTCAGGGTGCCATCCACCAAACAATTTCGGTTGGCGGCCCCCAGAGGGAGAGCCTTCTCTGTGGCAGCACCGGCCCTTTGGAACGAGTTACTTTCGGGGTTACGCCAACTCCCCGACCTCCGAACCTTCAAGCGGGAATTAAAAACTTTATTATTTAATCGTGCGGGACTAGCCTAAATGTATTTTAAATGTATTTTAATTATAGTTTTTAAATTTTAAAGGGTTTTATGTTGGTTTTGACCATTTTAGAAATTTGGCCAATTAATATATTTGTTTTAAATGTTTTTAATTTGTTATTTATATTATGTGTATTTTTGTGTTTTTAATATGGCTGTAAACCGCCCTGAGTCCTTCAGGAGAAGGTATAGAAATTGGATTATAAATAAAATAAATAAATAAATAAATGATTAGGGGACTAGAGGCTAAAACATACAATGAACAGTTGCAACTCAACATAGCTACTCTAGTAAAGAGAAGGATCAGGGGAGACATAATAGCAGTCTTCTAATATTTGAGGGGCTGCCGCAGAGAGGAGGGGGTCAAGCTATTTTCCAAAAGCACCTGAAGGCCAGACAAGGAATAATGGATGGAAACTGATCAAGGAGAGATTCAACCTACAAATAAGGAGAAATTTTCTGACAGTGAGAACCATCAACTGATGGAACAGAAGTTGCCTTTAGAAGTTGTGAGAGCTTCATCACTGGAGGCTTTCAAGAAGAGACTGGACTGCCATTTGTCAGAAGTGGTGTAGAGTCTCCTGCTTGGGTGGGATTGGACTAGATGACCTACAAGGTCCTTTCCAACTCTATTAATGTTAATCTTTCTCCTGGCTTGGAACCAGACCAGATTTTTCTTCCTATACCAGGAAGATAGCAATAGCACTTAGATTTAAATACCGCTTCATAGGTGCTTTAAAACCCTTTATAAGCAGTTTATAGAGTCAGCATATTCATATTCCCCAACAATCCGAATCCTCATTTTACTAACTTTGGAATGCTGGAAGGCTGAGTCAACCTTGAGCAGGCCAGGATGGCTGTTTAATTTCTGCTCAGGAACATCCAAGGATGGGTAGCTAACCATCTCTGGGTAATAGATTCTGTTGCTGAACTGCTTTTCTAACGGTTAATCAGAATCTGTCTTCCTGTGTCTGAAATCTACCATTGCTCTAGAGTGAAAAGAGAATAAACTTTTTTCTACATGAGGTTGTTTAAGGATAACTCTGAAATATAATGCTGGACAACTACAAATGTCAAGATTCCCCTGGCCATCCCTCAGGAAAGTTTGGATGCTCAGGTAAACACATGAGCGGGTGGCTAATTGAAGTACAAAACTCTCCCCCTCCAAACCCTTCTGAAAAAGATCTCCACGGTTGGTAACCTTTTCAAAAGATGAATATGTTCTCTGTTGCATGACCTACTTGCCTGTTATACAGGTAACTTTAATTTCTGCCCATTCAGAGAACTGCATTTTCTGTCAGCAACTTTAAACTTGATTTCAGTATCTGCAGATATTAATTGCCTTGCCGCACAGACTTATTAATGGGTGGTGGAATAAATTATTATTATGGTACTGCTGTTGAAACTGAAGTATCAGAATAAATGAAGTCCCGAATGCAAACAGAAAACGGGAAAAGAGATCATATAAAGAAATGGACCACAGACCAGTGAACTTTTCCTCTAGACCTTTATATATATATATATATATATATATATATATATATATATATATATATATATATATATATATATATATATATATATATATATATAAGTAAAAACGATATGCATCAGCTATATTAATTTGATATAATGAAGGGAACAATAGGACAGGAACGGTAGGCACTTTTGTGCTCTTATGCACGTCCCTTAACTTTTAACTTTTTTAACTTTTTGCTGTTGTTTTCGAAACAGTGAATTTCTTATGGGATGCAGTTGTGGTGGTAATAGCAATGGTGATCTTCAGGTTCTTATTCATCTTTTGATGGTTAAACCATTCCAGGGTGGGAAACCCACTCCCCACCCCCCGAGAATTAAATATTTTGAGGAAAATTAAAAGGGGCAGAATATTATATTTCCCCAAAGGAGAGATGCAGAAAAATCTTAACAAAGGCAGAAAGCAACCCCAGTCTTCCTGCCATAGGAAAACAACCTCAAGCAGAAGCTTGAAGAGGCTGGTCTTTAGGAATGCAGATTTTGTTTTTCTTTTAAAATAATATTTATTAAATTTCCAAAAGTTAAAATACACAATACAAAAAAAAAAACCCTCCAAAATACACAAAAGCAAAAAATATAAAACAAAGACAAACTCATTGAAATTATAATATTCATAACAGCTTTTCCTACATTGGTATTGTGTGTGTGTGTGTGTGTGTGTGTGTGTGTTTTATATTGTGTATTTTAACTTTTGAAAATTTAATATATTTTTTTTTTTTAAAAAGGAATGCAGATTTTGTATCCATTCAGAAAGATTGGGGCAATCTATTCATAAACAAAACACCTTCAGCAACAGCTTCCACAGAACAATTAATCAGTGAAACAGCTTGCCTTCAGAAATCATGGGCGCTCCATCAATGGAGGATTTTAAGAAGAGACTAGACAGTTACTTATCTGAAATGGTATAGGTTCTCCTGATTGAGCAGGGGGCTGGACTAGAAAACCTCCAAGGTCCCTTCCAGGCTCATTCTATTCTAATTCTAAGGCTGGTGCTGATGGGATTAAAAAGTAGAAGAACACCTAAAGACTCCTACAATCTACATTCCCCACATAGCTCCAAGGACAGGGCATGACCTCTCAGCCACAAAGGGAGCCAGGCAACAATAATTGGAATACTACAAAGGCACAGTCAAAGTACATTTTACAATGAACAGGCATCTCCATTCTGTTGTAACCCAGGCCGCAGTACGTAGTCAGAAACTCAGTCAGTGTAAAAACAAATAAACGTTATTCGAACAGCTGAGAATTACTTCATTCCCAGCGTCGTTCAACTAAATTAAAACAAATTCCTCCCAACACAAATTCCTCAGTCCTGTCACAAACCTTGGTCCAATTAGGCAAACTGCCAAAGGCCTTTCTCGGCAAAAGTTCAGAAGACACCGATACAAAGCAAATGCAAGAAGACGACGCTATCAGCGTTGTTTTCTGGCAAAGCACAAATGCTGTTGCTGATCTTTTGAGCCTTATGGAAAGAGCCAATCATCTCTTGGCCCTACTCCCAAGTTGTCCTCTGCTTGAGCTGCTCTTGCCTTCTGGCAACTCTTCTCATGCCTGCATTAGGAACAGGCTCCTCCTGTTCCTCTGCCTCACTACTGTCAGTCTCTGGAGGCTCCGGAGTCCGCACCTCACTCCCCGATGGCCCTGGCCCCACCTCAGCCTCCAATACAGAGCCCTCATCTGGGCCTTCCCCAGCCTCCAGGACTGGCCCACGCTCTTCCTCAGCCTCATTGCTGTCATTGTGGAGTTGCCAGCTCCACAAGCTGCTGGAGGACCATAATAATCACAAAGCCCCAAAAATTGTATAAAAGCCCACCTAGCGCAACCCCATTTTATCAGCCATTCCAGTAACATGCTGCTGTCACTGATGTTTCTGACATCCAAATAAATAAAGACCTTCTTTCCTTGCAGCATTTTATTTCCAGCATCCAGCACAAACATGATTTACGGAGTATTTACGAGACCGCCTTCTGCCACCGATAGCCTCCCAACGACCTGTGCGCTCCCACAGAGTGGGCCTGCTCAGGGTGCCATCGACCAAACAATTTCGGTTGGCGGCCCCTAGAGGGAGAGCCTTCTCTGTGGCAGCACCGGCCCTTTGGAACGAGTTACCTTCGGGGTTACGCCAACTCCCCGACCTCCGAACCTTCAAGCGGGAATTAAAAACTTTATTATTTAATCGTGCAGGACTAGCCTAAATGTATTTTAAATGTATTTTAAATGTATTTTAATTATAGTTTTTAAATTTTAAAGGGTTTTATGTCGGTTTTGACCATTTTAGAAATTTGGCCAATTAATATATTCGTTTTAAATGTTTTTAATTTGTTATTTATATTATGTGTATTTTTGTGTTTTTAATATGGCTGTAAACCGCCCTGAGTCCTTCAGGAGAAGGTATAGAAATTGGATTATAAATAAAATAAATAAATAAATAAATGATTAGGGGACTAGAGGCTAAAACATACAATGAACAGTTGCAACTCAACATAGCTACTCTAGTAAAGAGAAGGATCAGGGGAGACATAATAGCAGTCTTCTAATATTTGAGGGGCTGCCGCAGAGAGGAGGGGGTCAAGCTATTTTCCAAAAGCACCTGAAGGCCAGACAAGGAATAATGGATGGAAACTGATCAAGGAGAGATTCAACCTACAAATAAGGAGAAATTTTCTGACAGTGAGAACCATCAACTGATGGAACAGAAGTTGCCTTTAGAAGTTGTGAGAGCTTCATCACTGGAGGCTTTCAAGAAGAGACTGGACTGCCATTTGTCAGAAGTGGTATAGAGTCTCCTGCTTGGGTGGGATTGGACTAGATGACCTACAAGGTCCTTTCCAACTCTATTAATGTTAATCTTTCTCCTGGCTTGGAACCAGACCAGATTTTTCTTCCTATACCAGGAAGATAGCAATAGCACTTAGATTTAAATACCGCTTCATAGGTGCTTTAAAACCCTTTATAAGCAGTTTATAGAGTCAGCATATTCATATTCCCCAACAATCCGAATCCTCATTTTACTAACTTTGGAATGCTGGAAGGCTGAGTCAACCTTGAGCAGGCCAGGATGGCTGTTTAATTTCTGCTCAGGAACATCCAAGGATGGGTAGCTAACCATCTCTGGGTAATAGATTCTGTTGCTGAACTGCTTTTCTAACGGTTAATCAGAATCTGTCTTCCTGTGTCTGAAATCTATCATTGCTCTAGAGTGAAAAGAAAATAAACTTTTTTCTACATGAGGTTGTTTAAGGATAAATTTGTAGCCTATGACTATCATTAAGTGTTAAATTTGTACCCTATGACTATCATTAAGTGTTAAATTTGTACCCTATGACTATCATTAAGTGTTGTACCTTGATGAAGGTATCTTTTATGTGCAATGAGAGCATATGCACCAAGACAAATTTCTTGTGTGTCCAATCACACTTGGCCAATAAAAAATTCTATTCTATTATAAACAACAAAAACAACATATTGTGAAAATATTTATAGACCCCCTCACAGCCTGGACATAAACTGTTTCAACTCCTACCCTCAAAACAACGCTATAGAGCACTGCACACCAGAACAACTAGACACAAGAACAGTTTTTCCCTGAATGCCATCACTCTGCTAAACAAATAATTCCCTCAATACTGTCAAACTATTCACTAAGTCTGCACTACTATTAATCTTCTTATCGTTCCCATCACCCATCTCCTTCCACTTATGACTGTAACTTTGTTGCTTGTATCCTTACGATTTATACTGTAATTGATTGTTTCCTGTTTGCTTAATTGTAGCCTATGACTATCATTAAGTGTTGTATCATTAAGTGTTAAATTTGTACCCTATGACTATCATTAAGTGTTAAATTTGTACCCTATGACTATCATTAAGTGTTGTATCATTAAGTGTTAAATTTGTACCCTATGACTATCATTAAGTGTTAAATTTGTACCCTATGACTATCATTAAGTGTTAAATTTGTACCCTATGACTATCATTAAGTGTTAAATTTGTACCCTATGACTATCATTAAGTGTTAAATTTGTAGCCTATGACTATCATTAAGTGTTGTATCATTAAGTGTTAAATTTGTAGCCTATGACTATCATTAAGTGTATCATTAAGTGTTAAATTTGTAGCCTATGACTATCATTAAGTGTTGTACCTTGATGAAGGTATCTTTTATGTGCAATGAGAGCATATGCACCAAGACAAATTTCTTGTGTGTCCAATCACACTTGGCCAATAAAAAATTCTATTCTAGACTAGTCTAGTAGGTATGGGCAGAATTTTTGGACTGACCTTGAGCCAGTCATTCTCTCTCAGCCCAACCCATCTTACAATGTTGTTGCTATGGTGGCAAATAGAAGGAAAAAGACATGTTGGATATGTTCACCGTCTTGAATTATTTATAAAAATAATAAAGGTGTGATATAAATATTTTTTTTAAAAAAAATGGGCTGATTTTTCCCCTCAGGGGCCCCAACAAAGGTGAAATGATCAAACGGATCTTAATTTTGTGGAAAGTCTATGCTCTTCTGATGTTTTCCATCTCTTTTTGTGTTTTTTTTTTCCAAATCGCTTGGTTCTTTAACAATTTTATGGTTTGTCTTTCTAATCTATCCAGTTGGTTGCAACAACATTCATCTCTCTTGTTCTCACTGTCCTTTGGAATGATTGTGACATCACTGTAACGGATGAAAAATTACAGCAGGGTTATTAAGAAAAAATATATAGGTTGCCAGACAGAGTCAATCATTGTCAACTGTAGGGAGGGCAATGGAGGTTTAGAAAGAAGAATCACCACGTGGAGAACCACCATGTGGAGAATATCCTCTCTCTTCTCCCCCCACCAGCCATATAAATTTCCAATAAATTAATGGAGGGATGCCCAAGAACTCCCAAATGTGCTTTCCCCCCCAAAAGGTAACTGAACTTGCTTGGTTTTTTTTTCTTTGAAAACGTTTCACTTCTCATCCAAGAAGTTTCTTCAATTCTAAGACCAAGGACTATTGTGGGAAGTGCACCCCAAAGAAGACAGCGCCAGGAACCCCTGAAACAGCGCAGAAAATCAAAACAGCCTTTTCCCTTAGCAGAATAAAGACCCTGAGGGAAGCACTCAGGAGATAATTGCAAGTCTGGGCAGACTGCCAAAAGCTATTGCTAGAAATAACAAAGGAGATCCAGAAAATATTCAAAACCAGCTAAAAATAACTCACCAAAAACTCCTCTTTTCCTCTTCCCTGAAAAGGATTCCCAGGATAGGAAAGACAAAGGTCCAGGGACAGGATTAACCCATTAAGGCTGGAAGACAGAACTCAAGGCAATCACTTTAACTAGAGGCACACAAATAACCCCATCAAACTGTAGGCACTTCAAAGGAAAATCAGCTATGGGTTTGCCTCCCCAATCTGCTTGCAAGCCAGGAACGCTAGAGTTGTGTCAATACTTTTCCTGCCTTCCTGAATTAAAAGAATTCCGCTTTCTGGCAGCTGGCTTCTGCATCCATTTCTTCTCAGCATCTGTGGTGTGTCCCAGCTGAGAATGAACCCCCGGAGTTATTCTTCCAGCACTATGTTTGATAAAGCTAAGGAAAAACAGAATTCAATTCAATTTAAGTACAACAAATAATATTCTTCCCCCGATGAACTTGCAGAGTGTTATAGACAAAAATGGGAGGTTCTCTTTGTTGTGAGAATGCAATCACTGCTAATATGTTCAGTGATCAGACGGTTTGTTTGTCTTCCTATGATACGTTGAGTCAACAAATGCATTTTGCTTCTCGCTTCTATGTGTTCCTTTTGCTTTTGGTCACTTCAAAAAAAGTTTTCTGGAGAGGAAAGGTGGAGGATTTGCAGAAGCTGTTGCAGGTGTGAACTATCCAACTAACTTTACAACTAGTGAAACAGAATAAGACTGAACCATGCTGTGGTGTCTGGTGCTTCTACAAGGAGAAAAGGTTTCAAAAGTCAAAATGGTGTCACAACAGTGGGTGAGGGTTGCTTTTCAAGGATTGGATATCCCAGGGTATAGAATTGTGATGGCGAACCTATGGCATGCATATCCAGAGTAGCACATGAAGCCATGTCGCCTGGCACACATGTCATTGCCCTCTTCTGGTTTTTTGGCGAGCATGCAGGCATGACGATCAGCTGGCCTTCATGCATGAAACAGTACTGGAAACTGGAAGATCTTGTCTTCCATTTTTCCTGCATGATCATGCACGCCAGCCAGCTGATTGTTGTGTGCGCATGTGGCCGGAAACCTGGAAGACTAGCTGGATGGCATACATGGCACGCAGGAAACCAGAAGTTCATTTTCAGGTGTGTGCATGCACCCTGGGTAGCTCTTCTTCCAGGTTGTGACCCAGATGAGCGCAAAGCACTGCCTTTTCAGCACTCGGTGCCGAAAGATTTGCCATCACTGACATAGGAGTTCGTGACACTATACATGACACTATATATTATAACATACAACTTCTCACAAGTTGCCCTGGATTCGCAGCACAGGTGATCATCCTGAAACATCCAGGTCAAATCAACGCTGGCTATGCCCCTGTTCTAGATTGTCATACTGCTTGCACTTTGCTGCGCTGAAAGGGAAAAAAACCATCATTCTTCATTCCGGTATGACCATCATTCCGGTAAGAAGTTGGAAGATGGTCCAAAGTTCCTCAAATCTAGAGATGCTGCCATAGTTGACATGATTCCAGGCAAGCCAAAGTGCATTGAGAGCTTTTCTGACTATCCTCCTCTGGGTCGTTTTGCTGTGCGTGACATGAGATGGACGGTTGCTCTTGGTGTCATCAAGACTGTTGATCAAAAAGCAGGTGATATTGGCAAGATCTCCAAGTCTGTCCAGAAGGCTCAGATGGCTAAATGAAAATTCTGCACAACTCTACCCTCCTAGGCTTTGCAAGTTGAGGTAGGCACATGAATATGTCTCTAATGCTGAATCCTTAAAATAAATAATTCATGTAATCCTTCTTTAGGAACTGCCTCATTTAGTTATGGCTGTGATGGAAAAGAATCTTTGTGAGCTCTCCTTGCATTTGCAGTTTTTCCTCTACTTACAACCATTCATTTAGTGACCGTTTTTAAGTTACAAAAGCACTAAAAAAGTGACTTATGACCATTTTTGGTACTTACAATAGTTGCAGCATCCCCATTGTCACATGATCAAAATTTGGATACTTGGCAACGGGCATGTATTTATGATGCTTGTTAAGCCAATTTTACCTCGTTTTAGGACCTTTCTTGCCATAAGTGATAAGGGAATTGCTGTTGTTGTTAAATATGGTTGTTAAGTGAATCTGGTTTCCTCATTGACTTTGCTTGTCAAAATGGGATCACATGATCCCAGGACACCGCAACCGTCATAAATATGAGTCAGTTGCCAAGTATCTGAACTTTGATCACACGGCTATGGGGGTGCTACAACAGTCATAAGTGTGAAAAACGATCATAATTCACATTTTTCAGTGCCATTGTAACTCTGGTCATTACATGAATTGTTGTAAGTCAAGGACTACCTGTACTGAAGTGTCACTTCCCACCTAGTTGTCTGGAAGTTGAGCCATGGCAAGCAGACTTAGTTTCTGGTTGGTTTCAGACATTTTGCTGCCCATCCAAGCAGCTTCCTAGGTCTGAACAGATTGGCTAGAGCAGGGGTCTGCAACCTTAAACACTCAGAGTGTCAGCCTCCACTCCAATCCTCACACCCTTTTGTACTCTTTATATTCAGTAGTTAGATTGCATGGGGTTTTTATGTGTAATGTAAATAGCTCATGGATTCAGTTTAAGTAGAGAGGGCCCTTTAAGAGTGTCGTCTGACATGAGATAAAGGGGAGGGGAGATTGATGCTTTGAATTCAACAGGAATGTTAGAGCACGAGCTTTCAATGGACATTGCATTCCTGAGATGATTTACAGCCAGAGACCTGAGGAAGAAGATTACCACGGGGGGCTGAGAAGGAGCTGGCATTGGACCAGACCTGCTGACCTCTTGGGGGGAGGAGGGACTAACGATGGGATATGGAATGTTAGCCATATTTTGTCTCAGATCCAACTTTATACTGCTGCAGTCATGATGTATTGAGTAAAAGTAATTTTCTTTATTTGCAAATGAAGTCAAGGTGTATTCTTTCCTAAATATAATCAGAGGCAGCCTGACACAAAGAGCCATTTGGACCCGTTTCCCACAGAAAAGAAAACACCGGGAGCCACAAAACCCTTCCTGTGCCTGACTATTTCTTGAGAGGCCACAAAACTAGCATATGTAGTTGAATTAAATGTTCTGTTTTCTTCTGAAACTTTTCTTTTCTTGGATTTATCTACGGTTGGCCTACCGGGGGTTGAAAAGCTCAATAAATTGCATGCTGGTGGGTGTCGCACATTGGTGGTTGTGACGCATATTTTGAGTGACAGGGACCCACAGCAGAGGCATAAAAGAGCCACATGTGGCTCCAGAGCCACAGGTTGCTGACTCCTGGGCTAGAGGAATCTGAGTGGGTCATTGAAATGTGCTACTTCCTAAAATTCCCACATTGTCTGCTGATTGCCTTCTCCATGTCTCCCACATGCCCACACTTTTCTTTCTCTGTATACGTTTTATGAAAACTCTTAAAACAAGGAGTATAAAAACTAATACAAACTAATATCAAAGGAAGAGAAAAGAAAGGAATAATAAAAAACAAATAAACACCCACACTGTTTTTTCCTGTATATATATTTTTTATTAAAACGTTTTATCAAGAAGATAAGAACTAAGACAAACTAATATAAAGTAAATGTAGTGCTTCGCTTAGAAGGGCTACTGGCAATTGAGACCTTCTATCCCTTTCCCAGGTGACCAGTCTGACCTGGCCCAGGAAGCCAGCATGCCATGGAGGGAGTTACAGGAAATATTGTTGCCTCAGTCAAGCCCAGTAAGAGGCTTGGCCAGTCCTGCTTGACAGTCCTGCCAAGATGCAGCCTCTAGGCCAAGGTTAGCTGTTGTCTCTTCCCTCTCAGTCCTGTTTCTTTTCTGCCACTCCAAGCTCCCTTCTACTCTCCCTGCTGGGGACCATATCACTCTGGGGGGTGGGGAATACCCTCCGTTATGCCCTTTTCTTGTCCCAGTCCCAGGGATATGGCCCCAATCAGCCAGCCCACCAGGGAATATTGCTAATAGAGCAAGCTACATAAGGAAGGAAACTGAAGAAGAAACAAATCAAAGAAAAATCAAAAGGTGCAAGAAAAAAGAAGCTGAAGAAAAACCAAATGATAGATAGATAGATAGATAGATAGATAGATAGATAGATAGATAGATAGATAGATAGATAGATAGATAGATAGATAGAGGTTCCCCTTGCACATATGTGCTAGTCATTCCTGACTCTAGAGGACAGTGCTCATCTCCGTTTCAAAGCCGAAGAGCCAGCGCTGTCCGAAGACGTCTCCGTGGTCATGTGGCCGGCATGACTCAACATCAAAGGTGCATGGAACACCGTTATCTTCCCACCAAAGGTGGTCCCTATTTTTCTACTTGTATTTTTTATATGCTTTCAAACTGCTAGGTTGGCAGAAGCTGGGACAAGTAACAGGAGCTCACCCCATTATACGGCACTAGGGATTCAAACCACTCAACAGCTGACCTTTCGATCGACAAGCTCAGTGTCTTATCCACTGAGCCACCTCATCCCTCTGATAGATAGATGGATAGATAGATAGATAGATAGATAGATAGATAGATAGATAGATAGAAAGAAGATACAGATAGATATAGATACAGATATAGACAGACAGATAGATCAAGGCAGTTGTTGAGTGTAGTGTTATTAGTTACTAGCTGATCTAGTCCCAGATTAGTTACAGCATTGTACAGGGTTCAGTTGTACATTCGTTTAGGGTCCAATTAATAAGAGGTAGATTTAGGTCACCAAGAAAGATAAGAGAGTATGGGCAGGAGGCTGCCCATGTTAATAGTGATGTTAGTTTGTTCTCATGTACAAGGTCGTAATCAGGGGCTCTGTAACACAGTATGAAGCAAATTGTGGTGTTTAGGGAAAGGTTGATAGATGATAGATAGATAGATAGATAGATAGATAGATAGATAGATAGATAGATATAGATAAATATGGATATATAGATATAGATATATACTTTTGTGGGCTAAGGGTCCAGATGGGATGATGCTACCTATGGCACATTCCTAAAATATCAGGATGTGCCTCTTGAGAGCTGAAACGCCAGTGCCTGTATATGTGCTGTTTTCTTCAGCAAACTATGAGTTTGTGTCCAGTGGTGGGATTCAAATAATTTAACAACCGGTTCTCTGCCGTAATGATTTCTTCCAACAACCAGTTCACCAAACTTCTCAGAAAGTTAACAACTGGTTCTCCCGAAGTGGTGCGAACTGGCTGAATCCCACCACTGGTTGTGTCCCAAAGGTGCTTTTTCGAAACAACAGTTGGGCTTCCTTTTTTTTTTTTTCCTTCTTGGATGAGAAGCAAAATGTTTTCAAAGGAAAAAAAAAATCCCAAGAAAGTCCAGTTGCCTTTTGGAAAAAAACACCTTTTGGCACAACCCTGACCTGGATGAATCTCCATAGATACTTACCAATTTGTTTTGTTTGTGTATATGTGGGGGATAAACCCATTTCCACTCTGGTTTTTGGGGCTGCAGTCTTTCTCCATCTTTTGGGAGATGGGATGAGCTGAATCCACCCTTGGGGACATGGGGGTGAGGGGCGGTTAAAAATATTTGTTCTGCCTGCAGCTGTTTTTCCTGAATGTGGACAGCAAACATTCCTCCCATTTTTATTTTTATTTTTGGTTATCGTATCAATACATTTATTTTTGTTGTGTTCCTTTGCCATGGTTTATTTTATTGTTCTATTACTTTGCTTCATTTCTGTTTGCACTCTTTTTCATTTTTCTTTTTATTACAGTAAGCTGCCTGGAGTAGCCCCATGGTGAGAGAGGCGGCAAATAAATTTAACAAATAAAAGAAATAAGTAAACTTCAGCTTATCTATCTCCTTCAAATGGTGCAGTTGAAGTCTGGCTCCTGTTTTTGGTCTTTGGCATGTGTGATGCATGTTAAAAAATAATTGCTACCAACCTGCCTTCCACTGAGGACCTGTATATTGCACGAATCAAGAAGAGGGCTGTGAAAATATTTACAGATCCCTCACATCCTGGACATAAACTGTTTCAACTCCTACCCTCAAAACGACGCTATAGAGCACTGCACACCAGAACAACTAGACACAAGAACAGTTTTTTCCCGAAGGCCATCACTCTGTTAAACAAATAATTCCATCAACACTGTCAAACTATTTACTGAATCTGCACTACTATTAATCTTCTCATCATTCCCATCACCAATCTCTTTCCATTTATGACTGTATGACTATAACTTGTTGCTGGCAATCCTTATGATTTATATTGATATATTGACCATCAATTGTGTGTAAATGTTGTACCTTGATGAACGTATCTTTTCTTTTATGTACACTGAGAGCAAATGCACCAAGACAAATTCCTTGTGTGTCCAATCACACTTGGCCAATAAAAATTCTATTCTATTCTATTCTATTCTATTCTATTCTATTCTATTCTATTCTATTCTATTCTATTCTATTCTATTCTATTCTATTCTATTCTATTCTATTCTAAAACAACAAAAACAACATATCTTCAAGTGTATAATGGTGGCTTTGATTTTTGACATTTTGGACCCCCTTCCCAGTGGATGTTGCTGGGTCTTGACCACTATCTCGACTTTTTTTTAAAAAAAAATAAACCTCATGAAGGACCCCTTGCAGTGGCCAAAAGAAATGAGCAATTGCCAAAGTTTTCCTGCATTTACAGGAAGCCATAGCAGAAATTGCACAAGATAGAATCTTGCAGCTAATGAAGAACACCTGAGAGTGGAGGGAAAATGCACGTTTGAGGGTTGATACCCATCCTTCATAGCTCCTGCTCTTGAGGCCTCTGTGGGTCCCTGGAGCTGTTTATCATAAGATGAGCTTGGTTTTGGATCTTCTCTCCACGTTTTTTTGGCTTGACCATGAGTTTGAACAGCTTATCTTTCTTGAACCAGCGCTGGTTTAGCTCCAAGCCAAATTTCTCCTCACAGCCATGACAGAACAAGGCCAACCAAGCCCAGAAAATATCATGAAGAGATTAATGGACCTTCAGAGTGAAAACTCAGTGAGGGGACAGATGGCTTAGCTTGGGCCAGCAGGTAGGAGGAAGCTTCCTTGCAACAAACAAACACAAACACAAACACAAACACAAACACAAACACAAACACAAACAAACAAGCCCCCAAACAAACAATGCCTATCTGTGGAGGCAATGAGAAAATGAGAACAACAGTTATTATTGTTATTATTTACCGTTCTAAAGCCGCCAAATCCTTAAGGTGGAGAGATATCTCTTAATGCTGTACTGTAGTACTAGTAGTCCTCATTTAGTGACTGACTCATTTACCAACTGTTCACAATGATGGCAGGGATGAAAAGTAACTTTGCAATCAGTCCTCACATTTGTGACCTTTTCAGGTCTGTTAAAGCAAAGGACAGCTGAAGTGAAACTGCAATATTTCACTTAACAACTGAGTTGCTCGTTCCAAGTGGTGGTCACTAAATGAGAACTATCTACAGCTTCTTAAAATCTACTCATCTTGTGCTAAAAAAGCTGAATATTTATTCCAGGTAGCATAGCTATACTGATAAATCTGGGATTATGTGAAGATAAGTACCAGCAAGGATTGTCTACTTAATAATATATTCCTTGTTATCCTTTTAAGTGCTTCTTATTTTGAGTGAGCTCAAAAAACACCTTTATGCAGCTCAACTATAATTATTTGACTCTGTTCAATATTCAATAATGCCATTTAAAGGGCATCATAGCTATTAGGAATTTGAGATATATATATATATATTTCCTGAGGTTTTTGCGGGTGTTTGTATGTAGGTCTTTGGTTATTCAGGTTTTTTCCCACATAAAATTGGAAGTGTCTTGGCAACGTTTTGACGAAGTCTCATTTGTCATCTTCAGCCTGAAGATGACGAATGAGACTTCATCAAAAACGTCGCCAAGACACTTCCAATTTTACGTGGGAGAAAACCTGAATAACCAACCAACCATCCATATATATATATATATATTTGTTTCCTGAGGTTTTCGCGGGTGTTTGTATGTAGGTCTTTGGTTATTCGGGTTTTCTCCCGCGTAAAATTGGAAGTGTCTTGGCGACGTTTCGACGAAGTCTCATTCGTCATCTTCAGGCTTCAGCTTCGTGCTTCTGGGAGCAATGTGTGACTGCAGCTGTTTCTTCCTTTTTAACCTTGTCTAGCAACCGCCCCCAAGGTGCCCACCACTTCTGGGACGCAGCTGGTGCGCAGCGTGCCATGGCGGCTTCTACAGCGGCGGTGATGATGGCGGCGGCGGCGGCGGCCTCGTCCACGGTGGGGCCGGGGACAGCCGGCGTGTCTCGCGTCTCCTGCGGGAGGGACCTGAGCTGCGTCCCAGAAGTGGCGGGCACCTTGGGGGCGGTTGCTAGACAAGGTTAAAAAGGAAGAAACAGCTGCAGTCACACATTGCTCCCAGAAGCACGAAGCTGAAGCCTGAAGATGACGAATGAGACTTCATCAAAACGCCGCCAAGACACTTCCAATTTTACGTGGAGAAAACCCGAATAACTATATATATATATATATATATATATATATATATATATATATATATATATATATATATATATATATATATATATATATGAATTTTATTCCAGCTGAAGAGAATACATTTATGCATCTAGCACAACATAGTACTCATCTACATTTCTGCTTTACATCCCATTATAAAACCCATCACATTTTTCATGAATCTTAATAATTTTTAAAAGAGCATGCTTTATAATTTGCATATCAAATATCATGCGTACCACTCCTTGTAAAAGGATATTTTTCCAATTTGTTTATCCAGCAGGTACATTTTTATGGAAACTTTCAACTTTTGCAACCTGACCTGAATAATATCTCATGTCATATTTGAATAGAAATCCTATCCAGGTATTTACAGCATTGAACAATAATGTTTAACTGCCAGCAGCAAGAGTTTAATGCATCATTTTTTTTAAAGTGTCATTTATTGAATATATGTAACATAAACTTGTAGAATATGTAACCTTTTTCTTAGTTGGACTTATTTTTAACAAAAAGATCCTCCCAGGAATCTTCAAAATTTGTTCAGATAAAAACATAACATTCACTAGGTTATTTGTGAGGAGTAACTTCTGAAGTGTGTATCATTTTAGAGAAAACCTGAATAATTTTTGCCACTTCAGAGGTTTGCCAACTTTCTCTGAAACAAATCACAGCTCTAAATTAAAGCTTGTTACACAGTTTAACACCCATTTTATCACCTGCTCAACCACTCAACCCCCCGGCTCTACAACTCTTTATCATACTATCATACATATAACAAGCAACCTACTCTCTAATAAACAATTTCATTTTAGAAAAAAATTATTCTGTAATTTACAACTTTTTCACTGCAAAAACATATGGACTACAAATCTTGATCAGGACAAAGCAATAGATGCAATTTACATAGACTTCTGTAAAGCTTTTGACTCAGTGGTACATGACAAACTTCTTCTAAAACTAAAATCCTATGGCATCTCCGGACCCCTCCATAATTGGATAACAGCGTTCCTGTCAAACAGACAACAAGTGGTCAAAATAGGCAGTGCCCTATCAAATCTAATCCTAACCCTAACCAGAGCATACAAAACATTTGCTAGACCAATTCTCAAATAAAGCTCGCCTGTCTGGAACCCACACCTCATTTTGGACATAAATACAATTGAGCATGTCCAGAAATATTTTACAAGAAGAGTTCTCCACTCCTCTGATCACAACAATATACCTTATGCCACCAGACTTGAAATCCTGGGTTTAGAAAATTTAGAATTCTGCCGCCTTCAGCATGACCTGAGTATAACTCATAAAATCATCTGCTACAATATCCTTCCTGTCGAAGACTACTTCAGCTTCAATCGCAACAATACACGAGTACACAATAGATTTAAACTTAATGTGAACCACTCCAATCTTGATTGTAGAAAATACGACTTCAGTAACAGTAATTGTTAATGCCTGGAATGCACTACCAGACTCTGTGGTCTCTTTCCTAAATCCCCAAATCTTTAACCAAAGACTATCTACTATTGACCTCATCCCATTCCTAAGAGGTCTATAAGGGGCGTGCATAAGAGCACCAGCGTATCTACGGTTCCTGTCCTAATGTTCCCTTTGATTGTATCCAATTTGTATGGTTATTTCATGCTTATACTTATATATACTGTTGTGTTTGACAAATAAATAAATAAATAAATAATACTCTATATTTCTCATAGCCCTCGCCCAGTCTCTCTCAACGCTGACAACTTTAACATAGCTTCCTGGGGAATTCTGGGAGTTAGAGTCCACACAAAAGCTCAACAAAGAATGTTCTTTCTGCGCCAACTTAGGAAGCTCAAACTGCCCAAGGAGCTGCTGATCCAGTTCTACAGTGGAATTATTGAGTCTGTCATCTGCACCTTTATAACTGCTTGGTTTGGTTCTGCAACCTAACAAGACAGACACAGACTTCAGAGGATAATTAGAACTGCAGAAAAAACAATTTCTACCAACCTGCCTTCCATTGAGGACCTGTATACTGCAGGAATCAAAAAGAGGGCTGTGAAAATATCTACAGACCCCTCACATCCTGGACATAAACTGTTTCAACTTCTACCCTCAAAACGATGCTATAGAGCACTGCACACCAGAACAACTAGACACAAGAACAGTTTTCCCCCGAATGCCATCACTCTGCTAAACAAATAACTCCCACAACACTGTCAAATAATTTACTGTATTACTATTCTTCTTCTCTTTCTTACTAGTATCTACCTCTTCCCACGTACTACTATAACCATGTGCTTGTATCTTTCCATTTATATTGTTTTTACTTGTTTCCTAGTACGATTTGATAGCTTATTAGTAACCTTGAGTATCACTAAGTGTTGTATCTTTTTATTCTTGATGAATGTATTTTCATTCGAAAATTTTCATTTTCATTCGACTGGCGACCCCCAGGGAGAGGGCCTTCTCTTGGGGGCTCCAGCCCTCTGGAACGAGCTACCTCCAGGGATACGCCAATTCCCTGACCTCCGGACCTTCCGACGTGAGTTGAAGACGTTTTTGTTCCATTGAGCAGAACTGGCCTAATAGTTTTTAACGGGGTTTTTTATTAGATTTTTAAAGTTCTCAGCCAAATTTGAATTAGTCTTTTAATATTTGTTTTAATTTTTGTAGTTGTTGTTTTATCTGGCTGTAAACCGCCCTGAGTCCTTTGGGAGAAGGGCGGTATAGAAATTGAAACAATAAATAAATAAATAAATTTATTTTGACAATGTCATGTGGTTGAATTCACTGGAGAAAGCATTTATCTTGGGAAGAGTTGGAAATAAGAGGAAATCAGGCCACTAAAGAAAATCGTGGACACTATGAAAGCTGACACCAGCCAGAGCATAGACAACTCAAAGAAATAGGGCAAGATCGGAAGATGTAGAGAGACCTGACCCATAGAATTGCCATTGGAATCGGATACAACTGAATTGAAGGGACGTGGTGGCTCAGTGGCTAAGATGCTGAGCTTGTTGATTGAAAAGTTGGCAGTTCGGCGGTTCGAATCCCTAGTGCTGCTTAGCGGGGTGAGCTCCCATTACTTGTCCCAGCTTCTGCCAGTTCAAAAGCACGTAAAAATGCAAGTAGAAAAATAGGTGCTACCTTTGGTAGGAAGGTAACAGCATTCTTTGCACCTTTGGCATTTAGTCATGCCAGCTACATGACCACGGAGACGTCTTCAGACAGTACTGGCTCTTCGGCTTTGAAATGGAGATGAGCACTGCTCCCTAGAGTCGGGAATGACTAGCACGTATGTGCGAGGGGAACTTTTACCTTTTTAAAATTGAATGGATAGCACATCATCATCATCATTGACTGGATTCATCATCATCATCAAATCATCATCGACTGGATTTATAATTTATGCTCACCTAAAACCATGATTAATCCCAAAGAAGGAAACCTCTATATCCTAGGACAGGGGTCTCCCATCTTGGCAACTTTATCCCAGAATTCCCCAGCCAGCTTTGCTGGGAGTTGAAGTCCTCCAGGCTTAAAATTGCCAAGGCTGGAGACCCCTGGCCTAGTATATATATGAGCCCTGTTTGCAAGATGCCTGTTAGATTTGACTAGCAGAGTTAGTGATTTCACTCTCTCTCTCTTTTTGCTATGCTATCTACTTCCCTTGTGTAGCTTTAGTTTTCCTCCTTGCTTTTTAAGGACACTGAATCATCCACAATGAAGCTTTTTTTAGAAAGGCACTTCTCAAGTAATTTAATGTTCTCTTGTACATGATGCACTCAAAAACTGCATGAGGTTTTTGCATAAGCTTTTGTTGCTCCGACTATGCCTTCACAATGCAGAAGTTACTCATTCCTTACCCTTGAGAATCTCCCCCTCCCCTTCATTTTGTTCTGAAATGAAAACAAGTAGCCACAAAGTTGATTCGGATGGTATTGATTAAAATTTATTTTCTCCCAGTTGAGTCAAATTGATTTTGCTCACATTATTAATTCCCTGATATAAAGACTCTCTGGGAGAAACCTCTTGGAGAAATGGTTATGTGAATGAATCTAAATTAAAATGTAACTGAAAAACTTGTTTTACCCCACTGAACTTAATAAATAAAGTGAGATCATTGATGCTCAGTGCATTATGACAACCTAGTAATGCCTATAAGGCATTTAGTGATAATCAGGAACGGAAACATCAGATTGCAGTTAAATGTTTGAGGCTTGCATCTGGGGATTGCATCTGCATATGAAAATTATTCCTCCCAGCATGGGAGCCCTAAGCAGGTCAGGAATAAATACAAGTCATCTCCACTCCATGTCAAATTGCATCCAATCAGTATTGGAGCATTCTTAGAAGTACAGTTCTTCATCCCAATTATAACATGCCCATCATGCTAATAGGCAGCAAACAAAGTGCCCATTAACGAGGCTTTTCCAACAGAATGATGGAGAATACTATTCATCATGTACTAAAATATTCTTCCTGTGTTAGGTAAGAAGGAAAAGAATGACTGAAAACCCACTTCCTTAAATAAACAACTAATTACAATGAAAAATTACGCTATAACTAAGGCGACTGCATGCTTCAAAAATCACCCACAAGAAGCACTTCAGATCTTGTGCAAATATGAACCTGAAAGGGATATCTGCTTTAAGAAATCCCCTTATTAAGTTAATCCGAGTCTTCAAGGAATAGAACATTCTTCCCTGATTTACTCAAAAGGGAGCAAAATATAATGGGACTTTAATGAATAATGGAAATGTTCTGAGTTTGCAACAGATCTTGGAAAAGATGACCAGGCTGAGCCTGAGGGAAGGGTCAAATGCATCATCAGTTATGAGTTCCTTAGGACAGGGGTCTCCAACCTTGGCAACTTTAAGCCTGGCAGACTTCAAGTCCCAGAAAGCACCAGCCAGCAAAGCTGTTCTTCACTCCTCCGAAAACAAAAAAATACCTTATACCACCAGGCTTGAAATCCTGGGATTAGAAAACTTACAACTCCGTCGACTTTGACATGACCTGTGTTTAACACACAAAATCATCTAGTGCAATATCCTTCCTGTAAATGACTAGTTCAGCTTCAATCGCAATATTAGAAGAGCAAAAAATAGATTCAAGCTTAATGTCAACCGCTTCAAACTTGATTGCAGAAAATATGACTTCTGCAACAGAGTTGTTAATGCTTGGAACTCATTACCTGACTCCATAGTCTCTACTCAAAATCCCAAAATCTTCAACCAAAAACTGTCTACTACTGACCTCACCCCATTCCTAAGAGGACTATAAGGGGCGTGCATAAGAGCACAAAAGTGCCTACCGTTCCTGTCCTATTGTTCCTTTTATTATATCAAATTAATATAGCTAATGCATATTCTTTACATATATATATATATGTATATATATACATATATATACATATATATGTATATATATATTTATTCATGATTTACTTATGACAATGTTTATGTATACTGTTATGACATAATTAAATTAAAAAAAAAAAGTTGCCAAGGTTGGCGACCCCTGCCTTAGGAGATCTAAGGTCCAGCCCACTTTGAATTCATGTGACTCTTATCTGCTGCTAATTTGCTTGGGCCATTATTAGTTCAGATTCTTGTAGAGAGCTTAAGTTTGCAAAAATATTAATACCCGTTTGAACTTCCTGGATCTCCTGATTTCCCCAACATCTGACAGATCCAAAGCAATCTTCAAAACCACATTTAAAGTGTACATGGATGAATCAGTTGCCTGTTCTTACCAAAATACGTTTCACTTGAATATCTTTCCTGACCTGAAAGGGATATGAATTAGTTTAGAAGAATTTGGGACTGTTTTTTCATTCATTCATTCATTCATTCATTCATTCATTCATTCATTCATTCATAATCCCAAATGATTCTGGGCAACCCACAAAAACAAAAAGAAATATAAAAACAAGATTACAAAAAAAAAATCCCTACAAAATAATTACAAGGAAACAATCCAGGAAACAGATTAAAATATAAAATTTTAAAAGTAGAGGATTCTTATCCACCCTACCACGAGCAAGATTTTCAAGCCTTTCCAAAATCCCATCAATCTCAATTCTGAAGGTCAGAGGCTACTACAGAGAAAGGGGCATTTCCTGGGACCTGGAATACACTAACTGTTGGATCGTACTGGCAGAAACCATGGGAGACAGGTAATCTTTCAAATAACTGGGCACTATGTCATAGTCCACATTATCTTCATGTGAAACTTATATATGGCTCAGGAAGCCACATTACAAAAAGAATAGGGTGAAACAAATTGGCTCTAGGTTGGCAAAGGAGTGTGAAATAGCTGTATACTCCCCTTTATTTATTCAACCTATATACTGAACGTATATTAAGGGAAGCTGGCTTGGAAGATGATCATGGTTTTAAAACTGAAAATTCCCTAGATCTAGAAGGCTGCAACAACCACAGCCAGGCAGTCTATGTGGGATTGAACTGGAGTTACTTTCTCCAGGCTCATCCAGCTTCTGGACAGAATGCCAACAATCTTTGACCATATGGCAATGATCAACAGTTTCTAAACATCTGAGATTCTAAATAGAGGTATGCAAAATGTTTGGTGACCAAGTTGTTGACTCTTAAGTGAGTTTGGGCCTTGAGATAACCATTCTGCCTTATTCTGAAATATCAAAAATGTTCCAGCATCATTTCACCCACATAGGAAGTCTCCTAGTATTCTATGGGAACAATCCATTGTGATGCATGTTGTAATTATTCAAGACCTGAAATCTGTTTTTTAATTATTTATCGGAGAATACGAGCAGTTGAAATATTCAATTCAGAAGATTTTCTGAGCAAGGTGATTAATATTGAGAAGAGTCACAAATCTTGAGCATACTGGGACTGTCTGGATAAGATTCTAGCAGGTAAGAAATTTGCAGCTTCTTTTTCATGAAAATATCTTCAGGCTTTAAATGGGGAAGGAATTCAGCATTCTGCTCATTGTTAATGTATACATTTCCTTTACCTGGTTAAACAAACTGTGCTTCAGAGCAGAGATAATTTCAGTTTAGAGCCTGTTTTGATACTGTTTTGTATCAGAAATATGAGATTATTCAGCTTTCAATTAATTGCTATATAATGTAGTATTGTAAAGGCTGTTTTCTTTAACAATCAGCTATGCAATCATGAAGAATAATTTGTTTTATTAAACAGAGGTTTTTTTTATAAATCTCATTATGTTCAAGATGCTTCTTAGTTGAAAGGAATTATCTCCTGGAGCTTTAGAGATATAGTAAAAAAAGGATAATGTGGAAGGTAGAAACATGTTCATGACAAACCCATTTTGAGAGTTTTCTCTCACCTCTTATTTCCTCATTGAAAGGCTAGCCTCAAATTAACCTTTTCTTGTGGGTTCAAATGACATGAAGAACCTCATGATGGTAATTATCTAACAAGTAATCCTTTATACGATGGGATAAGTTTGGCATGATCTTGACCACAAATAGCTAAGTATGCCACATGATTGTAAGTGACATGTTTATTTCTTTGGCCCTAGAAGCAGGAATATCCAACCTTGACAACTTTAAGACTTGTGGACTTAAAAATTCTCCAGCCAACAATGCCCCATAATCGGTGGGCAATTTTGGGAACTGAAGTACATAAGTCTTAAAGTTGCTAAGGTTGGTGTAAAGTCCTCACTGTTACAACTCAATCCAAGTCTGTCTTGTTGCTGATCTTCGCTGATTGGCTAAGATGCGAGTAGCCAAGCAAGTGGGAATCTGCAGCCCTCCTATTGGTTCTTCCAGCCTGACAGCTCTCTGTTTAAGCAGCTGTCAACCGGCCACTATGGTTGTCAAAGTAGCAGCTCGCGCGAAGTTGCCTTGCCATGTTAGCTATTACCAGTTAGCAATAAACAAGTTGTGTTTAACTAGCCAAGCCTCAGACTCTCCTTGCCCGGGTCTCCGTACAGAACAGTTGGACATCTCTCCCCAAGAGTATTGCTGACATCATGCAAGTTTCTTTTCAACCTTGTGGGCAATGCTTTCTGCTAAACCAGAGATGGTATTTAGCCAGTTCAGACCAGTTTGGGCAAACCGGTAGTGGCAACCTGTGGTTGGCCCACCTGCAATCCCATCCTATATCACTGTGCTTTTGATGCTGCACACATATGCTGATGGCGCATGTGCACAAATTACCGTATTTTTTGACGTTGCGCACATGTGTCGACGGTGTGCACGAGCAAAAATTTTTTATTTTTTTTATTTGCATTTATATCCCGCCCTTCTCCGAAGACTCAGGGCGGATTACACTATGTTAACAATAGTCTTCATCCTATTTGTATATTTATATACAAAGTCAACTTATTGCCCCCAACAATCTGGGTCCTCATTTTACCTACCTTATAAAGGATGGAAGGCTGAGTCAACCTTGGGCCTGGTGGGACTAGAACCTGCAGTAATTGCAGGCAGCTGTGTTAATAACAGACTGTCTTACCAGTCTGAGCCACAGTCTGAGCTTCACGCATGCATGTGCGATCTCACATTTCTGGTGCTGGGCGGAGCGGTTGCTACAGTGTGTGAATCCCACCTCTGTACTAAGCCATTCTTATTGGCTGTCCATAGTTCACTTCAAGCTATGTGTTTAAAGATTTAAAGTCAAATCAAATAGTAAGTAAAAGAGACTATGCATTTATCTTTCTTTTCATTTTTTAAACCAACATTTCCCTTGCTAAAATGGGAATTCTTTAAAAGGACTGAAGACATGTAATGTTGTATTTTTGTATTTATGATATTAATTTACCAGAAGGACTCTGAACAATTTACAATATCTCTCTTAGAATAAGTAGGTGAAAAGCAACATGAAATAATCTAATAAATTACAGTTTATAATCTAACTGCACTAAAAACAGATGAAATGATGCATTGCACACTTTACCACATGCAAGGGATAAAGTTGAAGTGCATTTCCACAAGGAACATGGCTTCAAACTTCTAAAACCAATATGAAACTGTCATGTTTCTATCAATTACTTATCTAACAAGTAATATTTATTTATTTATTTTATTTATTTTATTTTATTTGATTTTTATACCGCCCTTCTCCCGAAGGACTCAGGGCGGTGTACAGGCATAATAAAACCGGCAATACAATATACAAATTTAAAATACAATTTAAAAAACTTATTTAAATTAGCCCAATGATTAAAATTTACCATACTAAAAGCCCCGTTTAAAATTACTAAATTTAAGATTAAAATCCCAATTTAAGCCAGCCTGCTGGATAAAAGGTGAGTCTTGAGTTCGCGACGAAATGTCCGAAGGTCAGGTATTTGGCGTAAACCCGGGGAAAGCTCGTTCCAGAGTGTGGGAGCCCCCACAGAGAAGGCCCTTCCCCTGGGGGCCGCCAGCCGACATTGTTTGGCGGACGGCACCCTGAGAAGTCCCTCTCTGTGGGAGCGTATGGGTCGGTGGGAGGCGTATGGTAACAGCAGGTTATAGGTTAGATAGTGCAGTGGTCAGAATGCAGTATTGTAGGCCAGGGGTTCGATCCTGACCGGCTCAAGGTTGACTTAACTTTCCATCCATTCAATAAAGCACTGTGAAGCTGTATATAAGTCTAAGTATTATTGCTATTGCTATGTTCCTTTATTTTGTTTGATCTGACTTTTGGCCACTGCAAATACCAGCGAATACCGTTTATTAGTAGTGTGTTGTGTAAAACCAATCAATAGTGGTTTATTGAATAAAGTATGAACCACGGCTTAATTTGCTATGAATCAAACTATCAATGTAACTGATTTTTTTTTCTTCCAGTAAAGGCAAAAAGAGGAGTACACATTCAGATCAGGTACCATAACAGAGACCTTATTCTGTGTCAAGCTGTTAGTTGCAAAGTTGTGTCCAACCCATCATGACCCCATGGACAACTTTCCTCCAGGTCTTCCTGTCCTCTACCATCCCCCGGAGACCATTTAAGCTCACGCCTACTGCTTCAGTGACTCCATCCAGCCACCTCGTTCTCTGTTGCCCTCTATCATTTGCAGCATTCGGCTCTTCTCCAGTGAGTCCTTCCTTCTCATTAGGTAGCCAAAGTATTTCAATTTCATCTTCAGGATCTGGCCTTCTAAAGAGCAGTCAGGGTTATGTCAAGCTAGCTATATCTATATTAAAGAATTAACAATGTCAACTTATAAGCACCTTGAATTCAAGTTGTCGGAATTTAGTCTAAAACTAAAACCTAGACCAGTGACCAAACTGGAACATGTACACACATGTGTGCACACACACATGTGTACGCAGGCACATGTATGTACACGCCGGAGCACTGGAAACCCAAAGACCAGTGGTCAGTGCACATGTGCACGCTGGAAACAAGAAGACTAGCTGACAACGGCACATGTGCACACAGAGAAGGCTCTGTGTGTCACCTCTGGCACATGTGTCATAGGTTTGCCATCATGGACCTAGACCAGAGGTCTGCAAACTTGGCTCTTTTAAGACTTGTGGACTTCAACTCCTAGAGTTCCTCAGCCAGCAAAGCTAGCTGAGGAACTCTGGGAGTTGAAGTCCACAAGTCTTAAAAGAGCCAAGTTTGCAGACCCCTGACTTAAACTAATACCTAGATGACATGCTTTGTATAGCCTTGTTTTCTGTGACAGTTTTTGGTCCTTGTCTCTAAAATTGTGCATCAGAACAGTGCTGAAGTTTGTATTCTGTTGAAGTTCTGCTTACAAGTCTATTCTATTTTTGTATCGAGTGCCTTTACTTCTTCTCCTTCTTGATCTTGAGTGTACTTAGCTAATCCTTTAACCAGCTTTAGTGTAAATTGACGACAGCTCTGAACAAAACAGACCAAAATGTTTTGTTAACCTATCCATTCTAAACCTGAGCTAACAAAACTATTTGTTTTTGAATTCTGTTTCAAAAATAAGCTAAAACAATGGACAAGTTCCAACAAATTAATGGGCCTTGTTCTTCCTAACCCTGCAACAGCCTCATATGGAATGTGAATCCAATCACAACATTCTAGCTACCCTACTAAACTTAGTTTGACACCCCTGCTCCTCAGTAGGATCTTGCCTATGGAAGTGCAACATAAATAAAGCAGGAATGATTTTCTGTGTTATTTCTTTTAATTACTGGGACCATAAAAACTACTTTTCCCTGGCATATGCCTAGCAATTCTGAGAAAGTCATAAAATTCAAAGAGCATTTAGGAAGAAGATGGCTGCATTACTGTTAGTCTCTTTCCAGATAGATGGAAATTAAAAGAAAGAATATTCTGAATAAAGGACCTTTCAAAGCTGTTCTCCAAGGGGATTCTTTCTAATTCAAAAAGACACCCATCCATCCATCCTTCCTTCCATCCATCCATCCATCCATCCATCCATCCATCCATCCATCCATCCATCTATCTATCATCTATCTATCATCTATCTCCAGGCCTTGTTAGTTCTTCTGAAAAGTGAAGTTTTTACATTGTTTATGGTATACCTTTCTAACCAAACTATAAATACTGATCAAATTATTAGCCCAGTGGAATCACCCAAGTAAATTGCTTTTTAAAAAAGGAAAGTTGTGTCTGGAAAGGGGAAACCCCTCTCCCTATCCCAATTATTCAATGATCTACTGTTAGTAAACATCCAGATAACCACTAGATGTCAGAATAAATACAGAAAGTATTTTTTTTGGTATTGTTTAGTTTACTTACTTTACTTTATTGATTAGCCCTTGGGCCATATCAAAGTGCAGAGTTCAAGACCCAAGTTATTACTAAAATCTGATAAAAACAATTTAAAATGGAATTGGATAAAATATAATTTAAAATGAAATTGGAATAAAATATGATTTAAAATGATAGCTTTGATTAGCCTATATAGGCCATATCAAAGCACAAGGTGCAAACACCTATTGTTTAGTGCAGGGGTCTCCAACCTTGGTCCCTTTAAGACTTATGGACTTCAACTCCCAGAATCCCTCAGCCAGCAAAGCTGGCTGAGGAACTCTGGGAGTTGAAGTCCACAAGTCTTAAAGTGACCAAGGTTGGAGACCCCTGGTTTAGTAGTTTCCTGAATTATGTCACTCCAATACCAAATAGTTTTTTGCTGGTGTTGTGCTTAAGTAAATCTACAGTTTTGTACCTTGAACAACAACAACAACAAAAGATTTATTTCAGGAAATGATTGAGTATTCCCTTCTTTTAGATCTTGGTGGAATTATTATCAATGTGAATCAACCCAGGGCAGGATGGAGGACCTTACATGAAAATGATGGAGTCAATGGAAGAGAATATTTGTAGCTCAAAGGGAACTGTGGGATCCTTAATACTCACTGATCTTTGTTGTTTTCTTGCAGATGTTTCATTATCATATCATTATGAGCCGCGGTGGTGCAATGGTTAGAGTGCAGTATTGCAGGCTGCTTCTGCAGCCTGCCGGCTGCCTGGAATTTGGCAGTTCAAATCTCAGCAGGCTCAAGGTTGACTCAGCCTTCCATCCTTCCAAGGTGGGTAAATGTTGTGGTCCGCCAACAGCCTGTGGAGCTGGCAACAGAGTCAGACAGCGATGAGGCTGAGGAAGAACATGGGCCAGTCCTGGAGGCTGGGGAAGGCCCAGATGAGGGCTCTGCGTCGGAGGCAGAGGTGGGGCCAGGGCCATTGGGGAGTGATGTGCGGACTTCAGAGCCTCCAGAGGCTGACAGTAGTCAGGCAGAGGAACAGGAAGAGCCTGTTCCTAATGCCCGCATGAGAAGACTTGCCAAAAGGTAAGAGCAGCTAAAGCAAAGAGGATGACTTGGGAATAGAGCCAAGAGATGATTGACCTTTCCCATAAGGCTGAAAAGACCAGCAACGGCGCTTAGTTTTTGCCGGAAAACAACTTTGCATTTGTTTCATATCGGTGTCTTCTGAACTTTTGTCAAGAAAGGCCTTTGGCAGTTTTTCCTAATTAGACCAAGATTGGTGATAGGACTGAGGAAGGAATTTGCTTTAATTTAGTTGGACTACGCTGAGAATGAGTTAATTCTCAGTTGTTCTAATAAAGTTCGTTTGTTTTTACACTGATTGAGTTTCCTACTACCTACTTGGTCCTGGGTCACAACAGTAAAATGAGGATCCAGATTGTTTGGGGCAATATGCTGGCTTTGTAAACGGCTTAGAGAGGCTGTAAAGCACCATGAAGCGGTATATAAGTCTGAGTGCTGTTGCTATTGTCCAACAAGTAACATTTTCTTTTGGGGTTTCACCCCTTCTAGCACTGAAAGGGTTACCTAGTCAAGTAATGAAATGTCATCAAGGAAACAACCAAGCTCAGAGAACACCAAGGATCCCATAAACTATAGACTGTAATCTATCATGGTAATGGAGTGTGAATTGGTAGAAAATATGTTTTTTAATTCTCCAGCCTAGGATCTAGAAAGAATGAATGAATGACATGCCCAGAGTCTGAATTTAAGTGAAGACTCTTGTTTCTTTGATTTCAGACCATAGTCCAGCATATTGGTACTGCGTAGGTGTGTATGTGTGTATGTGTTGTATGTGTTTAAAATTTGAGCAAAATTCTTATCTTGCATAAGAAAAATGAAAATTTACCATACCTGATATGTATTTGTATAAACCTTTTTTGACCAATAAAAACTTTTTGAACAAAAAAAAAAAATATCAAAAATGTTCCAGCATCATTTCACCCACATAGGAAGTCTCCTAGTATCCTATGGGAACAATCCATTGTGATGCATGTTGTAATTATTCAAGACCTGAAATCTGTTTTTTAATTATTTATCGGAGAATACGAGCAGTTGAAATATTCAATTCAGAAGATTTTCTGAGCAAGGTGATTAATATTGAGAAGAGTCACAAATCTTGAGCATACTGGGACTGTCTGGATAAGATTCTAGCAGGTAAGAAATTTGCAGCTTCTTTTTCATGAAAATATCTTCAGGCTTTAAATGGGGAAGGAATTCAGCATTCTGCTCATTGTTAATGTATACATTTCCTTTACCTGGTTAAACAAACTGTGCTTCAGAGCAGAGATAATTTCAGTTTAGAGCCTGTTTTGATACTGTTTTGTATCAGAAATATGAGATTATTCAGCTTTCAATTAATTGCTATATAATGTAATATTGTAAAGGCTGTTTTCTTTAACAATCAGCTATGCAATCATGAAGAATAATTTGTTTTATTAAACAGAGGGTTTTTTTTATTAATCTCATTATGTTCAAGATGCTTCTTAGTTGAAAGGAATTATCTCCTGGAGCTTTAGAGATATAGTAAAAAAAGGATAACATGGAAGGTAGAAACATGTTCATGACAAACCCATTTTGAGAGTTTTCTCTCACCTCTTATTTCCTCATTGAAAGGCTAGCCTCAAATTAACCTTTTCTTGTGGGTTCAAATGACATGAAGAACCTCATGATGGTAATTATCTAACAAGTAATCCTTTATACGATGGGATAAGTTTGGCATGATCTTGACCACAAATAGCTAAGTATGCCACATGATTGTAAGTGACATATTTATTTCTTTGGCCCTAGAAGCAGGAATATCCAACCTTGACAACTTTAAGACTTGTGGACTTAAAAATTCTCCAGCCAACAATGCCCCATAATCGGTGGGCAATTTTGGGAACTGAAGTACATAAGTCTTAAAGTTGCTAAGGTTGGTGTAAAGTCCTCACTGTTACGACTCAATCCAAGTCTGTCTTGTTGCTGATCTTCACTGATTGGCTAAGATGCGAGTAGCCAAGCAAGTGGGAATCTGCAGCCCTCCTATTGGTTCTTCCAGCCTGACAGCTCTCTGTTTAAGCAGCTGTCAAGCGGCCACCATGGTTGTCAAAGTACCAGCTCGCGCAAAGTTGCCTTGCCATGTTAGCTATTACCAGTTAGCAATAAACAAGTTGCGTTTAACTAGCCAAGCCTCAGACTCTCCTTGCCCGGGTCTCCATACAGAACAGTTGGACATCTCTCCCCAAGAGTATTGCTGACATCATGCAAGTTTCTTTTCAACCTTGTGGGCAATGCTTTCTGCTAAACCAGAGATGGTATTTAGCCAGTTCAGACCAGTTTGGCGGTGGCAACCTGTGGTTGGCCCACCTGCAATCCCATCCTATATCACTGTGCTTTTGATGCTGCACACATATGCTGATGGCGCATGTGCACAAATTACCGTATTTTTTGACGTTGCGCACATGTGTCGACGGTGTGCACGAGCGAATTTTTTTTATTTTTTTTATTTGCATTTATATCCCGCCCTTCTCCGAAGATTCATGCTCCAACACTGGAAATTTTTAAGAAAATGTTGGATAACCATCTGACTGAGATGGTATAGGGTTTCCTGCCTGGGCAGGGGGTTGGACTAGAAGGCCTCCAAGGTCCCTTCCAACTCTGATGTTATGTTATGTTATGTTATGTTATGATTCAGGGCGGATTACACTATGTTAACAATAGTCTTCATCCTATTTGTATATTTATATACAAAGTCAACTTATTGCCCCCAACAATCTGGGTCCTCATTTTACCTACCTTATAAAGGATGGAAGGCTGAGTCAACCTTGGGCCTGGTGGGACTAGAACCTGCAGTAATTGCAGGCAGCTGTGTTAATAACAGACTGTCTTACCAGTCTGAGCCACAGTCTGAGCTTCACGCATGCATGTGCGACCTCACATTTCTGGTGCTGGGCGGAGCGGTTGCTACAGTGTGTGAATCCCACCTCTGTACTAAGCCATTCTTATTGGCTGTCCATAGTTCACTTCAAGCTATGTGTTTAAAGATTTAAAGTCAAATCAAATAGTAAGTAAAAGAGACTATGCATTTATCTTTCTTTTCATTTTTTAAACCAACATTTCCCTTGCTAAAATGGGAATTCTTTAAAAGGACTGAAGACATGTAATGTTGTATTTTTGTATTTATGATATTAATTTACCAGAAGGACTCTGAACAATTTACAATATCTCTCTTAGAATAAGTAGGTGAAAAGCAACATGAAATAATCTAATAAATTACAGTTTATAATCTAACTGCACTAAAAACAGATGAAATGATGCATTGCACACTTTTACCACATGCAAGGGATAAAGTTGAAGTGCATTTCCACAAGGAACATGGCTTCAGACTTCTAAAACCAATATGAAACTGTCATGTTTCTATCAATTACTTATCTAACAAGTAATATTTATTTATTTATTTTATTTATTTTATTTTATTTGATTTTTATACCGCCCTTCTCCCGAAGGACTCAGGGCGGTGTACAGGCATAATAAAACCGGCAATACAATATACAAATTTAAAATACAATTTAAAAAACTTATTTAAATTAGCCCAATGATTAAAATTTACCATACTAAAAACCCCGTTTAAAATTACTAAATTTAAGATTAAAATCCCAATTTAAGCCAGCCCCGCGCGGATAAAAAGGTGAGTCTTGAGTTCGAAATGTCCAAGGCCAGGTTTTTGGCGAAACCCCGGGGGAAGCTCGTTCCAGAGTGGGGGAGCCCCCACAGAGAAGGCCCTTCCCCTGGGGGCCGCCAGCCGACATTGTTTGGCGGACGGCACCCTGAGAAGTCCCTCTCTGTGGGAGCGTACGGGTCGGTGGGAGGCGTATGGTAACAGCAGGTTATAGGTTAGATAGTGCAGTGGTCAGAATGCAGTATTGTAGGCCAGGGGTTCGATCCTGACCGGCTCAAGGTTGACTTAACTTTCCATCCATTCAATAAAGCACTGTGAAGCTGTATATAAGTCTAAGTATTATTGCTATTGCTATGTTCCTTTATTTTGTTTGATCTGATTTTTGGCCACTGCAAATACCAGCGAATACCGTTTATTAGTAGTGTGTTGTGTAAAACCAATCAATAGTGGTTTATTGAATAAAGTATGAACCACGGCTTAATTTGCTATGAATCAAACTATCAATGTAACTGATTTTTTCTTCTTCCAGTAAAGGCAAAAAGAGGAGTACACATTCAGATCAGGTACCATAACAGAGACCTTATTCTGTGTCAAGCTGTTAGTTGCAAAGTTGTGTCCAACCCATCATGACCCCATGGACAACTTTCCTCCAGGTCTTCCTGTCCTCTACCATCCCCCGGAGACCATTTAAGCTCACACCTACTGCTTCAGTGACTCCATCCAGCCACCTCGTTCTCTGTTGCCCTCTATTGTTTGCAGCATTCGGCTCTTCTCCAGTGAGTCCTTCCTTCTCATTAGGTAGCCAAAATATTTCAATTTCATCTTCAGGATCTGGCCTTCTAAAGAGCAGTCAGGGTTATGTCAAGCTAGCTATATTTATATTAAAGAATTAACAATGTCAACTTATAAGCACCTTGAATTCAAGTTGTCGGAATTTAGTCTAAAACTAAAACCTAGACCAGTGATGGTGAACCTTTTGAGCACTGAGTGCCCAAACTGGAACATGTACACACATGTGTGCACACACACATGTGTACGCAGGCATATGTATGCACACGCCGGAGCACTGGAAACCCGAAGACCAGTGGTCAGTGCACATGCGCACGCTGGAAACAAGAAGACTAGCTGACAACGGCACATGTGCACACAGAGAGGGCTCTGTGTGTCACCTCTGGCACATGTGTCATAGGTTTGCCATCATGGACCTAGACCAGAGGCCTGCAAACTTGGCTCTTTTAAGACTTGTGGACTTCAACTCCTAGAGTTCCTCAGCCAGCAAAGCTAGCTGAGGAACTCTGGGAGTTGAAGTCCACAAGTCTTAAAAGAGCCAAGTTTGCAGACCCCTGACCTAGACTAATACCTAGATGACATGCTTGTATAGCCTTGTTTTCTGTGACAGTTTTTGGTCCTTGTCTCTAAAATTGTGCATCAGAACAGTGCTGAAGTTTGTATTCTGTTGAAGTTCTGCTTACAAGTCTATTCTATTTTTGTATCGAGTGCCTTTACTTCTTCTCCTTCTTGATCTTGAGTGTACTTAGCTAATCCTTTAACCAGCTTTAGTGTAAATTGAAGACAGCTCTGAACAAAACAGACCAAAATGTTTTGTTAACCTATCCATTCTAAACCTGAGCTAACAAAACTATTTGTTTTTGAATTCTGTTTCAAAAATAAGCTAAAACAATGGACAAGTTCCAACAAATTAATGGGCCTTGTTCTTCCTAACCCTGCAACAGCCTCATATGGAATGTGAATCCAATCACAACATTCTAGCTACCCTACTAAACTTAGTTTGACACCCCTGCTCCTCAGTAGGATCTTGCCTATGGAAGTGCAACATAAATAAAGCAGGAATGATTTTCTGTGTTATTTCTTTTAATTACTGGGACCATAAAAACTACTTTCCCCTGGCATATGCCTAGCAATTCTAGAAAGTCATAAAATTCAAAGAGCATTTAGGAAGAAGATGGCTGCATTACTGTTAGTCTCTTTCCGGATAGATGGAAATTAAAAGAAAGAATATTCTGAATAATTATATACTAAAGGACCTTTCAAAGCTGTTCTCCAAGGGGATTCTTTCTAATTCAAAAAGACATCCATCCATCCATCCATCCATCCATCCATCCATCCATCCATCCATCCATCTATCTATCATCTATCTATCATCTATCTCCAGGCCTTGTTAGTTCTTCTGAAAAGTGAAGTTTTTACATTGTTTATGGTATACCTTTCTAACCAAACTATAAATACTGATCAAATTATTAGCCCAGTGGAATCACCCAAGTAAATTGCTTTTTAAAAAAGGAAAGTTGTGTCTGGAAAGGGGAAACCCCTCTCCCTATCCCAATTATTCAATGATCTACTGTTAGTAAACATCCAGATAACCACTAGATGTCAGAATATATACAGAAAGTATTTTTTTTTTTGGTATTGTTTAGTTTACTTACTTTACTTTATTGATTAGCTCTTGGGCCATATCAAAGTGCAGAGTTCAAGACCCGAGTTATTACTAAAATCTGATAAAAAACAATTTAAAATAGAATTGGATAAAATATAATTTAAAATGAAATTGGAATAAAATATGATTTAAAATGAAATTGGAATAAAATATGATTTAAAATGAAATTGGAATAAAATACAATTTAAAATGATAGCTTTGATTAGCCTATATAGGCCATATCAAAGCACAAGGTGCAAACACCTATTGTTTAGTGCAGGGGTCTCCAACCTTGGTCCCTTTAAGACTTATGGACTTCAACTCCCAGAATCCCTCAGCCAGCAAAGCTGGCTGAGGAACTCTGGGAGTTGGTCCACAAGTCTTAAAGGGACCAAGGTTGGAGACCCCTAGTTTAGTAGTTTCCTGAATTATGTCACTCCAATACCAAATAGTTTTTTGCTGGTGTTGTGCTTAAGTAAATCTACAGTTTTGTACCTTGAACAACAACAACAACAAAAGATTTATTTCAGGAAATGATTGAGTATTCCCTTCTTTTAGATCTTGGTGGAATTATTATCAATGTGAATCAACCCAGGGCAGGATGGAGGAACTTACATGAAAATGATGGAGTCAATGGAAGAGAATATTTGTAGCTCAAAGGGAACTGTGGGATCCTTAATGCTCACTGATCTTTGTTGTTTTCTTGCAGATGTTTCATTATCATATCATTATGAGCCACGGTGGTGCAATGGTTAGAGTGCAGTATTGCAGGCTGCTTCTGCAGCCTGCCGGCTGCCTGGAATTTGGCAGTTCAAATCTCAGCAGGCTCAAGGTTGACTCAGCCTTCCATCCTTCCAAGGTGGGTAAATGTTGTGGTCCGCCAACAGCCTGTGGAGCTGGCAACTGAGTCAGACAGCGATGAGGCTGAGGAAGAACATGGGCCAGTTCTGGAGGCTGGAGAAGGCCCAGATGAGGGCTCTGCGTCGGAGGCAGAGGTGAGGCCAGGGCCATTGGGGAGTGATGTGCGGACTCCAGAGCATCTAGAGGCTGACAGTAGTCAGGCAGAGGAACAGGAAGAGCCTATTCCTAATGCACGCATGAGAAGACTTGCCAAAAGGTAAGAGCAGCTAAAGCAAAGAGGATGACTTGGGAATAGAGCCAAGAGATGATTGACCTTTCCCATAAGGCTGAAAAGACCAGCAACGGCGTTTGGGCTCTTTGCCGAAAAACAACATTGCATTTGTTTCATATCGGTGTCTTCTGAACTTTTGTCAAGAAAGGCCTTTGGCAGTTTTTCCTAATTAGACCAAGATTGGTGATAGGACTGAGGAAGGAATTTGCTTTAATTTAGTTGGACTACGCTGAGAATGAGTTAATTCTCAGTTGTTCTAATAAAGTTTGTTTGTTTTTACACTGATTGAGTTTCCTACTACCTACTTGGTCCTGGGTCACAACAGTAAAATGAGGATCCAGATTGTTTGGGGCAATATGCTGACTTTGTAAACGGCTTAGAGAGGGCTGTAAAGCACCATGAAGCGGTATATAAGTCTAAGTGCTATTGCTATTGTCCAACAAGTAACATTTTCTTTTGGGGTTTCCCACTCCCTTCTAGCACTGAAAGGGTTACCTAGTCAAGTAATGAAATGTCATCAAGGAAACAACCAAGCTCAGAGAACACCAAGGATCCCATAAACTATAGACTGTAATCTATCATGGTAATGGAGTGTGAATTGGTAGAAAATATGTTTTTTAATTCTCCAGCCTAGGATCTAGAAAGAATGAATGAATGACATGCCCAGAGTCTGAATTTAAGTGAAGACTCTTGTTTCTTTGATTTCCAGACCATAGTCCAGCATATTGGTACTCTGTGTGCGTAGGTGTGTATGTGTGTATGTGTTGTATGTGCACAATACAAAAACTATGCTTTTATTTGACAATAGGAAAGCAACCCATCTTTTAATATTAACTAAAATAGCAGTGAAAAGATAAATCCTTTATTGGTAGGAGATTATCTGTCAAGAATTGGGATATGTTTATATGTTCAAACTGACTAATTGTGTATGAGTAAGAGAATGTATGCATATTGATAATTCTTACCAAACAGTATAATACATTAATCATTTTTCAGTTGGCAAAATGTAAGATATTATACAGCCATTCATTATCTCTGAAATAAATATTGCTATTATTATTATTTACTTTATTCATTAAATATGAAACTCATTCAACTGAACATTCAAAAATGCATCACAAATACCATTGACTGGTGCTAATGGTTGATACAGGTTGCTGCCAGCATCCTAGGTTGTTGTTGTTGTTGTTGTTGTTGTTATTTGTACAGAAACATATCCCATTAACTTCGGAGAAACATATTCCCAGATAACTGAATATATATTGATATTGATTGTTCCTGATTGCTTATTTGTACCCTATGCTTATCATTAAGTGTCATATCATTAAGTGTTAAATTGTACCCTATGACCATCATTTGTGTTGTAAATGTTGTACCTTGATGAAGGTATCTTTTCTTTTATGGACACTGAGAACATATGCACCAAGACAAATTCCTTGTGCGTCCAATCACACTTGGCCAATAAAAATTCTATTCTATTCTATTCTATTCTATTCTATTCTATTCTATTCTATTCTATTCTATTCTATTCTATTCTATTCTATTCTATTCTATTCTATTCTAACAGTACCGTATATATAACAGTACCAGTATATAACAGTAGTGGACACAGTACCTTACAGATGCAGCTGAGAATGTTTATTTATTTATTTATTTATTTATTTATTTGATTTCTATACCGCCCTTCTCCCGAAGGACTCAGGGTGGTGTACAGGCAAAATAAAACAGACAGTACAATATATAATTTAAAATGCAATTAAAAAACTTATTTAAAAATTGGCCTGAATTGGCTCTCACAGAGAGGGACTCCTCAGGGTGCCGTCAGCTAGGCAGTGTCGTCTGGCGACGCCCAGGGGAAGGGCCTTCTCTGTGGGGGCTCCCACCCTCTGGAACGAACTCCCCCCAGGACTCCGTCAACTTCCGGACCTCCGAACCTTCCGTCGCGAGCTCAAGACACATTTATTCATCTGTGCAGGACTGGCTTAGATTTTAAATTTATAGGGGTTTTAAATTGGTTTTAATATTTATATTTATATTTTTAATAATTAGGCATTAGAATAAGTTTTTTAATGATTATCTTAATTTTGTATATAATTGTTTTATGTGCCTGTGAACCGCCCTGAGTCCTTCGGGAGATAGGGCGGTATATAAATATGAATAATAAATAAATAAATAAATAAATAAATAAATAAAATTAAAATATACAGTGAGCTAAAACCCCATTTAAAATTAGTTAATAAAAATTTTAAAATTGGCCTGAATTGGCTCTCACAGAGAGGGACTCCTCAGGGTGCCGTCAGCTAGGCAGTGTCGTCTGGCGCCCAGAAGGGCCTTCTCTGTGGGGCTCCCACCTCTGGACCGAACCCCCCCCAGGCCTCCGTCAACTTCCGGACCTCCGAACCTTCCGTCGCGAGCTCAAGACACATTTATTCATCTGTGCAGGACTGGCTTAGATTTTAAATTTATAGGGGTTTTAAATTGGTTTTAATATTTATATTTATATTTTTAATAATTAGGCATTAGAATAAGTTTTTTAATGATTATCTTAATTTTGTATATAATTGTTTTATGTGCCTGTGAACCGCCCTGAGTCCTTCGGGAGATAGGGCGGTATATAAATATGAATAATAAATAAATAAATAAATAAATAAAATTAAAATATACAGTGAGCTAAAACCCCATTTAAAATTAGTTAATAAAAATTTTAAAATTTGATAAAATTCAATTTAAGACAGCCCCACGCAAATAAAAAGATGCGTCTTCAGTTCGCGACGGAATGTCCGAAGGTCAGGTATTTGGCGTAAACCCGGGGGAAGTTCGTTCCAGAGTGTGGGAGCCCCCACAGAGAAGGATCTTCCCCTGGGGGCCGCCAGCCGACATTGCTTGGCGGACGGCACCCTGAGAAGTCCCTCTCTGTGAGAGCGTACGGGTCGGTGGGAGGCATGTGGTAACAGCAGGCGGTCCCGTAAGTACCCAGGCCCTAAGCCATGGAGCGCTTTAAAGGTCGTAACCAGCACCTTAAAGCGCACTCGAAAGGCCACAGGCAGCCAGTGCAGTCTGCGCAGGAGCGGTGTTATATGGGAGCTACGCGTAGCTCTCTCTATCACCCGCGCAGCTGCATTCTGGACTAACTGAAGCCTCCGAGCGCACTTCAAGGGGAGCCCCATGTAGAGAGCATTATAATAATCCAGGCGAGAGGTAACGAGCGCATGAGTGACCGTGCACAAGGCATCCCGATCAAGGAAGGGGCGCAACTGCCGAACCAGGCGAACCTGGTGGAAGGCCCTCCTGGAGACGGCCGTCAAATGATCTTCAAACGACAGCCGTTCATCCAGGAGGACACCTAAGTTGCGCACCCTATCCTTTGGGGCCAATAACTCGCCTCCAACAGTCAGCTGCGGCTGCAGCTGACTGAATCGGGGTGCCGGCATCCACAGCCACTCCGTCTTGGAGGGATTAAGCTTGAGCCTGTTTCTCCCCATCCAGACCCGTACGGCTTCCACACACCGGGACAGTTTAAGCTACTTTATATTGTAATTCATAGTGTTTGAAAACGATAGTGTTTGATAAAACAGAATTTGATATATTGAAGCATATATATTGTGGTGATAATTGATTTGTATGTACTTATTAGTAAATAGTCCTCGACTTACAACCACTATAGAGCCATAAATTTCCATTGTTAAGAATACAATGCAATATAATACAAGACAATTCTTTATTGGCCAAATATGATTGGATACACAAAGAATTTGTCTTTGGTGCATATGCTCTCAGTGTACATAAAAAGAAAAGATACATTCGTTAAGAATCATAAGGTACAACACTTAATGATAGTCATAGGATACAAATAAGCAATCAAATCATACTAGGGAACAATCAGTATAAATTGTAAGGATACAGCAACAAGTTACAGTCATACAGTCATAAGTGGGAGGAGATGGGTGATAGAGATGGAGATGAGATTTGTTGCTAAAGGAAGTTGCTAAATGAACCTTGCCCCCTGTTACAACTTTGCTTACCACCATTGTTAAGTGAATCTGGTTTCCCCATTGACTTTGCTTGTCAGAAGGTCACAAAAGAGGATCACATGACCCCAGGATACTACAACTGTCATAAATATGAGTCAGTTGCCAAATGTCTGAATTTTGATCACATGACCATGGAGTACTTGTATCAAATGATCTAAGTGCCAAAGCCCATTGTAACATCGCCAAAAAGGCATGAGGAGTTGTAAACCTAATCTTGCATAGCTTCTTCTCCAGTAATATCACACTACCTAACCAGAGCATACAAAACATTTGCTAGACCAATTCTCAAATATAGCTCATCTGTCTGGAACCCACACTGCATATCGGACATTAATACAATTGAGCGCGTCCAGAAATATTCCGCAAGAAGAGTCCTCCACTCCTCTGCTTGCAACAAAATACCTTATGCCATCAGACTTGAAATTCTGGGTTTAGAAAATTTAGAACTACACCGCTTTTGATATGATCTGAGCATAGGTCATAAAATCATCTGCTACAATGTCCTTCCTGTTGAAGACTACTTCAGCTTCAACCACAACAATACACGAGCACATAATAGATTCAAACTTAAAGTGAACCACTCCAATCTTGATTGCAGAAAATATGACTTCAGTAACAGAGTTGTTAATGCCTGGAATGCACTACCAGACTCTGTGGTTTCATCCTCAAACCGCCAAAACTTTAACCTAAGACTGTCTACTGTTGACCTCACCCCATTCCTAAGAGGTCTGTAAGGGGTGTGCATAAGAGCACCAGCGTGTCTACCGTCCCTGTCCTAATATTCCCTTTAATTGTATTCATTTTATTTGTTCAATTCATGCTTATATATATTATTTAATATGTACTCGACAAAATAAATAAATAAATATTGCAACAGTCATAAGTGTGAAAAACAATCATAAGCACTTCCCCCCCAAACTTTGAATGATCAATAAATGGATGGCTGTAAGTCAAGGACTACCTGTACACATCTATTACTATTGTAGCAAAGGAGGAGTTAAAAGTATAGAAAAAGGATAGGTTTGGGAACAGATGGAGCATTTGAAGATTATACAGATTGTTAGCATGTGTGATGCCCCAGCTCAGAACATTAGACTAGGGCTGGGAAAAATCCCCATAAATGGCCATTTCTAAATCCATTTCTTTCAGGATGAAACCCCCTTTTTTTCTGTAAACAGTGGGAAAGTTGGCAAAGAGAGATCAACTCTGGAAGTCCTTCCCAGATGAGGAATGAAAAATTCATTTGTTGTAACTGTTTCACCAAAGATGTTCCATTCATGGTAAACAACCAAAAAGGAAGCAACTGGGCAGAATTTCAAAAGTAAATTGCAGGAGGCTTTTCATCTCCTAGAAACATAGTCTTTATAAGCCCTACATCCTGAAAATTTGGGTCACTCCTCCCATCCAACCAGTTTGATAGTCACTACATCATTATGCAAAGCCTAACTAGTTGGTCAAATTTTGGTCAAAGGTTTTGCCTTTTTAATTTTTTCACGCTTCTCACGCTGGCCTTGAGGGACAACAACATGGAAAATATGCTTCCAAGCTACCAGTGTCTCATTAGCTCTGGTGCCAAGTGTCATAAACTCTGCACCAACCGAAGCCGACTCTCATTTAGCACTGTGTTGATTGTCTTTTCACCTATATAATTAGAAGCTGCCTTGCTGCATTTTTTGCAGCTGTGGGGTGAATCTGGGGCTGAGCATGTGATTAAACACAATGCTGGTTTTTGCTGCTGGATTTATCTCTCTCCAGAACTGACTCTGTTCTGTGTCAGAGCTGTCTCTGCCTCCTTGCGTCTGTGTTGCTGTGTTGTTTTCCAAGAAGCTAAGCTGTGTTTCAGATACATACAGAAGGTGGGGACTGACAAACGGGAGAGCTGCTTTAGTATGCACATCACGGCTATACTGCAGGGAGCAAGCAGTTATTGCATACACGAGCCAGGATAAACACTTGGTTACTCTCCTTATAAGCACCTCTTCCAACAGGGAGAGGGAATAAAGTGGGAGGAAGAAGCAGCATTTGAAGTAACCTTTTCCAAGGAGCAGGTAGAGCCACTAGTAGTCTCTCTCCCCATTCCTTACTAAAGAGACATGTGTTATTCCTGCTAAAGAGACGAGGCAGCATCTAAGGGGAGTACAGACTTAAGGGGAGTAGCAACCTAACACAGGTAGGAAGCACTTTTTGACATCTTTCTCAATACTTGTCTTGGCTACTTGTTTCCTTTTCAAGGGCTCACTTTTTTCAGACCTCCTGTCATGTTGCTGATGGTATTTCCAATCCTGGATAGAAAGGACCTTGAGGGAACCTTCAGGGTGTTTCTCAGATATGCGCTGGTACTCTTGAGTTCTCTTTAAAGTAGAAGAATCTCCCTTTTCTCACCTGGAAGTAGGGAGTGCTGTTCTGAGTGCTAAAATGCAGCTAGTGAAACTGCAGCTGTTCTCTTCTAAACACAAACAAAGTAGAAATGAGCCATTTTCAGATAGGAACAGCTGCTATAAATATATCTATTTAGCAAGTAGCATTGTTGCTTTCCCTCCAATTTACCACAATAAATTGTCTGTGTATTGTGAAGGAAGAAAGCGTGCTCTGGTGTATTCAAAATTATCCTGAGAGTTAATGTACTATTATATTTTCGTAGGAATGAATGAATATTTCATCATGAGCTCCGTAAAGTTTTATCTGGGACACCTTTGTCTTCTCCTGCAGTTGTTCTTTGTACTTCTTAATGACAAGTGTTTCAGGCCATCTGGTTTTGCAATTGTGGAAGGAGGAAAGAGAAAAAAAATATATGGAAAGCTGCTGGTGTTTTCTCAGAAATTTTATTTTAGGAATGTGCGTATGATATTAGATTGTTCTTGCTTATTGTGAAGTTTAACGAAAATGTTTCTTTTGGACAGAAGTGAACTGAATGTTTGCTGAAACTTTCATATTGCATTGGATTTATAAAAGTTAGTGATTTAAAAGAAAAAATAAGGATTTTTTTTGGTGGAGCAGTCCAAGTGGACATTAAAAAATATTAAAACTATTGCTGAAATTTTTTAAAAAAGGTCTTTTAAAACATTAATTGTATTGCATTTTGATGTAACATAAGCTCGGACACTTTGCTAAACAACAAACTCAAATAGCCTGTTCTCAAGAATATAACAGAATATACATAAAATTTGACTGTTTCAAAATGCAACATCAAGCCACTGTTGTTATTTTAATCAACTTTTTAGAATATAGTTTCTGTTTAGAATGCAAATAATACCTCTTAACATTTTATGTAATGCTCAGACTGGTTTTCTTAAAAGTTGAAGGGATCTGTTGTATTTCAGCTAGGAGTTTAATTGAGTAGAAAAAAGAACACTTTGTGACATAACACTGAATGATTTTTGTCACTGTACAATTCATAGCTTCATTTTGAAATTGCGCTTATTTGGAAATTTCTATAAAATATAGCATCTCTTCTAAGATATACATAGAGCCTCAAATAATCAATCCTATTAACAGGATACAGTTAGCACATAACCAGTAATGGCTGGTTAAGCATAGGGTGTCGCTACAATCTTCTTTAAGGGCACCAGCATGAGGTTGGATAAAATATGACTGTCTTTTGTCCTATTATGTTATTTAAACTGATTTTGCAAATAGGAACACTTAAAAATACCTACTAATAAGATACCAATGTACATAATGCAAGCTATTATATATACTATTATTTGATTTCCCATAAATTCAAAATGCATGCCTACATTCCGTAAAGCATTACAATTATATATTTGCTCCCCTCTGTTGGAAGTGATGCCTTAAAGTTCACAGAACTGTACATAAAGCAGATTTTGTCATTTGTTTTTAGGTACTTTCCTCATAATACAGTGCAATGCATGAAAAACATCAAAAGATATGCAGCAGCTTTAAGGCATGTGATATCTCTAGTGTTTTAAGAGTTTGTTTTTGAATGCTTCATTCAAGGAAAGGAGAAAAGTCAAACAAAATGTTAGTTCTTGCAATACTACACAAATGTCTGAGGAATGAATACAGTAATTCCATGGTTCAAATCAAACAGAACCACATACATTCATTTTGATTATTGCTGCGAGTTTGCCAGAATGTTTTAGACTTTGTAAGGTGTTGCATCTTTTTTTTAAGAATTGAAACTTTACATTTCCATGTTGTAGTTCAAAGATGCGCAGCAGACCAGGGTTTCCCAACCATGCAAACTTTAAGAAATATGGACTTCAACTTTCAGAATTCCCCAGCCAGCCTTGAAGTCCAAATGTCTTAACATTGTCAAGTTTGAGAAACAATGCTGTAGACATTTTGTAAGATCTGGATTCAGGTTTTCATAGCAACACATTCTTAACATGAGTTGAAGCACAATTGAGCAGTGACTTTACATTCATTGATGTCTTTTGACAATTGGAACTGATATTTTTATATCAAACTGGAAAGTATCACTGTGTGGTAGAACTACTTAATACTTTAGCAATCCTTCAATCCCTCTAAATAATGTTTTGTTCATGTTTAAACATTTTGTTAGATTATAGAATAAAATACAAAACACAAAAGAAAATAGGAAGACACAGTGAGGGGGAGGAAGGGGGAAAGAGAAGTGAGGAGAGGGTGGGAGAAAAAGAAAGTGTTGACTTCCAACTCCCTCTGTTACACTCTGTTCAGTGGCTAAGATATTGAGCTTGTCGATTGAAAGGTCAGCAGTTTAACAGTTCGAATCCCAGTGCCACGTAACTGGGAGAGCTCCCGTTCCTTGTCTCAGCTTCTGCCAACCTACCATTTTGACAGCACATAAAAAATGAAAGTAGAAAAATAGGGACCACCTTTGGTGGGAAAGTAACAGCGTTCCATGTGCCACATGACCATGGAGACATCTTAGGACAGCACTGGCTCTTTGGCTTTGAAATGGAGATGAGCACCTCTCCCTAGAGTCAGGAACGACTAGCACATATGTGTGAGGGAAACCTTTACCTTTATGTTATCAAACTACAACATTTTTACTTTTCCATAATAATATAAACTAGCAATTTCTATAAAAACAAATCAATCGAAGCAGTAAAACCCAAAATCAAAGTTTCATTTTTTTTCACCTCAAGCGCAAAGTCTAGAAGTGGTCTCCATGTGGCAAGAAAAGTATTTATATTCTTTTCTTTAATCAAAATGGTCAATTTAGCCATTTTTGCCAACTCCATCAGCTTCTGTAGCCGCCCGTCCATGGTGGGAATCAAAATGTCCTTCCATTTTTGTGCATATAGCAGTCTTGCTGCTGTCAACATTTATAAGATTCAGGGTCCATTTATCCATTAAACACAAAAGAAAATAGGAAGACACAGTGAGGGGGAGGAAGGGGGAAAGAGAAGTGAGGAGAGGGTGGGAGAAAAAGAAAGTGTTGACTTCCAACTCCCTCTGTTACACTCTGTTCAGTGGCTAAGATATTGAGCTTGTCGATTGAAAGGTCAGCAGTTTAACAGTTCGAATCCCAGTGCCACGTAACTGGGAGAGCTCCCGTTCCTTGTCTCAGCTTCTGCCAACCTACCATTTTGACAGCACATAAAAAATGAAAGTAGAAAAATAGGGACCACCTTTGGTGGGAAAGTAACAGCGTTCCATGCGCCACATGACCATGGAGACATCTTAGGACAGCAGTGGCTCTTTGGCTGTGAAATGGAGATGAGCACCTCTCCCTAGAGTCAGGAACGACCAGCACATATGTGTGAGGGAAACCTTTACCTTTATGTTATCAAACTACAACATTTTTACTTTTCCATAATAATATAAACTAGCAATTTCTATAAAAACAAATCAATCGAAGCAGTAAAACCCAAAATCAAAGTTTCATTTTTTTTCACCTCAAGCACAAAGTCTAGAAGTGGTCTCCATGTGGCAAGAAAAGTATTTATATTCTTTTCTTTAATCAAAATGGTCAATTTAGCCATTTTTGCCAACTCCATCAGCTTCTGTAGCCGCCCGTCCATGGTGGGAATCAAAATGTCCTTCCATTTTTGTGCATATAGCAGTCTTGCTGCTGTCAACATTTATAAGATTCAGGGTCCATTTATCCATTAAACACAAAAGAAAAGTTTCTGGTTTCATCTTTATCTTCATTTTAAGAATCCTCTATATTAAAATATGAAACTTACTCCCCAAAATTTCTTTGCTTTATCACCATAAATGATAAAAAAAATCCCTTCTTTACTTTTATACTTCCAATATTCATTTGAAATACCTTTATACATTCTAGATCAGGGGTCTCCAACCTTGGCAACTTTAAGACTTATGGACTTCAACTCCCAGAATTCCTCAGCCAGCAAAGCTGTCCACAGCTTTATCCACAAGTCTTAAAGTTGCCAAAGTTGGAGACCCCTGTTCTAGATAACTTATCTGGTTATCTAGATAACTTATCCAGCAATACAACATCTTATAGAAATTTTCTTTTAAATTATAGTTTAGTGTAAATTTTAAATCTTTCATCCACATATTTTCCCATTGTTCCAGCATCCAAATTACATCCAAAATCACATTATATCCAAAATTCTTTGCCCACTGAATCCTGCAATGTTTTACATGTTCACTTTCCAAATTCAATTTTCAGTAACATTTTATAAATATTAGCAATAATATGTTCATCACTACCACACAGTCAGATTTCCAATTCATTTTTAACTGAATCAAACCCATAACTCTTTTAATCAATTTTAAACCTGTCTCTCAGTTGTTGATATGTAAACCAATGGCAAACATAACCTTCTAAGTCAAGTTCTTCCCTTGATTTTAGTGTAGGGTCACCAGAGTTGAAAGATAATATTTTACCTTATGTCCACCAGTCTGGCTTCGCCATCATTTCTTTTCTTAAAAAAGCTTCCTGGGGGGGACACCCAACTTTGGCTCAGTTTTTGTTAACTCCGATAACACATATCCAACATTCCACAAACGAACCAGCAATGACTATGATGATTTAACTCATATAGATTTCACAGAAGACAACGTTGGTAAAGCTCTTCACAACTTAAAACCATCGCTTTCTATTGGACCTGATGGTCTATGTGCATATTTCTTAAAAAAACTTTCCATTAATATAGCTGAACCCCTAAGTATTATCTTTGATAAAGCTTTCACTACCAGTTCTCTTCCCAAACTTTGGTCACTAGCCACAGTCATCCCCATCTTCAAAAAGGAGACCCCAGCTTAGTCGAAAACTACAGACCGATCTCCCTTTGCTCGTCACCTGCAAAGTCATGGAATCTATCATCAATCAATCCATTACCTCACACTTAGAAACTAACAACCTACTCTCCAACAAACAATATGACTTCTGCAACAGAATCATCTATTGTAATGTCCTTCCTGTCAAAGACTACTTCAGCTTTAATTGCAATAATACAAGGGCAACCAATAGATTTAAACTTAATGTAAACCGCTTTAATCTAGATTGCAGAAAATATGACTTCTGCAACAGAATCATCTATTGTAATGTCCTTCCTGTCAAAGACTACTTCAGCTTTAATTGCAATAATACAAGGGCAACCAATGGATTTAAACTTAATGTAAACCGCTTTAATCTAGATTGCAGAAAATATGACTTCTGCAACAGAATCATCTATTGTAATGTCCTTCCTGTCAAAGACTACTTCAGCTTTAATTGCAATAATACAAGGGCAACCAATAGATTTAAACTTAATGTAAACCGCTTTAATCTAGATTGCAGAAAATATGACTTCTGCAACAGAATCATCTATTGTAATGTCCTTCCTGTCAAAGACTACTTCAGCTTTAATTGCAATAATACAAGGGCAACCAATAGATTTAAACTTAATGTAAACCGCTTTAATCTAGATTGCAGAAAATATGACTTCTGCAACAGAATCATCTATTGTAATGTCCTTCCTGTCAAAGACTACTTCAGCTTTAATTGCAATAATACAAGGGCAACCAATAGATTTAAACTTAATGTAAACCGCTTTAATCTAGATTGCAGAAAATATGACTTCTGCAACAGAATCATCTATTGTAATGTCCTTCCTGTCAAAGACTACTTCAGCTTTAATTGCAATAATACAAGGGCAACCAATAGATTTAAACTTAATGTAAACCGCTTTAATCTAGATTGCAGAAAATATGACTTCTGCAACAGAATCATCTATTGTAATGTCCTTCCTGTCAAAGACTACTTCAGCTTTAATTGCAATAATACAAGGGCAACCAATAGATTTAAACTTAATGTAAACCGCTTTAATCTAGATTGCAGAAAATATGACTTCTGCAACAGAATCATCTATTGTAATGTCCTTCCTGTCAAAGACTACTTCAGCTTTAATTGCAATAATACAAGGGCAACCAATAGATTTAAACTTAATGTAAACCGCTTTAATCTAGATTGCAGAAAATATGACTTCTGCAACAGAATCATCTATTGTAATGTCCTTCCTGTCAAAGACTACTTCAGCTTTAATTGCAATAATACAAGGGCAACCAATAGATTTAAACTTAATGTAAACCGCTTTAATCTAGATTGCAGAAAATATGACTTCTGCAACAGAATCATCTATTGTAATGTCCTTCCTGTCAAAGACTACTTCAGCTTTAATTGCAATAATACAAGGGCAACCAATAGATTTAAACTTAATGTAAACCGCTTTAATCTAGATTGCAGAAAATATGACTTCTGCAACAGAATCATCTATTGTAATGTCCTTCCTGTCAAAGACTACTTCAGCTTTAATTGCAATAATACAAGGGCAACCAATAGATTTAAACTTAATGTAAACCGCTTTAATCTAGATTGCAGAAAATATGACTTCTGCAACAGAATCATCTATTGTAATGTCCTTCCTGTCAAAGACTACTTCAGCTTTAATTGCAATAATACAAGGGCAACCAATAGATTTAAACTTAATGTAAACCGCTTTAATCTAGATTGCAGAAAATATGACTTCTGCAACAGAATCATCTATTGTAATGTCCTTCCTGTCAAAGACTACTTCAGCTTTAATTGCAATAATACAAGGGCAACCAATAGATTTAAACTTAATGTAAACCGCTTTAATCTAGATTGCAGAAAATATGACTTCTGCAACAGAATCATCTATTGTAATGTCCTTCCTGTCAAAGACTACTTCAGCTTTAATTGCAATAATACAAGGGCAACCAATAGATTTAAACTTAATGTAAACCGCTTTAATCTAGATTGCAGAAAATATGACTTCTGCAACAGAATCATCTATTGTAATGTCCTTCCTGTCAAAGACTACTTCAGCTTTAATTGCAATAATACAAGGGCAACCAATAGATTTAAACTTAATGTAAACCGCTTTAATCTAGATTGCAGAAAATATGACTTCTGCAACAGAATCATCTATTGTAATGTCCTTCCTGTCAAAGACTACTTCAGCTTTAATTGCAATAATACAAGGGCAACCAATAGATTTAAACTTAATGTAAACCGCTTTAATCTAGATTGCAGAAAATATGACTTCTGCAACAGAATCATCTATTGTAATGTCCTTCCTGTCAAAGACTACTTCAGCTTTAATTGCAATAATACAAGGGCAACCAATAGATTTAAACTTAATGTAAACCGCTTTAATCTAGATTGCTGAAAATATGACTTCTGCAACAGAATCATCTATTGTAATGTCCTTCCTGTCAAAGACTACTTCAGCTTTAATTGCAATAATACAAGGGCAACCAATAGATTTAAACTTAATGTAAACCGCTTTAATCTAGATTGCAGAAAATATGACTTCTGCAACAGAATCATCTATTGTAATGTCCTTCCTGTCAAAGACTACTTCAGCTTTAATTGCAATAATACAAGGGCAACCAATAGATTTAAACTTAATGTAAACCGCTTTAATCTAGATTGCAGAAAATATGACTTCTGCAACAGAATCATCTATTGTAATGTCCTTCCTGTCAAAGACTACTTCAGCTTTAATTGCAATAATACAAGGGCAACCAATAGATTTAAACTTAATGTAAACCGCTTTAATCTAGATTGCAGAAAATATGACTTCTGCAACAGAATCATCTATTGTAATGTCCTTCCTGTCAAACAGACAACAAGTGGTCAAAATTGGCAATGCTTTATCAAATCCTGTTCCTGTCAAGAGTGGCGTTCCTCAAGGCAGCGTCCTTGGACCAACACTCTTTATTCTATACATTAATGATCTTTGTGACCATATCTCAAGTAATTGTGTTCTCTTTGCTGACGATGTCAAACTATTTAACACCACAGACAACACTTCTATCATTCAAAACGACCTTGACCATCTAACCGCTTGGTCTAAAAATTGGCAGCTCCAAATTTCAACCAGCAAATGCTCAGTCTTACATATAGGAAAAAAGAACTCTAAAACTAAGTACATACTAGATGGACATTACCTTACAGACGACCCCATCCCGTTAAAGACCTTGGAGTTTTCATGTCAAATGATCTAAGTGCCAAAGCCCACTGCAACTACATAGCAAAAAAGCTCTAAGAGTTGTAAACCTAATTTTAGTAGCTTCTTTTCCAAAACACCACACTACTAACCAGAGCATATAAAACATTTGCTAGACCAATTCTAGAATACAGCTCACCTGTTTGGAACCCTCACCACATCTCTGACATCAATACAATTGAACGTGTCCAGAAATATTTTACAAGAAGAGTTCTCCATTCCTCTGAAAACAACAAAATACCTTATCCCACCAGACTTGAAATCCTAGGCTTAGAAAACTTGGAACTCCGTCGCCTTCGACAAGACCTAAGTTTAACTCACAGAATCATCTATTGTAATGTCCTTCCTGTCAAAGACTACTTCAGCTTTAATTGCAATAATACAAGGGCAACCAATAGATTTAAACTTAATGTAAACCGCTTTAATCTAGATTGCAGAAAATATGACTTCTGCAACAGAATCATCAGTGCTTGGAATACTTTACCTGACTCTGTGGTCTCTTCCCATAATCCTAATAGCTTTAACCAAAAACTTTCTACTATTGACCTCACCCCATTCCTAAGAGGACCATAAGGGGCGTGCATAAGCGCACAAACGTGCCTACCGTTCCTGTCCTATTGTTTTTCTTTTCTTCTTCCTATATATGTTTATATGTGTATATACTATATAATCTTTTTGTATGATGTTGTGACAAAATAAATAAATAAAAAATAAATAAACTTCGTAGAGAACATTGTTTTATATTTATTCCAAACTCTTAGTATGGCACATCTAGCAAAATGATTATTAAAATCAACCTTAACTTTAACTTTATCATACCATAGAAAACTGTGCCATCCGACCTTAATTTATGGCCCTCTAATTCAAGTAGCCTCTTGTTCTGGAGGTTCACCCCAGTGGTGGGATCCTACCAGCTTAACAACCAGTTCGTTGCACGCGCGTGCACAGTTTTCACAAAATTGAACTTCCGCATTGCTGAGAGCAAGGAAAACAGCTGAGGAATGGTAATCCATTCTGCCACCCTGATCAGCTGGGCTTCAGAAGCAGAAATATAGGTAAGTATAACATAGCAGCGGGTGGGCGGGCCCATTTCAAAGAAAAAGAGAACCGGTTCACTCACGGCTGAAAGTCGGAGCTAACGGTTTGCCCGAACCGGTCCAAATCGGTAGAATCCCACCACTGGTTTACTCACTCTTTTAACCAAGCCAGACAGCCTGGTTAATTGAATTGAAATAAAATTTCAAATCTGGTTAACCCCCAAACACTCTTTCCTTAGCATCTTGCAATAGCTTGTATCTAATTCTTGGGTTTTTTTCCCTTGCCATATAAACTTGGAAATATCCCTCTGCCATTGTTTAAATGGATTATCAGTTGTGAGTATTGGTAGTGTCTGGAATAAAAAAGGCATATTTGGTAACACATTCATCTTAATTACAAAAATTCTACCCAATAGTGATAAATGTCTCATCTTTTTAAGTCCTGTTTAACACTCCTCCAAAGAGGGACATGATTATTTTGAAACAGTTTCACATTTAAATTTGTCAGCATAACCTCTAAGTATTTCACCTTTTTCTTGACCTGACTTTTTAGTCAACATATCACTGTCCTGAGATGACATATTCTTAATCAACATTGTTGTTTTCTGTTTGTTTATTTTAAAACCTGCAAAAGCTCCAAACTCATTTAATTTCCTCATCAAATATTCTATATTATTTTTTGGGTCTTGCAAGAATATAACCAGATTATCAGCAAATGCCCTCAACTGATAAACTTCTTTCTTGATATTTATACCCCTTATTTTCTCATCTTGCCTAATATCTCTATTCAAAATAACAGCTGACACTACTGACACTAATACACAGAAGGTGATACATAGGCAAAAAGGACTGAAACATTTTTAAGTCCAGAGCTATCAGATAATATTTTGAAACAGATCAACCAGAGGCCGCCCTAATTCAATCTCAATTTAGGAAATTTTATTTTTTCTGTGTAGCTGGTTTTCTTGTCTGGTCTACATAGGGGAGCTGATAGTTGGGAAAAATAAATAACAATTTTAAAAGCCAATATCTTAGGATAGTGCCCTGTTTTCATGAAAGTTCCCTTGCCTGACAACCTGCAAAAATGTAATGGGAAAATTAAACTCTTGCAACATTTGATTAGCTCCCAAGATGTTGGCTATTTTATAGTTTTTAATTTTTATAAACACTAACTTTTAATTTTAGCATTGACAGATACCAGCTGTCCTTTAGGACAATGTTCTTGACTGACAATCTTTATTAACTTCAAATGTTAATGCCGTAATCCAAATAAAGGAAAAACATAGGGATTGATCAGTGGTGGGATTCAATTTTTTTTACTACCAGTTCTGTAAGCGTGGCATGGCTTGGTGGGCATGGCTTGGTGGGCGTGGCTTGGTGGGCATGTCAGGGGAAGGATACTGTGAAATCTCCATTCCCACCCCATTCCAGGGGAAGGACACTGCAAAATCCCCATTTTCTCCCGATCAATTGGGACTTGGGAGGCAGAGAATAGATGGGGGCGGGGCCAGTCAGAGGTGGTATTTACCAGTTCTCCAAACTACTCAAAATTTCGATTACCGGTTCTCCAGAAGTGGTCAGAACCTGCTGAATACCACCTCTGGGATTGATTCTTTACATGCTTACTCAGTATATATAAACTATATAAATTGACCAAATAAATACCAACTCATGTATGAACTTTTAATGTCTTTTATTGAGCTCTTTAATGTGATTTGGAAAGAAGTTTCTTGTGTTCTTAAGCAGAATGCAAAGCTAAGATCATTTAATACAGCTTAAATAGCTGAAAACATATTGGTGGATCACCAAGGTATATTGCTCATGTGTTTTCTATTCTAATAAACCACCAGAAACTGAAATCAATCAGTTCCTGTGCAATGCCATCCATTATTACAAAAAGACAGACGTGTCCACCTAAACTAATGAGCAAAGTAAATCATAATGTGATATTTAAACTCTGCTATAAATATGAACTGTTGCAGTTCTCTTGAGTGTCCAGTAACTCTTGATGCACACATTTTAATGTAATGAGTGTTTTCCAAAGCAAAAACCTAAATATAGTTGCTTCCCTAATAATATATGATCATAAATGTTATAGTAATGATGAAGCTATTAGAATTTAATGCGTGTTTGGGGAAGAGATTGAAGTAGGCGATGAATTATAGGCTCATTTATATTCCTGAAGATGTTCCTAATAATGTTTTTCTGCCCTTTTATATATTGACTTAAGTCAACAGGAACCGAAGTTTGTGCAGAATTGCAGCCTGTCTCGGATACATTTTTTTCAGAGTCATATAAGCAACAGCATCTGAATGGTGGCATTTGCTACCTTAGGAACTGCTCTTTGTCCATTGTTTTATTTATTATTATTTAGATTTTATTTATTATTTGTTGATTAATTTTAGATATCAGGCCAAGATCACCTGCTATAAGTAGTTTCTGATGATCATAGATTGATTCAGAGAGGTGCCTATAGGCACTTTATTCAGTAAATTATTTTTTTACCCAGGTAAATAGAATAAACATTCCATTCACCTGTTTTAACAAGAATAAAAAAAAATGTTCTTCCTCAAATGATGAGAGTGAAATAGAATCGGATCCTTACGAAGAATTCTCGCTATGACGAACATCCATCCCATAAATTGAGTGGGGTTTTTTTCCTCTAACCACTTGAAAATTAGGAAACTTGCATTTCATTACAGCTAAAGAACAGAATAGAAAAATTCAATATTAAAAAAAAGATGAAATAGGGATAATTATGCAAAATCAAACATGATATGGTTAACAGTGCCATAGCAGGTACCAAAATCAGAGCTATAAAAATATACAATTGGCAAAGTTATTCTGAAGAAAGATGAAATAGATAAAAGCAAGGTAAAACTAGAACACTTTGTTTATTTCTAGATTTTTACAAGATGGATGGACGGGTACAGACTTCAATGGATAGTTAGGATTAGAAAAAACAATTTTAACCAGCCTGCCTTCCATTGAGGACCTATATACTATACAAGCCAGAAAGAGGGCTGAGAAAATATCTACAGACCCTTCACATCCTGGATATAAACTGTTTCAAACACACTCCTTCAGGACCCTGTTATATAGGGCATTGCATGCCAAAACAATTAGACACAAAGACAGCCCCTCCCCATGCCATCACTCTGCTAAACACCTAATTCCTACAGCACTGTGCCTAAAGATATTTACCCGTGTAGTAGGCTGTATTACTATTATCCTTCTCATCTTTCCTACTACTTTCTCCAGTTGGTATCTTATGATTTATCACTTGTTGTTTGAAACTGATGATTTATGATCTATGACTTGCCACTTTGTTGTTTGTATGTATACTTAGAGCTTATGCGCTAAAAACAAATTCCTTGTAAGTCCAATCACTTCCTGGGGCTTGGCCAATAAAGAATAGTCTTATAAATGTTATAAACAAACAAATAAAAATACTAACTTCTTGAATTTTCTCTGCCAAAAATTCTCCCTCTGATTTTCTTCTCTCTCATCTATCTATATCCAAGTTAGAAATGCCTGGATCTTGAGTGATGTGTTCTTTCCCCCCAAGAGTGATGGATTATTTATTCATTAAACTAACTTCTACCCTATTGCAATCAAATGATTCCTGGCACCTTACCTAGAATATGACAAGTTAAAACATTGACAGTTGGATAAAGGTCTAAAACAAGGGCAATCAAAAATAGCATTAAAATATGGCACCATATATAATATATGGAGAATCTCAGTCATCCAGGTCATGGTTGCCCGAGAGGTGCTTTTTCAAAAGGCAATTGGACCTCCTTTGTTTTTCCTTGAAGTTTCGCTTCTCAAGCCAAGAAGCTTCAGTCAGAACTGAAGAAGATTCCTGGATGAGAAGCAAAACTCCTTCAAGGAAAAACAAAGAAAGTCCAGTTGCCTTTTGAGAAAGAACCTTTGGGATATATATCACATTATACCATATATCACATTAAGAGAAATTCACCCCCAAATAGTTTGGTCTTCTACATTCTCCTAAAAGACAGCATTGGAAGAAATGTCCATCTGGGTTCAGTTCCATGTGGGGAAAAAGACACTGGATTCATGGAAGCTGCTTGGGAAGAAGGTTTGTTGATGAACAGGATCACATGGCTTGGAGATCTTGGGTGAAAAAAAGGGAAAAGATGCTGAGAGTCCCTGGGTTTTATACCCTCTCTGGCTTTGAACTTCCTGGGGCACAGGAAGAGTATCCTGATTGGTTTCTGTCAGAGGTCATAGCTAGCCTTTTAGGTTGTATCTGTGTTAAGTTTGGTTGAATCTTGCTGGGTGATGCAACGAAGGGCAATTAAATGGCTCTGCCTGAAGGACGTAGATCTTTGTTATGTTGAATGGACTGACTCAGGCCTTTTGTCTTGCAAATAACCAAAGTATCTGCTGGGGGCTGAGTTTCTGTCTGAAGATTTCTATTTTTCTTTTAGGGGAAATGTTCTGCCTTTTAATATTTCCCAGAATATTTCATTTTTCTAGGAGAGCAGTGGGTGCTAACTTCCTACAACAGCAAGGAGGAAGGTAATCTGTTTTCTGTCAGATGGCTGTTGCAAAGAAACGCAGGACCTACTGAGCCACCTGTCCTGCCAAAACATATTGGAACTGTGGGATTATTTATTTATTTGTTTGTTTGTTTGTTTGTTTCTCACAACAATATATATAAGCATCACATAAAAAGATTATATAGTATATAAACATATATATGAGGTAATATAAGGAAGTATAAGTATATATATATATATATATATATAGGTCTTTGGTTGTTCGGGTTTTCTCCCGTGTAAAATTGGAAGTGTCTTGGCGACGTTTCGACGAAGTCTCATTCGTCATCTTCAGGCTTCAGCTTCGTGCTTCTGGTAGCAATGTGTGATCGCAGCTGTTTCTTCCTTTTAACTGCTAGTGGGGACTTAGTGGGGACTGCTAGTTTAGACTTCGTCGAAACGTCGCCAAGACACTTCCAATTTTACACGGGAGAAAACCCGAACAACCAAAGACCTATATACAAACACCCGTGAAAACCTCAGAAAACAAATATATATATATATATATATATATATATATATATATATATATATATATATATATATATAAATATATATATATATATATATATATATAAGAAGAAGAAAAAAACAAGCAAACAATAGGACAGGAATGGTAGGCACGTTTGTGCTCTTATGCACGCCCCTTATAGTCCTTTTAGGAATGGGGTGAGGTCAATGGTAGAAAGTTTTTGGTTAAAGCTTTTGGGATTATGGGATACATACATACATAGCTACATCCTGGATGTTGGTCATACGGATACTGGTTGTAAAAGGAAATCTTGAAGAATGAAGCCGTAAAGCCAAATACTTAGTTTTCCATTTTAAGTTCAGTTTCCTCATTTGGTGTAGCCTTCTTCCGCTCATTAAAATATTTGTTTGGAAGCCAGGAAACATTTGAAATAGCTGTATTAGAAAGCTACAACCTGCATGACCTTTAAGCAAAATCCTGTTTTATTTATCTATATTCTTTTAGTCATTTTTTAATGCTCTCTTTGGACTTGTTACAGACACTTCCTTTAAAAATGTCTAATTAAAAGAATGCATTAGCTAGCTTGTGACCTTTAGGGTCAAATGTTAGGGAGGTTGATAACCAATAGTAATCTGCTTTTTTTTTTTTTTTGCTTCAATTAATGAGTGACTTTGCAATTTGTTTACCACCCTGGATTGCAAAAGAGTCAGTCATTGCCAGAAATTGGCTAATGATTTATTAGTTTTGGTTTTTTTTAAAAAAAATCTGCAAAATAAAGAAATAAAATACTTGGAAGTTGTTTGTTTACCTTGTATTATTTTTATGTTATGGGTGTACAACCCTCTGCACTTGTTTCCCAGGCTTTTTCACAGTTTTTGTTTAGTCAGATAGGAAAAGGGTGATACTATAATTTACTCACTTCCTTCCAGTTTTGTTATGGTTAGGGGGGAAAAAAATCCAGCGTGAAACAATAGTAATAAATCCCATCAGTGTATAACATACCATGCTATCACAGCATTATATCTCTATAATTAGCTAAAGAGCAGGGTTTCTTTTTCCAATTAAACTAATTTCTACATTTGATGAATTGTTAATGGGTTTGTATTCTCACTGTACAAAATATTGATCTGAACTCTGGGCTACAGTGTTGAGCTCAAATATACTGAAATATCTTGACTGATTGGTCTTGAAGCCTTTTGACAGCTGAGGGAATTTGCAATCACAGGCCATAATGGAGATAAAAAGTTGGAGCTCTCAAGGTCCCATTGGCATCAGTGAAGATATCCATATAATCCAAGCTTGTTTTCCTAGAAATCTCATTGAGTTCATTGAGCTTATCTCTTTAAAACACACACACACACACACACACACACACACACACACACACACACCTAGAATGTGAGCTCAAAGCCAGAGTTAGGAAATACATTTTAGCAAATTGTTGTCCAATTTGCACAACCTCCTATCAGCATGACCAATGATGGGAGTGAAGAGAATTACGGTTCAATAAGTTAGAGAGATATTCATTACCCCTTCTGCTCAAAAGTCTAACAGTAGAGTGTAACCCATTCATTTCACTTAATGCTTGGTTTAATCGTCAATTAAACATGTCCTCGGATAGAATTAAATGTGGCATTTGGTGGGGTATATATAATTTTAAATCTAAAGGTAGATTAGCTCAGATGCTTTTTCAAGTTTTTACAGCAGTTACTAGTTTCAATGCCAGTCTAAGTAGTCCCATAGGTGCTTTTTCAAGAGGCAACTGGATTGTCTTGTTTTTCCTTGAAGGTGTTTTGCTTCTCATTCAAGAAGCTTCTTCAGCTCTGACTGGTTGGTGGGGAATGAAAGGATTTATATTCCTTGCAGACAGCTGGTCATTTGCATTCTTTTAGAGAGTCATTGAGGCACTGTAGTTCATAAACAGATGGCACAACATAGGAGAACAAACCCATCAGGACAAGATTCAGCAATCTATCTGCATTTAAAAAACAAAGGCCACTCTTTTGAAGGCAGCAAAGTCCTGTTGTGGTCTGCCAGCAGCCTATGGAGCTGGCAACGGAGTCAGACAATGATGAGGCTGAAGAAGAACATGGGCCAGTCCTGGAGTCTGGGGAAGGCCCGGATGAGGGCTCTGCGTCAGAGGCAGAAGTGGGCCCAGGGCAATCGGGGAGTGATGTGCGGACTTCAGAGCCTCCAGAGGCTGACAGTAGTGAGGTAGAGGAACAGGAGGAGCCTGTTCCTAATGCACACATGGGAAGAACTTCCAGAAGGCAAGAGCAGCTAAAGCAAAGAGGACGACTTGGGAGTAGGGCCAAGAGATGATTGGCCCCTCCCATAAGGCTTAAAAGACCAGCAACGGCGTTTGGGCTCTTTGCCGGAAAACAACATTTATAGCTTTGTCTTGTTGCATTTGTTTCGTATCAGCATCTTCTGAAGTTTTGCCAAGAAAGGCCTTTGGCAATTTGCCTAATTAAGACTAAGGCTGATGATAGGATGAGGAATTGTGTTGGGAGGAATTTGCTTTAATTTAGTTGGACTACTCTGGGAATGAGTTAATTCTCAGATGTTCTAATAAAGTTTGTTCGTTTTTACACTGACTGAGTTTCCTATTACCTACTTGGGCCTGGGTCACAACAAGTCCACATTTTGGATAGAGAGGGGCTGCTGGTTTGAAAGAGGGTCAAAGAGACCATCTATGTCAAAACTGAACATCCCTCTCTCAACAGAGGGGAAGAGATAGGACATCTATCTCTAGCCTACAACAAAGTCCTTTCAACAGTTTCAAGAAGGCTCCACACTCATTTGCACTACTCAGGTGACCCTGAGGACACAGATGAACCTCCAAGTGGCCTCAACAATTCTCTCAAAGAATGCAAATGACTTGCTGTCTGCAAGGAGTATAAATTCTTTCATTTCCCACCATCCAGTCAGAGCTGAAAAAGCTTCTAGGATGAGAAGCGAAATGTCTTCAAAGAATAACAGGAAAGTCCATTTGCCTCTTGAAAAAAGCACCTTTGGGACATCTGTGACCTGGATGACTGAGAATCACCATAGACATTCAGCCTAAGGTAGGTTTTCTGTTTCAGGATCCTCCTAATGTCGGACTACATAAATCTCAATAACACAGTAATTAATGAGTGATACAGGAATATATCAAACATGAAGAAGGCAGTAATTGCATCTGAAATCTGGAAGGCACCAAGGCAATTGAGGTCACACTACTGAAACATTGCAATATTTCCCAGCACTTTGTCAAGTTTATTTTTTGCCACTGTTATAGCTTTGTTTTTAAATGGCAGTTGTATGAAAAATATCAAATTCCCTCCACATCTGGTGCCTTCCAATTTCCCATTCAGAATTTTTTGAGTTCTAAGCAATACTGCTTGCTTCTTCAGGAACAAGCCAAGAGAGAGTCAAATCTCCAATATTGTCCAACCTAGGATGGATAGACCAATATTCTCTTCAAGATGTTCATGCCTGATTGCTGTTAGTCTTGCCTGGTTCAGTTTTCCATTTACACAACCATAAAATTGAAGACTTGGAAGAAACAGCATGGATCACCTAATCTAACTCTCTGACATGTGTAGAAAAATGACAATATAGCAGTACATTAAGCATCTGAAAAGTGTATGGCTGTTTTTGAATTCAGATTTATTTATTTTTTTTGTATAAGGTCTGAAAGAACTGTGGAAATAACTATTTTTATGGTTGTTTTGAACAATCTAGGAGAGGTGGCTTCCCAGTTTCTTCTTATAAAACACCCAGAGATGGAGAATCCACAATCTCCATTGTAAAACAGGAAGCTATTTTGCTTATATTTAAATGAAATCTAGCTAGCTACAACTTATTTGTGCCTCCTTATTTTATTTTTTTTACTGCTTCTTGCTTTACAATATGGATGAGCTACTGTTCAGTCTATCCCTATGCTTCGAATGTAGCACAAACCTTAAATCCTTTAGTATTTTTGAGATTGATGTTAAAAACTCAGGGGTGATTTATGTGCAGCAAATCAACCATAAAAGTAGTTATTTCCACAGTTCTTTCAGACCTTATAGGAAAAAAAATCTAAATGAAAAAACAGCAATACACTTTTCAAGCACTTGATGTACTGCTATATTGTCAGTGAAACAGCTCAAAAAGTTGCTCAGAGCTTTTTGGAATTGAATGGCATATGAAGTTCAGAAATAGATAAATGAAGCCCCTTGCAAGGACTTTCCGTACAAAATCGGTTGACTCTATAAATAGAAAGATTTCAAATACTGTGGCAGAACAATGGCAATGCATATGTTTCTATTAAATGGAGTGTATTTTAAGTTCAGGGCTGCAAGAGAAATGAACATATAACATTTAAACAAACCTTTTGTAATGTACGGCAATGACTTTCAAATGTTTTGTCAAAAGCAACAACTGCAATGCAATTCATTAAAACACTCAAAGGTAAATCAGAATCCGATCAATAGTAAAAGACATTTCCTTTGTTAGTTCTTAAATACCCAAAATAATTAAGCATGAAAAAAATCTCAGCTGGTACTCGAAGGATAGATTCAACATTTTTAAGTGATTTCAAAGTTCAGGTGAAAAGTTACTGAGATTTAAAGTGTTGAAAAGGAAGAAAAGTTCCGGTGGGTTTGGTTGTTTTTTCTCTCTCCTGATACAAGAATTCAAAGATAGGACTGTCTGATTTGGCAGTACAGATGGAAACCTTGAGAGGCCTTGAGAAACTGCCAATCATCCAGAACTTATCTTTGTTTCTTTAGCTTCTGCATCTCTAGAGATATAGAAACTGGGATCTGATTGATCTAGTTACTTAGCTACCAATATGACTACCAAATTTCTCTGTTGTGGAGTCTTATTATCAATTATTTTACACTTGCAAATTAAAATTGACATGAAATTGATTGATCAAAACCTTACTAATTTCTCTGAACACGTATTTCTGAATTGGCTTCCTCACAATTGGATACTTTTATTTATTTATTTTATTTTTATTTTTAAATAAAAATAAAAATAAAAATAAAAAAAAAATAAAAATAAAATAAATAAAAAAAAATACTTTTAGAACTGAAATTCAGAATGTGCCTATTTCAAGTGTTCACCTTTGTTGCAAACATGCATAGGCAGGCAGGCACACACACACACACACACACACACACACACACACACACATACACACTGAACTGTTTCTTGCAGCTTAACTCTCAGAAGCTTTGCTCTTATTTTTCCAAGTTGCTCTTATTTTTCCTATTTTACTTGATTTTTCTTACTTACTGACAAAAAAGCCTCACTTACAAATTTACAAAATTTGTCCAGCAATATGTAATATTTCCAGGAAACTGATAATCTCCTTATTGACTATGTGGATACAAAACTTAATTATATGTATTCTGCTGCTGTTCAGCATTCTTCTTTGTTGACTTTTATTTGAAATGTTTTATATAATTTGAAGTCTTTCCTTTGGCCTGATACTCTTCTACTTTAATTTGTGTTGTTTTCCATCCTTCTGCTGATATTTCTTAGTTATACTAGTCAAAAATTTCATGCTGATTTTATTTAATTATCCATTTTCAAAAGTTACTGAAGCTATAGATGTAGTTTAGAATCAAAGTTTGATTGTTCTCTCTCATGGGTGTCAAACTTGCGGCATCATGTTGCCATCACGTGATGTTTAATATAGTTTTTTCCATCCACGTAGCTGAGATGGGCTTGGCCTATGCATGATGCATCCTGTCCATGGGCCCAGTGGTAGGTTTCAAAATCGGTTCTGTGGGTGTGGCTTGGTGGGTGTGGCATGGCTTGGTGGGCATGGCAGGGGAAGGATACTGTAAAATCTCCATTCCTACCCCACTCCAGGGGAAGGATACTGTAAAATTTCCATTCCCTCCCCACTCCAGGGGATGGTTACTGCAAAATCCCCATTTCCTCCCGATCAGCTGGGACTCGGGAGGCAGAGAATAGATGGGGGTGGGGCCAGTCAGAATTTTTACTACCGGTTCTCTGAACTACTCAAAATTTCTGCTACCGGTTCTCCAGAACTAGTCAGAACCTGCTGAAACCCACCTCTGTGTGGGCCGCCAGTTTGACATCCCTATAATCTATCTCTTCTTCTATGATGGAATATACAGCTGGGAAAGAAGTGAGGCGGAACCTGTAGAAGAAGAGGCAGAACTGGGGGAATGGAATTAAGTATGTCATCAGCTTAGAATCGTTATGTTATCACAAACGATCCAAGTTAAGCCCCACTGTTCCATTGCCCCTTATCTAGTACCAATTTAGTGCTAACTCTTAGTTGACTTGATTCTTGCATATAGACTTGAGCAGGGATGTACAAACTAAAGGCCTGTGGGCCGAATCTGGTCTGTGGGGTGTTTAAATCTGGCTCACAAGGCTGGCCAGGAAATATCAAAGAACCGGCTAGCGGGGCCTCTGCCACCCAAAATGGGCTGCACAGCCCCCCCCCCATGCCTTGTTTTTGGCCTCCCCAGCCTCCAGCAGAACTCTGCTGGCCAAAAATGGGCCTGTTTTTGGCCAGCAGAGTGCTGCTGGAGGCAGGGGAGGCCAAAAACAGGCCACGCGGGGACCTTGTGGGGCCTCTACCCGACCCATTTCCGGCAGGGACTGTGCTGCAGGAGGCCATGGAGGCTGAAAATAAGGCATGGGGACTCCCGTGCCCCATTTTGGCCAGCAGGGTACTGCAGGAAGCATCTGTCCCATCTCCCCCCCCCTGCTTTTCCCCCCTGCCAGTCTGTGGAGGAGAACTACAATGCTGATCCTGCCCTTGAAGAAATCCAGTTTGACATCCCTGGACTTGAGCAATAGATCTTCTGCACTGCAACTGCACCACGGTTTTCCAAGGAGGAGGCAGCACATTCCAGAGAGGGACCCAAAATAAGAGCTTGCACAGTCCTGAACTGGATGTGGGAGGAAGGAAAAGATTATATAGGGTATGGCTTATTTATTTATTTATTTATTTAATTAATTAAATTTTTATACCGCCCTTCTCCCGAAGGACTCAGGGCGGTTCACAGCCAAATAAAACCACAATAATAAATGTAATAAAACAGTAATTAAAAAACCCATCAAATATGGCCCAATTTAAGATACATATAAAACAATAAAACCCAGTTAAAATTTACAACCCCAATAATAACATATAAAATTCTAAAATCCTATGCCAGTCCTGCTCGAAGAAATAGGTACGTCTTCAGCTCGCGGCGAAAGGTCCGAAGGTCAGGAAGTTGACGAAGTCCCGGGGGAAGTTCGTTCCAGAGGGTGGGAGCCTCCACAGAGAAGGCCCTTCCCCTGGGGGTCGGCAGCCGGCATTGCTTGGCCGACGGCACCCTGAGGAGTCCCTCTCTGTGAGAGCACACGGGTCGGTGGGAGGCAATAAATAGCCCGGTCCTAAGCCTACCCTACTCCTACTCTAAACCTCCATCCAATTCAAGACTGTGCAATCTCTTTTTGGGAACTATCTCTGAAATGCAGCCTCCTCTCTGAGAAGTCACCAAGCAATTACTAAGATTCCCTCCCTTCTTCTCTAATTGCATTTTCCATCACATCTTCCTCTTAAAGTAACACTAAAAAACCACAGAAATTATACAAAATTGTGTTTTTTTTAATTCTTAATGTTTATTTAATCATTTTAAAATAAGTTCTATATTTGTCCATGCTCTGGTGGGGGTGCTGTAAACAAAGGGAAGTTTCGTGGTTTTAATTGGAGATCTGCAGGTGTAAAATGCAAGTTTTTCACTTCTTGATTCTCATGTACTGTAGGTGAGCACTATTTTTATTTTGAAGCTATAGTAACAGAATCTTGCAAGTGTGAATGTACTTCCTCCTTTTCTTCCCTTTATCTTCATGTGAACTAAGGAGGAAATTATCCAAGACGTTTATTCATATTATATTCTTAGCCTGGACTTTTGGCTCTTTTTATATGAATATTCCCTTGGTAGTGGCACTTCCTCCAGTCTGTCAAGGCCATTTAGAATAGAATAACAGACTTGGAAGGGACCTTGGAGGTCTTCTAGTCCAACCCCCTGCTTAGGCAGGAAACCTTACACCACTTCAGACAAATGGTTATCCAACATCTTCTTTAAAAACTTCCAGTGTTGGAGCATTCATAACTTCTGGAGGCAAGTCGTTCCACTGATTAATTGTTCTCACTGTCAGAAAATGTCCCCTTAGTCTAGGTTGCTTCTCTCCTTGGTTAAATTTCCATCCGTTGCTTCTTGTCCTGCCCTCAGGTGCTTTGGCAAATAGCTTGACTCCCTCTTCTTTCTGGCAGCCCCTTTGATATGGGAACACTGCTATCATATCTCCCCTAGTCCTTCTTTTCATTAAACTAGACATACCCAATTCCAGCAACCGTTCTTTATGTTTTAGACTCCAATCCCCTAATCATCTTTTTTGCTCTTCTCTGCACTCTTTCTAGAGTCTCAACTTCCTTTGCCCTCTACATCTGGTCTCTGCCCCTCCTTAAAAATGCCACTTACAGTACTTAATATCTCCTGCATGCCAAAAATGTGCTCTATCACCCATTTATGCTCAGCTGGGACATTCTACTTCAAAGAACTAAAACGGGTCCTTTTAGAAAACATATACCTTCTGGTTGGTATTTGGTACCAAACATGGATGATAATGGTGGAAGGACTGTTTTAGTCGAAGGAGTGGCAGAGCCTGGGGAGGAGTCAAAAGAGGAATCAGCCTGGAATTGCTATGTTCTCACAAGTAGTCTAAATCCAACTGCTCTTAAATTTCATTAAAGACTTATCTAGTACCAAAATAGTTCTGACTGTCAGTTGATTAGATTCCTGGGCATAGGAAGGAACAATAAATCATTTTAATTGGAACTTAAGGTGTGGCCCTGATATTTCCCAGCTGACCAGTGTCCTAGGAAAATATGCTTATTTATATATTTTATTTATTATTATTATTATTTGCCACTCATCTCATTTTGAAATGACTCTGTGTGGCTGTTGATCTTCAAAGACTTGGAGATAATGTTGTGACCCAGGCCCAAGTAGGTAGCAACAAACTCAGTCCGTGATAAAATAAGCTTTATTCGAACAGCTGGGAATTACTTCATTCACAGCGTCATTCAACTCATTCAAGTCATTCAAGGGCCGTGGTGGCTCAGGCTGTAAGATAGCCTGTTATTAAAACACAGCAGCATGCAATTACTGCAGGCTTGAATCCCACCAGGCCCAAGGTTGACTCAGCCTTCCATCCTTTATAAGGTAGATAAAATGAGGACCCAGATTGTTGGGGGGGGCAATAAGTTGACTTTGTAAATATACAAATAGAATGAGACTATTGCCTTACACACTGTAAGCCGCCCTGAGTCTTCGGAGAAGGGCGGGATATAAATGTAAATAAATAAAAAAAAACCTCAAAGTAAAACAAATGCTTCCCAGCACAAATTCCTCAGTTATCTCACAAACCTTAGTCCCATTAGGCAAACTGGCAAAGGGCCTTCTTGGCAAACATCCAGAAGCCACAAAAACAAAGACATACACGAAGCAGAAGATGGAGCAGAAGACGCAGCTACAACGTTGTTTTCCGGCAAAGCTGAAACACTAGTGCTGGTCTTTTTTAAGCCTTATGGGAGGGGCCAATCATCTCTTGGCCCTACTCCCGAGTTGTCCTCTCTGCTTGATCTGCTCTTGCCTTTTGGCAGCCCTTCTCATGCGTGCATTAGGAACAGGCTCCTCCTGTTCCTCTGCCTCACTACTATCAGTCTCTGGAGGCTCTGGAGTCCGCACCTCACCTCCCGATGGCCCTGGCCCCACCTCAGCCTCATCACTGTCCAACTCCATTGCCAGCTCCATAGGCCGCTGATGGACCACAACAGATACAACTGGTATAAGGCTGTACACCTTACATGAGCTCTCTGGCCCCTTTTTTCCTCCATTTAATTCTCCAAAACTAAAAACAGAAAGAGAAAGTTAAAAATAGTAGCCTTGCTTATAATTAGGAGTGAGACTTTTCTTTCTCACTGGATGAAAAGATTTGGTCTGTACTACCTTGTGTGAATGGATACTCCCTGAAAATCAGTTGCACTAATTAGAAGTACCCTGTTTTCCAATGAAACAGAGGGAGTTAGGTTAGCTTTTAATAACCTTGTGCACCATGCTAAAGTATAGATGACATCCTATTTCTTTGTTATTAGGAGAAAAAAATAAAATCCATGCAGTGATTTTGGCTATGTAACCTTCTTTGTTGTAGCTCACCATTGATCAACCAACTATCCCTCAAAACATGGATATCCTATAGCATTCAGAACTAGATGGCTCTCAGCTATGATCACCTAAGGCAGAGATGTCAAACTCATGTCATCACGGTGGCATCACGTGACATATCACCTCCTATACTACCAGCTCTTACAATATTAGACAACACAGTATCAACAGTAGAGTCCTTCAAGTTTGTAGGTTCTATCATATCTCAAGACTTAAAATGGACACCTAACATCAAAAAAGAAATCAAAAAAGCTCAACAAAGAATGTTGTTTCTGCGCCAACTCAGTAAGCTCAAACTGCTCAAAGAGCTGCTGATTCAGTTCTACAGAGGAATTATTGAGTCTGTCATCTGCACCTCCATAACTGCCTGGTTTGGCTCTGCAACCCAACAAGACAGACACAGACTTCAGAGGATAATTAGAACTGCAGAAAAAACAATTGCCACCAACCTGCCTTCCATTGAGGACCTGTATACTGCACGAGTCAAAAAGAGGGCTTTGAAAATATCTACAGACCCCTCACATCCTGGACATAAATTATTTCAACTCCTACCCTCAAAACGATGCTATAGAGCACTGCACACCAGAAAAACTAGGCACAAGGACAGTTTTCCCCCGAATACCATCACTCTGCTTAACAACTAATTCCCTCAACACTGTCAAATAATTTACTAAGACTGTATTACTATATTCTTCTCTTCCTTACTAGTATCTATCGCTTTCCACTTATTACTATAACCATGTTTCTTGTGTCTTTCAATTTATATTGTTTTTTAGTTTCCTAGTACGATTTGATAGCTTATTAATAACCTTGTCTATCACTAAGTGTTGCATCTTTTTATTCTTGATGAATGTATTTTATTCTCCTTATATACACTGAGAGCATATACACCAAAGACAAATTCCTTGTGTGTCCAATCCCACTTGGCCAATAAAGAATTCTATCAGGAGTTTTTTCCCCTTCGCTATACTGGGCGTGGGGGGTAGCCAGCACATGATACATCCGGCCTGTGGGCCGGGAGTTAGACAGCTGTGACCAAAGGAAACATCATACATTTAAAACAAGTTTATTATTGTTTGATACTGTAGTCCAGAAGCTTCAGTTAATTTCAGTGGGTCCTTACTCTCATTAGCTCTCCTGTGCACATAAAGAGGCTGCCCTACAGAAGCCTGCAAGTGATCACACAATAGGGGATAAACAAAAAACAATAACAATGACAACAAAAAGGTACTGAAATTTATACAGGCATGGACTGTAGAATCCTAAGCCAATAAATAGAGATGTACAGATAAATAAAACTCTAGGTGGATCCTCTCCCCAATTTTTGCGTTAGTGTCACTGGACAGAATGTGTCTGGTTGTGGTTTTTTGTTTGATTTACTTGCTTTTTCTCCTAATCACTACTTGAAAGCAGAAAACAAATCTTCACAGGTTATCCAAGAGCCTCTTCTTAAGACACCCTTCACCATCAGTCCATCATTCTCAAACTTTCCTCCTTTTATTTATTTTTTATTTATTTATTTATTTATTTGATTTGATTTTTATACCGCCCTTCTCCCGAAGGACTCAGGGCGGTGTACAGGCAAAGTAAAAAACGAACAATACAATATACAGTTTAAAATGCAAATTTAAAAAACTTATTATAATTGGCCTGAAACTTTAAAAATATATAAAAATTAAAACCCCATTTTAAAAATTAGTGGTAGAAAATTTAAAATCAGTAAAATTTAAGCCAGCCCCGCGCGAATGAAAAGATATGTCTTCAGTTCGCGGCGAAAGGTCCGAAGGTCAGGTATTTTTCCCCCACAACCTTTTAAAAGAACCCCCTGCTTCTCGTTTTTTCATGGTCCCTGAGAGAATAATGAAATCAAAAGCTGGAGACCAAAAAAATCTGTATTACTAACACTTATTTTGAGATTTCATTTAATTTGCACCTTACTCTTTGTTTTATATTTTGAATCGAATTACTAACTTCCCCCAGCAAAAATCATTACAATTCATCGTGGTTTTTGCTATTCCCCAAAGAAATTATTTAAACGCTTTGATTCTGTCTGCTTTATGTGTATCAATAGAGACTCTTTAAATTGGAAGAGATTGTTAATCTGGCAGCCGTGTTTAATTTACCAAAACACACTTTTGGGCCATTGTTTAAAGTTTCCTTAATGAATATGTATTAGGAAATGACCCATGCTCCTAAGCATATCTATTAACCATATATGTCTATCCATCAGTAAACCCAACTGCATTTAATGGAATTTGTACAACTGCCATATTCTTGAAATTTCCAGAAACTTGATTCAGAGGAAATGTCAACTTTTTAATCTGGGGCATGAAGTCAACGCCCACCTTATTTTCATCAGTATTCAGTGGCTTCCTTTTTATTCTCTTTTACACATTGCTATCTTACTGCCACAGCTATTTCTTTGACTGGATTATGTGGTTGGGTGGATTTCAGTTTGGTTTTATTTGGATTGCATTTTGAATGGGTTTTAATTTAGGTTTGTAAGCTGTCTTGAAGCTCCATAGTAGAGATAAGGAATAAGGGATGGGAGAAACTTATTCATTGTCAGATATGCTCCCTCACATTCATTCTGGATCAATTCCATATTCATCTTTTTTTTTTTTAAAATGAAAAAATGTTTTGTTTTTCTGTGACATATTTAAACTATTTTCTCTCAGTTTTGAGTTAGTTCCCATGGCATTTTAGTAGTTTTTCTGAATATTAGTTGTTGGAGAACAACAGTGTATCCTGGTTAATACATCTGTACAGCCACTGGAGGAAGCAGACACTTTCTTATACCTGCAACTATATGTGGTGGCTCAGTAGCTAAGACGCTGAGCTTATCGATCGAAAGGTCGGCAGTTTTTTTTTATTTTTTTATTTACATTTATATCCCGCCCTTCTCCGAAGACTCAGGGCGGCTTACAGTGTATAAGGCAATAGTCTCATTCTATTTGTATATTTACAAAGTCAACTTATTGGCCCCCCCAACAATCTGGGTCCTCATTTTACCTACCTTATAAAGGATGGAAGGCTGAGTCAACCTCGGGCCAGGCTTGAACCTGCAGTAATTGCAGGCTGCTGTGTTCTAATAACAGGCTTCTAATAGCCTGAGCTATTACGGCTATTACAGTTCAGTGGTTTGAATCCCTAGTGCTGCATAATGGGGTGAGCTCCTGTTACTTGTCCCAGCTTCTGCCAACCTAGCAGTTCGAAAGCACGTAAAACATGCAAGTAGAAAAATAGGGACCACCTTTGGTGGGAAGGGAACAGTGTTCCGTGCACCTTTGGCATTGAGTCCTGCCGGCCACATGACCACGGAGACATCTTTAGACAGAGCTGGCTCTTCGGCTTTGAAACGGAGATGAGCACCGTCCCCTAGAGTCAGGAATGACTAGTACGTATGTGCGAGGGGAACTTTTACCTTTTTAAAATTGAATGGATAGCACATCATCATCATCATTGACTGGATTCATCATCATCATCACATCATCATCGACTGGATTTATAATTTATGCTCACCTAAAACCATGATTAATCCCAAAGAAGGAAACCTCTATATCCTAGGACAGGGGTCTCCCACCTTGGCAACTTTATCCCAGAATTCCCCAGCCAGCTTTGCTGGGAGTTGAAGTTTGGCTGCCAAGTGAGACTTTTGTTAAGTGAGTTTTATTCCATTTTATGACCTTTCTTGCAACATTTGTTAACTGAATCACTGTAAAGTATTATAACATACAAAATACAAAAGTAAATGGAAGAACAATGGGGGAGGAGGGGAAAGGGGGAAGTGAAGTGAGGAAAGATAGAGGGGGGGAAAAGAAAAAGAAGCATTGGGTTCTGACTCTCTTTGTTACAGCAAAATAAGGCACTAACATCAAATCACAGCTTTTTGCTTTTCCATAATAGTATGAACAAGATAAAAATGAAACCAGAACTTTTTCCTTTTCGGTCTCATGGAAAAAACACCTGGAGAAAAAATTTGGAACACCTGGAGAAAAAATTTGGAACTTTGTTACTATTATAGTATGTTGACAGCACCAAGACTATTGTATGTGCAAAAATGAAAGGACGCTTCAAATCCTAGCATGGAAGAATGGTTGCAGAAGTTGATGGAGTTGGCTGAGATGGCAAAACTGACCACTTTGATTGAAGAAAAGAACATAAGTACCTTTGTTTCCATGTGGAAACCACTTCTGAACTTCATGCTTGATGTGGAAAAGAACTTTGCTAGTCAGAAAGTTGCAAAAGGTGATCAAACAACCCTGGGACATTGCAACAGTCATAAACTGTAAATATGAGTCAGTTGCCAAGCATCTGAATTTTGATTTCATGACCATGGGGATACTGCAATAGTCATAAGTGTGGAAAAGGTCATAAGTTACTTTTTTTCTGTTCCATTGTAACTTCAAATGGTCACTAAATAAACTGTTGGAAAAGGCAAAGTTATGGTGTAGAGATGCCAAGATGGCAAACTGAGTAAACAGAGAAGAGAAATAAGAAAATCAGAATTATATTAGGTTGATCTACCTACCCAGCTTTCTCCTATGTTTAAGAATCTCTAACAAGAGATCATTAATCTATCTTCTGTTTTATTTTTATTTTTTTAGAGTTGGAAGGGACCTTGGAGGTCTTCTAGTCCAACCCCCTGCTTAGGCAGGAAATCTTACACAACTTCAGACAAATGGTCATCTAATCTCTTCTTTAAAACTTTCAGTGTTGGAGCATTTACAACTTCTGGAGGCAAGTTGTTTCACTGATTAATTGTTCTAATTGTCAGGAAATTTCTCCTTAGTTCTAAGTTGCTTTTCTCCTTGATTAGTTTCCACCCATTGCTTCTTGTTCTACCCTCAGGTGCTTTGGAGAATAGTTTGACTCTGTCTTCTTTGTGGCAACCCCTGAGATATTGGAACACTGCTATCATGTCACCCCTAGTCCCTCTTTTCATAAGACTAGACATATCCAGTTCCAGCAATTGTTCTTTATAAATTTTATCCTTGAGTCCCCTAATCATCTTTGTTGCTCTTCTCTGCACTCTTTCTAGAGTCTCAACAGCTTTTTTACATCATGGCGACCAAAATTGGATGCAGTATTCCAAGTGTGGCCTTACCAAGGCATTATAAAGTGGTATTAACACTTCATGTGATCTTGATTCTATCCCTCTGTTTATGCAGCCTAGAACTGTGTTGGCTTTTTTTGGCAGCTGCTGCACACTGCTGGCTCATATTTAAGCGATTGTCCACTAGGACTCCAAGATCACAGTTACTATTATTAAGCAAGGTATCACCTATACTATATCTGTGCATTAAGATGTTTAAGAAGTTTAGCAAAGAGAAGGATTGGGGGTAACATGATAACAGTCTTTCAATATTTGTGTGGCTGTTACAGAGAAGAGGGGGTCAACCTATCCTGGGTGCAGGACAAGAAAGAACCAATGGGAACTGATCAAAGAGAGATTCAACCTAGAATTTCTGCCAATGAAAATAATCAGTGGAATGTCTAAAGTTGTGGTGTGAAGAAGTGTGTAGTCCTGTATAGTGTCTCCTGCTTGAATGAGGGTTGGACTAGAACAGGGGTCTGCAACCTTGGCAACTTTAAGACTTGTGGTCTTCAACTCCCAGAGAACTCTGGGAGTTGAAGTCCACAAGTCTTAAAGTTGCCAAGGTTGGAGACCCCTGGACTAGAAGACTTCCACAGTTCACTCCAACTCTATTATTTTGTATTCTGTAATTTTTAAGCTGCTAGGAGTTATAACCCACTACATTTGGATGGTGCCAATGTGATATTGGTTGTCCTGAGATGTTTTAAGCATATATATATTATAAATCACGTGGGTCAAACTTGATTTAATTAAGGGTTGCATCAGGGTTGTGTTTGACCTTGGGCGGCCAGGTGTGTGTGGCTGGGATGGGCGTGGCTGGAGTGGGTGTGGCCATCTCGACATCACTCGTTGAGGCTCCGTTTTCGGTTGTGACAGCCTCCTGCAGGCTTCTGCCAGCAAAAATGGAGCTCTGGGAGGCCGTGTGGGCTTTGTTTTCATTGACAGAGGCACCATGAGCAGGTCTTTCATTGTTTCCAGGGCAGCCCCATGGGTCAGATCTAAGCATCCCTTGGGCCGGATGCGGCCCACAAGCCTTGAGTTTGACACCCATTGTTCTGTCCCCCTCAGCAGTCCGGGAGACACGAGCGATGACTTAATTAGCCGGCAACTATCAGCTCTGGCAGCAAATTAGTGAGCGTATGCCAAGTGTTTCTGTTATGTCTCTTGATGCCGATGAGTCAGCCAGGAAACCAGGAACAAACAGGACTTCAGCTCTAATTCTCCCTCTAAGCAGTTGATTTGCTTGCCACAAAGTGGTATAGCAGCCCTTGCTGCTTTTATATCCTGTGGGGTGTGGCTCCATGACTCAGCACTTCCTAGGCCTGCCCACCCCTGCTTCTGTTGTTCCCACCTCTCCTGCCTACGAAACCTAGGGTCCAACCAGGCCTGATTGCCATCAGCTGGGTCTGGAGGCGTGGCCTGGGGGGGAAGAGTCAGGGGATGGAGGCCTCATTATCTCTTCCACCTGGCCTGCCTCTGGCTCCTGGAGCTGAGCCAGGGAAGCCGGTGCTCCAGAGGTAAGTCCTGATGGCCCTTCCCCCTCACTTTTCCAGTCACTTTCTGGCAGGGGGCCCGGCTCAGGGGGCGCAGACACAACACCCATGTTATTTTTGTTTTGTTTTGTTTTGTTTACATTTATATCCCGCCCTTCTCCGAAGACTCAGGGCGCCTTACAGTGTATAAGGCAATAGTCTCATTCTATTTGTATATTTTTTACAAAGTCAACTTATTGCCCCCCCAACAATCTGGGTCCTCATTTTACCTACCTTATAAAGGATGGAAGGCTGAGTCAATCTTGGGCCGGGCTTGAACCTGCAGTAATTGCAGGCTACTGTGTTCTAATAACAGGCTTCTTAACAGCCTGAGCTATAAATCATAAGAACTATCTGCTTGTTAAATAAGCCCATATCTGACTGCATTTATCTTACATTAAGCTCTAGACTTATAAACACAGTGGGCTAAGCCAAATAGACCACATCATACTTTAATGAACCAAATTAACCCAATCATGAATTTTATCCATCTCCACTTTCTTGAAACCCCATACTTCATTCTCCTTTTCAAAAATTCCTCTGCCTGTACACGTGTAGTAGTTGAAACACAAAACTATCATAAACCAAATAGCAGTGAAAGGTGCTGCTATCTGCAGAAATACTTTACTCGGTTAGAATAACTGCCCATTAAAATCAATCAATTGCTAAGTTTGCCCATCTGTGAGGCAAGCAGCTGGCTTCATGGTCTATATAGGATGCATAAATGTTTGCAGAATGTTAAATACCTTCTCAAGACTTTAAAAACACAACCCTTCCTAGGATCCTCTGTTATATAATTTCATAATCACCAATCGGATAGCATCAGGGCCAACTTTTTTTTGCATTGCTGGATTTCGCTGAATCGTTTAATACAGAACTATCCTCGGGTTAGGTCCATTTAATTATCACAGGGAAAATGTTAAATCTTTAATTCCCTTCATTTGTTTCTGCTGCTGCTTGTTCTGAGAGACCAATTGTGAAAGCCTGCCAAGACTGGTCTGAACAACTAAATTGTTGCTTCCTGATGAGAAGGTTAAAGCAGGAACTCCAGCAAAGCCCTATTGAAGAGCCGGCCTCTTGGCTCAGTACTCAAAACAACAAAAAACTGTAATCTACCTCTATATCCCATTAAACAAGATGCTAGTGAGCACAGTGGAGTTAAGAACATGAGGTTTATATTTCCATCTGTTAAGGAGGCTGTTGCTTCTTCATTGAGATTCTGAACTCTTCTAGGAAGAAAAAGGAGTCAGAAATTAAAAGTATGCTTTATGAACCTCAACATGTGGCTTAAAGCAGGGGTCTCAACCTTGGCAACTTTAAGACTTGTGGACTTCAACTCCCAGAATTCATCAGCCAGCAAAGCTGGCTGAGGAATTCTGGGAGTTGCAGTCCACAAGTCTTAAAGTTGCCAAGGTTGGAGACCCCTGGCTTAAAGTGGGGATTGTTTTCCCAGGTAGAACAGGTATTCAAGCAGAATGGAAATGATTCCTGAAATTGTGCCTGGATTCAGCAACACTAAAATTAAAACAATGTCTGAAATTCTCAGGAAAGCCAGCTGGAGAATTCTGGGAGTTGAAGTCCACAAGTCTTAAAGCTGCCAAGTTTGGGGACCCCTGCCTTAAATGCAAGCTACTTAATGCAAGAAACCTTGCAAACAAAATTCCAGAATTCCTCCTCTTAGGGCTGTATTCGACATTATATTTGTCTGCGAGACGTGGCTGAATGCATCCCTTCCAGACTCCATTACCATAGTAAGAGACTATTATGTTCACTATGAACTCATAGAGGGGATGGTGTTGCTATCTTCTATAAAAAAAATCCCTAAATCTAAAAAAGATTCAAGTTACACAGGAGCTTGCTCTTCCTGAGACCATCGTATGCGAGCTGTCCCTAAATACCACATTTCGCTTCTTACTTTGTTACAGAGCCCCTGATTATGACTCTGTACATGCGAACAAACTAACTTCACAGTTTCTTTTTAAAAAAAAATACAGTGGTGATGAATGCCCCGTAGGGAGACTTGAAAGAAGAGGTTAGGGATAGATCAAAATGGATAAAAATCCATGTATGTGGTTTCTGGGAGTCAAAAACAATTTGATGGCACATAATCAATTTTGCATGTTAATAGAGCCAATCGAAATCTACATTTATGCAGGCTAGTTCTAGAAGGACTTGGACTCTTTTCCCAGCCATTAAGATGGGTAAAAATAGGAAACAAAATAAAATAGAAATTAAATTAAATTAAAATGGAACTATTTATTTATCCAGAGAATCATAAATCTGTAAGGAGACATTGGGTTTTTGTGCAAGTTTCCTTTTTCTCATAACAGGACTTGAGAATAAGTAACTTTAGTTATGTATTTATTTATAAATTCTTTGTATCCAACCCTCCTTATGCTAATCTTTGACCGTAATAAAGGTTGATTTGATTCATATTGAGAATCCAGTCTTACATCACAAAGTAGCATTCCTATTGAGACTTCAAGGGTTTTTGGTATAATGAGGAATTGTTAAATGAGGAAGGTTAGAATAGAAGAGTTAGTGGGAGATTTCTTTCTAATGATCTTTTTTAAAAAAAACCTTCTCTTTTTGGCAGGGACATTTCTGCTTGCAAATGTTGGGGGCATTTTAAATAATATTAACAGTTGAGAAAAATCTGTCTTTTTTTGAAAAAGGCAGAATTTTCCCCTATGGTGTTTGAAGCAAAATCTTTCCCTTTCCTCCGTATAGCCAATCTAATTAATGTTCATATTCGATAATAATTCAAAGGGAAAAGACCATTGGATATGAGAGTCTCTCAAGGACCTGACTACAACTCTTATTATTGAAAGGCTTTCCTTTGTTAGTCATAGCATAACCTATTTAAGCCTCCTCTGGATGTTATATATATATATATTTTATTACTCAGCCTCTCTCTTTCAAAAAAAATTTTTAAAAAAATCCTCTACCATTTTTTTGAATAAATTCAAAAACTCAAAGGAAAATCTCTGTCAAGCTCCAAAATGAAGCAGACCTGCCCTGAGACTTTCTTAAGCCACAAAATTATTTCTGCAAACCATTGTGTCCCCAAAGAGTGCCGCTGCTGTTGCATTCCTGCAACAATACCCCATTGTCTCCTTGAAGGTTTGCCATAGATCATTTGGTCTCCGATTTCAAAATAACAGAGTTGGAAGGGACCTTGAAGGTCTTCTAGGTCAACCCCCTGTTAAAGCAGGAGACTTTAGGCCTTCCCGGACAAATGGTCCAATCTCTTCTTGAAAACCTCCAGGGATGGAGCACTCACAGCTTCTGGAAGCAAGCCGTTCCACTGATGATTTGTCCTCCCTATCAAGAAAGTTTTCCTCAGTTCTAGGTCGGATCTCTCTATACTGTTCATCCTGTTGTGACCCGAGCCCAAGTAGCTACTAATAAACTTAGTCCGTGGAAAAACAAACTTTATTCGAACAGCTGAGAATTCTTCATTCCCAGAGTCTTTCAACTCAAAGTAAAACAAATGCCTCCCAACACAAATTCCTCAGTTATCTCACAAACCTTAATCCAATTAGGCAAACTGCCAAAGACCCTTCCTGGCAAATGTCCAGAAGCCACAAAAACAAAGACGTACACAAAGCAGAGGACTCAGCTAAAACGTTGTTTTCTGGCAAGCTGAAACACCGGTGCTGGTCTGTTTTAAGCCTTATGGGAGGGGCCAATCATCTCTTGGCCCTACTCCCAAGTTGTCCTCTTTGCTTGAGCTGCTCTTGCCTTCTGGCAGCTCTTCTCATGCATGCATTAGGAACAGGCTCCTCCTGTTCCTCTGCCTCACTACTATCAGTCTCTGGAGGCTCTGGAGTCCGCACCTCACTTCCTGATGGCCCTGGCCTCACCTCAGCCTCATCGCTGTCCGACTCCGTTGCCAGCTCTGCAAGCTGCTGACGGACCACAACACATCCATCCACTGCTTCTCATCCTGCCCTCTGTTGCTTTGGAAAGTAGATGCCTCCCTTTTCTCTGTGACAGCCCCTCAAGTACTGAGAGACTGCTATTCTTTGTATCTCTGGCTTCTTACTGATGCTTTTTGGGTGCTTCTTCCTCGCTGGGCTGAATTTGCACTTTTGGAAAGTGAAATCTCCTCTCAGCATGTGAGAGCAATTGCTGTATTTGAAAAGGAGGGCCTGCTTTCATGAACAGCAATTCAGTTCAGCAGGGAAGAAATGATTAGGGGGAAAAGGATGGAAGAAAGAGAAGAACATGAATGAGAATCTCACAGTAATGAAGACACATGAGGAGAAAGATAAATTGATGGAGAGGGGTAACAGTTGGGGAGACAAGTTGCAAGTCACTTCTGGTTAAAGGTATGATAGTTTAGACACCCCAAATAAATTCCTGACAAGATCAAAACAAAATATGCACACAAAAATAAATAAACATGTACCATAAAGCTAGAGCCCATTTCACTGATGCACTTTCAAAATTAGAGGTTGTATTCAGACTTTCTTGGCTAAATCATGATGAATTACATGCTAAAATATGAGTGCCTGTTTCTAATCCATAATCTCTAGATTCAGAAAAAACTTCTAGCCAACAATAAAAGAAGAATACAGATATAAATGTCCCTGTCTCTCTGTCTTGCCCGCTTGGCTAGTTGTTCTGCCCAAAATAATATTTGCCTTTTGATAAACTTTATATAGACTGACAATAGTGGTAGGCACTGGATGGATGGAAATCTGGATTGATTTGTGTACTTTAGTAGGAGTTATTGAAAATGAACACATCTGTTCTTAATCCCAATAGAAAGGACTTGAAAATGAATTCAGGAGAAAATAAAATAGAATAGAATAGTATAGAATTCTTTATTGGCCAAGTGTGATTGGACACACAAGGAATTTGTCGGTGCATATGCTCTCAGTGTACATAAAAGAAAAGATAAATTCATCAAGAATTCTAAGGTACAACACTTAATGATAGTCATAGGCAGTGGTGGGATTCAGCCAGTTGACACCTATTCGGGAGAACCGGTTGTTAACTTTCTAAGCAGTTCGGAGAACTGGTTGTTGGGAGAAATCTTATTTTGGTTTTTTTTCCACTTTACAGGGCTAATCCTGCAAGAAAGGCAGGAAGGAAACATTCTGGTGTTGTTTCTAGCCTAATCTTTATTGCCCTGCTTATAGAAACTGCCTCTTGGTTAACCCTTCTCACATTGTAACAGCTAAGGCGAAGCACCCATTGACATGAGCGATGTTGAGTTGGCCACGCCCACACGGTCACATGACCACCAAGTCACGCCTATCCAGCTGGTCATTAGGGCAGAGAACAGGTTGTTAAATTATTTGAATCCCACCACTGGTCATAGGGTACAAATAAGCAATCAGGAAACAATATCAATATAAATCATAATGATACAAGCAACAAAGTTACAATCATACAGTCATAAGTGAAAGGAGATGGGTGATGGGAACAATGAGAAGATTAATAGTAGTGCAGATTTAGTAACTAGTTTGACAGTATTGAGGGAATTATTTGTTTAGCAGAGTGATGGTGTTTGGGAAAAAATTGTTCTTGTGTCTAGTTGTTCTGGTGTGAAAATGAAAACATCCGTTCATATCCGGCTGATTTTCAGAGAGTTCTAGTATTAGGGTAGGGTCTGAAAGAAAGGTATGTTCACAGCCCAACACATCCTTAGCAAAGTCAGGGACATCCTCTGTAATGGATGATACAAAGGGGAAAAAAATCTTCCTTCTTACAATCCAGTTCCATCCTCTTGGGTTAGCCATTAGCTATTCTTGGGCAGGAAGAAGGTTAATGAATTTCATTGTCAGTCTTTTTTGAACTACAGTGTACAGTATATAGGGTTTTGTGTGCACACATGCATTTGAGTCAGAAGGAGGAAGAGAAATGATAAATTATAATATAAAATATTAATGTAATCAACTTTATCAACCAAACTAGATAAAAGGAGAAATTTTCTGACCATGAGAACAATTAACCCATGGAACAGAAGTTGCCTTCAGAAGTTGTGGGTGCTCCATCACTGGAGGTTTTCAAGATGAGACTGGACAGCCCATTTGTCCAGGAAGGTCTCTTGCTTGAGCAGAGGGTTGGACTAGAAGACATCCATGGTCCCTTCCAACCTTGTTATTCTAAGATGCCTCTTGTTGTGTCTGTGTCTATGTATGTATGTGTACCTCCATGTCAGTTTTGATTCCTAACAAGTCTGTGGCTCAGACTGCTAATGCAGTCTGTTATTAACAGCAGCTGCCTGCAATTACTGCAGGTTCTAGTCCCACCAGGCCCAAGGTTGACTCAGCCTTCCATCCTTTATAAGGTAGGTAAAATGAGGACCCAGATTGTTGGGGGCAATAAGTTGACTTTGTATATAAATATACAAATAGGATGAAGACTATTGCTAACATAGTGTAAGCCGCCCTGAGTCTTCGGAGAAGGGCGGGATATAAATGCAAATAATAATAATAAAAACTGCCTGGACATATCCGTGCAATTTTCTTGGCAAGATTTCACAAATGGCTTTCTCTTTCTTTCTTCTTCCTAGGATTGAGAGAGATGGACTGGACCAAAGTCCCTCATATCTGAACTGGGGCTAGAACTTATGTTCTTCTGATTGCTAGCCTGGGGCCTTAACTGCTACACCAAACTGGCTCTCTTATACCTGAGCTGTAAGGTGCTTTTAACTTTGGATTGCTCCTGATTCTCATTTCTGGTTTCTCCCCTAATGCTGGCCTTTTGACATGGCACCAGACCCTGCTTATTCTTCAATCATGGTCAAGCATGATCCCAGAGTCTGTGCCTTTCCAGGCCTCTGCCTCCAACTCACCCATGTCAGCTATTATACCCAGCAAGAAATTACAGTGTTAAAAAGAGTTATTGAAGGTTGCTAGGTTTCCCCACCCCCCACCCACTACGACAGGACTTCATGTTACAATAGCCTTTGTTTCAAGTATCAGCATGGATTACTTATAATATAGCTAGACCTTTTGTGCAATTTGGTGAAGTGAGTAAATTCAGGCTGACAACCAAGAGTAAAATCAATATGTTCTTTTCTTCATGGTGTGGCCTATTGTCGTGGAATCCAGAAAATAAGCACGCAGTTAAGTTAGAAATAGGAGTTCATTTACCACTATCAAAGTAAGAAGCACGCATCACAGTGAATATTGCTCAAATTCTGCCATGTGCAAAATCATAGTCTGCATGAAGTAGGGTACACATCATGATGCCTGGACCCTTTACCTTTTGGTATAAGGAATCATTTTATAATATTTGGGTCTGTTCTTGACCTCAACATGTCGGGGGAATAGATAAAGGTAAAAGTTTCCCTTGCACATATCTGCTAGTTGTTCCCGACTCTAGGGGGTGATGCTCATCTCCGTTTCACAGCTGAAGAGCCAGCGCTGTCCAAAGTCGTCTCTGTGGTCATGTGGCCAGCACGACTCAATGCCAAAGGCACACAGAACGCTGTTACCTTCCCACCAAAGGTGGTCCCTATTTTTCTACTTGCATTTTTTACGTGCTTTCGAACTTCTAGGTTGGCAGAAGCTGGGACAAGTCACGGGAGCTCACCCCGTTACGCGGCACTAGGGATTTGAACCACTGAACTGACGACCATTCCATCGACAAGCTCAGCATCTTACCCACTAAGCCACCGTGTCCCTTATCGGGGGAATACATTTTCCAAACAAAAATAATTGTTCGAGTTTGGAGAAGCTGTGCTGGATTCTTGCATAAACTTTGTAATTTTATAATCCAAGTACAAATGTCCTGCATCTGTCCATCTTCAACAGTGGATATTTTGCTTGTAAAAGTTATTCAGCTAGCCCTCAACTTACAACAGTTCATTTAGTGACTGTTTGACACTAAAAAAAGTGGCTTATAAGCATTTTTTCACAGTTACAACCTTTGTAGCATCCCCATGTTAATGTCGTCAAAATTCAGATGCTTGGCAACTGGTTCATACTTATGACCATTTCTGTGTCCCAAGGTCGTGTGATCACCTTCTGCGACCTTTTGGCAAGCAAAGTCAATAGGGAAGCCAGATTCACTTAACAACCAGGTCAGTAGTGGGTTCCACTTACCTACGCTACTGGTTTGGAGCCAGGAGCACGCGTGTGTGCATGTTTGCTTCGCTCACGCACAGCGTTTCTGCACAGAGCGTCCGTCATGACGTCCAGGCAGGTGGGCAGAGCCTCCCGCCGCTGCCACTACTGGTTCGCCCAAACTTGGGCAAACCAGTAGAAACACACCACTGAACCAGTTTATTAACATCAACTGCAGTGATTCACTTAACTTTGGGAAGAAAGTTCATAAAATGAGGCAAAACTCACTTAACAACTGTCTCGCTTTAGAAATTTTGGGCACAGTTGTGGACTACCTGTAGTCCATTAATGAATTATTTGCTATGAATAGGTAACCTGTCTCTTCAAAACTCCAGAATGGTACTTAAACACAACTATCAGAAGACTGAAGTATGCAAGATACAAATTTGCATGCTATCCTAATCACATTCCTGATTCTTAATGGTAAATTGTGGACTAATTTTAATTAGGATCCACATGTGAAGAGGAAGAAAGTCAAAAATTCTTCAGTGCATTTGTGTACATGTTTTAATTGTTGTCTTTAAGCAGAATTATTTTAAACAACCCACTCCATTTATATTAATACAAGGGCTGACAATAGCTAGATAAGTTGTGCATTCTCTACTTTAGTCCAGAGTGTGTTAAACTATTTAAATGTGAAACAAAATTCTCATGTCTTCTTCAATTTGCAAAGCACATCTTACAGCGCAATAAGAAAAGTGACACGATGGCATTCTGTTTCTTTAAAGAGAGATTTAATGAGACCAATGGTAAAGGGACTATAGCAACAATTAAGATCAGATAATTGTTCCTTATTACTGCTTGATGATTCAGTATGAAAAACAAACCAAAAACGAACAGCAAATAAATAACAAAATAGGTCTTAGATATTCAGGGCGATTATGTTCTTAATAATTTGGAATTCTTAAGAATTATCTTATGCATTATGTCACAACACAATGAAAAGGATCATAAAGCACCTGAAGTGTTTTATTCTATAAAAATTAATTCAGATTAAAATTTTGTCATTACAAAAGTGGAAAATGACCTAAAATTTAGTAAATATTATTGTTCAAATATAAAACATAGTGGGTTCTTAAATTGTAAGATCTCATGATTTAGCTATTATTTACTAATGTATTTTCTATTAGGCAGATTGATAATAAATACTTAATTTACAGAGTTCTAACTTCTTGGAGGACCTATCAATTTGTAAATTGGTTTAGATTATCTGTGATTGAATTATCACTTTTCCCATAATGTCAGCCAATTTATAAAGGAGATTGAATATTACTGAGGATTAAAAAAACATTTTGCTCCACAAATTCAGATTACTTGGTTTATACCTAATCTCGTCATTTCTCTTAGAGATATTTCAAGCATTCTACTCACCTAATCTTCGATTCTGAATTTTGGAGAAGGATTGCATTTGATGTCTTCCAATATCCAGTCTTTTTTAATGTTTCATTTTACAGGGAGCATTTTTTATCTGTGTTTAGGCTAATTTCTCTCTTCCCCAACCCCCAATTTTAGATTACTGTTGCAATGAACAAAGTACCCACTTTATCAAAATAGATTTCAGCACAGGAGCATAAATATTTTTATCGAAATAAAATTGATCATTCAGATTAGATCTGCCCGTGACTACATACATATTCTGGTCCAGTGGTGGGTTTCAGATTTTTTTACTATTGGTTCTGTGGATGTGGCTTGGTGGGTGTGGCTTGGTGGGCATGGCAGGGGAAGGATACTGCAAAATCTCCATTCCCATCCCACTCCAGGGGAAGGTTAATGCAAAATCCCCATTACCTCCTGATCAGCTGGGACTCAGGAGGCAGAAAATAGAAGGGGGTGGGGTCAGTCAGAATTTTTACTACTGGTTCTCCAAATTTCTCAAAATTTCCACTACTGGTTCTCCAGAACTGGTCAGAACCTGCTGAAACCCATCTCTGTTCTGGTCACCATAATCTTAATCTAATGTGCCAAAGCGATGCCACGAAATATAGCAAATTGCAGAAGGAAAAAGCATGAAAAATATGGCTGGGAGAAAAATAGGTATGAAAGTTGAATCTGAGTGCATATTCCAATTTTAAAAGACTTTTAGAAATCCCCTAAATTAAATGAAAATTCAGAAGGAATGGAATGTAGGAAAGTAGGTAGTGAAAAGTAAGAGGGTCTGATCCTTATAATAATATATGGGACAGAAATGGACAGAGCTGATCAAAGTATTGATTTGCTATAAACAGGAAATTGGAACAGATTTATTTAGAAAACTTGGAGGCTTCCTTGAATGTGAACAAAACATTGTTATCTTTTCTCCCTTAATTTTTAGTTAAGTGTGATTATCATTTCCTACCATGCAAAATGCTTTATGTATTTATTTATTTTGTTTACTTTAAGAAGCCACACTGATTCAGTGTGAATTTCTGCAGTGGGCTTGACCAACAATAATCAATTAACCAATTTTTTAATGCCTAACTTTATTTTTAAAGTATATCCTTTTTATAGTGCAACATTTATTTGCTTCCAGTTCATTTAAAAACGTTTAAGGTCCCCAGCAAAAGGGGTCTGATGCTCCATCAAGCAGCATTTTGATAACAGATTTCATCTCCAGATTAAGCCATAATATAGTTTGCTAGTTTAAGGCTTAAAGCTTTCTGTGAATTCATCCAAAGTGGTTTATAAAAGCCTGTTTATCATGTTGTATGAAATCTGCTAATTTCAGTTTATGCAACAGACCATGGCTTTAAAGAAATCCACACAGTACAATATTAATATTGGTTAATTTATCTAAATTATTTCTCCTGAGTGATACTAAGTTGTAAGGTTTCTAAGTAGAAATCTTTTCCCCCCACCATTTGCTTCTTGGCCCCTTTTCCTCACAGGTTTAACAGATTTAATGGATTATCAGAGTTGGAAAGGACCTTGTAGGTTTTCTAATCCCCCCACCCAAGAGGAGACCCTACACCATTTTTGACAGATGGCAGTCCAGTCTGTTCTTGAAAGCTTCCAGTGATGAAGCTCCCACAACTTCCAAAGGCAACTTCTGTTCCATTGGTCTCACTGTCAGAAAAATTTCTCCTTATTTCCAAGTTGAATCTCTCCTTGTTCAGTTTCCATCCATTATTCCTTGTCTAAGATATTTAGTCTTGTCTTCTGCTAAAGGCTGGAGTTGAACATTAAGTGAGATATCTAGGATAATGCTCCAGAATGTTGGCAACACCCAAAGAAATAGCAGTCAATGCAGCTAAATTTAACTTCATTTAAAATTAATTAAAATGAACCAATGAAATGTGTGTATGATTACTTTGATTTGTTTGACTTTCTTCTTCTGTTAAATTAAACAATATAATTTGGAGCTATTACACTCTAAGATTGGGAAAGCAGTGGCACTTCAGGGCCTACATTTTGCAACTTCTGCATGTAAATAAGTGTTCTACTAGTTATTGCTGTGGAAAGAAACAAGAGAACCATTCTTTTTCTGTTCTTCTCCCTTGCTAAAACGTTAACAAGTGTGCCACTGATAGGTGGTCTATCTGCCTTGTTGGACATCCCGATGTAATTGGTCTGAAGTTCTCAGCTTTGAAGTCTGCCATTCCTTGAAAACCGTTCTGCCTTTCTGTCTTGCATTTTTGTGACAAGGTATATTCAGTCCTGGCAGTTGTGCAAAATGTCTCAACACCTGACAGGGATGCTGTTTTTGCTCCATTTAAACCAGCTTGGCCGTCTACAATTTGATTCCCAGAAGTCAATGTGAAATAGCAGGTCTCCTTGACACCTGTCCATCAGATGGGACATAGCTTTGAGAAGTTGACTTCAGAAGGGATGGACATAGCGTTGGTGATTTTAGACAGCTCTGCAAGTTCATGAAGGTTTTTCCCCAGCATTATATCATTTTCTCATTTGCTTTTATCCTCATATTTTTTCCTCTTCTTTCTTTCTTCTGAATTCACAAGACAATTCTTCTTTACCTGTTCTTTATTTGATGAAGTTCTTTGCCTCTGCTTTTGGATATATGCGCGTGCGCGCACACACATACACACACACAGAAACACACACGGACACACACATATACACACACATGTATATGTATATACGTATGTGTATGTATATATATGTATACATCATCATGAAATGTACAGAACCGTAAAGCCTACAAACCTGAAATTTGGCACATATGTTCGTCTTGGCTTCAAGGTGCTTGCTAAGAAAGGATTTTTCAAAATGACCATCTGATCATTAGTATTTTTTATATTATTATTAACACACTCTGATGCTAAGGAGTTAGAAGTTCTACTCCCCCTCCCCACCTGAAAAGAACTCTGTTCCAACTGCCACTTGGCCATGGGCATGGCCAGCATGTGACTCATCTGGCCTGTGGGCGGGAGTTTAGACATTCTACTCCCCACCTGAAAGGGAGAGAAGGGGATAAGATAGGAGAGGCTTTTGCAAGGCACGCCTGAGGGAGAGAAGATGAGAGGAGAGGCCGATTGGGTTTTCTTAATATTTTAAAATTTTAAATCTAAATTTTTAATTATCAGCCTTTATAATTTGCTTTTTTTAAATGTTGTTTTAACTGTATATATTTTGTTTTTATTTTGGCTGTACACCGCCCTGAGTCCTTCGGGAGAAGGGCGGTATAAAAATTTAATAAATAAATAAATTAAATAAATAAATAAATCATAACTACTCATTAATGTTCAAGCTGTAAGTGTCAATTTATCAAACCGGATCAGTTTCATAGTGGAGCATGGGTATCCAGCTAGTATATATATATATATATCCTTTTGAATCCACAAGACAATTCTTCTTTAGTTGTTCTTTATTTGACAGATTTCCAGTTTATTTTTTGCCTTTGCGTGCTCACAGTTCTGAACCGGTAGTGAAGGTAAATGAAACCCACTACTGATATATATGTATATGTATACATATATGTGTATTTGTTTTCTTAGGTTTTCGCGGGTGTTTGTATGTAGGTCTTTGGTTGTTCAGGTTTTCTCCTGCGTAAAATTGGAAGTGTCTTGGCGACATTTCAACGAAGTCTCATTCGTCATCTTCAGGCTGGTGTTTACACCTTCGTGCTTCTAGGAGCAATGTGTGATCGCAGCTGTTTCTTCCTTTTAACTGCTAGTGGGGGTTTGAACTGATTGGTTGGGAGCTTGGCTGTGTTCTGATTGGGTGGAAGTGTGTTCTGATTGGTTGGGGGTTTGGCTGTGATCTGATTGGATGGTGGGGTTGGCTTTGCTCTGATTGGATGGGGGTGTGTTCTGTTGTGGGGGTGGCTTGGTTGTGCTCAGGTTAGTTTGAATTGCAGGGGGATTTGAGTTGGTGAGCTGCATTGCTGTTGTTTGGCTTCGCGTTTGTGGTCGTGGTACATCTTCATGGTGGATGTCAGTCTGCTGCATGTATGGATTGGAGGGGTTTGAAATGGCTAATGATGCAGCTGCGGTCTGGCTTCTGGTCCGTGGTCGTGCTTCATCATTACCCACACAGCATGAATAAACGAGATGATACCTCCCGCCTACCAGCCATTTGGAAACCCGCCCTTATTGACAAATGAGTCCCTAACATGAAGAATGACGCAAGACCCACACTCACGAGTGCCACACAGCATGTCACCACCACACATCCATGCAGAAAGACTCAAACCCACACTGATGATGAAGGACGACTACAGACCAGAAGCCAGACCGCAGCTGCATCATTAGCCATTTCAAACCCCTCCAATCCATACATGCAGCAGACCGACACCCACCATGAAGATGTAGCACGACCACGAACATGAAGCCAAACAACAGCAATGCAGTTCTAAAGCACATAAAAATGCAAGTAGAAAAAATAGGGACCACCTTTGGTGGGAAGGTAACAGTATTCCTTGCGCCTTTGGCATTTAGTCATGCTGGCCACATGACCACGGAGACATTTTTGAACAGCGCTGGCTCTTCGGCTTTGAAACAGAGATGAGCACCTCCCCCTAGAGTCGGAAACGACTACCACATATGTGCGAGGTGAACCTTTACCTTTATTGCAGGCTAACTCTACCCACAGCTTGGAGTTTCATCCTGAAGAGGCCCAAAATTGACTCAAGCTTCCATCCTTCCAAGGACAGTAAAATAAGGTCCCAGATTGTTGGGGGAAATTGCTGACTCTGTAAACCCCTTAGAGAGGGCTGTAAAACATTATGGGGCAGTATATAAAACTAAGTGCTATTGATATATATTGGTATTAATTAGACCTCAGCCTGCTGGCAGCTTTTACATGTGAGGAAACAAGAGGTCAGAGTTTTTATATTCCTTTGAAACCTTATTCAAAATTGTTTTTCTTTTCCAATATTCTTTGTAGCAGGCTATTCTAGACTTTCTGGCATTTCTAATTCCACCCACTTTGACATTTACATAGGCACTCATCTTCCAACCAGCTCTGGGCAGTTCCCAATCAAAAGTTAAGAAAGATATAAAATCTTGTTAAAACTATAAAACTAAACCCATTAAATCATTAAAAACAACAAAGGCCAGGCACCAGGACAACCTTCCCTTTGTGCAATTTCCAATCTTGTCCCATCTTATTTGGGAGGAAATAAGGTCTTCGGAGCTTTACTGTAAGGTTAGGTTAGGGTGGAAACATCTCCATTTTACAAGCAAAGGGGATCTGCAATGCCAGGGGCTGTTGATAAAGTGAGCCTTTGATGTAGATTGGGTACAAAGATGTTTCCATCCTTCAGTTGCATCACACTATCTTGATCTATTCCACTTCCTATAGCATACCCTATAGCAGGGGTGTCAAACTCGCGGCCCACAGGTAGGATGTGTCACATGATGGCTCCGCCCCTGCCAAGTTTAGCGAAAGGGAAAAAAGTCCTGATACATCACATGGTGACACTGTGATGACACAAGTGACACCCCTGCCTTATAGTGTTAGATGACTGAGCATAGAAATATCTTTTGTTTCTACCTCCAGCTGTCAGCATTCCAGAAAACCCTTCTTGCAGAAAAGACTCGGAAACAAAACATATTTCAATGTTCTTTTACTAGCATAGGTAATCTGGCAAAGTTGGTTGAAATCCGAATCTGGGGATCCGGGTTCCTCCCTCAGTAATACAACCCCCAAAATCCCCACCCTCATGACCCGTCTGCCGATCACATGATCCAATCTTCAACCGTCCCATCTCGAGGCATCACCCCAGCCACTCCTTCTCCAGATGCGAGCCCAGCCTGACCTTGACCAGCAGGAAGAATGTTGTTATGTCTAATAGCCCTTTGTACTACCACCCTCCTCCCCTCCTTTCCCACACAGGAGAAAGTGGCAGTGGGTGGAAGCCTTTGGCCTAGTATGGCTTCCAAAGCTGACACCAGCCCTGCTGGGTGCCTTATCTGGACTTGTTTGGCCGTGGTGTCAGTCTGTCTCAACCCCTTTGCTCTATATAAACAAAAGTGCCTGATGTAGATTTCAGGGATGGCTGCTGGGGGTTCGCAGGGGTTTGGGAGAACCTCTAGCTAAGATTCTGTGCAGTTTGGAGAACCCCCAAATCCCACTCCTGGCTGGCCCCGTCCACCGTGCCCAACCTCTCCCAGGAGGCCCCAGGAGGCCCATTTTCAATGCAAGTAAATTTAGGGCACAATGCAGAGGCTCAGGGAGGGTGAAAAACGGGCCTACTGGAAGTTCAGGAAAGCTGGATGTGGGCCCATTTCCAGCCTCCAGAGGGCCTCTGGAGCCTGGAGACGACGTTTTCACCCTCTCCTGGAGGTTTGAGGAAAGCTTCCAGAGCACAGGAGGGCAAAAATACCTTCCCCCTGTGGTGCATGGCTACGCCCACCCAGCAACTGGGCAGAGAACCCCTTGCTAAAATTTTTGAAGCCCACCCCTGGTAGATTTAATAATCTTTGAACAATGCAGTATTTTATTTCTTTATCTATTCATTCATGAATTACTGTATATATGGCCCCAACCTTCTCACAAACTAGTGTTCTGGGTGGCATAAAATAGAAGTAAAAGAACCAGCCAATGCGAAACAATTGTTTTGTTTATTATTATGAAAAACGATAAAAAAATCACAAGGCTATGAAAAAAACAGATATTAGACTAAGAGCGTATGTTAGTAACAATTACGTTTTGTTCTACTTTGGATTAATAAACCACAATTGCTGTGATTTATTTATAAACCATAGCCCATGAATTTCATACTATTACCTAAATAAAGAAATTATTTACATCATATATTCATTTAAAACGAGTTAGATTATGGTTTCAAATATTCTTTATTGATATCCCTTTTTTGCCTCATTGATCCATGTGCATCCTATGGAAGGCATTGTGCTCCATGGATAGTTAGGAGTTCCCAGTGACTTCAGTTCCATACTCCATTCTCTGGGTCTTTTTTCAGAAGATGGATAGTGGTTGCAGTAGATTAAAGCAGCATTTCATATATTTATTTCACATATGTTATATATCCTGTTATATGTCATGAGAATGGCTGATGGTTGGATTCTGAAAGATCTCCTGTATGGAGAATTAATGCAAGGAAAGAGCCTTAGAGGGAGACCACAGCTACGATATATCTGCAAGAGGGCTCTAAAGGCCTTGGGAATGGACATTAATGACTGGGAAACTTTGACTTCTGATTGTTCAGCCTAGAAGCTAAAGACGCAGCATGGCTTTCTCCAATTCAAAGAGACATTTGTTCAGCAGGCTGAGGCAAAGAGGCAGTCCTGGAACCAGTGAAATCTGGGGGCTGGGCAGGGGACAGAATATATCTGCCCTCAGTGTGGAAGGGATTGCCACTCTCAAATTGGCCTTTTTAGTCACACTAGATGCTGTTTTAGGACCTCTTTCCAGAGCACGATACCATAGTCTTTTGAGACTGAAGGATGTCAATGACTGGATGATTCACAGTAAATGTCCACAAATCCATATCTGTTTTCACAGTTTGTTGGGGGTATGAGTGAAATTTCTTGTCTGGTTTTAAAGTGGCCGATTGCCACTATACTGAAATTTCCCTCAAGTTTTAACAAAATTGTGCTTACAAATTTGGACAGATAATCTATAAAAATTCTCAAGGTGCCATTGTGGATCTACATCTCAAATCCCAGGGATTCAGTTTTACAATTCGATGATATCTCCTAGTTGCCAGAAGTCCATTTGAGATCTGAAATATTCATAAAGAAAAAGACATGCATGAGAACTGAAATATGCTGAGAAATACCCTTCAAAAATATTCTCCCGAGAAGGAATGTTCCCCTGTTGCAATTATAGCAAGTTAGAATTAAAGCACATTGATGTACATCAAAGCATGGAGGCCTGCTTGATTATAAGGGATGTTTCCAATTTTAGTCTTTCATCATCTGCCTTTGAAACGGGACTATTTTGAAGTATAAAGCAGGTGCGCCGTTCTTGTAACACATCCATTAAAAAGAAACATTCATTAAAAGAAATCTGAAGCAAAATAGCTAATAGCCAAGTGAAGCATCATTTGTTTTAAAAAATGCAATTATAAAAAGAAAATAGAACCCACAGATGACAATAGTATTGATCTTGAGGACCGGTGTGTGTGTGTGTGTGTGTGTGTGTGTGTGTGTGTGTGTGTGTGTTTGTGTGTGTGTGTGTAAAACGTGCAAAGCTAGCAATTACCATTTTTCTGGCTTTAGATTGGTTGGTGATTTTGGCAAACGAAAAGAAAGAGAATGCATACCTAACATAATGAGTTGTGCATTTATTACGGAATAAAATCCATTTTGGATAGGTTTCAGCATATTAAAAAAAAGAGAGAGAGAGAGAGATAAAAGAGGAATCTTCTTTCTTTGCACCCTGAAACATTGCTCTACGACTGCTCACTTATGTTTGTACCATAAAGAAGAGAGTTAAGTGATGGGATCAAGGATAACAGAATCCCACCCACCCCTCTCCTCGGTATAGTTGCTGGGAATAGGACGAAGGGAAATTGCGAATTCTTTTCCGGCTTTGATTTTGATCTGGGCTCACCAAAGAAGGGGCCTTAGAAGCTCAGTTTTCATATGAGGGGGGAATTTTAAATGCTTCTGAAGTTCATTTCTGAGCTGGTTTGTAAGACTTCTGGCACTAGCTCTAAAAAGATAAACACATTCATGCATTAAATTTGTGGCCTAACTCTTCACTATTTTGATCTTTGTAATAAGCACTCTGCTTGAATATATATATATATATATATATATATATATATATATATATATATATATATATATATATATATATATATATATATATATATATATATATATATGCCAGGAATGAGAGAACTCTACAATTTACACTGATGGGAAATTCCATTAACAAATATCTCCAAATAACCAAAAGGAAAATGTTAACATATAGCTACATCTCCCAAAGCAGTTGAACACCATTAAAAAAAATCTACGCATTTGCCTTTAACTATCAATATCAATCATTAATTCCTGTGCATTTTATAGTCCTTTAATCTACAGGGTGTTTAATTCTCAATAATGAAGCATCTTAAGAAGATCTGAATATACGGCACAAAAGCGATTTTTCCTCACAGTTTCATTTGCATTGTCTGCATTGTCTTTGCCCCCACATGATGCTGGGTTAAATTAGGGCCACAGATTAATTAATTTTTAATAAGAGATTCACAGGGAGTGAGTCATACTGTGTGATACTACTAAAATAAGGGCTGTTTAGCATCCACCTGTCTCTCTTATGTTTGAGGTAAGTATAATCCAGTTCACAAATATAAATATTCAAATACGGCTTTTCTCCTCTTTCTAACCACATCTAAAGCCCTGTAGTAATTCAATATATAAAACCCATAAGGCACATATAGTGGCTTCCTGACTCAATTCCACATACAGAAATACCAAAGCATTAAGGTATAATTATATATTCTTACAGAGCAATTCTACTTAGCTTCTGGAGCATCAATAAGAAAGGTTCAGACTCCAAAAACCCAATGCGATATTTTATTTAAGGTGTGCCCTAAAGCTGAACAGAGTCAAGTTCATGTCCATGTCATCTAAGAAGTTTGGGTAAACTTTGTTGTTGTAGTGGAGAAAAATTTGAAAGAATGATAACTGTTCTGGAAAGAAAGAAAGAGAGAGAGAGAGAGAGAGAGAGAGAGAGAGAAAGAGAGAAAGAAAGAAAGAAAGAAAGAAAGAAAGAAAGAAAGAAAGAAAGAAAGAAAGAAAGAAGAGGGAGAGAGAGAGAAAGAAAGAATACAGTAATATCTCAAGATAATTATATATGGCAGAACTATGGATATATAAAAGGAAGAGATATTTACCATACAGCTTGAGTTAAAAATGAATTAATCTTAAAGAGGTCAAGATGTGTTGGAAGGCTTAGTTGTATATTAATTAATCAGATTAAAAACTTTCATGCCCCATCCATAACATGCCTTCCTATGTCTCTTTATAGGGGAGAGGGAGGGGAGGGGAGGGGAGAGGAAACAGATACCAGATCCCACTCTGAGGTCTGAAGCATTTCCCCCTCTTGGAATGGAAGCCCAACCAAGCCTTTTTCTGGAGTGCAATCAGCGTGTGTCTTCCCTAATATAAAGTTCAAAACCTGTCACTTCTAGAGAAGAAGTATCCCTGATTATCAGTCAGTTGCTAGGCAGAAGATGAAGTGAAGGTGATACCACAACTTTTTTGTTCAAGACTCAACTTGGCTAGCAGACGCAGTATTTTTGCTTCATGTATTCTTGTTTTATGCATACTTAGACTAGTCATCAGTAGCAATTATTATAGGGTGAAGTCCTTTGTCAATGAAAATTACATTCATCATAGGATCCATACCGAGGCAGAGTCATTTAAAGACAGAAAATGCTACAGATCACAGATTGCATTAATTAATTTAATTCCTTTTTTATTATGCCATAACATCCCAATGTCAAGGTGCATAAAAGCATTTTTTCATGCCTATGCTCTTAGATACTCAGCATCTCCATATCGCCAAAAAGCTGTGACCGAAAAGACTACTTATAAAACTGAAATGAATCTCTTACTCATTACTTAAAATGAAATTGACCTTGAGGTGGTTAATGACACTTTGACCACACAGTCTCCTTTTTATTTACGGGTCTTAAAGCCAATAAAATATCTGCATTCCTTTTTTTTCAGTGTCTGAAAAATGTGAATTTGATTTGTGTTAAGCATCCTTTATAACAGCTGGTTATCCAATTCTTGGACACAGTCCAACAAATGTAAAGCAATTAGATTTGTTCTTATTTGTTTTTTCTTTTAAAAATACGAGTTGGGAGGTGGGTGTTCTCCGGAAATATGCTTAGAGTTGTATTTAACTAAAAAAAAAAAAAGCTGTTTACAAGAATAGTGGTTTATATAGTAAAATCATTATTTTTAAACATCTGAATGGCAACCACTGTCTTAAAAAATATTTTTACCGTCTCATACACTGGAGAATGACAAGTCTGAGAAAATGCCCAGTAAAATATTAATATATCATCTAAAATACAGCAACATCCCAGCTGGGTTTCACCTGTTGTGCTAACCTGTAATTTGTTGTAGTTATAGTTTCTTGTCAAATCTATAGTGGCAGATGTCTGTAACATGAAGACATAAACAATGGTTCCAAAAAAAAAAAAAATGCAGTGAATTTCATGCTGCATCCAAACAAAACAAACGACAGAATGGGTTTCTGTAATGGGTGAATGTAAGAATTTGATCTTGGACAGAATTTTCTGAAGATTCAAGAAAACGATCTAGTTTCTGAAGCCTGACTTGTCTAAATCCAAACGAACAACAAATACTTTCTTCAAAACGAACTTAAGTATTCCTTTCTGAAAAAAAGAAAATCTGTTATGTTTTACAAAGACAAGCAATTACCTTTATTATTGCTTACTTTTTCAGAGACCACCAAGGACCCCACAGTTCTTCCCCTTCTCCGTCTCTCCTCCTCCACTCTGCTAACTTTTCTCCCTTTTAGCACTGATGATGTTACCTAGTTTGGATCTACAAGAAAACCACCAAGTCCAGAGAGCACCAAAGACCCCTCATTTCAACCCTGAACCCTACAAATATTCTCCTTTATTAGTACTTCTGGGGATAACTGATGATACTTAATATAATATATTCTACTTAATATATCTAAGATTAGAATCCATCTTCCATTAATCCCAATCTGTCTTTGTAACATTAGTTTAAATTATTTAATTAGTAGCACGGTGATATTACTAGTCCATTGGGATGGAGGAATGTTGATGTTTCTCACCATACTGTAAAATCAAACATGAAGTACAATAAAATCCTCAAGTGCCATAAGAAAAGCAATAATTAAAAGAATCAAATGCAAGGGTGAAATGCTCCCAGTTCGGACCAGATTGCACAATTCGGTAGCAATGGGGGCAGGTATTTCGGAGAACCGGTAGCAAAAATCCCTGGCTCCCCCACTGCCCACGCCTCGCTGTTCCTATTCTCTGTCCCTAAGCTCTCAGTGGTGATATAGCTGCAAACGGCCTTAAATGACTGCCACGGTGCTTCAAAGGGCCGCACTACAGCTGATCAGCGCTGTAGGCAGCTACTAGACCGGTGCCTCTATTTTTAAAGAAGGTAGACCAGTGCCTCTCAGTAAAAGGCAATTGGTAGACCGGGGCCTCTATTTTTAAAAAAGGTAGACCGGTGCCTCCCAAGTTTTGTATACTTTATTATTTTTATTATTTATTATTATTGACCATGCCCATTCAGTCACCTAACCACCAAGCTACACCCACAGAACCGGTAGGGAAAATTTTTAGATTTCACCCCTGATCAAATACATAGGACTTGCCGCCTGCCTGGTCTAATCCAAAACCCAGGGAAAGAATCAAATTTTTACAGCTCTTTTGAACAGGCTAGGGTGAGAACCAGAAATATCCAGAAAGAGATTGGGGAGGGGGATGCTGAGATACAGAAGTCCTGCTGCCTAGGTGAGACTACTCAATGGATGGGATCTGGAATCTGCCATCTCTTCTCAATTATATAGGTCTGGTAGAACCCACGTAACACAGATGGCTCTTTAAATAACCAGTCTTTATCCATGTAGGTTGCAGGTCAACTCTGCAGCTCAAGCAAGAGTATTGATATTGTTCATTTCATGTCTTAGGAAGCAGGAAGCAGTTAAGCAGTCTTTGGTAAAATATCACTGGGACCTCTGTTTTAACTAATTCACTGTATGGCCTTGAATGATTGACAAATGTCAACACATCTGATCTGATCATTTGGAATATTTTGGATGGGGTTTCCTCTATGACTCTGCAATTGTCTGCATTGACTCTTTCTTAGAAAAAAAGATCCCTAGGAGGGAATTCCTTTGAAATTCAGTGGGTTTTCTCCTAAGTAATTCTAGCAGTTGTTGCCGTTATCAGGATCACAGCTAAAGAGGTAAGATTCCACTTCTTCTTACTATGCACTATGCTCAAAAGGCCATTTTAGCTTCCCTACATTACTTGGATGAAACATTTCAAATGGATCCAACTAATGGGAAGTAGCTAGACTCTCCATAGCTGTGTTTTGGTAAAACAATAAGACATTTCAGTGCAATTATATATACGGGTACTTCTCGACTTACAACTATTTTTTTTAGTGACCGTTCAAAGTCACAATGGCCCAAGTACCCTTGTTAATAGCTTGACATGCGTCAAAACACAGTCGTACACTGGTCTCACTCCTTGTTTCATTATGGGCTGAATAGCCTTGTCTCATCTGGCCTAGGGAGAACATTTGGGGTGCACTTCTCCCTCCTTTATAAGCGTACACCCATATTCTTGCAGTGATTGGTCCTATTGCTTTTTTATTTTATTTTATTTTGTCACACAGAATATATAAGCATAAGCATAAAATAATTATACAATATATAAGCATATATATGAGTATGTAATAACTATATTAATTAGATATAACAAACGGAAACAATAGGACAGGAACGGTAGGCACGCTTGTGCTCTTATTTATTTATTTTTATTTATTTAATTTTGTCATAACAATATACACAAGCATAACAAGCATAACACAAAGGATTATATAATATATAAACATATATATGAGGAGAAACAAGTTAGTATAAGCATATATATATATAGGGGAAGAAACAATAGGACAGGAACGGTAGGCACATTTGTGCTCTTATGCACGCCCCTTAGAGTCCTCCTAGAAATGTGGTGAGGTCAACAGTGGATAGATTTTTAATAAAGCTTTTGGGGTTATGAGAAGGGACCACAAAGTCAGGTAATGCATTCCAAGCATAGACAATTCTGTTACAGAAATCGTGTTTTCTGCAATCTAAACTGGTGCGGTTGACATTAAGTTTAAATCTGTTGGTAGCTCTTGTGTTATTGTAGTTGAAACTGAAGTAGTCATTGGCAGGAAGGACATTACAACAGATGATTCTATGAACTAAACCCAGGTCCTGTCGAAGGCGACGAAGTTCCAAGTTTTCTAAACCCAGGATATCAAGTCTGGTGGAATAAGGTATTTTATTGGTTACAGAGGAGTGGAGAACTCTTGTCGTAAAATACCTCTGGACACGCTCAGCTGTATTGATATCAGATATATGGTGTGGGTTCCAGACAGGTGAGCAGTAATCAAGAATTGGCCTACTAAAAGTTTTATATGCTCTGGTCAGTAGCGTGGTGTTTTTGGAAAAGAAACTATGTAGAATTAAGTTAACAACTTTTAGGGCCTTTTTTGCTATATAGTTGCAGTGGGCTTTGGCACTTAGATCGTTAGATATAAAAACTCCAAGGTCTTTGACAGGGTGGGGGTCATCTGTAAGGTAATGTCCATCAAGCATGTACTTAGTGATTGGGTTCTTTCTTCCAATATGTAGGACTGAGCATTTGCTGGTTGAGAGTCGTAGTTGCCAAATTTTATGCACGCCCCTCACAGACCTCTTAGAAATGGGGTGAGGTCAATAGTAGACAGTTTTTGGTTGAAGCTTTTGGGATTTTGGGAAGAGAGCACAGAGTCAGGTAGTTTATTCCAAGCATTAACAACTCTGTCACTGAAGTCATATTTTCTGCAATCAAGATTGGAGCGGTTCACATTAAGCTTAAATCTGTTGTGTGCTCGTGTATTTTGTTTTGTAACATTCTACCCCTTGGTTAGTGTTACTCCGTTTATATTGAGTTTCGTTACGCACAGTCAAATCCGTTTGTAAACAGTCAGGAATCATAGTGTAATAAATTAGTGTGTTCTCAATCTTCCCCTCCCTCTTTGTTATTTCTGTACATTGCATACACTTTTGTAATGGTTGGGCTGCATTTAAGAGTATAATAAAAATGGCTCCCAATAAGAGACACTTTATATTTCCCCAATACATCTTCAAGAATCTTGATGTCTCACTCTATCTTGCACACAGTATACAGAACACAATCAATACAATGTGAACAACAGCAGCACCCACAAGGACAGCTACAAAACCAACACATCTGGGAGGGGAATAGTTGCTGGTTCTTCTCTCTGGCTTTTTGAACACAATATGGTAATCCACTCTTCTCTTGCCCACCAAGATACCCAAGCACCCAGGAGTAGCAGAGTTATACTCAATCCTACTCCTATCCAATGCTCATTATTATTCATTGATACACTACTATCATCCATGGTCTGAGTAAACAATCCTTGAGGAATTGCTGAGAATCACTAGTACAGTTATTACAAATGTCTGTGTAGAAACTTCTCAATAGAGGTATTGATTTAAACAAGTCTTTTTCCCAACCCCTATTTTTACTTAATACTATTCCTTTTTCTCCTACAATTCTTATAGTGGTATATACCTTATTTTTACATTTTATCACCGCAAATATACTTTCCCGGGTTGGTTCTTTCTTTTCATCAATCTCCCACTGGATTAGGATTCACCTCCTTCTTTCAGCTCCTTCCACTTGGCTTCGGAACCTGCGGGGGCAAATCTCATGAATTCTTAGACAAGTATAGTTTGTTGTTTCTTTAAAGTCAACTTCAAGGGGTTCCCATGGGGAATACTGGTTTAAGTCACTGGTGGAAATACAGGGCCTTTCACCCATGTATAATGAGTCCAACCCTTCTAGGCTCTCCGGACTGCAGTTTCAGAGGTAAGTAGTACTTGGAGGTCCCTCCCACTTCAGGGTTAACTTCTCCTCCTTCCAGCTCCAGATCAGCATCCAATCACCGTGGTGGAATTTGTGGACGGGAAACTCCAAAGGTGGTGTTTGAGCTAATAGTCCTAGTTTCCTAAGAAAATCAAAATATCTGGACAGTTTATGCACATATTGTTTCAACACTTTGTCTCTGATTTCCAGGGAATAACTAATTCCTTCCATTTGCTATTTATCATTCCCCTCTCCAACCATATTTTGCCAAAGACATGCACTATCCCAAATGCATGCTTAGAATCTGTGTATATTGTCCCCATTTTCCCCTCCAAAATACATAAGAGTTTGATTTAGTGCATACAATTCACAAGTTTGAGCGGACCAATTTCGAGGCAAACCCCCTGCTTCCAGGATCTCTTTAGTATGTCCATTTATCTTCTTTCTCCAGGGGTTTTTCCTCCAAATCAGGCCTTATTTTATTTTGAAAGTTTGTTACTTCAGAACAATAATATTCTATCCCATACTGATCCATTGATCTGGTGTCAACTAAGAACTGTGTCGGGTTCAAATTGTGACCCGCAATTAAAATCCAATCTGTCTGCTGAATCATACTTTAGATGGGGTGCTCACAATGAGGGCTAATTTCCTAGACCAGCATTGAGGTAGCACCAATTGCTTGAATACCTACTGGCCATCCCCTTATTACAAGATCCATTATTTTTTACAAGAATATCACAGGCTCCTTTTGTCCTGCCCAGTCCTTACCCAACACCCCTTGTGTGATTCCATTCTCCGTGTTTATGAAGAGATAGAATGGCTTTTCCAAATTTGGCAGACTTAATATAGGAGCTTTGGTTAAAGCTAGTTTCAAATTTTCAAAGCTTCCTCTTTCGTGTCCCTCCCATTTCAAATTCCAAGGTTCAGATTCAATTAACTTTGCATACAGGGCAGGGGTGGAATCCAGGAGATTCTGACAGGTTCTAGAGAACCGGTAGTGGAAATTTTGAGTAGTTTGGAGAACCGGCAAATACCACCTCTGGCTGGTCCAGAGTGGGGTGGGAATGGAGATTTTGCAATATCCTTCCCCCAGGATTTTTTTTTTTGTTTACATTTATATCCCGCCCTTCTCCAAAGACTCAGGGCGGCTTACAGGATTGGGGAGGGAATGGGGATTTTGCAGTATCCTTCCCCTGGAGTGGGGTGGAAATGGAGATTTTGCAGTATCCTTCCCCTGCCACCCCCACCAAGCCACCCCACCCCCACCAAGCCACCCCACCAAACTGGTAGTAAAAAAATTGTATTTCACCACCACTGATAGAGTTGTTTTATAGGATCAGAATACCCATCAATCCAGAGACTGCAGTATCCAACCAAACCTAAGAATTTCCTTAGTTCTTGCTTGTTTTTAGGTAGAGGCTGAGATGCCACCCCTTCTATTCTATCAGGAGTGATTTTCCTACTCCCTTCACTAATTAAGTATACTCTAATGCTTTGTTCATTTAATCTTCATCTCTGTCAGTTAAAAACACCACTTCCTCTTCCTTAGGGCCCACTACTAAATTTATCAAGGGCTCTCTGTGGAACTAAAAGAAGAAGAAGAAGAAGAAGAAGAAGAAGAAGAAGAAGAAGAAGAAGAAGAAGAAGAAGAAGAAGAAGAAGAAGAAGAAGAAGAAGAAGAAGAAGAAGAAGAAGAAGAAGAAGAAGAAGAATCCTACACTACTAGTATTGACTTTCATCTTCTGCACACTTACACCTCCCTTCTTTGGATCGGGCAGTCTCTCTTGAAATGTTCAGGCTATCCATACCCCCCACATCTTGTTCCCATTATCGCTTGGTTCCACCCCCACATTCTTTTATTCCTTCCCCATTCTAAGATTCCCTGTGATAGCTGAGGTTTCAGATATACCACCCACAGCATAATGCCTTCTGCCTTCCATCAGGTTCTACTTTCTCTAACTCCTTCTTCTCATAACATTAAACATTCAGTTCCTCCTACCACTGCCATCCTGGCTTCCAAGTCAGCACAAGTCTTTGCAGACCAACTTAAAGGCAATTTTCTGACTTTATATTTATTTATTTAATTTTATTTATTTTGTCACAACAATATATATAAACATAAGCATGAAAATAACTATATAATATATAAGCATATATATAAGCATTAGTATGTAATAACTATATTAATTGGATATAATGAAAGGAAACAATAGGACAGGAACGGTAGGCACGTTTGTGCTCTTATGCATGCCCCTTACAGACCTCTTAGGAATGGGGTGAGGTCAATAGTAGAGAGTTTTTGGTTAAAGCTTTGGGGATTTTGAGAAGAGACCACAGAGTCAGGTAGTGTGTTCCAAGTATTAATAACTCTGTTACTGAAGTCATATTTTCTGCAATCAAGATTGAAGCGGTTAACATTAAGTTTAAATCTATTGTTTGCTGTTGTATTGTTGTGATTGAAGCTGAAGTAGTCTTCAACAGGAAGGACATTGCAATAGATGATTCTATGAGTTAAACACAGGTCCTGTCAAAGGCGGTGGAGTTCTAAGTTTTCTAAATCCAAGTCTGGTGGCATAAGGTATTTTGTTGTATTCAGAGGAGTGGAGAACTCTTCTTGTAAAATATTTCTGGACACGTTCAATTGTATTGATGTCTGAAATGTGGTATGGGTTCGAGACAGGAACCCATACCACATTTTTCCACTAAAACTTGCTCTCTCCGTTCTACTATTGTAATTCCTTTCACTTCCCTTCTACCACTTGGGGGGGTTCCCTCTATAAACAAATTAGCTCCTTCTTCCAAAGAAACATTCTTAAATCAAGCTTAACCCTAGGCTATAATACAACTATCCCAACACAATAATGTTCAAGATCCAATCCTCAATTCCTTCAGGTGTTATATTTGTACTGTTTTCATTAATCAAAGGTCCTAAGTATTTTATCTCTCTTTCTACATGTTGTAATTGCTAACCTATTTCTGTAATAATTCCTAAAAGGGCAACAACTTGTGCTGCTAACAAACAAACAATGCCATAGGATGGAGCACCTAAGCATTTAAAATGCACACAGACATAAGACATTTTTAAAAAAAAAATGGAGGTAAGAAGAATAGCTTCAAAAATAAAACAAACAATATAAATGAAGTATATTGGATCAATGCTCTGAATTATATTTAGATCAAATTTTAATGTCAATTCTCTGCTTCCATTCAGATAGAAGCAAATTCTCACTGAGTAGGTTAAATGTAAGTAAAATCTTTCAAAACCATTTCTTTTATATAGGTTTAATTAAGCATTTTAAACCTCAAAAATTTCCAGAAAAAAAATTCAAAATTGTATTCAGAGCGGAAAAGAAAATATATCTGCATAGCTTTTATATGCAGATGAAAGAGAGCAAAACAGTGAGAGACTGCATGAGTAGGTCACTCATTTGCTCCACCTTTCTCAGACAGGCTCAGCAGAGGAGGGGGGTGTAAGAGAAAGGGGTAAAATGGTTAAAACAAGCAGAAAAACCACACTTCCCCCTCCCTTTCCTACTTCTCTCGCAACTTCTAAGCCAAGAAGATCCTTGAGTAAGAGAAAGAAAAGTAACAACCAGCAAAGAGAGAAAAAAAATGTTTAAAACACTGCACAGAAATCTCACCCCTTTCTCCACTTAGCATCCTTCCAACAAAATAACTTTCTCTGTGTCTCTCTCTTTTCAGTAAATCACACACATTTTTCCATGAATTTCTCTCCCACGTCCTCCATGGGATCTTTCTCACTTCTTTTCCTTGCACGTTACCATTTCTTTATATGAAAGGGAATCAAAGTACATTCACACCAACTTTTAGCCTCAACATACTCACATTTGCACTGCAATCAAACTGCTTGTGTATACCAATTTCACACGCAAAAATTTCATTTCATGCAAACCAATCATTACATTTATTTCAGGGAGCTTTTTCGCAAGCCAATGAGCTCCATTTTCTAAACACTTTTGTGTACTATTATTAGAGGATTTCATCCTCCATCCAGCTCCTTCCACTTTTTCTTTCCTCGATCAATCTGTATCTCATTCTTCAAGCAGTGGGAAAACTCAGGAAGTGGTTTTAACCACAAATGTGATTTTGGGCCCTAACCACTGCCTGTTTCCCACAGCTTTAAGCCCAGCCAAAAATATCACAATCAATTCAATCCCATTCAATTCTACATCAAATTAATCAAGTCAAATTATCTGAGTCATCTCTAAACCCCAGGTGGGAAGAACAATAAACAATTTCTCCTCCCCAAGGCTCTGTTTTAGGCCCAGTACTCTTCAACATCTTCATCAATGACTTAGACAAGGGGATAGATGGGGAACTCATCAAATTTGCAGATGACACCAAGCTGGCAGGAATAGCCAGCACTCCAGAAGATAGGCTCAAGATACAGAAGGATCTTGACAGACTTGAACATTGGGCATTATCTAATAAAATGAAATTCAACAGTGAAAAAAGTAAAGTTCTACATTTAGGCCAAAAAAACAAAATGCACAGGTACCGTATATGTGGTACCTTGCTCAATAGTAGTAACTGTGATATGGATCTTGAAGTCCTAGTGGACAACCATTTAGATATGAGCCAGCAGTATGCAGCAGCTGCCAAAAAAGCCAACACAGTTCTGGGCTGCATAAACAGAGGGATAGAATCAAGATCATGTGAAGTGTTAATACCACTTTATAATGCCTTGGTAAGGCCACACTTGGAATACTGCATTCAGTTTTGGTCGCCACGATGTAAAAAAGATATTGAGACTCTAGAAAGAGTGCAGAGAAGAGCAACAAAGATGATTAGGGGACTGGAGACTAAAACATATGAAGAATGGTTGCAGGAACTGGGTATGTCTAGTTTAATGAAAAGAAGGACTAGGGGAGACATGATAGCAGTGTTTCAATATCTCAGGGGCTGCCACAAAGAAGAGGGAGTCAAGCTATTCTCCAAAGCACCTGAAGGCAGGACAAGAAGCAATGGGTGGAAACTAATCAAGGAGAGAAGCATCTTAGAACAAAGGAGAAATTTCCTGACAGTGAGAACAATTAATCAGTGGAACATCTTGCCTCCAGAAGTTGTGAATGCTCCAACACTGGAAATTTTTTTTTTTTATAAATAATTTTTTTTTATTTCCATTTTTCAACATCATATTTATGTACAAACTATTATCCATCATTAATCATTAATTTTTATTTATTACTAATTCAGGCCTGCCCGACTGCCACTTCCTTTCTACACAACTTCCCTCTCTACCCTCTACTACTTTCCCATCCTTCATCCCCTTCACTTTACTACTTCCTCTCCTCCTTCTCCACTCCTCCCTTCTTTCACCCTATCTAACCCTCTTATTCCCCTTCTCCTTCTCTACACTTTCCTATCTACTTTCTTCCCTCCTTCTACTCCTCTCTCCTTTTCTTCCCGAAATGGCAGTCGAGCATCCCCAATATCATTTTAAATTTTTTAATTTCATGTCTTCAAAAATTACTGTACATTAATAATCAGTCCATGTATCACTTGTTGATTCATTTTCCCCCCCTTCCCCCCCCCCAGACTTCCCGGAGCAAATACCGGGTATTATAACCAACAATCACAAGCTAAAGTATACAAAATATACATAACCTCCCACCTTAAAAAAAATTTAAAACTATAGATCCCCTCACAATAAAAATAAAAAAGATAGGAAAGAATAATAAAAAAAAAGGGGAAAGAAACAATACCAACTTCACATATTGCTTCTTCTTACAGTCCATTTTTTAAAATTAATCCATCTTCTCAGATTCAATTTTTTTCTTTTCCCACTTATATATTCCTTCAAATTTCATAAGTCCATTTCTCAAATTACAGTCCATCTTCTCGAACTCAAATTTTTATCACTTATATATTTCTTCAATTGCCATAACATTTAATGTCCATTCTTCTTATAGTCTTATAGTCCATTTTAAAAATTAGTCCATCTTCTAAAGTTCAAATTTTTTTTCCCGCCCACTTGTATATTCCTTCAGATTTCATAAATCCATTTCTTAAATTACAATCCAGCTTCTCAAATTCAAGTTTTCATCACTTATATATTTCTTCAATTGTCATAAGATTTAATATTCAATCTTCCAATACTACTCCATCAATCAAATATCAAACAAATAATCATTTAGACTACATCCACAATATAAAAGTAAACAATTAAAATCATCACATCCACATTATCTGAATTCATAAATTTCACTTTTCAACCCTCACAATTGAGTAATATCATCCTATAGATTTATACTATACAAATAGCAAATAACACAAATCCTATAATTTATATCCTAAACAGATCAATTCCAAAAATTAACCATAATCATCCTATTCACATCTTAAACATTCCTCCCCTCTCCCATTCTATTTTCCATCATTTCCAAACCAGTTAACTTAGCATCTAACAACAAAGGATTCCCACTCTTTAAAACATTAATATAAAAATGTCTCGCTTTCATAACAGAATTAAGAAAATACTTTCTACCTCTAAAATTCACTGACAAACCCATTGGGACTTCCCATCTAAAATGTATCTGATATTTCTTAAGCTCATCCACCAAAAAAGCAAATTCTCTTCTGTTTCTTAACATTTTAGGAGGAATTTCCTTCATTTTTATATCTTGTCCCAATATCTGAAATTTATTGTTATAAAAGGCTTGCAAAATTTCATACCTAACCTTTTTAGTTGTAAAATAAATAACCACATCCCTAGGTACTCTATTTTGTCTTGCCCACCAAGAATTAACACGATAAATTCTTTCAATATTAATCTCAAAATCTTCTGGCTCCACACCCTTTATCTGTGCAAAGGCTTGCGTAAAAATCTCCTTTAAATTTTCCTTCCTATTTTGTTTCAACCCCCTCACCCTTATAGCATATTCCATTAATCTATATTGTAATATTACTCTTTCTTCATCTGCCCTATCTACCTTTGCCTTTATATCTTCCATCTTATTATCTAAGTTCCAATTATTTTGATCTTTTCGAATTTCTTCTATTTTCCTTTGCAGCTCTAAATTAGCTTTATTAAATTCTGCAAGATCATCCTGCATCTGAATACAAGAACTTAATATTTGCGCAATTGCATCCTTTACCATTTTCATTTCCCTCTTCTGCTCTTCCACCACTTCCTTGAAATCCAACATCTCTTTCTCTATTTCGTCAAATTTTTGATCTATTTCTAAAAAGTGACTCTCCAAAAACTCCTGTAAAAAATTTCTTACTTCCTTTTTGATTTCTTCTTTTAATTTTTGAATCTGAGCTGAAGAAATTTCAAAGTTTTTAATAACTTTTGGCACTATTTGCTTAAAAGCCATTTTTTAAAAAAAGGATAACTTAATAATAGACCAAGAAAAAGAAAGAAAAAAAAATTATAAAAGAAAGTTTCAAAAAACTTATCTTCTAAATCACTATAATCCCAAGGAAGAAGAAAAAATATAAATCATAAGATTCTCATTTCTTCCAATTAGTCAGTATCTTCCTATATATCTTCTTTTTCAACACACTTTTAGCACTATTTGCTTAAAAGCCTTTTTTTTTTTTTAAATATAACTTAATAACAGGTCAATAGAAAAGAAAAAATATTTAGAAAAGGAGATACACAGAAACATACTGACTAAACGGAAGATATGAGAATTTTATGATTTATATTTTTTCTTTTTCTTTGGGATTATACTGATTTAGAAGAAAGATTTTTTGAAATTTTTTCTTTTCTAAACACTGGAAATTTTTAAGAAAATGTTGGATAGCCATTTGTCTGAAATGGTGTAGGGTTTCCTGCCTGGGCAGGGGGTTGGACTAGAAAGCCTCCATGGTCCCTTTCAACTCTGTTATTATGTTATGTTATGTTTATTCTTAGTTCTTTCAGAGTTCTCTGACTCTTTTAAGAATGGTAAAGTATCAAAATCTTTATAACACTGCAATATTTCTTTGCCACCCATTGATCTCTCTTTAGGCACTAGATTGTTACTATGTGTCTCTGCCCTGGGAGTGTTTTGTGTGTTTCTAGCTTGGACCTCCCAGCAGGTGCTGGCTTATTTTTTAAAGATCCAAACTCTCCCCTATCTATCTTTTTTTTTTTTGTTTACATTTATACCCCGCCCTTCTCCGAAGACTCAGGGCGGCTTACAATGTATAGGGCAATAGTCTCATTCTATTTGTATATATTTACAAAGTCAACTTATTGCCCCCCCAACAATCTGGGTCCTCATTTTACCTACCTTATAAAGGATGGAAGGCTGAGTCAACCTTGGGCCGGGCTCGAACCTGCAGTAATTGCAGGCTTTGTGTTCTTAAACCTCCCAGCAATCGCTGGCCCATTTTAAAGATCAAGATGTATAAGAGGTATAGAGACCTATGTTTACACATCGTTTGCATTTAGCCAGGGCTCTCATGAGCAAGTTTGAACTCCACTTTCCTTTAGAAAAACAACTTTTACTGCTGTAACAGTTTTACTGTGTCCCTGGGTGGGCTAGCACAGTCTAAAGAGGACATTTCCCTTGGGACCCACCTGAATTGCCATGGTCAGTTACCAGACTGGAATAATCCTTACCAACTTGATTGGTCCTTTACCACAGCCCAAAGGCCACTAGGGACAATCCTTTACCAAGGCCAAAGACTGCTAGGGACTTCTCATCCACACACTTCTCAGACAAGTCTCAGATTCTCACAGTCCTACCCAACCCACCAACCGCCTAGGGAGTGCATTCTTATTTTATCAGAACTACGTACCCCTAGGTTTGTGCACAAAGTCCCAGCCCAGTCTGTTCCGGCAATTCCAAAAACCTGGTCCCTTCTCTCTCTTTCCGTTTTCAATCGACTACTATTTAAAATGGGGTTCCGTGTTTTGCTCCGCACTCCTGAACAGCCAAGTCGATTGCAGACCATTGAAATCAATAGGGTATGCCTTCTTCACTTAACCCCACTGCTCAGGGCATCAGAAGAAAACAAAAGATTGTCTGCATTCTCCACCAATTTGTTGGAAATGAATTCAACCAACAAGCATGGATCGATAAAAACAAAGAGACTTTATTAAAAGAAAATAACAAAAGCAATTTTGCAAAATAGGGTGGGTATCCCAGAAGATCTCAACAAAGGAGTTTGAGCCAGGAAACCACACCTAAAGTTTCAAAAGCATTACATTTTATAGTTCCCTATCCCGATGCCCCCATGCCCCTCCTACATCGGATCCAGAGACTGATTGTGGCTAATCCGAAGCACGTATTAGAGACAACATCAACTCTTTCTCTAATTACATGTTCATCAACACCTCCCTATAACTACCCATAAAATATTTTGCAAGCATGGCTCTTCCTTACCTCTACTGCCTTGGCATTAAGGAATTTCTCCTTAGATGGGCCTCAAACAAAGAAGATTTATTCTAACATAACATTGTTACATTTTCAGCGTGTCTTTTCTCCAACTATCTTAAAACAGAATAATGTTTAACAAATTTAACAGAGTATCAGAGCCAAAAGGGACCCCGCAGGTCATCCAATCCAACCTTCTGCCTAAGCAAAATTGAATCTCCACTTACGTGCATTTCTAACCATACTATTTCATTTTTGAATTTTCTTATATCCTACAGCAGGAAGAGGTCGTGTGGAAGCCGAAGGGTGGGGACCGGCGGGTAGGCGGGGTTACATTCGGAGTATAGAATGCACCCAAATTTTCAGCCTCTTTTTTTTGGGGGGGGGAAGTGTGTCTTATACTCCAAAAAATACGGTAGTCTGGTAGCTACTTTTAGTGGGTGGTGATGGCATAGCTTTCATTTAAATCAAACTCTTTGTTTTGCTGCACTTAAAAAATTAAAGCAGCTGTGAAAGGTGCAGACATGTACCGCGTATTCAGCATAGGACCACAACAAATTGTGCCATTTGAAGTTACACTTTATCAAGCTGGCACACTGACAATTTTCCTAGCTATTGGACATTTATTATGGCATCTGCCTTTATTTTTCCAAAGGCTCGACTTTCTTCTTTTGAGAGACTGCATGAGATTGGGACTTTTCAAGATGGCAATTATGAATGCATTTAACCCACCGGGTGAATATCATTGTTGTTCTCAAAACTCTGAGTATCTTCCCGAGAAAGATTTATCAGCTTTTGATACCTTCTGACTTTGTGAGCAGATGTAACATAACAAAAAGTGCTTGCCCAAAGAAGAATAAAAATAACTTTCAACCCAGCTGTTTAAGGAAAAAAAGAGGGTGCATGGCATAAAAATCTTGATATTAATGTTTGAGATCAATGTCCCAAAGGTGTTTTTTCAGGAGGCAACTAGTCTTTCTTCTTCTTCTTCTTCTTCTTCTTCTTCTTCTTCTTCTTCTTCTTCTTCTTCTTTCTGTCTCTCTCTTTCTTTCTTTTGTCAAATACATATTAAATAATATATATAAGTATAAGCATGAATTGAATACATAAAATTAATACAACTAAGGGGAACATTAGGACAGGGACGGTAGGCACGCTGGTGCTCTTGCTCTTAGAAATGGGGTGAAGTTAACAGTAGATAGTTTTAGGTTAAAGTTTTGGGGATTTTGGGATGAGACCACAGAGTCTGGTAGTGCATTCCAGGCATTGGCAACTCTGTTGCTGAAGTCATATTTTCTGCAATCAAGACTGGAGCGGTTCACTTTAAGTTTGAATCTATTGTGTGCTCGTGTATTGTTGTGGTTGAAGCTGAAGTAGTCATTGACAGGAAGGACACTGTAGCAGGTGATTTTATGAGCTATGCTCAGGTCATACCGAAGGCGGCGTAGTTCTAAATTTTCTAAATCCAGAATTTCAAATCTGGTGGCATAAGGTATTTTCTTGTGAGCAGAGGTGTGGAGGACTCTTCTTGTGAAATATTTCTCGATGCGCTCAATTGTATTAATGTCCGATATGCAGTGTGGGTTCCAGACAGATGAGCTGTATTCGAGAATTGGTATAGCCAATGTTTTGTATGCTCTAGTTAGTAGTGTAATCTTATTGGAGAAGAAACTACACAAGATTAGGTTTACAACCCTTAATGCCATTTTGGCGATGTTGTTACAGTGGGCTTTGGCTCTTAGATCATTTGATATGAGTACTCCAAGGTCCTTGACAGAGTGAGGGTCATCTACAAGGTCATGTCCACCTAGCTTGTATTTTGTGTTCTGATTCTTTTTGCCAATCTATAACACAGAGCATTTGTTGGTTGAGATTTGGAGTTGCCAATTTTTTGACCATTCTGACACAAAGTCAAGGTCTTTTTGAAGGGTAGCAGCATTATTGGAAGTATTAAATAGTTTAACATCATCGGCAAAGAGAACACAACTTTCTTCGGGTTTTTTTTTTAAGACATTTCGCTTCTCATCCAAGAAGCTTCTTCAGCTCTGACAGGATAGCGGGGAATGGAAGGATTTATACTCCTTGAAGACAGCTGGTCATCTGCATCCTTTTGGAGGATCGTTGAAGCACTTGGAGGTTTATCTGTGTTCTCAGGGTCACCTGAGTCGTGATCCTGGTTCCTGCAGTCTGCAATTTTTCTTTGAGTTTGAGATCATTTTTTTTTTAACCTTCCTCATATTGGTTTTCAAGAGATTCCTAGAATGAGTAGAATTCTCCACTCCTCTGAGTACAACAAAATACCTTATGCCACCAGACTTGAAATCCTGGGTTTAGAAAATTTAGAACTCCGTTGCCTTCGACATGACCTGAGTTTAACTCATAGAATCATCTGTTACAACATCCTTCCTGTTGAAGACTACTTCAGCTTCAATCGCAACAATACACGAGCACACAATAGATTTAAGCTTAATGTGAACCGCTCCAATCTTGATTGCAGAAAATATGACTTCAGTAACAGAGTTATTAATACTTGGAACATACTACCTGACTCTGTGGTCTCTTCTCAAAATCCCCAAAGCTTTAACCAAAAACTATCTACTATTGACCTCACCCCATTCCCAAGAGGTCTGTAAGGGGCGTGCATAAGAGCACCAACGTACCTACCGTTCCTGTCCTAATGTTCTCTTTGATTGTATCCAATTTTGTATAGTTATTACATACTTATGCTTATATATATGCTTATATATCGTATAGTTATTTCATGCTTATGCTTATATATACTGTTGTGACAAATAAAAAATAAAAAAAATAAATTTGTGGAAGGTCAGTAGTTCCTCCTCCTCAGATCTTAAAGCACAAGTGGTTCACCCATTCTCTGGGTGTAACTTTTCAAAATTACAAAATGTTCACCGCTAACAAATTGGGTAAAGAATGGCCTTGAATTTTAATAATTGTGTTGTTTAATAATTTATTATTAAATATTAAATTATTTTATATAATTATTAAATATTAAATTATTTTAATATTATATTAAATATTAAATTATTATTATTAAATAAATATTAAATTATTAAATATTAAATTATTTTAAATAATAATATTAAATTATTTATATTAAATATTAAATTATTATTAAATATTAAATTATTTAATAATTGTGTTGGCAATTAAGATGAATGTAATTTGTAGGTCCGGAATGCCAGTCTCTCTGCTGAGGATGGAGAACTGTTAAAATCTTCACACAAGTACTTGACAGAGAACTTGAGAAAGAACTAAATTGGTTTCCCAAGAAAAGGAATTTCAAGAATTAAGATGTTCCTATATTGTGCTCTCATTAGCAATAACTCTCATAGTAGAAGGACATAAAATGGTATTAGGTTTATATGGGAGAAGACATATTTAATCTTCCCTTAGTCCCAGACCAGGATTTAGGATTTAGATATTTTCTAAAAACACAACCATTTTGATAGGGAGAATATTTTTCTAAAATCCACATTCCATTTAACTTGTCTAAAAGAAGCTGACTTTGTTCTGCATATTATAGATAACAATAGCAGTTCCTCTGCTGACATTAAATCCAAACCAGAAGTGTTAATGATACAATAAATACCCAGTTTTATGATTCTAATATATTTCTGCAGCAGAATGACATAATTCCATTTCGGGACATCTAAGGAAGGGGGTTGTTCTTAAGTAATAGTGGTAAGATCTACTATCCATCCTGTGCTTTCCTTTTTTAAAAAAATATATCATTATATATCATTAAAAGTTTTTAAAAGGAAGATAAAAATTAAAGTAAACCCATAAAGAATAAAAAGAAAGAAATCAAAGAGAAAGCTGAAAGTGAAAGGGAAAAAAAGTAAAAGAAAAATAGAAAAGAAAGGAAAGGATAAAGACACAAAGCAACAGCTTCCAATTCCAGTAGTTGTAAGTGCAATGATAACTTTACCTCTTACTCTAAAGTTAGAACATATTCCTCTTTTTTTTCTCTAATCTATTCTGTTTAATTACCAGAACCATAACTATAAATTCAGTTTGACAATCTCAACCAGTTCTATGAACCTTTGTAATAACTGGCAGCTGTATCTTGTGCTATCAGTTCTTCCCTTGGTTTTTTTTTTTGTATAAAATTTGTATTGTATTCTCCCTGAAAAAAAATTCTAATATGATCATTTAGCCATTTGTATTTGCCTGTTATTTCTCACCTACAACATATTGCTTGTGCTTAAAGCCATGAAAGTGTTTTAAGGCACAACTTGGGTTTGTATCAATTCTACATTCTCAATATGGCACAACTCACATAATGATTTTTTTAAATGCATGTTAACCTTGACTTTACCCATCCCACATGTTCCCTGTTTGTCACTAAATCACAGCTATTATTAATGCTTCCAAAGCTTTCATTTCATTTCTCCCCAAATTGTGTATTTCTAATTAATGGGGTTTTCTGGCAAGAAGCTGATTCATAACAGAATCCCTTTTTCACCTTGATATATGTTCGGAGAGCTGTACTTAGCGGGTTACCGTTGCAGCTCCTTCCTTTTACATATCCCTTTTTGTGCATTATAACCACAAGCACAATTTGAGTCATTATTTTTCTATGTGTTTTACAGTAAATGAGGTTATATGTGTCTAGAGTCTGTCAAAATTTTGGAAGGAATGATGCAAAATGTCAAAACCATATTATTTCGGTATAGAATTCCAACTCCTTTATTAATATAGAAAATAACATAAAGCAAAAGTAGAAAAAAAAATACCACTCAGTTCTAGAATAGAATAGAATTTTTTTTTTTATTGGCCAAGTGTGATTGGAGACACAAGGAATTTGTCTTGGTGCATATGCTCTCAGTGTACATAAAAGAAAAGATACGTTCATCAAGGTACAACATTTACAACACAAATGATGGTCAATATATCAATATAAATCATAAGGATTGCCAGCAACAAAGTTACAGTCATACAGTCATAAGTGGAAAGAGATTGGTGATGGAAACGATGAGAAGATTAATAGTAGTGCAGATTTAGTAAATAGTTTGACAGTGTTGAGGGAATTATTTGTTTAGCAGAGTGATGGCCTTCGGGAAAAAAATGTTCTTGTGTCTAGTTGTTCTGGTGTGCAGTGCTCTATATAGTGTAAATATTTCTATGATAGAAATATGGCATTGTAGTACTGTGCAGGACTATTGTCCTTGTTTCTGACAGTGATAGATGTTAAATTAAGAAGTATTTCCATTTTATAAATATTAGCTATTCTCTGGCTGAATGGTCAATAAAAAAGTTGGGCATTACATTCATTGTATTTTAAAATGGGGCCAAATTGAATAAGTTTTTTAATGTCTGTTTTAGTATTGTATGCGTTGTTGCTGTATTTTATCTTGGCTGTAAACCGCCCTGAGTCCTTCGGGAGAAGGGCGGTATACAAATTAAAATATTATTATTATTATTAATTATTATTACTATTATTATTATTATTATTGACAAAATTTGTTTGGGCTGGTAAAAAGAAAGATTGAACAGAATGCTCTGTCTGCATAATTGTGCTCTGTTAGAGTTCCAACCAGTGGTGGAATTCAAATTTTTTTACTAGCGGTTCTGTGGGTGTGGCTTGGTGGGCGTGGCTTGGTGGGTGTGCTGCAAGGGGAAGGATACTGCAAAATCCCCATTCCCTCCCCTGGGGGAAGGCTATTGCAAAATCTCCATTCCCACCCCACTCTGGGGCTAGCCAGAAGTGATATCTGCCGGTTCTCCAAACTACTCAAAATTTCCTCTACCGATTCTCCAGAACCTGCTGAATTTCACCCCTGGTTCTAATCCATGTAAAGGTTTCTTTACCTTTGGAATATGGTAAACTGTATTCTCACAAGAACACCATTTGTGGAGAAACTCTTCTTGGATTGACATTAAATAGATGTTTGTGCAACTTTTGTGAGCTCAAACTATTTCTGTATCTACACAGAAATCTCCTATAATTTTTTTTTACTTCTCATCTTCTTTCAGTCTATCTACAATAACTAACATCTCTTGAAGTCAAATATTACATATATTGAATAGGATTTTCTACCACCAAAACTCAGAATGCTTGTTTTGTGACATGGCTATATAAATTTGAAAAATAAGCAAACAAAACACATGATTTTATCCCATGATTTTTTTGGGGATGCCTGTTTAGTTGACCTATTCCAGTTTCCATGGCAATTAGTTGACTTTACTGTTGATATCCGAGGCATATATCCATGAAACAAAGAGGTTTTTAAAAAGTTATGTAATTCATTTCTAGTAAGCAACAAGGATCTGACTTCTGAATAATAAGGATAGTAGATGCTATTGTAAATTTCAGGGGGAAGATTTTGTAAAAATATAAAAAGTTCTGATTTACTGTATTTTTTAGAGTATAAGATGCATCTTTCCCCCACAAAAAAGAAGGTAAAAATCTGGGTGCGTCTTATACTCCAGATGTAGCCCCACCCAGCTTCTCAAACGGAGATTTCAGAGGCTAAAAGAAGCTTTAGAAAAGAAGCCTCCAAACAGAGCTTCAGAGGCTTTTTTTCCTGAAGTTCTGTTTTGGAGGCTTTCAGAGGCAGAAAAAAGATTTTTCTGAAATGGAGTTTCAGAGGCAGAAAAAAAAGCAAAAAAAAAAAAAAAAGCAAGGCACAGAGCTCACAACCAAGGAACCGCTAAAATTCGCTAAAATTCACCTCTGGGAACAGCCGATTGGAAGGCCAATCCACCTGCCAATCAGTTTTTTTCTTATTTTCCTGCCCAAAAACTAAGGTGCGTCTTATACTCCAGTGCATCTTATACTGCGAAAAATATGGTAGATTTAAATGGACCTGCCTTTTTAAATCTTGATTCAGTCGCTATTTTAGTTTTATATCATACAGCAGCATAATTGGGGGAGGTTATCATATAATCAAGACTAAGTTTGGCCTTTTATCTAAATGTAATAGATAGTAAAATATCTTTAAAATCACCACACTGGTTCCTAGTTTCAGTACAACTGTAATTATTTCTCTTGGATTACATCCTTAGCAATGGCAGAATCTGAGAGGGATTTTTCTGGATACGTTGACTGTATCTTCTCCCATGAACTGCATGGGGATTAAAATGGAATTTGTTATTTTCAATTATGCATGTCTTCCCTGGGATTTACATAAAAAGGTGCGTGGGGTTTGCAAATCCATATCCGCTCCCTCCCCTTGCAAAACAAAACCGAACCCCCAAACCCTATTAAGTATGTCTTTATAACACAGAATGCTATAATAGAGCTGCCACTATTAAATCCATGTTGTTAAGAGTATAAGAACAGTCAGGTTGGATCAGAGCAAAGGTACATTTGCTCCAGCATTCGGTTACCATGGTGATAAACCAGATGCTCTGAGGTAGTTCATAAGACAGATCAGAGCATAGTAGCATCTTCTCTTACACCCAGAAAATAGATAACACCGCATCTTCTATGGGGTGCCTGGCTGCTGAGCCAAAATCTGCCTCTAAGAACAAAACCTCATTAAATTCCTTTCATATTGGTCACTCACCTTTGCATTTAATCCACATTCAGTCTTAAGGATTCCAGTAGAAAGGTGGGAATGGATAGAATAGGAACAAAACACACACACACACACACACAGCTAACAAGGGTATATTGTACTCTTCATTGTTATATATGCTTAGTGTATTTGCAAGACTTCTAGTGAATAATTACAATAGGCATGTTAAGAATGAAGATAAATAAGTACCGTATCAACATCTAACAATATGGCATTGTAATAGAATTTAATTAAATGAGTTATACTTCAGCTTAAAATAAAAAAACATTTAGCTGATACTTTCTTCTTTTCACACTTGGGAATGGTCTCTCATTCTTAACACACTCTTCTGCAGATTTACTCACACTTTACTTTTTACACATTACACTTTACACTAATTCAATTCTCTCTCTCTCTCTCTCTCTCTCTCTCTCTCTCTCACACACACACACACACACACACACACACACAAACACACACACACACACTCAATTATCTAGTACCTGAATTATTGGCATTTACTCTACAATCTAAAATCCAGGACTGCATTTTCCTTTCTGCTAATTTTTTGCAGATTCTTATTTGTGCTACACAAGGTAGGATCACTAAACTATTCTTTAAACTTTAAACCTGAAAACCTGAAAGTTAGAACAATTAATCAGTGGAACAACTTGCCAACAGAACTTATGAATGCTCCAACCCTGGAAGTTTTTAAGAAGAGATTGGACAACCATTTGTCTGAAATGGTATAGGATTTCCTGCCTGAGCAGGGGGTTGGTCTAGAAGACCTCCAAGGTCCCTCCCAACTCTGTTATTCTATTCTGAATCTACATCCATTTATCTGCATTTCATTCAGTCAAGAGGTGCATTCAGTGTAGTTATACACACTTAGGATGCCAATGTCAATAATCAAATCAATAACTGCATCCTGAAAATGTTAAAATAGAAAGCTACAACATAGAATGATAAAAACACAACTAAAATTGCTTTTCTTTTTTTAACATCAGCTCAGCTCAGAGCTGAAGAAGCTTCTTGGGTGAGAAGCGAAACATCTTCAAAGAAAACCGAGATAGTACAGTTGCCTATTCAAAAAGCACCTTCGAGATAGCTTTTTAATAGTTTATATTGAAAAATTCCCAAAGGGGGAAGGTAGAATACGCTCCCTTTAAAATTAAAATTGGTCTCTATTTTTTAGGGGGAAAAATGTAATTATAAACTGAGTGTGTTGCACAAGCTAGAAACGATACAGGACAAATTATTTCTTTAAGTGGTGGAAACATCTCCTGAGATCTAATAATGAAAAACATATAGTTCCAGAATAACATAATTGTTGTACTGTACATCAGTTCAAGGTCTCATGTAAATATTTGGTTCATAATTTTGATTTCCGGTTGACTTCAACTGAATTTCCAAATCAGACTGAGTTTTCTAAAGGAAATACAAGGAAACTCCAGACAAGTATGGGTTAATATGGAGATGGCCTTTCACACATGGTTGCTGCATTTTAAGCCTTGGATCAGATTGATGATTCAATGGACTCAACAGTACAAATTGAACTGGCAATTTAAATTAGATTTACAAAGGCCTATTGGTTAGCAATTGAGCACTTACTGAAGCTTATGGATATTTTATAAGGATATCAATATGTGCAGCACATTGTAACCGCTTCAGCTTGATCTGAACTATGGCAGAGACCAAATTGCCAAATCTGTCTGACTCAGCAAAGGTCACAGTTATTTAAATAACTGTCCTGCCACTATGCTATGTGAAAATCTAAGTGTACCAGTTACTTCAGAAGAGAGTGTAAGTCCTTAACCTTAATCTCTTTCTGCTAATCAAATAGCATTGCTGATTGGGTCAGGCTTAAGATTTTCAAAGTAGCTGATTGTAGAAAGCTTAATATTCTAAAATGGAGAAGGAAGGAAGGAAGGAAGGAAGGAAGGAAGGAAGGAAGGAAGGAAGGAAGGAAGGAAGGCCTCTGACCCGGCGTAGATCTCGACCGGCCCCGTGGTTCTCCGAGGGGCTGAGGGAGATGAAACGCCGGAGAAGACGCCTGGAGAGCACCTGGAGGTCCAGTCGCTCCGAAACTGATCGGACACTAGTTAGGTCCTATTCTAGGACCTACCTAGTGGCAATGAGGGAAGCGAGGCGTTCCTACGCCTCCACCCTCATTGCGTCGGCAGATAACCGCCCGGCCGCCCTGTTTCGGGTCACCCGCTCTCTCCTACATCAGGAGGTGCGGGATGACCCTTTGCAGGGACGAGCCGAGGAGTTTAGCGGTTATCTATACGATAAAATCGCTCAGCTGAGGGACGGTCTGGATCGAATTTGGGATGATCCAAGCGAGGGAGAGGAGGCACGTCTTGTTGAGTCCATTTGGGATGAGTTTGACCCTGTGGCTCCCGAGGACGTGGACAGGTTGTTGGGGAGGCTTCACGGCACGACATGTTTACTGGACCCGTGCCCTTCCTGGCTGGTACTGGCCACTCAGGAGGTGACACGAGGCTGGCTCCAGAGGATTATCAACGCTTCTTTGTTGGAAGGGGTTTTCCCTGCCGCCTTGAAAGAGGCGGTGGTGAGACCCCTCCTTAAGAAGCCTTCCCTGGACCCAGCTGTTTTGGGTAATTATCATCCAGTCTCCAACCTTCGCTTTGTTGCGAAGGTTGTAGAGAGTGCCGTGGCGACAGCTACCTCAGTACCTGGATGAATCTGTCTATCTAGACCCGTTCCAGTCCGGCTTCCGACCTGGGTACAGCACAGAGACAGCTTTGGTTGCATTGGTGGATGACCTCTGGAGGGCCCGGGATAGGGGTTATTCCTCTGCCCTGGTCCTATTAGACCTCTCAGCAGCGTTCGATACCATCGACCATGGTATCTTGCTGCGCCGGTTGGGGGGATTGGGAGTGGGAGGCACCGTATATCGGTGGTTCTCCTCCTATCTCTCTGACCGGTCGCAGACGGTGTTGACAGGGGGGCAGAGGTCGACCGCGAGGGGCCTCACTTGTGGGGTCCCTCAGGGGTCGATTCTCTCGCCCCTTCTGTTCAACATCTACATGAAACCGTTGGGTGAGATCATCAGTGGTTTCGGGGTGAGATACCAGCAGTACGCTGATGACACCCAGCTGTACTTGTCCACCCCCGACCACCCCAATGAAGTTGTTGAAGTGCTGTCCCGGTGTTTGGAGGCCGTACGGGTCTGGATGGGGAGAAACAGGCTCAAGCTTAATCCCTCCAAGACGGAGTGGCTGTGGATGCCGGCACCCCGATTCAGTCAGCTGCAGCCGCGGCTGGCTGTTGGTGGCGAGTTATTGGCCCCAAAGGATAGGGTGCGCAACTTAGGTGTCCTCCTGGATGATCGGCTGTCGTTTGAAGATCATTTGACGGCCGTCTCCAGGGGGGCCTTCCACCAGGTTCGCCTGGTTCGGCAGTTGCGCCCCTTCCTTGATCGGGATGCCTTATGCACGGTCACTCATGCGCTCGTTACCTCTCGCTTGGATTACTGTAATGCTCTCTACATGGGGCTCCCCTTGAAGTGCGCTCGGAGGCTTCAGTTAGTCCAGAATGCAGCTGCGCGGGTTATAGAGGGAGCTACACGTAGCTCCCATGTAACACCGATCCTGCGCAGGCTGCACTGGCTGCCTGTGGCTTTCCGAGTGCACTTTAAGGTGTTGGTTATGACCTTTAAAGCGCTCCATGGCTTAGGACCTGGGTACTTACGGGACCGCCTGCTGCTACCACATGCCTCCCACCGACCCGTACGCTCCCATAGAGAGGGACTTCTCAGGGTGCCGTCCGCCAAACAATGCCGGCTGGCGGCCCCAGGAAGGGCCTTCTCTGTGGGGCACCCACACTCTGGAATGAGCTTCCCCGGGTTTCGTCAAATACCTGACCTCCGGACATTTCGCGAACTAAAACACATCTTTTATCCGGGCTGGCTTAAATTAGTTTTAAGGGAAATTTTATTAATTTTAAATGGGGTTTTTAGTATGGAAAATTTTAATTTCAGGCTAATTTAATAAGTTTTTAAATGGTATTTTAATTTGTATATTGTGTTGTTTTTACTTTTGCCTGTACACCGCCCTGAGTCCTTCGGGAGAAGGGCGGTATAAAAATTAAATAAAATAAATAAATAAATAAGGCATTGTACAGTGCAGGTAATCCTCGACTTACGACCACAATTGAGATCAGAATGTCTGCTGTTAAGCGAAGTGGTTGTTAAGTAAGTCATACCCAACTTTACATTTTTTTGCCATGATTGTTTAGTGACCCATTGAAGTTGTTAAGTGAATCCTGAAGTCATTAAGTGAATCTGGCTTCACCCATTGACTTTGCTTGTCAGAAGCCAGCTGGAAAGGTTGCAAATAGTGATCATATGACCTCAGGATGCTGATCATGTGACCATGGAAATGTTGCAACAGTTCTAAGTGCAAGGACTGGCTGTAAGCCACTTTTTTTTCAGAATAGAATAGAATAGAATAGAATAGAATAGAATAGAATAGAATAGAATAGAATAGAATAGAATTTATTGGCCAAGTGTGATTGGACACACAAGGAGTTTGTTTTGGTGCATATGCTCTCAGTGTAAATAAAAGAAAAAGAAAAAATAATACCTTCATCAAAGATACAACATTTACAACACAAATGATGGTCATAGGTTGCAATTTAACCTTTAATGATAGCAACAAAAAGTTACAGTCATACAGTCATAAGTGGAAAGAGATGGGTGATGAAAACGATGAGAAGATTAATAGTAGTGTAGATTTAGTGAATAGTTTGACAGTGTTGAGGGAATTATTTGTTTAGCAGAGTGATGGCCTTCGGGAAAAAACTGTTCTTGTGTCTAGTTGTTCTGGTGTGCAGTGCTCTATAGCGTCATTTTGATGGTAGGAGTTGAAACAGTTTATATCCAGGATGTGAGGGATCTGTAAATATTTTCAGTGCCACTATAACTTTGAACTGTCTTTAAATAAATGGTTGTAAGTCAAGGACTACCTACTGTATGTATCAGAAAGGCAGCAGGACTACAGGGATTCTATCTGAATGAAGCAAAAGCTTTGTATGAGGGCTAAGGTTCATTTACCGAAATCTTGAAAGACAGCATTACTGACAGCTCATGGGCTATTTGCATAATTTCACTAAATTTTCCACACCAAATGTCTTTGAGGGAAGGGAAGACAATCGTCAGATAGACAATCCTCAGTGAAATTTATAATTACCTGTCAATATTTTCATAATGAAGCAGAAAACGCATTAGTCCTGTCCGAGCATTTGTTATGCATAATGGGTGTTATCAGTGCTGTATTTGAGAGGCAATTAGATAACATGACTTCAGACACATTCGGTTGTGGATTTAACTGCGGTTTAGTTTAGATTGATCCCGAGGAAATGCAGGGAAGGCAAATTTTGGGCAATTTCTATTCTTTTGGAGCTCACTTTGATGTGAGGGAAAAAAATAAGCATTTCAGTAGTGAAGATTGAAAATAAATGCTACATTCTATTTCTTTAGCAACAAGCAGGCAGCAATATAAGTTAAAATACAACAAGTCATAAAACATGAATATAGCAGAGAAGGAAAACAATAAAATATGTTGAGTCCCATAAAAGTAATCTTGCCACTATTGTTTAAAAAGAGAAATTTGGCTTCTAGAAATTGAACCCACAAATGGAAATGAGGGATAATTCCATGGATTGATCCATCTTGTCCCATCTCTTATAGACAAAGGAAGATACCAGAATGTCTATGTCAGGGTTCCAAGGAACACCCCCAACAAAATAAAGCTCTGAGGCTTGAGGTTCCTCAAAGTTCCAATTTATTAGAGATGTCATGTTGGCACAGCTGGGAAAACCCAAAACTGAAAGCTTCCAGGTTTTCCACACCCAGTTGACAGTTCACAACCCTGCCCCATACCCACAAGTTCATCACATTATCCAATCAACTCTTCACACTCAATTGGATACAATCTTCAGGCAGTCTCCATCAGACGCAGGATGTCCTTGAATACAGAATGGTGTTATGACTAACTTTCTACCGCTCCAACAACAACCCCCTCCCAACTTCCCCAGCTAAAATATGTGGCAGTTAAGAAGCAAAAAAGAAAATTGCCTTCCAAAACTGACAGCCTAGCTATATCATTTCCTGGTATTCCGCAAATATGTGTGCACACCATCACACATGTGCTGGTTAAGACTGTTCAGATCCAGACTCCAGGTAGAAAGTGACTGGATGACAGAAGTCTGTTTGTGGGAATAGAATGAAGAGAACTATGCATATAAACTTGAGCTCTTAAGAGAAAGGTGGGATATTGTCAGGCACAAAGAATCAGGACCATTCATACAGTTCCAGCGTAGAAGATTTATTCAAGCCTATATGGAAAAATCTGGTCAAATGAAGTTCAATACTAAATTGGTGCCAGATAAGAGTCAACAGAATTCAGGAGGGTTGGATTTGGACCACTTGTGAGGACACAATGATTTTAAGCTGATGGCTTGTTTAATTCTACACCCCCTCCCTCCCAGCTCTGCCTGCTCTTCTCCTACAGATATAAATCTAATCAGAATATAAATATAATAAATGAAATACATTTGATGAAATGTAGTTTGGATTTCCAGGAGAAGGAGCTACCTTCCAGAGGGCAAAGAGGCAATGGATTGATCTTGGAAATCTTGGAAGGGAAGAAAAACCTTAAAATGACTCCTCCCGAATGGTTTACTGAGTATATCTACAGTTATGCAAATAGTAGCTTTAGTCTGGCACGATTCTGTCTATAGAATATTAAAGGAAACTACTGAGAAGTAACTCTGCCTGTTGTTCTTGGTTCTTGGGGACTGATGGCTTGCGTTCCAAACTTCCTTCAAAGAAGCAGTGTGGTTGAATGTGGCAAATGCTTGTATTTATACAAGCATTTATACAACTCTTAGAGCAAAAAAGGCTTTAAGAGTTGTAAACTTAATCTTGTGTAGCTTCTTTTCCAAAAACACCACACTACTAACCAGAGCATATAAAACATTTGCTAGACCAATTCTAGAATACAGCTCGCCTGTCTGGAACCCTCACCACATCTCTGACATCAATACAATTGAGCGTGTCCAGAAATATTTTACAAGAAGAGTTCTCCATTCCTCTGAAAACAACAAAATACCTTATCCCACCAGATTTGAAATCCTAGGCTTAGAAAACTTAGAACGCCGTCGCCTTCGACAAGACCTAAGTTTAACTCACAGAATCATCTATTGTAATGTCCTTCCTGTTAAAGACTACTTCAGCTTCAATTGCAATAATACTAGAGCAACCAATAGATTTTAACTTAATGTCAACCGCTTTAATCTAGATTGCAGAAAATAGACTTCTGTAACAGAATCATCAGTGCTTGGAATACTTTACCTGGCTCTGTGGTCTCTTCCCATAATCCTAAAATCTTCAACCAAAAACTGTCTACTATTGACTTCACCCCATTCCTAAGGGGACCATAAGGGGCGTGCATAAGCGCACAAAACGTGCCTACCGTTCCTGTCCTATTGTTTTTTCTTTTCTTCTTCCTATATACTTATATGCTTATACCTCCTTATATTTACCCATATATGTGTTTATATATTATATAATCTTTTTATATGATACCTACATATATTGTTATGACAAAATAAATAAATAAATAAATAAATAAATAAATGAATAAATAAATAAATAAATAAATAAATAAATAAATAAATAAATAAATAAATAAATAAATAAATAAATTTGTTTAGGGTATGGGTGTCCATATGTATGTGTGAATGTTCTGACTTTTGTTCTATTACTCTGCTTCTATTTTTAATATAATCTTTATTAAATCTTTGAACCAAGAAGGTAAAAGCTTTCATGAATAAAGAAAGAAATAAAAAAAGAAATAAAAGCAAAAGCAAAAATTGCAAGAAAAGAAAAATAGAAAAAGAAAGAAAATATCAATATAAACCCTGCTTCTGATAGATGACACGATCCCTACTTTCAGACTCCTGTGGAATCCCAAGGGACTTCTTCCCAAAGGTGGGCAGCAAGGGAAGCTTTCAAACGATGGAAATACGTATAAGAGAACGCTACAACACTTGCAGTAGTATTTTTTGTCACCGCCAATGGCGAGGTAAGCTAAAACAATATCACCAAGAGAAACGCTGAAGGAATTCTGAAGTATCCTGGGAATAAAGCAAAAAACTTTTGATAACTGAATGATGGATTTTGCAATGTTCATCCCAGCAAGAGTTTTGTCATCTTAAATATTCATGCTGAATGTTAAGCAATTGAAAACAAAACTACATGTACTGGAGCCCCACTTGAATACCATCATTGACAAATTCACCATTAGTCAATTGCAAGACAGCTATACTTGGAACAATTTACATCCTGCAATGATACCTGTAACACCATAAACCATCAACATCTGGCTATTCCACATCCTTGGGAAGGACTTGATTGATGGATAAAAATGCCAAGTCCAGTCTGAACATCTGGGCTGATTTTGCAATGAATAATAATTAGAATAATTTTGCATAACAACAACAATAATAATAACAGTAACATTTTTAAATGTTACTGTTCAGTATACTGAGTATTACATATTATTATTATATTACATATAGTGCTCAGTATTACATATTAGAAAAAAGAACGCAAACACTAAGTACAAGCTTGATGGACATTACCTTACAAATGACCCCCACCCTGTTAAAGACCTCGGAGTCTTCATATCAAATGATCTAAGTGCCAAAGCCCACTGCAACTACATAGCAAAAAAAGGCTCTAAAAGTTGTAAACCTAATTTTGCGTAGCTTCTTTACCAAAAACTCTACACTACTAACCAGAGCATACAAAACATTTGCTAGACCTATTCTTGAATACAGCTCACCTGTCTGGAACCCATACCACATTTCTGACATTAATACAATTGAACGAGTCCAGAAATATTTTACAAGAAGAATTCTCCGCTCCTTTGAAAACAACAAAATACCTTATCCCACCAGACTTGAAATCCTGGGATTAGAAAACTTAGAACTCCGCCGACTCCGACAAGACCTGTGTTTAACACACAGAATCATCTATTGCAATGTCCTTCCTGTTAAAGACTACTTCAGCTTCAATCGCAATAATACAAGAGCAAACAATAGATTCAAACTTAATGTTAACCGCTTCAATCTTGATTGCAGAAAATATGACTTTTGTAACAGAGTTGTTAATGCTTGGAACACACTGCCTGACTCTGTGGTCTCTTCTCAAACTCCCAAAAGCTTTAACCAAAAACTTTCTACCATTGACCTTACCCCATTCCTAAGAGGACTATAAGGGGCGGGCATAAGAGCACAAAAGTGTCTACCGTTCCTGTCCTATTGTTTTCTTTCATTGTATGTGCTTGTATATAATGTTGTGACAAATAAAAAAAAAAGTTCAGTTGACTGAGTTTATTTTTAATGAATAAAAGTGTATAATAATGAGATTATCTACCAGGAGATGCCAGAGTCGGGAAAAAAATCAGGAAATAGCATGACCTGGCCATTGAAACTACACTATTATGGATGAAACATGTAACAATGATACCCATTGTCATCGGGGCACTTGATACCATGTCCAAGAATTTTACAAAATACATCAAGAAATTGCAGCTTCCTGCAATAACACCAGCGGAACTGCAAAAAACTGCACTGCTCGGAACATTGCACATTTTTAATTTTACTTGGTTGCTACCTAGGATGCTGGCAGCAACCCCTATCAACTATCAGCGCCAGTCAATGATATTTGTGATATGTTTTTAACTGTTCAGTTGACTGAGTTTCATGAATCAAAAAGACAACAATAACAACAGCAAATAATTTTTCTTTCTGCGCCAACTCAGTAAGCTCAAACTGCCCAAGGAGCTGCTGATCCAATTCTACAGAGGAATTATTGAGTCTGTCATTTGCACCTCTATAACTGTCTGGTTCGGTTCTGCAACCCAACAAGAAAAACACAGACTTCAGAGGATAATTAGAACTGCAGAAAAAAATAATTGCTACCAACCTGCCTTCCATTGAGGACCTGTATACTGCACGAATCAAGAAGAGGGCCGTGAAAATATTTGCAGATCCCTCGCATCCTGGACATAAACTGTTTCAACCCCTACCCTCAAAACGACGCTATAGAGCACTGCACACCAGAACAACTAGACACAAGAACAGCTTTTTCCCGAAGGCCATCACTCTGTAAACAAATAATTCCCTCAACACTGTCAGACTATTTACTGAATCTGCACTACTATTAATCGTTTCATAGTTCCCATCACCAATCTCTTTCTACTTATGACTGTATGACTATAACTTGTTGCTGGCAATCCTTATGATTTATATTGATATATTGATCATCAATTGTGTTGTAAATGTTGTACCTTGAGGAACGTATCTTTTCTTTTATGTACACTGAGAGCATATGCACCAAGACAAATTCCTTGTGTGTCCAATCACACTTGGCCAATAAAAAATTCTATTCTATTCTATTCTATTCTATTCTATTCTATTCTATTCTATTCTATTCTATTCTATTCTATTCTATTCTATTCTATTCTATTCTATTCTAATGATGATGATGATGACACTGAGAGAAGAATGAATTGGCACAGTATATGATTGACCCAAATCTCTCCTGCATTGAATCAGTGCATGACCACCATTTCTGAATGATGACAATTCCTCATGGCAAGGATGGCCAACTTTTGAGGCATCTTTTTATGTGTCTAAACCTTGCTGAGTGTGCTGTGATGGAGAAGAAGAAGGTGACTGGTGAATGGAACTCAATGCCATGGTCACTTTTTTGCCTATTTATTTTTCTAATAGATTTATATAGCCACTCATTTCACAAAACATGACTCTGGGTGGTGTACAACTATAAAATGAACAACATAAATAAGGGATGGATTGGAGGAACTGTCAGGTGCAAGAAGTTAGGAAAGAGGATAGAGTTCAAAAGCACCATGAGTTTATTCCATGCAACCGATACACAAGAATGGGAACTACTAATGGTCAAGGCAAATTGCTGAATCAACAGACTTTAAGGAGGCTGGATTTAGGTCTCTTATAAGAGTGCAGAGGTTCCAAAAAGATGATGCATTTGACTCCACTTTCAGGCTCAGGCTAGTCCTCTCCTACATGAACGTAATCATTTAGCATCACATTTATTCTCCGATCCTATTCTTGAGCTGTTCTTTATTCCGACACTTTGATTTCTATAGGTAGAAGCAGTGGTGAGAGTCAGCCAGTTCGCACTACTTTGGGAGAACTGATTGTTAACTTTCTGAGCAGTTTGGTGAGCTGGTTGTTGGAAGAAATCATTAGGGCAGAGAACCGGTTGTTAAATTATTTGAATCCCACCACTGGGTAGAAGGCTGTTCCCAAGAAAGGAAAACAGAAATGTTTCAGATGCCTTTACAAATTAGGCTGGTCATTGCCACTGTATTACAATGACCCCCCAAGGAGGCAAGTCGTGTATTACCTCCACCTCTAGGGAAATCTGGCACAATTTGGGGAAAAGTTTTTTTTTTTTTTTTTAATGAATCACTTTGCTAAGTGAAGGACAAGGTTTAATTTCTAACTCAGCTCCTAATGGATAAAAGTGTTAAACTGTTCCCATAAAACTGCAGAGCTACTCCTTCTCTTCTTCCAAATTGTTGTGTTGCTAATTAATTTGCTGTTTCCCTGGTGCAGTTAATCTGGAATATTAAAGTTAAATATATAATGGGCTCTAAATTTAATTTAGGAAAGACACAGAATTTTAAGTTATCCCTTGCTGCCTAGTTCATATTTATATTGTAGTCATGTAATAATACATGTGATTTAACTCTTTACCTCTACAAAGAACACCTTTGCTTTAAAACTATTAAAACCCAAAGACCATTTAACTGCATCGGGACTCATAGTTTCAGAGATCGGTCGGTTGGAACTGCAGAGAACCTAAGGAACTGTCTTTTGATTTCACTAAGATAAAGTGTTGCTCAGCAGCCCACTGGGTTTTTTAAAAGCGCACTGATGTGCCTACTTTTATGTTGGCTAACTCTGAACGACAGGGCAGAGGCCCCATTAGCCATCTGCTTCTCATCTTTTCTCTAAGTGGGGAATAGTGTTGTTATTGCTGAAATAAGATGAACTCTAGTCTCAGAGCTTCTGAAAGTTCTTGGGGTTGGTCAGTTTCTGCAACAGAAACTCCTCACATGCTGACAAGGGAAAAAAAAAATCTGCAGAAGTGATATACCTAATTTTCCAATGATTCTCTCCTGTAATTCTGGGTGGAAGGAGGATTTTGGAGTGTACTCTCAGAGTCTTTGGAAAGCCGTACTAGAAGATACGAGATACAACAGTGTTCCTCCTTCTTACATGAAGAAGATCCACCTCCAGAAAAAAGGATTGATTTCCCTCTTACAGGGAAGCGTTTCTTTGCCACAGTCACTTCATAGTTAGTTTCCAGCAGTACCTGGAGTATAAGATGCCTCTGGTGGCTCAACAGACTAAGTAAGTCTGTTATTAATACAGCTGCCTGCAATTACTGCAGGTTCAAGCCCCACCAGGCCCAAGGTTGACTCAGCCTTCCATCCTTTATAAGGTAGGTAAAATGAGGACCCAGATTGTTGGGGGCAATAAAAGTTGACTTTGTATATAATATACAAATGGATGAAGACTATTGCTTAACATAGTGTAAGCCGCCCTGAGTCTTCGGAGGACAAGATATAAATTCAAATTTAAAAAAACACACACTCCCCCCCCCCAATTTAGGTGCGTCTTATAAGGGCCCGTTTTTTGTTTCCCAAACTCTCTGCGCATCGCATTTTCACCTTCCCCAGCCCCCAGAAGCACTCTGCAGGCCAAAAATTTTTGGCAAAAATGGGTGCATTTTTTTATGAAAATGGACGCATTTTGGCAAAAATGGGCCAGTTTTTGGAGAAAACAGGCCATGCGGAGCACTGCAGATTTCTTCTGGGGGCTTGGGAGGATGAAAATATGATGCGCAGATGCCAAAAACTTTTTTTTTTCTTGTTTTCCTCCTGCAAATTTTGGTGCGTCTTATAATACGAAAAATATGGTAAGGATTGCATTGACTGGATTCAAAGCTCTCTTGCTCCCCAAAGTAACCTTGTTCTGCAAGGGCCTCTGTGGCTCAGACTGGTAAGACAGTCTGTTATTAACACAGCTGCCTGCAATTACTGCAGGTTCTAGTCCCACCAGGCCCAAGGTTGACTCAGCCTTCCATCCTTTATAAGGTAGGTAAAATGAGGACCCAGATTATTGGGGGCAATAAGTTGATTTTGTATATAAATATACAAATATGATGAAGACTATTGCTAACATAGTGTAAGCCACCCTGAGTCTTCAGAGAAGGGCGGGATATAAATGCAAATAAAAAAAAAATTAAATTTCTGTGGAGATTATCCAAGTCATACTTATCTCAAAGGTGCTTTTTTCAAAAGGCAAGCAGACTCTTTTTTTCCGCAAGGAAGAAGTTTCACTTCGCATCCAAGAAGCTTCATCAGTTCTTTGATCTCCAATTAATTTCTTAGCATCTTTAGGGCTCCATGTGAAAGAATCTTTCCTGTCTTCCTAGCTTATTCTCGGAAAGCTTGTGAGTTTTGAAGATACTTTTCAGTTATTATTGTTGCTGGAAGTAATAGGGGGATTCCACTGCAGAAGTTATTAGTATTGTGCCTGTTTCTCTATTTTACCATCATTCAGAAATGTTTCTTGTTATCCACCATTTGTTATCTGAAACATGCCCTTTGGGGAATTCTCTCTGGGGACTGCATACTGCTGGAGGAAAGCTACTGCAATGGAAGAGACAATAATTTGTTTATTGCATAAATTATGTGTTGCCAGCTTCAAAGTATTGTTGCATCCATAACAACAAAATAAAACCCTAGAATCTTAGAATCAACAGTTCTTCATAAAACAATTAAAAAAAAATCAGGTAGTTGAACAAAATGATGATCACACCTTTCCAAACAATAATGTATGACTAAACCGTTAAACCTCAAAATCCCTACAAAATAAAATACTTTAAAGGTAAAGGTTTCCCTTGCACATACGTGCTAGTCGTTGTTGACTCTAGGGGGTGGTGCTCATCTCCGTTTCAAAGCCGAAGAGCCAGCGCTGTTCGAAGACGTCTCCATGGTCATGTGGCCGGCATGACTCAACGCCAAAGGCACACGGAACGCTGTTATCTTCCCACCAAAGGTGGTCCCTATTTTTTCTACTTGCATTTTTACGTGCTTTCGAAACTGCTAGGTTGGCAGAAACTGGGACAAGTAACAGGAGCTCACCCCGTTACATGGCAGCACTAGGGATTCGAACCGCTGAGCTGCCAACCTTTTGATCGACAAGCTCAACATCCTAGCCCCTGAGCCACCGCATCCCTGTCTAAAATACTTTAAGTCATTGTTAATCACAGCAACCTAGGAACCATTATGCCTTTAGTGGGAGAGTGTTCCAAATGACAGGAAATGCAGGCTGAGGCCGAAGTGCCCAATGATTCACTCTCCTTGAAACTAGAATGAGACCTCTGGACTAAAAGAATACAAAAGAATAACTGACTTGGAAGGGACCTTGGAGATCTTCTAGTCCAACCCCCTGCTTAGGCAGGAAATCCTAAACCTTTTCAGACAAATGGTTATCCAATCTTTTCTTAAAAACTTCCAGTTTTGGAGCATTCACAACTTCTGGAGGTAAGTTGTTCCACTGATTCATAGTTCTCACTGTCAGGAAATTTTTCCTTAGTTCTAGGTTGCTTCTCTCCTTGATTAGTTTCCATCCATTGCTTCTTGTCCTGCCCTCAGGTGCTTTGGAGAATAGCTTGACTCCCTCTTCTTTGTGGCAGCCCCTGAGATATTGGAACACTGCTATCATGTCTCCCCTGGTCTTTCTTTTCATTAAACTAGACATGCCCTACTCCAGCAATTATTCTTTATATGTTTTAGCCTCCAGTCCCCTAATCATCTCTTCTCTGTACTGCTTCTAGAGTCTCAAGTATCACTTTGTTAATTCTCATCTCCTGAAGTGGTTTCTATCATGCCTTCTTCTGCTCATGTTTGTGGATATTTGTCTTCATCCTATTTTTCCTCAATTGTAATCTCTAACCTCACCCTACCAAATCTTATTATCAACCTTATTAGGTAGATCACTTCAGGAAACTGATTCCATAGGAAAACTAAAACTATATAATCTTGGGAATATTTTCCCATTCCGAGACTCGGTGTCTATCTCTGCTTCTCCAAATCCTTGAAATTGGTCCTCCAAGGTCCAAGATTTGGACCTCAGGCCAAACACACAAACCTTTGGTCTCTTATTCCTTCCTCAGAATTTTGTCATAATACCTTTTCATTACCTCCATCTTTAAATGCCTTTTAAACTTTGCTGCTCCTAGAAGAGGTCTACAACATTTTAAGAGCTTAATTTCCACAATGGCAAAAAAAGAAAATACATCAAGTGCACATAATTACATTTTAAATACATACAGTATTACTGTCTCCAGTAATTGATGAAAACTATTCAGATGTGACAGGATGTTATGTGTGCTGAGGGAAAAAATGTTTTTCCATTAAAAACTCTAGGAATCATTCCAAAGCAACGAACACATGATATTTTGCTTTGTGAAACGTATCTTCTATCTTTTAACATAAAAGTGGTTTTTTTTTTGTAAAAACATTTTAAGGGCCAAATTAACCATAATGCTAAATGGTTAACATTGATTGTGTTGAACATAACATAACTATGTTCCATACCTTGGAAACATCACAATGAACATGCCACAGATGTCTTACCTTTGAAGGGTATTTAGAAACTCCAAACCTGACAAATTTATTTACCTATTAGTTAAACAAATTGATATAGCTGTCCATCTACCAAAAAGAAACAAATTTAGCAGCTTTTCGTTGTTCAGTTGTATCCAACTTTTTGCAACCCCATAGATCATTGGCTGTCTACTGATACACAAACTTGGATCAGGGATTTTTTGACAAAATTGCAGTGATATTTTTTTGGCTTTTTTTTTTTACACACTGTTAGGTGTTGGCTATAATTTCTAAAACCCCAAATAGCTTAGGGCTTGATTGTCTATCTATTTCCCATTATGATCACTCGAGACAATGTGTGGCCCCTTTCAAGATGTCACCGGAGTTTGACTTTATTGATTTATAATCAAATACCAAAAAGCAAGGGAACAAAAACATAAGCACAATGTAATGCACAGTCAAAAAGCAATAGAAGGAAGGAAAATTGAAGAAAATGATACAGTACGGTTGAGATTATCCATGATGCCCTAAAATAAAACCTTTTGATGCCCCCCAGAGGGTCATATATATTGCTTGGTCTTATGCAAAGCTCCCTTAGGTATTATATTTGTCTTTTACTGATTTAATTCACATATCATGGTAAGACACAATCCATGATTCACAGATCTCAATGCTCATCCCAGGACAAAATGAACCACCATAAATGACAGAACTCCTGATGTTGGGGAGTAAAGGAATAAAAAGATAAAATCAGTTAGTGGCTTAGACTGATGCTCTCACCCTTCATGCTCTCCGCTTTTAGAAAAGTTTTAAGACATCCTTCTTTAACTTGACCCTTTGAACTATTTCAAGGCTGATTGTATTTCTTATTTCTGTTTAATTACATTAGAACTGTCACATTGTATGCATTTTTGTACTCCATTTGGCTATTACTAGACGCGGTGGCTCAGGGGCTAGGACGTTGAGCTTGTTGATCAAAAGGTCGGCAGCTCAGTGGTTCAAATCCCTAGTGCTGCCGTGTAACGGGGTGAGCTCCTGTTACTTGTCCCAGCTTCTGCCAACCTAGCAGTTTCGAAAGCACGTAAAAATGCAAGTAGAAAAAATAGGGACCACCTTTGGTGGGAAGGTAATAGCGTTCCATGCGCCTTTGGCATTGAGTCATGCCGGCCACATGACCACGGAGACGTCTTCGGACAGCGCTGGCTCTTCGCCTTTGAAACGGAGATGACCACCGCCCCCTAGAGTCGGCAATGACTAGCACGTATGTGTGAGGGGAACCTTTACCTTTACCTTTAGCCTTGAGTATCCTCATTCGATGGAAAATCAGAATGCAATTTGTTTACTTACATAAATAGATTAGTGTAAGGCAGCTTTCCACAACACTTACAATTCAGTCTTTTCTGGAATGTCAATAAATTCATCTTCCTTGATGTTTTGAAGAGATCTATTAGACAATGGTACTTTTCAGGTTAAACACATTTAGCAGCTGCAGGCAGAATAGAACCACTCATTGCTTTCAGAACTACTTTCTCTAGGAATTCAACATTACTAGCAAACCTCTCTTTGATACTTCTTTTTCACCTATAAGCAGCTTACATCAGCAGAAAAATCACACGCCTGGGAGAACGTAACTATTGGCTTAGCCTCATTAGAACTAAAGTGACACTGAGCTGTGCCAGGAATACTTTGCTTCTGTTTACAGGAGAGTAAATGACAGATTAGTTTGCAAAGTCACGATTTCAGAGAACAAATCAGAGGAGGGAGAGAGTTTGCAACCATTCCACTTTGGAACAGATATTGGAGACTTTGCAGCCAAAAAGCAATAAATAAATGGCTTGATTAAAGTGCCTCCTGAACACGTAGAGAGCGGAATGACCCTTAGCTGCCATAGAAAACAGCTGCCTTAAAAAGTGATAGTGTTCCCTAAGTGAAAATTGATACTGCTGAAGTTCCAAAAAGAAAGAAAGAAAGAAAGAAAGAAAGAAAGAAAGAAAGAAAGAAAGAAAGACTGTTCTCTCCAATATTCAGGAATTATCCCTTCATCTGTAATGTGCAATAAACTCCCCCACACCCACCGTTATTGCTATTGTAGTTTTCCAGCATTTCACAAATGTAATGCTAGAGGAGTTGTGTCGTGTCCCACTCCTCCTCTGACAGCCGGGTTGGGAAAGTCTGTATCAAGCGTGGCCGCAAAGCCTCTGCAGCTTTGCCAAAGTTCTGTCAGAGTTCTCAGGGCAGGCAGGAGACCAGGATGTGACTTCAGCAATCCAAATTAGACTTTGCCTGACTCAAAGAATGCCAGAAAGCAGATCCTTTATATAGGCCATGGGGTGTGGCTCCATCACCCAGCACTTTTCCAGACCTGCCCCTCCCTTCCTTTTGCTGACGTCGCCTTTCCATTCTCCGGAAGCGTGGATCTATCCATTGCATCGTTTCGTCCCCAGCTGCCGGCAATTCCAGCTCGTGGCTGGCTTCAGGCGCACATGCTATTGGGGGGAGGTTTGTTTGCTCGGTTTGTCCAGGCATGGTGCCAGCGCTGGGGGCTGGAGGCATGCCAGGACATTCTTCTGCACTATCAGTCTCTGGCTGAGATAACAGGAGATGAGAGGGGCCCGGCTGCAGAGAGGGGGGTGAGCGAGGCACAACAAGTTGTTTGGAGTACTATATCTGTTTTATGCATCAAATTTTGGAGATGGTTGTGAAGACAGAGGCCATTTTATGGCATACAATGTATTGGGAATTGAGTCAGATCTTGGACATTGCTGTAGCATAGAAAGATGATCTATTCTACCCTTTGAAAGCTAAAGGGTTGGTTCATGATCAAAATATAGCAAGGGGATGGATGAGCTCCTGTTACTTGCCCCAGCTCCCGCCCTCCTAGCAGTTCGATGGTCAAGCAGTCCATGCAAATGCAAGGAGATTAATAATAACCACAGGGGTGAAATGCTCCTGGTTCGGACCAGATCAGCCGATCCGGTAGCAATGGCGGTGGGTGATTTGGAGAACCGGTAGCAAAAATCCCTGGGCCCCCCGCCCATCCCCACCCAATGCCCATTCGCCTGCCTCCCCGCTTGCCATTTCTTTTAAAAAATGCTTTTAAAAGGTTTTTTTTTAAAAAGGCTCTGATGATCACAGCTGAGCCCCACGATCACAAGAGCCTTTTTTTTACTTTTAAAAGCATTTTTTTACAATAGGTTGTAAAAAATGCTTTTAAAAGTAAAAAAAAAGGCTCTGATGATTGCGTGGCTCAGCTCTCATCATCAGAGCCTCTTTTTTTTTACCTTTTAAAAACATTTTTTACAACCTATTCGGCTGACCATGCGCCATAGCTGATCACACCCACACCCACGTACTGTTCTACTTACCCCTTGCCTCCTTTTGCAGTGCACTGCGCACATGCGCGCACCTTGCATTTGGTGCGTGGTGTGCACCGCGCATGTGTGTTCAGCAAAGCGCACATGTGCAGCCTGTGAACTGGTAGTAAACTGGTTCAGATTTCACCACTGAGTTACCACTACCATGGGAAGATAACAATGGTCTGTGTATCTTTGGCATATAGCCATGCTGCCCCATGACCACAGAAATTGTCTTCAGGCAAGCTGCCTCCCTTGGCCAAGAAATGGAGATGAGCGCCATGCCCTAGAATCAGACATGACTGACAGGGAAATCTTCATCTTTTTAGCAGCCTTTAGAAGAAAGTTATGTGTATAAGGCAAACAAAAATCTCAAGGTAGAATATTCACAGTTTGGGTATAGTGACCAGACGTCCTGCTTTTGGTGGGACAGTCCCGCTTTTTAATAATTTGTCCCTCGTCCCGCGGCAATTCCAAAAAGTCCCGATTTTTTTGTTTGTTTCACTCCCATTCTGAAAATGGGAGGCGGCAACGCAAGAGGAGGAGGCGGAGAAGGGGGAGTGGCGGAGAAGGGGGCGCGAGAGGGAGGAGAGACGCCGCTTGACTTCACCCGAGAGAAAGAGAAGAGTGGAGAGGAGAGCCAAGGAGAGCCGAGCCTGCCTGGAAGAGCGGAGAAGCAGCAGCCGCTCCTCCTCCTTCAGGCAGGTGGCAAGACTCAGCGCGCATGCACAGCCCCCACCCCCCCCCGGTCAATGGTGTCCCGCTTTGCCATCGCTGAAATCTGGTCACTTTAAATTTAGGACAATGTAAAAGTAGCTTTAATAGGAAATCTTCAGGTTTGAAACCAGAGAAGCAGTTTCTCAGTCTCCATAAGCCAATTGCAATTTCAAGATACTGTGTGTGATAAGAAAGTCCACCACACATCCAATTGGTTTTGGGAAGGTTGCTTTTGGTAAGTTTGGTATAATTTTTGCCAAAATGCTCCATGCTACAATCGTTTTCACTAGAGACATTTGCAGTATAAGGAGCATTCTCAGATTGTAGATTCCTTCTATTGTTGGAGGATGATCTCTTAGGGAACTTTTATCCAATTTAGTCCTATTTATTATTTGGGTCTCCAACTTTTATCCAATTTGTTCTACTCCAGCCAACCTCTTACTGAACCTAGGCCACGTTCAAAAGTGCCAATTTCTTTCTTGATATTAGTTGATAAGGAACAATAAACTTAGTTACGATTTGATACAGTTTCAATTACTCAAGAGTCAACAAAACACACACACATCTGAGTCCCATAATAAAACTTTAAAGAGTAAAAGCTATATTGAACATTTGCTTGTGAACATTTATAGCACATAGGAGGAATCACATTCCACATTTATTACACTCTATTCATTCTTCAGTCTCTCCAGATGTTTCAGATTCAAGATATGAAAAGGGGGTATCATTTTATACATGAGGACTGAGGAGAAAGTCAGGCTGATGTTGGAGATACTACTTGTATTAGAACAATATTCACAATATTGAGGCAAAATGGGCAGCAGTCAAGCAAATTTAATAAATAAAATAAATATAAAATATTCAATTAATGTCTATTTCAATCATCATTTGAATCCCATAACCCATACTAGTTCATAAATACAAATAGATGTTTTTATCTGCACTTTTTATGAATGTTATGATATAGTCCTCCATTAAAAAAATATATACCTCCTGGATAAACCTTACATTATAAGTTAAAGTATATTGAATTCAGGTTGATGTAATCTTTTGAATGAAGCAGCAAAATTAACGAGAAAAAATAAAAGTAAGAAATTCTTAATGTTTTAAACAGAGATGTATAAAACTATATGTTAATTTAAAATTTAAAATTACAATTAAATAGAATTAAAATTAATTTAATATGCAAATAATTTAACTTTAAATGAAATTTAGAGTGTAGGTTGGTCTAACAAAACACTGTCCTCAGTTATATTTCAATGAATGCAAGGTTAACAATAGGTCTTTGGGCAATCTCAGAAAAAGAATATAATAACCAGTAATTGCCCCAACCAAAGAGAATGGTAAGGTGAAGTTTCAGGATGGTTGAAGAGTAGATAGCAAGATGCAACCTTGTTGGTTGTCTTCTACTTTGCTTTATGACCAGTTATACCCTTCAGTCATTCTGTGAGTATGTAAAGTGCTCCTTCCAGTTCATTTTTGAGTGGCTACAATATGTTTTCAAAATGTCAGGGAATCATTTCATCTCATTTCCCAAACCAGTAAGCAAATTTACATAAAAATGGGTTTAATTCAGGGGTGAGCTTCTCAGGGGTTCGGGAGAACCTCTAGCTAAGATTCTGTGCAGTTCAGAGAACCCCCGAATCCCACTCCTGGCTGGCCCTGCTCACCCCGCTGTGCCCCTCCTAGGAGTCCCCACATGGCCTGTTTTGGATGCAGGTAAGTTCAGGGCATGCGTGGAGGCTTGGGGAGGGTGAAAAATGGGCCTACCGGAAGTTTGGAAAAGCCAGAAAGGGGCCCATTTCTGGCCTCCAGTCGGCCTCCGGAGCCTGGGGACACCATTTTCGCTCTCCCAGAGGCTTGAAGAAAGACTCTGGAGCCCAGGGAGGGCAAAAATTCCCTGCCCACCAGCCATGGTGCAGGAGGATGACTAGGCCATGCCCACCATGGCCATGCCCACCCAACAACCGAGCAGAGAACCCCTTGTTAAAATTTTTGAAGCCCACCCCTGGTTTGGTTGGAGGTATTTTAAGCTCTACGTTTGTGATTTTTGTGAAGTAGTTCTCTAGAGGAAGATGAATTTTGAAAGTATTCTGGTTCTCATTAAATCACCCTCAACAACTCATCATCCTGTCCCACAAGGTGGATGCAAGAGGGAATACAACTCTCTCCGATTTGAGCAGATATCTGAATTTTTGTTAGACCACTATCCAAGCAGATTTGTCAGTTCCTGGCATATTTGCCCGTGAAAAAGAAAGCTGTAAAAGACAAAAGTTCCTGAAGTAATAAAAGTGGACTTTAATCTTTATAAATGATATTGATTTTGTGTGTAAGCCAGTTTTCTGGCCCAGAATCAGCTATCACTTCAGCCATCAAAGGTCCCTTTGAAGTCATTGCATTGGGACACTGGGATAAGAAGGAAGCAACACCTGCTGTGAAAAATTCATAACTTTTTTGGGGGGAAAAGGTAGAGCGAACTTTATTTTAGTAAGGACCTCATATATAATAAAAAATAGAGTGCATATCAGTGCCGTTTTATTGAAGTTTCAAATAAAGGGATTTTGCTATTGGCATAAAATATTGTGGAACCTTTAACAGATTAAACTTCAAAAGAGATTGTAGGCTTTAATACATTCTTCTATCACGCTGCCATTTGACAGTAATTTCATAAATCCCTTTTACAAGTGCCCTAGTGTCCACAGATTAAAAACAGAATTTATACAATAGTTGTAATTTCTACAATTCCTATTACAGTTCTTGTGATGGAAGAACTGTCTCTGTTACAATTTAGAGTAGGGCATAATACATGGGCCTGACTAGTAAGGATGACTAAAATTGTCATTATTATTTTTTGTGCTGCTCTTTCCATTTATCATCCCAGACATTGACTTGATCCAAGTTTCTAGTTTCTAAGTTCTTCTTAGATTATCTTCAGTAAGTATAATAGTCTTGTTTCACAATATATGTCTAAGGTTATTAAGGTGCCATTAAGGAAACCTTTATTTTCTTATGCTTCTAAACTATGTCGCTGGGGTATTTCGAAGTTAGTTTTTGTCCATGTGGTCAGGAAAAAGCACAATAAACATTATGGTCTTTCCTGGCTCTTTTATGAGGTAATAAGAGAAAAGAACACACTCAAGGTTACTGACAAATACTTGGCTCAGAAGCTTCATATATAAACTTTCTGCTAGCAGATGCCATCCTTTATGTAAACTGTCAAGTAGCCATTTTTAGTATGTTGTATTTTAAACTTAGACTATTTTATAGAGATTATAACTTCTAGGCACTTGACCAACCTGTAGTTTTAGGACACGTTTTACGATGCTTTATACTAGAATGTATTAATTTTGGAACTGCAGTTTAGACTTTTCAGATGGCCATTCTTTTATCTGCTTTTTCAAAAAAATGTTTTTGTCAACTTATATTATGCTAACTAACAATATTGAGGTGTGAATTTTGTTCACAAGGGAATCAACAGGTAGTCCCAATCCAGGTCAAGAGAGATATTTCCCTGGTGGCAACCAAGTTTCAGTCAGAAGAACAAAACACATTGTCAAGTCCAGGCAGAGTTTTATTATTTCAAATGAAAAAAATAGCCTGGAGACACAAAAGTGTATTAAATAACATTGTACTTCTTTTAGGATTTGAGTGAGAGCTGGTTGTGTGTAGTAGTTTAAGGCAGCAAGCTAGAAACTATGAATTCTCCACCTGCCTTAGGCATGGAAGGCAGTGGGGAAACTTGAGGCCAGTCACTCTCTCAGCCCTTGGAAGAAGATAAGAGCAAATCTCTTTAAAAAGCGTTGCCAAGAAAACTGCAGGGATATCTCCAGACAGTTGGGAGGAATCAAAAAATGGTTTGAAGTTAAATGCACATGCATATACAAACACGCAAACACACACATATTGATTGTTCTCCAACAGGTGCTTTTATGGTTGAGGTACCCACCTGATCATATCCAATATTGTTCGATCCCAAATGCCTGCTAAAAGTGGCTACTTTGGAATGACATAATGTTCCCAAGTAGAAACATCCATATCAGTCCTCTTCATCATTTAAGTTGATGCTTCATCTGCTTCATTTACATTCAAGCATCTCTGTTCCTCTGAAGATAAAATTATAAGACTGATATGGGTTGAAACTCAAGTCTAAGATTATGTGCGAATCTCCAGACACAAAGTCAAGAGCATTCCTATTCCTCTGAGTAAAATCTTTTTGGTGTCTTTTTCCCTTTTCCAACTGCGGTATAACATATGGATGCTCAAATAACCTGTAACTCAGGGGTGTCCAAACTTGGTCCCTTTAAGACTTGTGGACTTCAACTCCCAGAGTTCCTCAGCCAGCTTTGGACACCCCTGCTGTAACCGTTCTATCCAATTTGATGAACTGTAAGAACTTTTGTCTGGCCCCTGATTTCTTTCTTTATTTTTCCCTAAAACACAAGCATAATAAAAGATGATAATGGCATAAGAACAGTGGTGGGATTCAGATGAGTTCTGTTCGGATTGCACGAATGGGTAGCAGTGACTGTGGGAGGCTCCACCCATCTGCTCGGGTGTAATGCTTGACTGTTGCGCATGCACAGAAGGCCTTGTGCATGCGTAGAGGTGAGCATGCTCACATCTGCGAACTGGTAGGGAGGGTAAGTGAATCCCACCTCTGCATAAGGATATCTATGTACTACTGAAACTCTGATTCCTGTAACTTTTAACTGAGTGAAGCAGTTAACCACAAATGGGTTAACTTACAGAATGCATCCAAAATCCAAAACTCCCATGGGATTGAAATTGGATGAATTTTATAAAACACTTTATGTCATAAAAATTTCTTATAAAACATTTGTGACATAATACAAAATGTCATAAAACGTTTCCTGTGCTGATGTTCGACTGTGCTGTACTGTTTTTGTGTGAACTATTTTTAGGCAGAGACATGTTTGATTGTATCACAGTTTCTCCAGTGAAGAAAGTATATGAGAAGATCTGTCACTGTTGAAGCATTGAGGAACCTGGTGAGGAAATATCTCTGAAACGATGACTCAGTGGCACATGGGTTGTCTAAAGATAAAAGTTTCCCTTGTCCAGTCATGTCAGCCTGTAGAGCAGTGGTGGGTTGCCCCTGGTTCGCTCCGGTTCTTGCGAACCGGTAGTAAAACTGGGGGCAGGTTCCGCCCACCCAACCGGATGTTGTCATAGATGAACTGCACATGCAAGCACACGTGATCCCATTGCCAACCAGTAGTAAAGGTAAGTAGAACCTACCCCTGTTGTAGAGGGTGGTGCTCACCTCCATTTCTTAGCTGAGGGAGCCAGCATTGTCTGAAGATATTTCTGTGGTCATGTGGCCAGCATGACTATATGCTGAGGTGCATGGAACGCTGTTAGCTTCCCACTAAAATGGTACCTATTTATCTACTTGCATTTGCATGCTTTCGAACTGCTAAATGAGCAGGAGCTGGGGCAAGGATGGGAGTTTATTCCACCACATGGTACTCGTGTCTTTTTTTTTTATAAAAAGTTTTATTTTAACATTCATATCCAATAACATATTTAATGTACCATCATATACAATTAATCGGACCTGCCCGGTCACCACCCCCTTCCTACTCTCTTCCCTTCTCTACCTTCTTCTACTTTCCATGACCATCCTCCCCTTCTCTTATCTACCTCCTCTCCTCCTTCCTCCCTACTCCTTTCTTCTCCCTCTTCTATTCCTCTTCCTCCTCTTCTCTTTCCTACCTCCTTCTCTCTTCTACTTCCTTCCTTCCCATCATTCTGAAATGATAGCCAGGCAGCTCCGATCTTACATTGATTATACATCTTCAATCATCTCTGTACATTAACCATCAATCCATTTTCTACCTCATCCCCCCTCCCCCTCCCTTCCCCTCCCTCCCCCCACCCCCCAGGACTTACCAGAACCAAATACAGGGTATAAAACTAACAATCAAAAATTAAAATATAACACAAATCATAATCCATAGTCACTCCTTAAAACCTCGACTCCCCGATCTCAGAAATTTCCAATTGAGTTCGTATTTGTTCTTCATTAAAGTACATAGTTTTTAATATGATTGATGAAGGTTGGATATGGTACTCGTGTCTTGAAACTGGGCTGTTAGCTATCCAGCTGACAAGCTCAATGTCTTTAACCACTGAGCCATTGTGGCTCCCTATGGGTTGTTTAGTAGACTATAAATATCAAATCTGGTTAAATTATAGGAATTCTCTCTGGTCTTGGAGTTGAGAAGACTGAAACTCTTTGTTGAGCATACTTTTTATTATATTTGTTTAAAGTTATATGGCGTGACTAGATCCCACCTGGTTGTTGTTGTTGTTCTTGCTGCGGAGTGTGTTAGATTGTAAGCTGCTCAGAGTCAGTTGGAGTCAAGTAGTATCAGTTCCACTAGGTAGATCAGATGAGGAAATCAATTTCACAGAAAGGCTGAAACTAATTTTATTGAGATTGGCTATAATAAGGGAATCTCGCAAGTCTGATTGTGTTTTGCCTTCTTTCCTTTTTAACATTCCAGTGAATTAGGGAGGCATCTACCTGAACCGTTCCAAATATTATCTTTTTGTTCTGGATTTAAAAAAAACAACATGTTTCAGCCACCTTTGCCCATATAGCTCCATCAAGGTCATCTTCTTTAGTCTTTACAGGCAGTGCCTAAACTGAACAAAATTTAAAAAAAAATCTGTAGTAACTAATAATAACTGAGCAATAAGCGGAGTGTAATTAACATGCAAATTGTGGTTTTATTTTCTTTATGCCCTGGATTTATTAGGATGCAAGGCAACTCAAAATATCTCTGGCAAAATTGCATTTCCATGTCTTTATGAGTGTTTTTGAAAGAGATTTTTAAAAGGAAGCTTGCAGAATTAAGGGAGCAGGCAAGCAAATAGATATCATAAAGAAACAATGGGAATTGCCGGACTCCTTCATTGAAAAAGAGAACTAATTAAACTTGTTGCATTCATGTAATGCTGATAAAAACTAGCTTGACGTGCCTGGTAGCATTATTTCAAGTTCCTAAAAGAATAGTAGTTATGAGAGCAAAAGCCCTCTAGCAGACTGAGCTTTGACAGGCAGTTAGGTTTTGGAAGAGCAGGACTAAGAACAAAATGCTCTTCTGGCAATAACTGTCTGCTGAAAAGATGTATGTATTTGAGGAGTAACAAGCTGATATAACAAAAAACCAACATCCTTCTTTACTATCTCTTTTCCGCTTTCATACACACACACACACACACACACACACACACACACACACACACACACACACACATATCTTGGGGTGAAATGCTCCCAGTTTGGACCAGATCACCCAATCCAGTAGCGATGGCGGTGGGTGGTTTGGAGAACCAATAGCAAAAATCCCTGCTCAGCTGAGCCGTGCCGAAAAAATGCTTTTAAAAGTAAAAAAAAAAAGCCTCTGACGATCAGTTTACAAAGTTTACGGGCAAAGTTTATAAAGGAAGAAAGGGAAAAAAGGGAATTGCGCGGCTCAGCTGGGATCATCAGAGGCTTTTAAAAGCATTTTTTTACAACCTCTTCAGCCAAAGAGGTTGTAGAAAAAAATGTTTTTAAAAGGCTCCTCTGGCGATCCCAGCTGAGTTGCCTGATCGTCAGAGGCTTTTTTTTTTCCTTTTAAGGGCAAAAAAAATGCTTTTAAAAGAAAAGAAAAGCCTCTGACGATCAGTTTACAAAGTTTACTGGCAAAGTTTATAAAGGAAGAAAGGGGAAAAGGGGAAAATGAAATCAAAGAGAAAGATAAAAGTGCAAGAAAGGAAAAAAGGAAAAGAGAAAAGAAAGGGGGAAAAAGATATAAAGAAGTAGCTTCTAATCTTCTTCACCACTGTTGTAAGTAGAATTATAAATTTATTTCTAAATTTACAATGTCTCTCTTCTTTCTATAATTTATCTTATCTAAACATCAAAACCATAAAATCATTTTTTTTTGTTTTCTACAAAAAGTCCCTAAGTGATTTCTAGTCAGAAATAAATGTAGATATTTTCTTTAATCAAAATAGTCAAATTGACCATTACAGCAATTTCCATCATCTTCATCAATCATTCCTCCACTGTGGGTATTGACAATTTTTTTCCAACTTTGTGCTGAACTGCAGGCTCACCCCACTTATCTGATATTCCCTAGGCAGCATCTCTTCCTCCCATCTGCGGAGATCATTGCCAAGGTCATTTTCACATACCCTTACAGAAGGTTAGATAAAAATCCTGTCTATATTCCTTGCCTTGATGACAACTAAGCCACTAACCATTTATTGAGAAGTGTTCACAGTAAAGTCTCCATGACTGCTTGACTTAAATATATTCTGCATAGTACATATACTAGTGTATGTATATATATATATGCAACTCAGACTAATCTGAGCACAACCAAGCCCCCACCCAAACAGGACACACCCCCAGCCAATCAGAGCACAAAAAAAACCCCATCCAATCAGAGCACAGCCAAGCTCCCACCCAATCAGTTCAAACTCCCACTAGCAGTTAAAAAGGAAGAAACAGCTGCAATCACACATTGCTCCCAGAAGCACGAAGCTGAAGCCTGAAGATGACGAATGAGACTTTGTCGAAACGTCGCCAAGACACTTCCAATTTTACGCGGGAGAAAACCCGAATAACCAAAGACCTACATACAAACACCCGCGAAAACCTCAGAAAACACACACATATATATATATATATATATATATATATATATATATATATATATATATATATATATATATATATATATATGTAGGTCTTTGGTTATTCGGGTTTTTTCCCGCGTAAAATTGGAAGCGTCTTGGCGACGTTTCGACAAAGTCTCATTCGTCATCTTCAGGCTTCAGCTTCGTGCTTCTGGGAGCAATATATATATATATATATATATATTCTGAGGTTTTCACGGGTGTTTGTATGTAGGTCTTTGGTTGTTTGGGTTTTGTCCCGTGTAAAATTGGAAGTGTCTTGGCGACATTTCGACGAAGTCTCATTCGTCATCTTCAGGCTGGTGTTTACTGCTTCGTGCTTCTAGGAGCAATGTGTGATCGCAGCTGTTTCTTCCTTTTAACTGCTAGTGGGGGTTTGAACTGATTGGTTGGGAGCTTGTCTGTGTTCTGATTGCCTCCACCAAATCAGACACTTCCAATTTTACACGGGAGAAAATCCGAACAACCAAAGACCTACACACACACACACACACACACACACACATATACACTAATGATCATCATCAACAACAACATGGCAACCAAGGACACAAATTAATATATTACGGCACTTTGTAGAGATTGGCTTATTAAATACTCTGTCTCAGCACCTGCAAGAATAGCCAGGTCTTCAGGCTTTCATGAAAGACCAATAGGAGCAAAGCCCAGTTGGGTAGTTGTTTCACGGCAGGCGCCATGACAAAGAAGAAACATTTCCTAGGTTCCATTAAATGGTATCGCTTAGGAGAAGTGAGTAGAAATGTGCCAACCCAGATGGACCTACTGAGATGAGAACTAATGGGAAACAGGTGCCTTTGAAAATAATTTGGTTCTGTGCCATGAAGGCTTTTATAGGTAATAACCAGCACTTTGAAATATAGCTTGAAACCTACTAAAAGCCAGTGCAGCTCACATAGTAATGATATAACTCCTTGGTATCAGTTGTCCGCTGTTGATGAAGTTTGAAATGGAATCAAAGTGATTCCGTGGGAAAATGGTGCTTTCAACTGCAAAATACAACTTTGAATATTCTTATTTGCATGGAGAAAAGACCTGAAAGAGGTCAGCAAAATCCAGAATTCCAATTAGCTCACTGCAAGTAAGTCCCTCCCATTCAACCACAAGGCTATTTTCTTCCACTATCATTTATGCTTTGACTAATAGAGAATGAAGAATACAGCACTTCTTAGCTACCAATGCTTTTTTTTTTTTGGTGGTTCATGTGGGAAAGTATTCTATGAAATTGTTATTGCTAATTGTAAATTTCACTACAGCTTTGCACCAGGAAACCTCTCCATTTTCCCTAGGTTTTTCTTCTCTGCAATAAGTGTGGTCGAGGAACAAAATATGACTTCTCAGAGAGCAATTTACTGGGCTCATGAGCCACAGTGGCACAGTGGTTAGAGTGTAGTAGTGTAAGTAAAGTGACCAGATTTCAGCGATGGCAAAGCGGGACATCATTGATGGGGGAGAGGGGGAAGGGGGGCTGCACATGCGCACTGGATCTCGCCACCTGGCTGAAGGAGGAGGAGCGGGTGCTGCACTGCTTCGCAGCTCTTCCAGGCAGGCTCAATTCTCCTCTTGGCTCTCGGCTCTTCCAGGCAGCCTCCGGCGGGTGAAGTCAAGCGGCGTCTCTCCTCCCACCTTCAGACGCAGACTCCATTCACTCCCATTCTAAAAATGGGAGGCGGCAACGCAAGAGGAGGAGGAGGAGGCGGGCGGAGGAGAGACGCTGCTTGACGTCTGTAACACCCACTCCCCCGCCTCCGCCTCCTCCTCCTCCTCTTTCATTTCTGGCCTCCAGAGGGCTTTCAGGGGGGATGGGGAAGGCCATTTTTGTCCTCCCCAAGCTCCTAGAAAGGCTCTGGAGCCTGGGGAGAGAGAAAAATGGGCCTTCCCCCCACCACCCTGAGGCCCTCTGGAGGCAGGAAACAACCTGTTTCCCTACTTCCACTGGGCCCAAAAGGCCCAAAATCAGCTGGCCAGTGCGCGCATGCATGCCGAAGCTGAGCTCATGTGCCCACTGATATGGCTATGTGTGCCACAGATTTGTCATCATGGCTCTAGGTGGTTTACAGAGTCATCATTTTGCCCCCAACAATCCAGGTATTCATTTTACCAACCTCAGAATGATGGAAGGGTAGTCAACTTTGAGCCGGTCAGGATCAAACTCCTGGCTGTGGGCAGAGCTCCTAGCAGTATTGAGCTACCATGACTGGAATATACATAATAGGCCACCACTGCAGATGCAACCTTTAGAATAATACATTAAATAAATGAGAGCTTGGACATGAGTACTGCACTTCTATTGATGTCTGAAATTTTACACAGATCATCAACAATGAAGGAGCATCTAAGGAACAGATTTTGCTAACTAAGAGGTGAAAATAGAAATGGATAAGAGAGAAAAAAGAAAGAAGCACAGCTTCATCTCAATCATCTACAGGAGTGATTTCAGCTTCATTTTTGTTCTTCTTGTCAAATAAATATTCCTTACGTTTTTCTACTAGCATACTAGCATTTATTTATCGGCCGTAAAATACTTTGAGTTAGATGTCAGGTACTTGATGTTCAGATCAAAAGAAGCAGCGCAATATATATATATATATATATATATATATATATATATATATATATATATATATATATATATATATATATATATATATGTCTTTGGTTATTCGGGTTTTCTCCCGCATAAAATTGGAAGTGTCTTGGCAATGTTTCGACAAAGTCTCAGTCGTGATCTTCAGGCTTCAGCTTCGTGCTTCTGGGAGTAATGTGATTGCAGCTGTTTCTTCCTTTTAACTGCTAGTGAGGGTTTGAACTGATTGGGTGGGAGCTTGGCTGTGCTCTGATTGGATGAGGGTTTTTGTGCTCTGATTGGATGGGGTGTGTCCTTTTGGGTGGGGCTTGGTTGTGCTCAGATTAATCTGAGTGCAAGAGGAGGAGGAGGAGGCGGGCGGAGGAGAGACGCTGCTTGACGCCTGTAACACCCACTCCCGCCTCCGCCTCCTCCTCCTCCTCTTTCATTTCTGGCCTCAGAGGGCTTTCAGGGGATGGGAAGGCCATTTTGTCCTCCCAAGCTCCTAGAAAGGCTCTGGAGCCTGGGAGAGAGAAAAAAGAAAGAAGCACAGCTTCATCTCAATCATCTACAGGAGTGATTTCAGCTTCATTTTTGTTCTTCTTGTCAAATAAATATTCCTTACGTTCTTCTACTAGCATACTAGCATTTATTTATCGGCCGTAAAATACTTTGTGTTAGATGTCAGGTACTTGATGTTCAGATCAAAAGAAGCAGCGCAATATATATATATATATATATATATATATATATATATATATATATATATATATATATATATATATATATATGTCTTTGGTTATTCGGGTTTTCTCCCGCGTAAAATTGGAAGTGTCTTGGCGATGTTTCGACAAAGTCTCATTCGTCATCTTCAGGCTTCAGCTTCGTGCTTCTGGGAGTAATGTGTGATTGCAGCTGTTTCTTCCTTTTTAACTGCTAGTGAGGGTTTGAACTGATTGGGTGGGAGCTTGGCTGTGCTCTGATTGGATGAGGGTTTTTTTGTGCTCTGATTGGATGGGGGTGTGTCCTTTTTGGGTGGGGGCTTGGTTGTGCTCAGATTAATCTGAGTTGCAGGGGAATTTGAGCTGGTGAATTGCATTGCTGTTGTTTGGCTATATATATATATTTGTTTTCTGAGGTTTTCGCGGGTGTTTGTATGTAGGTCTTTGGTTATTCGGGTTTTCTCCCGCATAAAATTGGAAGTGTCTTGGCGACGTTTCGACGAAGTCTCATTCGTCATCTTCAGGCTTCAGCTTCGTGCTTCGTGCAATGTGCAATCACACATTGCTCCCAGCTGATGGCTGAATATATATATATATATATATATATATATATATATATATATATATATATATATATATATATATATATATACATACATACATATTTATATATTTTCTGAGGTTTTCACGGGTGTTTGTATGTAGGTCTTTGGTTGTTTGGGTTTTCTCCCATGTAAAATTGGAAGTGTCTTGGCGACGTTTTGACGAAGTCTCATTTGTCATCTTCAGGCTTCAGCTTCGTGCTTCTGGGAGCAATGTGTGATTGCAGCTGTTTCTTCCTTTTTAACTGCTAGTGGGGGTTTGAACTGATTGGGTGGGAGCTTGGCTGTGCTCTGATTGGATGGGGGTTTTTTTGTGCTCTGATTGGCTGGGGGTGTGTCCTGTTTGGGTGGGGACTTGGTTGTGCTCAGTTTAGTCTGTGTTGCAGGGAGATTTGAGCTGGTGAGCTGCATAGCTGTTGTTTGGCTTTGTGGTCGTGCTACATCTTCATAGTGGGTGTCAGTCTGCTGCATGTATGGATTGGAGGGGTTTGAAATGGCTAATGTTGCAGCTGCGGTCTGGCTTCTGGTCCTTGGTCGTGCTTCATGATCAGTGTGGGTTTGGGTCTGCTTTCTGGGTGGATGTGCGGTGGTGACATCCTGTGTATAGACTTCATCCCCAGCGAGCAGATGGCCTCGGAGGAAGCGAAAGATGAAGAGGGCAGCGGAGAAGAGGTATATATTTGGCACAAATTTGCAAGTATTTATTTCTGATGTTCAGCACACATGTTTTTCCATTGTGTAATGCCATGAGCATTTAGATTATAATGTTCCATATTCCATTTGAAATATCAAAGGTAATGGGGCAAATGCATTGATTAAAATTGCATTTTTTCCTCATGCAGTGATAATGATGCTGTTTGCAGTGGGACATTTTCCATCAAAATGTATATTAATTGACTTATTCAACACCCCCAATCCTCCAAAAAGTGAAGAGATAAATCTGTATTGTCAGTCAGACCACAATTTTTACATTCTCCACAGCACAAGTACATGAATTCGCCATTCAAAATAGCTTGGTGTTGTTGTTGTTTTTTTACAACTTTTAATTGCCAAAACAGACTTTGCTTTAGAACTTTTCAATTTTGTGAAAGGTGAAAAGAGAAATTCTCCTTTGGATGAACTTCCTGAAAATAAAGCATAATTACATAATTTGGAGAGGAAGAGCGGATACAAGGTATGGCTTCAAACCATAACATAACAAACCACAACTTTTTTCTGAAAGAGTTGAAGCTCATAAAGTGGACACTCTTATACTGAAGGACATGGGGTAAACAAGAACACTTGGCCAAGACATGGCTATTACCGTATATACTCGAATATAAGCCGATCCGAGTATAAGCCGAGGTCCCCAATTTTACCCCAAAAACTGGGGTAAACTGGGGACTCGAGTATAAGCCGAGGGTGGGAAATGAGGCACCTACCGGTTGGGGAAACCCTCCCTCCCTCAGCTGAGAAGGCTGGCGGCTCCCCGCCCCGCCCTCTCACTGCACCGGCAGGGCTTCAGTCCGGTAAAATGTGAAAAAAAGAAAAAAAAAAACTCGAGTATAAGCCGTATATACTCGAGTATAAGCCGAGGGGCTTAAAAAAAAAAAAACTCGAGTATAAGCCGTATAGACCCGAGTATAAGCCGAGGGGACGTTTTTCAGCACAAAAAATGTGCTGAAAAACTCGGCTTATACTCGAGTATATACGGTAATTCAAAATGTGAGATGCCCTGCTGAAGCAGGAGACCCTCGATCCGTGATGGTGAACCTATGGCACACGTGCCACAGGAGGCACACGTAGCCATATCGGTGGGCACGCGAGCTCAGTTCCAGCACACATGCGCATGATGTCCAGCTGATTTTTGGGCCTTCTGGGCCCACTGGAAGTAGGGAAACGGGCTGTTTCCTGCCTCCGGAGAGCCTCTGGAACACAGGCTCTGCAAAAGGATTAGCCATCACTGACCTAGAGAGTGCTATAAAGAACTATAGAGTGGTATTTATGTCTACTGTAAGTGCTATTGCTATTGCTTTCTCAGACTTCATAAGAAAAAGTCTGTAGACTTTTTGTTTTGATGGAATTCTTCACTTCCCTAAGGAGCCAAAAAAACTCTCTTGACTGACACTTCATAATAGACTCCTTTGAGGTCCATGCAGTGACCAGAAAGGCCTGTCTTTCTGAGTGTGTGTCCATCAATACTAAATTCATTACTTCTTTGTCCAACACTAATGTTTTTATTTATTAATTTTTCCATATGGATCATCCAGACAAATGCATTTTTCAAGGAATTCTTAATATATTTAACTCTTTTTATACAATGTCTTGCTGTTGCATTTCTTCATCTCAAGCCTTGTCAGTGGCAGTTCCTTGTGCATCATACAATATATGTTCAACCATTATGCTACTCTACAAGAATTACACATATCTAAAATAATTCTCAAGGAAGTCTCCATGAATTTTTTCATGCACCTTTCCTTAATATACATGTACATACAACTTTATCTATATCTATACATGTCATTGCATGTACATGTCTCTCCAGCCTAAACATTGTTACATGCTGCTTCCCGCAACTTTAGCATGCCCATTTTAAGATGGAAAAAATGTTCCAGTGTAGAATTTCCTGCACTTTGTGAATAAAGTGCCTGTCATGATGGATTATGTTTTGACAATTGTACCAGTCTGCTTGGAAACAAATCTGTGACAGTTTTTTCTTTCTTTCCCCCAACTACTGATTCTTGTGCTCAGTTGTTAATGCAGAGAATGAATACATTTGCAATGGTTATCAAGAGAACTATACTACCAGGAAAGGCGAGGATGAAATGTTGCATTGGAAGTAACAGCATAGTAAATTGAGGAGGTATAGTGAGTGAAATAAATCTTGCTTTTCTGGTTGTTTTTGCAATATTATTTGGACTACTAGAAAAAAATGTTTGTTTTCCTGTTCGGAATGAGAGTGTCAAGGACTGGGGAAATCAGGAGATTCGGGCAGTTCAAAATGAGTACAAAGATTTATTGCAAGCTTAAGCTCTTTACAAGAATCTGGCCAACTGGCCGTTAAGGGAAATGAGCGGGAGATAAGAGAGGCATTCAAGATGGGCTGGATTTAGACCTCTCACGGGCACTCAGGGCAGTGGTGAAATCCAATTTTTTTTACTACTGGTTCTGTGGGCGTGGCTTGCTGGGCGTGGCAGGGGAAGGATACTGCAAAATCCCCATTCCCTCCCCACTCCTGGGGGAAGGATATTGCAAACTCTCCATTCCTACCCCATTCTGGGACCAGCCAGAGGTGGTATTAGCCGGTTTTCCGAACTATTTAAAATTTCTGCTACCAGTTTTCCAGAACCTGCTGGATTTCACCCCTGACTCAGGGACTCATGACTTATGATGCATTTTACTCCTCCCTCGGGCTCAGCCTGGTCATCTCCTACTGAGAGGATTTCTACCCATTATCTGGACAATATATCAAGGATATGCACCTTCACTTTTAGTACTTACTAAATATTTATTTATTTATTTATTTATTTATTTATTTATTTAATTAATTAATTAATTTTGTCACAACAGTATATATAAGCATAAGCATGAAAGTAACTATATAATATATAAGCATATATATAAGCATAAGTATGTAATAACTATACTAATTGGATATAATGAAAGGAAACAATAGGACAGGAACGGTAGGCATGTTTGTGCTCTTATGCACGCCCCTTACTCTTAGGAATGGGGTGAGGTGAATGGGGTGAGTTTTTGGTTAAAGCTTTGGGGATTTTGAGAAGAGACCACAGAATTGCCCCTCCCAGCTGTTGGTGCTTTTGAAAATCCTCAACTGACCTAGAAAGTATTCTAGACCAATTTCTTCAGGTACTGTGTATATCGGTTCTTTTTCAAGATCTAAAGAGGGAAAGAGAAGCTAAAGTGGAAAAGATGGAACTGACTGAGGAACAAAGCATTGGAAATTGATAAGGATTCTCCAGCTCAGCATTTCTCAAATCTTTTTGCCTTCTGCAAAAGGGTTTTGCATTACACTCAGGATTCTTGCCAGTTACTTTCCCATTTTTTTTTTGGGTGGGTAGTTTTTCATTTATTTATGCTTTACATAATTTATATAGCCACCCACATTACAGCAGTGACTGATTAATACTCATATTATTCTCAAATAGTACTACTAATAGTTAATTAAAACCACATTACATATCTATCAATAAGAATTAAAATTAACAAATCCGGCCCTGGGGCTGTTTTAAAAACAAGATATTTATGTGAAAAACAAGATATTTTCACACACTCTTTCTGGCCAACTTGTATGTAAATGAGCACAAGAACATACCTGTGCACCAATGAAAGTTCACGCACATTGTGTTTTGAATAATAATTGGGAAAACACATACTTTTTACCTATATTGATTAAGAAGTGATATGCAAGTTAACATGTACACTGAGAGCATATGCACCAAGACAAATTCCTTGTGTGTCCAATCACACTTGGCCAATAAAATTCTATTCTATTCTATTCTATTCTATTCTATTCTATTCTATTCTATTCTATTCTATTTTATAGATAGCAATGTTTGTTTCTTTCCAACAGAACAGGGTTGGAGTTGATCCATTCCTTGAGCTATTTGTAAAGATAGTAAAGATGGGATACAAATAACTAAATAAATACATTTGGGTATTGTTTTCGCAAACAATATTTGAGACAAAGTTCTGCCTTCCCACTCTTATTCTGCAAGGCGGCACAGAAGCAACTTAGAACTAAGGAGAAATTTCCTGACAGTTAGAACAATCAATAAGTGGAACAACTTGCCTGAAGAAGTTGTGAATGCTCCAACACTGGAAATTTTTAAGAATGTTGGATAAGCATTTGTCTGAAGTGATGTAGGGTTTCCTGCCTAAGCAGGGGGTTGGACTAGAAGGTCCCTTCCAACTCTGTTATTATGTTATGTTATGTTCTCTGTTTCCCCTAGAAGTAGTCCTTGACGTACAACCATTTGCTTAGTGACTGTTCAAAATTAAAACAGCACTGAAAAAAAAAACGACTTATAACCACTCCTCGCACTTACAACCTCACAGCATCCTTGTGGTCGTGTGATCAGAATCCAGATACTTGGCAATTGTGCATACTTACGATGGTTGCGACAACCCTGGGTCATGTGATTGCCGTTTGTGGCCTTCCCTTGTTGTCTTCCAACCAGTAAAGTCATTAGGGGATGCTGAATTCACTTAACAAACACGTGATTCAGTTAAGTGGAGCGATTCGCTTAACAACAAAAAAGTTCATTAAATCAGGAACAAGTCATTTAACAACCGTCTTGCTTAGCAACAGAAATTCTGGGCCCAGTTGTGGTCATAAGTCAAGGACTACCTATATTTTGGCTTAATTTCCTTCCCTACCCTTGTCCTCTGACACTTGCTTTGCAATTCCTTCTTACACTCTGCCAGTACGAATTCAACTTTTCAGGTTGTGACTAGAGGGCAAGATAATAGAACATTCAGAATAATCTGGCCCCAAATATATACTCTGAAGACTAAATTCATTTTCCCAGAATTTGGATAATAAATTAATTTTAAAAAAACAACAGTATTCTGGGTTTATTCTTTTCTACAATCATTTGAGGATGAAATAGGAAGAGAACTGTACATTTTTGGAACACCGAAACATAAAATAAATAATTTATAAGAAAACTGTGAAGAGAAATTCTGACTTATGGAAGAGTCTGCAACAGTACAATTATATTATTGGTATTATTGACTGAGTGGATGCCTCTTATTCTTTTGAAATCTCTAGAATCTTTTTTTACATATGCATAGACGTGGGGTGTGTCAAATTTTTCAACGCTCAATTCTCCAAAATTAGTAGTGGTGCTCAAAAGCTGTGACATCCTTTGGGGATTGTAAATATATTTTGGTTACTTTAATATAATTTAGATGTGATTGGTAAGTAACTACATAAATATCATAACTTTTTTAACATTTTGTTTGTTTCATTTGAGAGTGATAGCAAACAAGAGGGGAAAAAAAGAAAGATTAAATAAAACTGGGTGCTTTTAAGACGGACTCCTGAGATCAGATACCACACTACCTCAGATTTTGTTGCTCAGTTCCCTCCCTTCAAATACTAATTGACAAAGTCCTGTAGAGTTTTTAAAAAAGGAACAGAGAAATATATAGTCCTATTAATAATGAATACTCCTATACTGTCAAATATCTGGAGGAATAGTTCTTTGTAATTTTTTGTCAAAGGTAACTAATGCCTTGAAATCAAACCTGAGAGGCAAATGCCTCACAGCGCTGTCAATATTTTGAACCTTTCAAACCCTAATTCAGAACCAACTGTTGCATCAATAAAGCACACACACACACACACACACACACACACACACACACACACACACGCTGTTGGTTTTTTAAATATGAAGAGGAGATTTAAAAAAAATAGGTGTAAGAAGATGGAATTTGCTTAAGCTGAATTATTAAAGCTGGGTTTGACTTCGCAGAGACTAAACTATTGTGTGCCACAAGTTGCTTAAAACTAGCAGTATTAAAATTGCCTTGCTTTTTTAAAATGAGTTTTTATTCACTTTGATGAAAGAGTTTGCTTCTGGAAAAGAATTTCAGAGAAAAATTCCTGAGTGTGATATTGTACTATTTAGTAACCAACTGCCCAGGGGATGATTTGTGTTTGCGTGTATGTGTTTGTGTTTGTGTCTGTAGGAGACAGGCTAATTTCTACTGAATCTCAGGAGAAGGGATTAAAAAGGAACTTTTTGGGCATGGCAGTTTCAATCATAGACAAATTCCTGTCTTTTAAGAAATTACTGAAGATTTTATCTTTCCCTGGATAATTCATCCTCTAATTTCTTGGCCCAGAAAAACTAGTTTACTTAAAACATCAATGCTGGGCAATTATGATTTCTTCCCTGGGTGTCCTCTTCCTGAGGATCCAGTCTTCTATTTTTGTGCTACCCCATGTAGAAGATCAAACAGATTTAAACCCATCACATGCCTATCAGGGTTATATAGTCAGGGTTATTCGGCTCTAAGCTGCTGGGGAACTGGACTTCTTAGCTAAGAGAATTTATAAAATGGATTCCAGAAATTTATAAAACACCGATGTTAAAATAAAATGAGCTACTTTGTGAACCTATCTAGATGAATAGAATTAAACTATTACTAATAATATGAAATTAGGTAAGATGTTGTTTGCATATGAATTAGAGCTTACTAAACTCAAAGAGCACACCTTATACTACAAAACCTGACTAGGTGGCTCAGTGGCTAAGATACTGAGCTTGTCGATCAGAAAGGTCGGTAGTTCGGCGGTTCAAATCCCTAGTACAGGTCTCCTGCATGAGCAGGGGGTTGGACTAGATCAGTGGTCACCAACTGGTGGTCTGTGGACCACTGTTGGTCCACAAGAAAATTTTGGTGGTCCACAGAAAAATTATTTGCATTTTTTATACTGCACTAAATACTATTTATCTTTTTTTAAAAAATCATATTAGTGGTCCGCGGGATTTAAAATTACGAATTTGGTGGTCCCTGAGGTCTGAAAGGTTGGTGACCCCTGGACTAGATGACCTCCAAGGTCCCTTCCAACTCTGTTGCTGTTAAAAGACAGTTTATAAGACTTCCCATTGAAGCCATGGACAACCTCAGCCTTACAGTCTTCATCCGTTTGGTCTCTTCGCCTAGTCGAACACCTTTCTCCCAATCCCAAAATATTTATCTCAGCATCCAGGTCCTATCTTTTCCCTGTGATATAGATAGATTTACTTTACCTGTGTAGCCTTTAAATTCAGACCTTCGGAATTGGAAGAGAGGAAGATGACTTAATCCTTGATTCTCATTTGTGCCTTTTAGTATTTTTGGATAGAGAAATTCAGTAAGGACAGGATAAAGGGAATTCATAATGAAAAAAAATCACAATTTCCTATGCTGGGTTTGCAAAGAGGATGTTGGTAATATTTTTCCTTTTCTTTTTAACATTTTCATTCTTACAATCATAATGAAGTAGATAAAAAAAATTACACACAAACAGTAGCTACGTTGCTAATATACTATCTGGTATATTCAGTTGTAGTAAAAAAGCTTTAGATAGACTTGAACTTAAGTTTTCCCCAATGAATTCTTAACTCACTCCCACAGTGCCTCTGTTATGTCCTCTTCACCATTAGATATACTAACAGGTCAATTTTATGGCCTAAAGCCATTAATAAAATATTTTCAACAGCCTGTTTAGCAAAGGCGTAATAAACTTCAAGGTCTTATAAGATGGTACATAAAGAGCCAGGAAACACATTTGTTGTTGTTGTTGTTGTTGTTGTTATTATTATTATTATTGTTGTTGTTGTTGTTGTTAGTTGCGAAGTTGCGTCTGACCCATTGCAACCTCATGGACAATGTTTCTCCAGGCCTTCCTGTCCTCTACCATCCTCAGGAATTCATTCAAGCTCATGCCTACTGCTTCAATAACTCCATCCAGCCACCTTGTTCTCTGCCATCCCTTTCTTCTTTTGCCCTCAATCGTTCCCAGCATTAGGCTCTTCTCCAGTGATCTAGGGTTGCAAGAGGAAAGTTTATTTATTTAAAACCTTGATATAGCTGCTCATCTTTAAACTAACCTTGGATAGCTTAAAATTAAAACGCATATAAAATCATGTTAAAAAGCATTAAATTCAACCATAAACCACACAAAACATTAAAAACAAAAATCAACTGGGGCCAATCAGTGATAACATGACATTACCTAATTATTTCCCAGGACCTTGTGGAAAAGGTCTTCAAAGTTTTACAAAATTTTACAAAGACTAAAACAGTAAAGGCCACCCCAAACTTTGTGGGGGGGGGGGAAGGTGTTCCTTAAATCAGGAACAAGTTCAGGGATACCTGTAATCTGGATTCATGACATGGGGTTGAGAGCAAACAGTGTATGAAGAATTATCTGGAGCTGTCGTGTCTCACTCCTCCGCTGATGGCCGGGTCAGGGAAATCCGAATCAGGTGTGCCTCTGCAGCTCTGCCAAAGTCCTAGCAAAGTCCTCAGGGCAGGCAGGAGACCAGAAAGTGACTTCAGCAAGATATGTTTAGACTTTGCCTGACTCAGAGACTGCCAGAAAGCAGATCCTTTATATAGGCCATGGGGTGTGGCTCCATGACTCAGCACTTATCCAGGCCTATCAATTCTTCTGAAGCGAGGGTCACTCCAGTCTGCAGCTGTTGGTAATAAACCTTCCTCAGGCTCACATGCTGTGGAGGAGGGGGAGGGGTCTAGCTGCTCCGTTTGCCTGGGCATGGAGCCAGAGCTGGGGGCTGGAGATACTTGCTCTTTTTCAGCCTGTCTGGGCATGGAGCCAGGGCTGGGGCCGGGAGATGCCCCCTCCTCAGCCTGTCTGGGCATGGAGCCAGGGCTGGGGCCAGGAGGCATACTAGGACATTCTTCAGCGTTCAGAAGCAGATAAGCAGACCCCGGCTGTGGTGGTGAGATCGGACGAGACACAACAGGAGCATCCTGAAATAGCACAAACACTGCCTGTGGATTTGAGATGAGAAGCATCGTCATGCCAGCTCAATTGCTAACTCAATTTATAAGGCTCTGAAGGGACTTTTAATAATGTTTTTCATTTTTTAAACCTGAATTTCAGAAGGAGATTCACCCTATTTATCAGATGAACAACAGATGCATTTTCTTGGGTTTGGCACTGTGTTCCGCTGGAAGATGTAAATGTGCAGTTCAGATACCACTTGGGTTCAATCCTTTGCTATGGTTTCTCCTTCAGAGGAGAAATTTTCAAGGAATGTCGTGATGTTAACCATGAAAGCTGAATGTACATTTTCCTGTTGCTTCTATAGCAGGGGTCTCCAACCTTGACAACTTTAAGACTTGTGGACTTCAACTCCCAGAGTTGAAGCTGGCTGAGGAACTCCCAGAGGAACTCCCAGAGCAAAGCTGACTGAGGAACTCTGGGAGTAGAAGTCCACAAGTCTTAAAGTTGCCAAAGTTGGAGACCCCTGTTCCATAGGTATGTTAAGGGACAGTTACAGAGGTGGTATTCAACTGGTTCAGACCGGTTCGCCCACCCACAAGCTCACCCACCAGCCTACCTGCCCCGGCTCCATGCCATCCTATTTAGATACATTTTTGAGGCCAGGAGCATGCGCAGAAGGTGCGCGTGCCAGCAAAACACACATGTGGAAGGCAGGATACGTGCGTGGATAGGGTGCATGTGCTCACATTTCTGAACTGGTAGGGAAAGTTAGTGAATACCACCCCTGGACAGTTACAATCTCATTATACAGAGAGTGAGAAAGTCATATTTATGATTGCAGCATACACTCCTATTCTGGTGGCTATGGCATTTTGCATGTATGATACTTGAAAAGGCCAAATGTAAGAATATTACTCTTTTAGTTACCTGTTTTTGTGCGTTTGTGTGTGTGTGTGTGTGTGTGTGTGTGTGTGTGTATTTGTTTTCTGAGGTTTTCGCAGGTGTTTGTATGTAGGTCTTTGGTTATTCTGATTTTCTCCCGCGTAAAATTGGAAGTGTCTTGGCGACGTTTCAACGAAGTCTCATTCGTCATCTTCAGGCTTCAGCTTTATGCTTCTGGGAGCAATGTGTGATTACTTCGTGCTTTGTGCTTCTGGGAGCAATGTGAAACAGCTGCGATCACACATTGCTCCCAGAAGCACGAAGCTGAAGCCTGAAGATGACGAATGAGACTTTGTCGAAATGTCGCCAAGACGCTTCCAATTTTACGCGGGAGAAAACCTGAATAACCAAAGACCTACACACACACACACACACACACACACACACACACACACACACACACATGTTTTCGTAGGTTTTCATGGGTATAGGTATGTAGCTCCCCCAAATATGCTATCCAAGCACCAAAAAATGGAATGAGTTCCTATTACTTGCTCCAGCTCCTGCCCATCTAGCAGTTTGAAAGCAGGCAAATGCAAGGAGATAAATAGGTACCACTTTGGTGGGAAAGTAAGAGCGTTTCATGCTGTTACCATGGCCACATGACTGTGGAAAAATGTCTTTGAACAGTGCTAGTTCAATGAGATCTATGATGACTTACCACAGCCAGGTGAACGTGACTCAGTGGGTGTGACTATCTGAGTGCCGCCAGGTGGGCGTGGATGGGAAGGCATGGCCAGATTGACCCAAAGGATTAAGGACAGCAGGCTTGGCATGGATGACTCAGGGCAGCTGATTTGGGGCAGCTGGGTGGATGTGGCCAGGTGGATCATGTGGGCATGGCCAGGGAGGTACAGAACAAGTTGCCCCAGGGAGCTGGACATTGAGCCAACTTAGCATCCTGGCAGCACAAAAAATCACCCAGAGATGTGATTCCCAACAAGGAGGGAAACAGCAAAATTTGAAAGGCAAAAGATGGATTCCCCCTGCCCCCATTTGGAGAAATACTCCTTTTTTCTTTCTGTCTCCTAAGTAGAACTAGGGACGCAGTGGCTCAGTTGCTAAAGACACTGATCTTGTCGATCGAAAGGTCAGCAGTTCAGCGGTTCGAATCCCTAGTGCCGCGTAACGGGGTGAGCTCCCATTACTTGTCCCAGCTTCTGCCAACCTAGCAGTTCGAAAGCATGTAAAAAATGCAATGTAGAAAAGCATGTAGAAAAATAGGGGCCACTTTTGGTGGGAAGGTAACAGCGTTCTGTGTGCCTTTGGCATTTAGTCATGCTGGCCACATGACCACGGAGACAACTTCAGACAGCGCTGGCTCTTCGGCTTTGAAACGGAGATGAGCACCACCTCCTAAAGTCGGGAACGACTAGCACATATGTGCGAGGGGAACCTTTACCTTTACCTAAGTAGAAGTCTCTCTGCTAAGTTTGGCAGGGAAGGGAGGAGCTGGATGGATTCCCTCCCATTTTGGGAAAAACTTTTTTATTTCCCCTTCTCCAGGGAAGTGGGGGCGGTTGCTGGCTGGTGTGTTTTCATTGCCAGGGGCTAAAAATGATCTTTTACTCCAAACAGTTTCTTTACTATGTCTCTCCCTTCCTCCCTCCATCCTTGATTAGAGTTACCCCCACATTGTGACATCAATAAATCATAAAAAGGCAAATGACTATGACATCAAAAAACCTTTTATTAAGCAATTTGATAATTGTATGCTAGGGCATGCAAACAGTCAATAGGGTTTCGACTGCCATATTCGCTGACAATCTTGAGTTTCAGGTGAGAGCCATTTCCGGAAAGGAGCTGTTCATAAAATGCATCTCTGCCTTTTTGCACCTCCCTCAGATCATTGATGAATTTTCAAATGGTTGGATGGCACATATCCAATTGGGCGTGCAGTCACCGATGAGTAGCTTCTGAGTGATTGTTTGTATGGTCCTCCGCTCCCTGTGTGCATTTGAACACATTCCACATGGCTATTGGGAGCAAAGATGGCTACCTTCCTTGTCCCCTTCTGCTTGGATGACCTATGTACTGGTCCTCAAACCAGTTCAGAACAGGCTGCAGTTCTGTTCTAGTGTAGCAGCCTATTTTTCCAGGTTGGGGACAGGCATGAATGCCTTTAGAACAGGGGTCTCCAACCTTGGTCCCTTTAAGACTTGTGGACTTCAACTCCCAGAGTTCTTCAGCCAGCTTTGCTGGAGACAGCAGTCAGCGATCTCCAACCTTGGTCCCAGAGTCCCTCAGGCAGCCTTGGTCCAACCTTGGTCCCAGAGTCCCTCAGGCAGCAAAGCTGGCTGAGGAACTCTGGGAGTTGAAGTCCACAAGTCTTAAAGGGACCAAGGTTGGAGACCCCTGCTTTAGAAGGTCAGATCCTGAAGAGGAAACTGAAATACTTTGGCCACCTAATGAGAAGGAAGGACTCACTGGAGAAGAGCCTAATGCTGGGAAAGATTGAGAGCAAAAGAAGAAGGGGACGACAGAGAATGAGGTGGCTGGATGGAGTCACTGAAGCAGTAGGCGTGAGCTTAAATGGACTCTAGAGGATGGTAGAGAATAGGAAGGCCTGGAGGAACATTGTCCATGGGGTCATGATGGATCGGACACGACTTCACAACTAACAACAACAACAACAATGAATGCCAAGGCCACAACCATTTTCCGCTTCGCGGCAAGCTCCATATCATTGTCATGGGCATTCCAGTTCTTACTCAGTGCTTCTTCATGTTCTGTGCAAGTTGAAAGAAACATCTGTTTGTCTGTCTATCATCATCTATCCATGTATATATGTATACACAAACACGCAAAGGTTTTATAGTTCAGAGTTTGAGTCCACACATTACAGTAAATTATAGATTTTTTTAACTATAGTTCATTGATTTTGCCACAATAACTAAGTTTTCCTAAACTGATGGGTTCACCAATTAATGTTCTGCCTACTAGTTTTCTTGTGTTATGTCATGAAAGGCTGAAGGCAACCCAAATCCCCCCAGTTTCTTTCCTTGCTTTGAAGTAACTAGAAAGTTTCTTCTTTTCAGAAAAGAAACACATTACATAATTGGCAGATAAAAAGGCATGAAATTATGTGAGTTAATGACAAAGAAATGAACGAGACTGCCTTCTCTTCATATCAGTGTTCCGTCATGCTTAAAATAATTTACGTTTCAAGCAGTTTTGAAATTAGTCCTCCGCTTAATGATCCTAGACTGGATATCTTTCTCACTGCAGGTTAAATAAATAATTGGGTCATAAAAAATAATCAAGGTCACAACGAAGTGGCAACACAAAAGAACTTCAAGTATACTTTTCACTCCTTCTCTCTTCTTTTCTCTTCCCTTTCTGTTGAATATTAACAGAGGGGAATCTGCACCAGAAAATTTAATAGAAAGGTCAGTTTCTTATGATAGTAAAGAAAACAATTGAGAGGTTGGTCTACTCTTCTTGCATGATAAATGACCCAATTTACTTCAAATTGGAGCACAAATAGTCCATAATGCAGCTGAGAACCTTGGATCCTTTGTGGATATTGTTAATGGTTACCATTACTCCCTCCCCTTCAAAGGTAGTTTACAAAAATCTGGTGATTTAAAGTCTTCATATTGTAAGCTAAAACAAAGCAAATGCCACTTATGGCTTAATGTGATGCATTCATCCAGTCAATGATATCCAGGCTTTGAGGTCAGGTACTCATGATGAAGTTTCCCTTGAAAATGGCTGGCTCTGTTTCCCAAATATGATCGTTAGCTCATTGTAAACAGTTGCCTATCTTTCCCTGTTGAGAATATTGTCCTTTAGGTATCCACATTATTCCAGTTGTGGATAAAAATAGACTATTCTTTAGTGTAAAATAAAATTCAATTCCTGACTGAAAAAAATCAGCGAGACAGAGATTAACACTTGGAAGGGTAGCAATGAAATTTCTAATTCGTTAATCTCGTTCCTCATTTATTTTGTAATCTTTGCATCTACTATCTAACCAATTGTAACATACATCCCCGGGGTGAAATCTACTGGTTCGGAAGTGCACATGGTTGCTCTGCTTGTGCATGCATGGACCCTCTGCAGATGTTCAAACCCTTCTGCACATGCACAAAGGGTAAAAAACAGGTTACTTCCTGGTTAAAACCAGGAAGTAACAACGACTGGGCAGATGGGTGGAGCCTTGCACCTCCATCGCTACCAATTCGGCTGAACTGGTCCGAACCGGTAGCATTTTCATCCCTGATACATCCCAAATTAAATAATATTCTCTTTCTCCTTTGTCCTTAATTTCCATTGTCAACCTGTCCATTTCAGCGCAATCTAATATTTTCTTTTTTAATGGTCCTGAGAATACTTTGAATAGCCAAGAAAACAAACAAATAGTTCACAGGACAAATCCAGAGTTCTCACTCAAAGCACAAATGACCAGATACAAATTTATCATAATTAGAACAAAGGCCTAAGTCTCTGGAGAGATCTACCGTGCTGAGAAAGGAAGAGAAGAGGAACTTTAACAGTGATGAGTGTACAGATAATCCCAGAGGTAGTCTACATATGTGGTTGCTAAGAGCTGACACCAAATTGATGGCACATAATCAATAAAATCAGAGCATTTAGTAATTCTCTGTCTTGTCTTCACAATATTGGCTGCCAGAAGAGGAGGAAAGCAGCGTTGATCAACCAGCAATGGTAAAAACTGAAGTAAAAGCTAATATTATCTCACTATTTTGAATGTGTACCGATTCCCCATAGAATCATAGAATGTATGCTTTAGAAAGGACCTCAGAGTTTAACTTCTCTAGTCTGCAGCCCAAAGGAAGAATCTGTTACTATAGCATCTTGAATAGAATAGAATAGAATAGAATAGAACAGAATAGAATAGAATAGAATAGAATAGAATAGAATAGAATAGAATTTTTATTGGCCAAGTGTGATTGGACACACAAGGAATTTGTCTTGGTGCATATGCTCTCAGTGTACATAAAAGAAAAGATACATTCATCAAGGTACAACATTTACAACACAATTGATGGTCAATATATCAATATAAATCATAAGGATTGCCATTCAGGCAAGGAACCTTGAACTGTTTCATTTATTTTATTTTATTGTCATTTATTTATTTATTTGTGTCACAACAGTATATATAAGCATAAGCATGAAATAACTATACGATATATAAGCATAAATATAATCATAAGTATGTAATAACTATATGAAATTAGAAACAATCAAAGGGAACATTAGGACAGGAACGGTAGTCATGTTGGTGCTCTTATGCATGCCCCTTACAGACCTCTTAGGAATGGGGTGAGGTCAATAGTAGATAGTTTTTGGTTAAAGCTTTGGGGATTTTGGAAAGAGACCACAGAGTCTGGTAGTGCATTCCATGCATTAACAACTCTGTTACTGAAGTCATATTTTCTGCAATCAAGATTGGAGCGGTTCACATTAAGCTTAAATCTATTGTGTGCTCATGTATTGTTGCGATTGAAGCTGAAGTAGTCTTCAACAGGAAGGACATCGTAACAGATGATTCTATGAGTTAAACTCAGGTCATGTTGAAGGCGGCGGAGTTCTAAATTTTCTAAACCCAGGATTTCAAGTCTGGTGGCATAAGGTATTTTGTTGTAATCAGAGGAGTGGAGAACTCTTCCTGTAAAATATTTCTGGACACGCTCAGTTGTATTAATGTCTGAAATGAGGTATGGGTTCCAGACAGGCGAGCTGTATTCAAGAATTGGTCTAGCAAATGTTTTAACACTTAAAACACTTAACATGAAGGAGAAAACGCCATCTTCTGAGGCTGTGTGTTCCATTCCTGAACAATTCTCTCTGTTAACCAGCATCTATTTCCTTGTAATTTAAATCTGCTGTCCTGTTTCCTGGCACAACAGTGAACAATTCCACCCCATCCTCTACCTGTCAGCCCTTCAGATTGGTTCTCTCAACCTCCCTGCTGCCTGTTTTAGCCAGGGCTGGAATGCCATTGCCATGACACTGTAATTAACCCTGCAGTCTATTAATACGAAGGCTTGAATAATTCTAAGTTCTTCATTTGTGTTATTTTTGCCTGCTGTTTCTTTAACAAGCAAAATACATTGAATACCACTAGGCTAAAGTAAATTCTATTATGTTTCTAATTCTAAAGATGATTGTTCACCACAGGGCAGGGAGCCTTTTTTAAAAAAAGGCTAATTTTATCTTGGTTAAAGTATTTGCTGGCTTCTCATTTTTTTTTAAAAAAAATCTCACATTTGACCTGTTGAATAGATCTTATGGCAATCCTCCCAGTTCACTCATATCCTTATTCAGTGAGCATAACATGCATAAACATAAATCATGGTTTTATCGAACACTTTGGCTAGCAAGCTAATACAATCTTTATTTGTATAAACAGAGGCATAGGATCAAAATCACGTGAAATATTAGTACCACTTTATAAAACCTTAGTAATATGGCACCTGGGATACTGCATCCAGTTTTGGACACAAAAATATAAAAAAGATGTAGAGACTTTGGAAAAAGTTCAGAGAAGAGCAACTAAGATGATTAAAGACATGGAGACTAAATCATATGAAGAACAGTTACAGGATTTGGGCTAGTCTAGAGAAAAGAAGGATTAGGGCAGGGATGAAATCCAGCAGGTTCTGACAGGTTCTGGAGAACCGGTAGTGGAAATTTTGAGCAGTTCAGAGAACCGGTAGCAGAAATTTTGAATAATTCGGAGAACTGGCAAATGCCATCTCTGGCTGGCCCCAGAGTGGGGTGGGAATGGAGATTTTGCAATATCCTTCCCCTGCCACGCCCACCAAGCCACACCATGCCCAGCAAGCCACGCCCACAAAACTGGTAGAAAAAAAAAATTGGATTTCATCGTTGGACTAGGGTGACATGATAGAAGTTTTCCAATATTTGAGGGACTGCCACAAAAAAGGAGGAAGTTAACTTATTTTCCAAAGTACCAGAGGCCAGGACAAGAAACAATGGATGGAAACTGAACAAGGAGAGAATCAACCTAGGATTAATTACCTAACAGTGAGAACAATTAACCAGTGGAACAGCTTGCCTTCAGAAGTTGTGGGTGCTTCATCACTGAAAGTCTCTAAGAAGAGACTGAACAGCCACTTGTCTGCAATGGTATGCAATGGGGCCTCTGGTGGCGCAACAGGCTAATGCAGCCTATTATTAACAGCAACTGCTTGCAATATTGCAGGTTCAAGTCCCACCAGGCCCAAGGTTGACTCAGCCTTCCATCCTTTATAAGGCTGGTAAAATGAGGACCCAGATTGTTGGGGGCAATAAGTTGACTTTGTATATAGTATACAAATGGATGAAGACTATTGCTTGACATAGTGTAAGCCGCCCTGAGTCTTCGGAGAAGGGCGGGATATAAATGCAAAAAAAAAAAAAAAAAGGTAGGGTCTCCTGCTTGAGCAGGGGGTTGGACTAGAAGACCTCCAAGGTCCCTTCCAGCTCTATTCTGAATTTGAATTTGAAAATTCAGTGTCTCTGCTTTGCAATCCAATTTAAATCCTATGTCAGTCAACCCACTCATTGTGCCTGATGACAGGAGCTACAATTCATGAATGCTTATGCTTTTTAAATAAAATGTGTTAGCTGGAAAAGTTGCTACCAGATGCTTTATAATTTAATGGGCTTGTTATGTAACCCACACTAAAATACTTCAATCGCTTTTATGGAGCAAGGGAAAACTAATGGAGACCTACCATTTCTATTTTTTAGCTTTGCGTTGAACAAGTTGTGGTTTTCTCACAAACTAAGTTTAGAAAATGTCAAACTAGAACTGACTGGAACTTCCTACCATTAATTCATTACAATATTTAGTTGTTGGGAAATTTGTTTTTTCATCCAATAATTTACCTTTTAAAATGGGAAGGTTTAGCTTCATAGCTTATATTCAGAATTTTTGCTGTCCCTATGGATTACAATCAAGTGATTATACCTTAAATAGCAAAGCTGGACACTGAATAGCAAAATGAATTCAATTTAGTTCCTAACAGCCTGGGGCCCTGGAAGTGAATCCTCAGCCTGCCAAATATTGCTTTACTTTCAAAATTACAGAGGTTTTTTTTTTAGGCTTCAAAGAAGTTTCTTTCAGGTGTGATTTAATATTCTACTTTGCTGGAAGGCAGATTTAATAGGATCCCTCATAAGGAATACATTTACCCTAGTGGTTTAGGGTTGGCCGAAGCTATTGGGCATATCCTGTCGTATTGCAAATGTTATAAAGATCTGTGAGATAAACATATTTTTTCCCCATTAGCAAACTTTCCTGGCCATTAGGATAAATCCTTGCTTACTTGTGGGCAGGAACCTTGTTACAAAATATAAGACAGTAAATCTTTCTATATTGGGCTGTATGGTAAAAGATGATAAGATAAGCCAGCAAAACAGGTAAGTAGCGATGAAGTCTTTTTTACATTTGAGTTATCTGATTTATTATGTTAATATCTGTTTCATTATGTATATTTTATTGTCTGGACAGTTTAATGCTTGTAAGCTAGTTTAAGTTGTTGGCCTTTGGCTGTAATAAACTACTAAACTGAACTATGAAAACATCAGCTGGGTTCCATATTTCATTGAGATATTGAATGCTTTTGAAAATTTATGAGTAAAATTTCAATATCTAGCAGCGAAGAATATAGCAAGAAAGTATACTGAATGGTCCTATGTGGAGACTGAAGGAAAAACTTTTTAAAAACCTACATGCATGCAATCCCAAGTGCTAGATAATGAAGCTAATTTATTGAGAACATTGATTATTGATACCGTCTGGCTGGTAGAATCTACCAAGTGATTTTTCTTCGGCGCCTATTACATAAAGATACAAATTAGACAGAAATCTAGTAGTAGGGTTGTGGGAATGTTCATAATTGGTCTCCTAATTTGGATAGCTTCTGCTAAGAGACAGACATGGAAGAAATAATCCATGTAATGATTTTAGAATCTTAAGTATGTGTTTGAGTTACCCAGGTTTTGGGTTTCGTGATTAATGCTTCCAGTCAACAGTCTGATTTTTCTTCATCTAATATTGAATGATTTATTCGTCTTGCAGTCTGAGATTTATTTTTCAACAATTTTCTCGGAGACCAGAGTTTTTCTTTCATTTGATATTTCTGATGATCCAGCTTTCACTATCATCGTTGCATTGATAATACATACTTGTATTATCTTTGTAAACATAAAGCTCGACCAATTTAGTTGTTTCATATTCTGTTATAAGTATTGTTTCCTATCATTCATAGAAAATTTTCAATAGGCAGATGAGGTGGCCTGATGCACCATTTAAAACAAAACAAAACCATAATTTATTCTGTTTTATAAAGTCATTAGACTCTAACAATGTGGGGAGAATGTTACAACAAATGAATGGATAATACCAAGAAATGATGAATATAGGAAGAGTAAGAAGAAGACGACACAAAAGATGTACGCAGATGATACACTGAATGATTGATTATGTATTGTATGTTTCTTTGCCTAAAAAATAAAAAATGATTACAAATATATATATATAAACTCATTAGACTCTAATCAGTAAACATAAATACACATTCAGAACTCCTTTACCTATTCCATTATCCACTTTTTTTTTATTTATTTTTTTATTTATTTATTTAATTTTGTCAAAACAATATACACAAACATAACACAAAAAGATTATATAATATATAAACATATATATGAGGAGAAACAAGGAAGTATAAGCATATATATATGTAGGGAAAGAAACAAAAGGACAGGAACGGTAGGCACGTTTGTGCTCTTATGCACGCCCCTTAGAGTCCTCTTAGGAATGGGGTGAGGTCAACAGTGGATAGATTTTGGTTAAAGCTTTTGGGGTTATGAGAAGAGACCACAGAGTCAGGTAATGCATTCCAAACACAGATAATTCTGTTACAGAAATCATATTTTCTGCAATCCAAACTGGAGCGGTTGACATTAAGTTTAAATCTATTGGTAGCTCTTGTGTTATTGTAGTTGAAACTGAAGTAGTCGTTGGCAGGAAGGACATTACAACGGATGATTCTATGAGCTAAAACCAGGTCCTGTCGAAGGCGATGGAGTTCCAAGTTTTCTAAACCCAGGATTTCAAGTCTGGTGGAATAAGGTATTTTGTTGGTTGTGGAAGAGTGGAGAACTCTTCTCGTAAAATAACTCTGGACACGCTCAACTGTATTGATGTCAGAAATATGGTATGGATTCCAGACAGGCGAGCTGTAATCAAGAATTGGCCTAGCAAATGTTTTATATGCTCTGGTTAGTAGTGTAGAGTTTTTGGAAAAGAAACTACGCAGGATTAGGTTAACAACTCTTAGAGCCTTTTTTGCTATGTAGTTGCAGTGGGCTTTGGCACTTAGATCATTAGATATGAGAACTCCAAGATCTTTGACAGGGTGGGGGTTGTCTGTAAGGTAATGTCCATCAAGCATGTACTTAATGATTGGGTTCTTTTTACCAATATGTAGGACTGAGCATTTGCTGGTTGAGATTTGTAGTTGCCAAATTTTAGACCAAGCTGTTAGATGGTCAAGGTCTTTTTGAATGGTAGATGTATTTTCGGTGGTGTTAAACAGTTTGACATCATCAGCAAAGAGAACACAGTTACTAGAGATACGGTCACTTGTAACAACATACGATATCAAGTACTCTTTCCTTTTCCAATCTAGTTTATAAATCCAACAATTATTATTAATGCTTTGTTGGAGTCTGGATTGCAAAATTTTGAATGTTATATTGCCAGCATGTGAGATAAATGAAATAGTTCAGTAGTTTGGGAACATTTTTTTTAAAATTCTGGCCATTTTTGGGGAATTGGGATATAAATCAATCTTTTTCTGTCCTCAACACTGCTGTATTTTCTCTATCTGCATAAAAATGGCAAGTAGCACTTTAATTGCATCATGTTCTAAACAATTCTGCTATTTCACCAATTTTTGCAGCTTTGTTGTTAAAAATATTTTAAAGGTCCATTTAACTTTCCAGCATATCTGGCTAAAATGGTCAAGCATTTTTATGCATAATTGATTCTGGAGGAAAAGACTTTTGGTACAATTCTTTGATATGTTCATGCTACTTCTTTATATCGTCTTTCTGAAGTACATGTTTGCATTCATTATGCCTGTTTAATATATCAGAGTTTCCCTTGATGTCTGTAATTTTCTTGTCTTTCCCATTCAGTTGTTATTCTCAATTTCTTTGGACTATTTTTGCTGATATTATTGTCTTTGGAAGTAGAATTTAATTGAGCCAATTTTCTTTTCTTTTCATTTCTTTTCTTTTCTTTTTCTTTTTTCTTTTTGCCTTCTACCATACTTTGCTACTTTTTTACAATATCTGTAGACAGGCATTTTACATTCTTTTGATTTTTGCATTTCAGGATATTCTTGTTTTCCTTTCTTTTAATGATATCACAAAATCATCTACAGATTCACTTCAGAAATTCTCTTTATCAAATCTAATCTGTTAATTCTCTTAATTACCCTCTCTGCATAACTATGTGGAATATTAGTGAGATTGCATCTTATTGTTCTGAGGATTTTATTTATTTTCTCTAAAATAATGTCAGTTTGGCAAGAAAACATTTTTGATCTAAATCACAATCAGGACCAATGCCTTATTTTTGCTGGTTGAATAGAGTTTCGCTTACAATATGTATAGTCAATTATGTATATCATAAAAGCATAAATAAAGTATATAGACAAAATATATAGCCATACTCAGTGTTATTTCTTTGGTAATATCCTTTTTTAAAAAAAAGTTGAAATAAGATATTCATTATAGACATTGAATTTTCTTAGCAGGACTCCATTAGTCCATCTCCTGCTGTGCTTTGCATCGTGAGATCAATTTTTTCTGTAAAACTAGATGTTATTTTATTTCCAACTTTAGCATTCCAGTCTCCTAGAATAAGGAAATTAATTTGGAAAATGTCAGTATCTGTATTACCATTATGCAAATTATGTAAATCACTTCAGTTGTCAAAAAATACGGTAAATTTTATACGATAGAATTCTCTTACCCTGGGAATGAAAACAGACATTTGCAAAATATTGTAGAACAGGAAATTTTTGTGGTACCAAATAAATAATGACTGTCCATCTGTCAGGTACAAGAAATCAGGTGCCAGTATAGGGTTCAAAAGCACTTTGAGTTTATTCCATGCAACCTATACATGAGAATTACTAACTGTCAAGGTAAAGTGGTGCCAGATAAGTCAACAGACTTCAAGGGGAGCTGGGCTTAGGTCTTTTATGGGGGTGCAGAGACTCCAAACTGATGATGTATTTAACTCTGCCCTCAAATTCAGCTTGGTCATCTCCTACATCACCCCATTAAACCAAAATTTAGTTAGGAAAAGCATTTGGGGAGATTGTCTTAAAAATACTTGTGGATAAATGGGGACCAAAGAACAGTTAGAAAATTTCCAAATTCCAAATGCAATAATTCTGCTTTCTAGACTGTGAGTTGTTTAAAGGAGCATTTTATTTATTTATTTCACATATTTTACATATCCTATTAGAATGCTTACTTTAAGATGAAGTGTTAGCAGAAGCCCAGAAAATTAGGTTAATTCTGTAAATCATGGTTAAATTAACTAGTGGTCAAGATGGTGTATGAATAAAGCACAATTAAATAATCCATATTATAATTTAGTTTGATGCATAGCTCTAACAGTATAAAACTTGTTCAATACTCTCCAATTCTTCTCTAGTTATTCCTCTGATAAATTTTGTTATATTCGAAATGATATTTCCTTTTTGCCCTGCTTATCTGCAACAACAATATTAATTTTTGAAAATCATTTTCACCCAATGCTTCTTTCTTCTGCTGTTTTGCTTCTGAAGTTAAAAGTCAGTCTGCATTCTGGCTTGTGTCTTCCACGGTGAAGAACAGAGATTCCCGATGGATTAGAAAACCAGCTTTTTAAAACTTCCCACACACAAGCAATGCAAAGAGTTTGTCTAGTGTATCTCCGGTTTCTCACAATATCGCTTTTCCCATTGATTGAGCTGATTTAGCTAACCCTGTTCTGGCTAGGCTGGGTTTTTTTGGGGTCCTTCACACTGTCTATGCTTCCCTGTTTTCTTGCAGATGTTACCCAAACTAGGAAACATCATCAGTGTTATAAAAGCAATCCCCACTCCCTTCTAGCACTGATTATATTGCCTAGTTGGGTAATGAAATGTTTGCAAGGAAAAAAAAAAACAACTAAGCTGAGAGAGCACCAAGAACTCCTCAGTTCAATGCTGAGCTACAAATATTCTTTATTGATATCCCTTTTCTGCCTCACTGATCCACGTGCGTCCTGTGGAAAGCATTGTGCTCCATGGATAGTTAGGAGTTCCCAGTGACTTCAGTTCCATACTCCGTTCTCTGGGTCTTTTTTCAGAAGATGGATGGTGGTTGCGGTAGATTAAAGCAGCATTTCATATATTTATTTCACATACGTTATATATCCTGTTATATGTCGTGAGAATGGCTGATGGTCAGATTCCGAAAGATGTCCTGTATGGAGAATTAGTGCAGGCAAAGCGCCTTAGAGGGAGACCACAGCTGCGATATAAGGATATCTGCAAGAGGGATCTAAAAGCCCTGGGAATGGACATTAACAACTGGGAAACTTTGACCTCTGATTGTTCAGCTTGGAGGCTAAAGACGCAGCATGGCCTTCTCCAATTCAAAGAGACATTTGTGCAGCAGGCTGAGGCAAAGAGGCAGTCCTGGAACCAGCAAAATCTGGGGCTGGGCAGGGGACAGAATGTATCTGCCCTCAGCGTGGGATTGCCACTCTCAAATTAGCCTTTTTAGAATAGAATAGAATAGAATAGAATAGAATAGAATAGAATAGAATAGAATAGAATAGAATAGAATAGAATAGAATAGAATAGAATTTTTTATTGCTCAAGTGTGATTGGACACACAAAGAATTTGTCTTGGTGCATAGGCTCTCAGTGTACATAAAAGAAAAGATACCTTGACAAAGGTATCTTTTCTTTTATGTACACTGAGAGCCTATGCACCAAGACAAATTCCTTGTGTGTCCAATCACACTTGGCCAATTAAAAAATTCTATTCTATTTTATTCTATTCTATTCTAATTGGAAGGGGAAATAATTTTCTGCAGCATGAGCTTTGTACTATAATAATGATCAAGAGGTTATTGGTACACATGGACAAACAATAGAAATAGAAAATAATTATATATATATGGTTATTAATGATTAAAAAGGTAAAGGTTCCCATCGCTCATGCGTGCTAGTTGTTCCTGACTCTAGGGGGCGTGCTCATTTCCTTTCAAAACCAAAGAGCCAGCGCTGTCCGAAGACGTCTCCATGGTCATGTGGCTGGCATGACTCAACGCCAAAGGTGCACGGAATGCTGTTACCTTCCCACTGAAGGTGGTCCCTATTTTTGTCCTTGCAATTTTAAAGTGTTTTCAAACTGCTAGGTTGGCAGAAGCTGGGACAAGTAACAAGAGCTCACCCCGTTACGTGGTGCTAGGGATTCGAACTGCTGAATTGCTGACCTTTCTGTTGACAAGCTCAGCGTCTTACCCACAAAGCCACCGTGTCCCTTAACTATTGATGATTAGATGTGTACAATGTATATAGAAATTATATGGAAGGAAGATCCGAAATATACAATAATGTCACAGTTTTGTTGACTATGCACTAATATTATGAAAAAAAGAAAATCGTAATAAAAATAAAATTAAAAAAGAAGAAGTTATCTTGCAAATATCATTACACATGTGCAGTTTTGAAATCCTCCAGATCAACATTTTTTTTTGACCTGTGGAGCTTTTCCTTGTGATATAATTATATAATAATCATACATTATAGAAACTCTCTGTTTTTTTTAACCGAGACAGTAAATTGGCAGTAAATTGCAATGTTTTGCAAACTGTAACCTATTTTTTTTTCTTTTCTAAATCTTTCATATAAACTTCTAGTTGTTATTGTTTTGTGTATGAGTTTTTTTTTTAAAAAAACAACAACTGAACTGTATGGCAATTTGTTCCCATCAGAAGATAAAATTATCTCTCCTTCAAGGTTGAGTGGCTGTAATTGCCCATCATATAAATCTCTTGTCAAATAATGCCCTCTGGCAACATGACACTAATAATTGTTCAATTACCATTTAAAAAAAAAGCCGTCAAATGACCAGACTCATAATGATGGAACTTTATTAATAGGTAGTGTTTTAAATACTTAGGGGGACAATGTTTTGCTATAGAAGATAAGTTTAGTTTTCCAATTAAGGTATGCCTTTCTCCCTCAAAAGTTTGAAATGATTGTAAAGATGCTTTTCATCAGCTTCCAATTAATTGCACTCTTGCTACACTAAATGCTCCTTGGTGAATAGTCAGGAAGGAGATAATGTAATCTGTAAAAAAATTACATTTATCTACGATTGGAGTAATATCAAGTTGTACAAATAAACTTATACTTTAAATGTACAATTTTCTTGATACGGATCTTGCAATACAGTGTCATGTTTAATGCAGAAGCTCCTCCTCCAGAGATTCTATGATCCTGTAATCTTTGCGTTTGGATTGGCAGGTGTTACTTATTTATTCTTTTTATGATTATTATATACCTAGCTATCCAGTCTGAAATATTTCAAATACAGTTTTATTTCAAATAAATAAACCTGGTGAATTTTGCCATGACAAGGAGATTCATGATGACAAAGCCAGAAGAAGAAAACTAGAGGCTGATTGAACACATATTGTACTGAACTATAATATGCTATTTTGGGTGTTGACACCGTGTTGAACAGAGCAAGGGTCTCCAACCTTGGTCCCTTTAAGACTTGTGGACTTCAACTCCCAGAATCCCTCAGCCAGCAAGGCTGTCCACAAGTCTTAAAGGGACCAAGGTTGGAGATCCCTGGTCTACAGGATACCTCCATGGCCTTAATTTTAGCAAGTTTGCTGTTAGCTGTTCCTTAAGACTGGAGTCCCTGACATTTTGATCACTGGGCACCTATGAGATTTTAAGAGCACTCTAAGATAAGACTGCTTTGAAGGGGTTGTAGGTTCACCAAATTGCTGGGTTTACCACATTCAAAGCTGTTCTTTTCTTTTGCAGCTAAGGGCAACTTGGCTATCCTCTTGGGAGAATAGATAGAAGACAGATGCATTCTGACTTCTGTCTCTTGAATTCTACTTTTTCATTGAAGGGAGTCCTTTCACCCAGCATGGTAGCTCCCTCTCTCTCCTTTCCTGTCTCTGTGTTTTACTGTCTGAGATTATGCTATTTTGGGTGTTGCATGTTGTGAATAGAGCAGGGTCTCCAACCTTGGTCCCTTTAAGACTTTGCTGGCTGAGGGACTCTGGGAGTTGAAGTCCACAAGTCTTAAAGGGACCAAGGTTGGAAACCCCTGGAATAGAGTCTGCTCAGTGCAATTGGTGGTCCTCAACTTACGGCAGTTTAATGACTGCTCACAGTTATAAGAGTCTTGGAAAAAGTGAAATGTGACTTTTGCTCACCCTTATGACCATTAAGCCCCTCTGTGGTTGCAAGGCCACTATTTGGGCATCTGGCAACCAGTCAGGGGTAAAATCTAAAAATTTTCCCTACCGGTTCTGTGGGCGTGGCTTAATTGGTGGGTGTGGCTTGGTGGTCAGGTGACTGAATGGGCATGGTCAATAATAATAAATAATAAAAATAATAAAGTATACAAAACTTGGGAGGCACCGGTCTACCTTCTTTAAAAATAGAGGCACTGGTCTACTAGCCGCCTACAGTGCTGATCAGCTCTAGTGTGGCCCTTTGAAATGCTGTGGCAGTCATTTAAGGCCGTTTGCAGCTATATCACCACCGAGCGCTTCAGGGACAGAGAAGAGGAACATTGAGGCACGGACAGTGGTGGGGGACAGGGATTTTTGCTACCGGTTCTCCGAACTACCTGCTCCCATCGCTACCAGATCGAGCGATCCGGTCCGAACCGGGAACATTTCACCCCTGCAACCAGTTCACATTTAGGACTGTTTGAAGCATCCAGTTGTCATCTGATCACAATTTTCAACCCTTTTTGCCAATTTCTGACAAAAAGCCTATAACGGATGCAGGATTCAGTAAACCAGGGGTCTCCAACCTTGGCAACGTTAAGACTTGTGAATTTCAACTCCTAGAGTTCCTCAGCCAGCTTTGCTCAGCTTTGCTCAGCTTTGCTCAGTAAGCTGGCTGAGGAACTCTAGGAGTTGAAGTCCATAAATCTTAAAGTTGCCAAGGTTGGAGACCCTCCATGATTTGCTCAATGACTGTATCTATCATCCATCCATCCATCCATCCATCCATCCATCCATCCATCCATCCATCCATCCATCCATCGTAACTCCTTGCTAGCCATTCACTCACTCACTCACTCACTCACTCACTCACTCACTCACTCAATCAATCAATCAATCAATCAATCAGTTTATCAATTTATATGGCTGCCCAGCTCAAATTCTTGACTCTGAGTGGCTAACAACAGTTGTAAACATCATAAAACATATCACTATAAAAACAACACATACACAATCAACAGCCAAGATAAAACAAACAAACTACCCAACCAAAACAGAACCTACAAAAGCAAGTCAATATAATCACTGAGCAGCTCTGCCCTGCACCCAGATCCTGAGTCTGGTGATACAACCATATCTTTAAAGCCTTATGAAAAGCCAGCAGGGTCCCTTGGAGTTATTTCCAAGGAGCAGGTGCTTTGACAGAAAAGATTCTCTTCCTGGGCCTTGCTAGATGGCAGTCTGTAATAGACGGGACCAAGCCTGGCTTTCCTTGACAAGACCTAATGAGATGAGTAGACATGATTGGAGAGTGGTGGCCCTCCCAAATAACTCAGCCCCATGCCAGGAAGTTCTTTATAAGTCTTTAATAGCAAAAGGAAAAAGGTAAAATATTTCCCTGTCCAACTGCGTTCAACTCTAGGATGCAGTGCTCATCTCCAAGCTCATCTCTTGGCTGATGGAGTTAACATTGTCTGAAGATCTTTTCCATGGTCATGTGGCCAGCATGACTTTATGCCAAGATGCACAGAATGCAGTTACTTTCCCACCTATTTGTGGTACCTATTTATTTACTTGCATTTGCATGCTTTCAAACTGCTAGGTGGGCAGGAGCTGGAGCAGGAACAAAAGCTCATCCCATTGTGTGGCGCTAGGTCTCGAACCTGGACCGTCAGCTTTGAAGCTGACAAGCTTGAATTAAATCTTATAACTGTGAGCCGTCATTAAACAAGCAGCCATAAGTTAAGGACCACTAATTGAACTGAGCAGACTCTATTCCAGGGGTCTCCAACCTTGGTCCCTTGACTTGTGGACTTCAGCTCCCAGCATACCAGCAACCAATGCAGCTTGCAGAACTGATGCCTAACATGCACTAAAGAAGGAGTGTGCATAATTGCCCACACTGCTCCGTTCTATACAAGCTGTAGTTTCCTGTGAGCAGACTATTTGCATGGCAGTAATTGCTATAGTCTTAGACTAGTTATGTTGCCTGTTGTACAGCAGTTATTTGTTCTGAAAAATGAACTTTCACCACAGTATAATAAGTGTGATCAAATTTAAAAGTCGTGATATTGCTACATAACTTACAGTCACTTGCAAAATCAATATAGTCACTTTTAATTTCATCCGGCTACCCTGAATTTTGCATTTTTTGACAGATTTCTCAAAATTATCTCTTGGTTCCCCGGTAATAATTCACATTGATTGTTTTGTATCTGATCAAGGGAACAGTAATAAACTACTGGATTAAATGCTGCTAAAGTCAGCACATATACGCATATTGTCTTATCAAAGGTTTCTTGCTTTCGAATCAAAGCATTAAAAGCTTCCATTTCTTTGTTTCAAAATGGATTTTAGGTTTTTTTTAAAGGGGAAATATGGATTTGGCTAAAATTATAGTATGCAATAGATTATAGTGGTGTCTTAAGAATTTTAGTGACAGGATGAGAGAAGGACAAAGGAAGTTTTAGCCAATGATCATTTTTTCCCCTCTATCTGTGAAAGAAGAAGGATCTTTTCAAGAAATCCATTAGCTTTTCATATGGAGAAGAAAATAGTTTGTCATCCTGATTCCATTGTAGATAGCATAGGCTATCTGACCCATCACTTGCATATATACATGTTTAATATGGATCTCTGCAAAAGAAAATAAATTTGGCCTTGTGGAATTCTGCACAGGTAGTCTGTGCTACTTTCAGGACTAATTCCCATTTTAGGTTTTAGACTTTCAAGATAGTCTAAAACCTAAGATAAGAGTCAGTGATTGGACCTTGCCTGTCCAATCAACTCATGGACTGAACAGGCAAGGTCCAATCACTGACTCGTATCTTAGGTTTTAGACTATCTTGAAAGTCTAAAACCTAAAAGGGGAATTAGTCCTGAACGTAACACAGACTGTGAAGGGGATCCTTCCCTTCTTTGGAGAGTCCAAAATATTCCTTTGAAGAACTTCACATAAACTGAAGCTTGTAGTTAGTGACGAGGTGGCTAAGCTTGTCAATCGAAACGTCGGCAGCTCAGCGGTTTGAATCCCTAGTGCCGCGTAATGGGATGAGCTCCCGTTACTTGTCCCAGCTTCTGCCAACCTAGCAGTTCAAAAGCACGTAAAAAATGCAAGTAGAAAAATAGGGAACACCTTTGGTGGGAAGGTAACAGCATTCCGTGCGCCTTTGGTGTTTAGTCATGCCAGCCACATGACCACGGAGTCATCTTTGGACAACGCTGGCTCTTCGGCTTTGAAACAAAGATGAGCACTGCCCCTTAGAGTCAGGAACGACTAGCACATATGTGCGAGGGGAACCTTTACCTTTTACTAGTTAGTGAAATGATTTCTTCATTCAGAAAGTATTGTATCAAGGAGGATCTTCTGAAATAGGCAATTCATCATCTCTCCTTGATCCTCCTCAAGTGCGGGACTTTCAAAGCCTCTCCTCCCTCCAAACACTTCTTATTTTGTTTTGTATCTCTGTTCTCTTTCTCCCTCTAATATTAAAAAGAAATGTATACATTACAATAGTGAGGCTCAGGCATCATGTTACACCTTGTTGTATTTTAAGCATATTTGTTGTTTTCCTCATTGTATTTTGAGCATGTTATTTTCTAAAGCCACAATTGTCTCAATTCACACAATCCATTAAATGAAATAAACCCTGCCGTGGCTGAGCATGTTGTGTGTAAGAGGCCATCTCACATTGCATTGTGTGTATTGTACTAGGCTCCAATGGGGTTCAAATATTCGATTTAGGCCGACAAGTCAATTGGATCTGAAAAGTCAATGGAACTAAAAAAACCAAACCAACCCCTATTGTATATTGTCACAATAGTTGATCCAATTTGAAAAGCCAGATCGATTGCATTGCCTCTAAATCAAATCTCTGAATTGAAAATTCTTGGACTTCTAATTAGTACAGTTCTCTATCCATCTAAAATGCTCCTAGTGGGAGGCCTTATCCACCCTGCTGTCAGCCATAGTTTCTCCATCCTATGTCTTCTTAAGCGTAAGTTCCTCACAAACCTTCTCTCCTTTTTCCGGCCCAAGAAGGAGGCTTAGTTTTAGATTTCTTTTCAGTTGGAAAAGGTCAGCTCCAAAACCGATTAACATATCTGTGAGATATCTGATACGTATTATCTCCCTATCCAGGTTTTCCACTCATTGTACGGAAAAGGAGATTTTCAGAAGCAGAGAGAGAGAGAGAGAGAGAATATATTTGCTTTAAGGGAAACTGGAGGACAAGGTAGATAGAAAAAGGGCTGATAAAATCTGTAACTTCATAAATCATGTTTAAAATATATTACAATAGCATCTTGCTTTTAAAATAAATGTTGCATGAAAGATTAGCATTCCTTGTCCAGTCAAAGCATGGATAAGCTTTGTATCTGCTTAGGAGGCTGCAATCTCATTCTTATTTTCTTTTCTTTTCTTTTTTTTAATTTGCATTTATATCCCGCCCTTCTCCGAAGACTCAGGGCAGCTTACACTGTGTTCAGCAATAGTCTTCATCCATTTGTATATTATATATACAAATATTACCTTGATGAACGTATCTTTTCTTTTATGTACACTGAGAGCATATGCACCAAGACAAATTCCTTGTGTGTCCAATCACACTTGGCCAATAAAATTCTATTCTATTCTATTCTATTCTATTCTATACAAAGTCAACTTATTGCCCCCAACAATCTGGGTCCTCATTTTACCTACCTTATAAAGGATGGAAGGCTGAGTCAACCTTGGGCCTGGTGGGACTTGAACTTGCAGTAATTGCAAGCAGTTATGTTAATAACAGACTGTCTTAGTCTGTTGAGCCACCAGAGGCCCTCTCTTAAAGACAGCCATACTGAAAATGGAATGCATTCATAAAATAGTACATTTTCTTTTGCTTCATGGGAAAATAGAGCAGGAAATTAAAAGATTAAGAATTAAGTGCTGGCTGTAGCTACAATAAATATATAAAGCATTACAGTATGTGATTACCCCCCTCCCATTTCTTTTCTGAAGGTGCCATGGTATGTATTTCTAGTAAAAATGTTTTCAAAAAGAAACAAAGTCACTATTTAGAAGAAAAAAAAAGAGGATTTTTTTTTAAAAAAACCCTTTTTAAGACAATCTATGATTATTTACAAAACAGATATCAGATTAAGAAATATCAGATTGCCTTTGAATAATTAGAAAGTTATTTTAGGTAATGGGGAGGGGGTTGGGAGATGAAAAGCTTTGGATGTGGTTATTTGGATTGGAAGGGAAAATTTTATTCTATGTTTGGTTTATGTATAACAATACCTTGTGATTGACCCGGGAAGCCGGAGGGGGGGGAGGGAGGGGGGGAGGGTTTTTTTTGTTTTGTTTTTTTTTTTTGGGAGGGAGGGGGGAAAAGGGGGAAAATGTTTTTGTTTTTTAAAACTCTTTCAATAAAAAAAAAATTAAAAAAAAAAAGACAATCTAAATTTTGGTCTGGATTTGCAGGCTCATAATGCTACCTTTGGTTAATAAGCAGTCTGAAGTCAGGTATTGTGGAGCCAGCTATATTATGAAATATGGTGTTGGGCACAGTCATTTAATTTTAGTTTATTTACAAACTGTCTAACAGTGACAAGCAGGCTGGATACTTATGGGTATTTTGCCTCCTGGGTAAGATCCAGCAAGGCCCGTCTCACTCCAGGCCCCATTAGAAAAGCCGTGCCATCTTCAGGACCCCAGAGATAAGCCTTTTGTAGAAGGATACCAGCTGAGCCCGAGGGAGGGGACAAACGCCTCATCATCAGCCATGAATCCCTTTGCACCCACAAGAGATTAAGTCCAGCCCACCTTCAATTCCATTGACTCTTATCTAACACCAATTTGCTTGGACCATTAGTAGTTCAGATTCTTGTAGAGAGCTTAAGCTTGGAATAAACCTTTAAACTCTTTTGACCTGTCTGACCTTCTGATTTTCCTGGTGCTCGACACCTTTTCTGTGGTTGTGTTTGCCTATGGAACAGCATTTCCCTAAAGTCCATTCACCTTTGGCAATGTTGAGTTGTGTGAATTTCAACTCCCCAGAATCATGGGAATTAGTGAAGTCCACCCATCTTAACATTATCAAAGTTGAGAAACAGGGTCATATAATACTGATCGTGCTTTGTTTCTAAAAAGCCTTAAGATCCAGCAGGTCTTGGAAAGATGGGTTGAGATTTTGTTGTTGTTAGTTGCAAAATCATGTCTGACCCATCACAACCCCATGGACAATGTTCCTCTACCATCCTCTGGAGTCCATTTAAACTCACACTGACTGCTTCAGTGACTCCATCCAGCCACCTCGTTCTCTGTCATCCCTTTCTTCTTTTGCCCTCAATCGTTTCCAGCATTAGGATCTTCTCCAGTGAGTCCTTCCTTCTCATTAAGTGGCCAAAGTATTTCAGTTTCATCTTCAGGACCTGGCTTTCTAAAGAGCAGTCAGGGTTGATCTCCTCTATGACTGACTGGTTGGATCACCTTGCAGTCCAAGGGACTCACAGGAGTCTTCTCCAGCACCAGAGTTCAAAGGCCTCAATTCTTTGGCACTCAGCCTTTCTTATGGTCCAACTTTCACAGCCATACATTGCAACTGGGAAAACCATAGCCTTGACTATATGCACTTTTGTTGGCAGGGTGATGTCTCTCCTTTTTAGAATGCTGTATAGATTTTCCATATCTTTCTTACCCAGGAGCAAACGTCTTTTAATTTCTTGGCTGCAGTCCCTATCTGCAGTGATCTTGGAGCCCAGGAAAATAAAATCTGTCACTACCCTGATTTCTTCCCCATCTATTTGCCAGGGTTGAGATACTGCTCCTTACTATATAACATTACTGATCTTCTGGTTGGTTTTATTGTTTTCTCTGACATGGATGCTTGATGATTCTTCATACTAACTTATTATTTTCAGGTTTTGGGGGGATAGTTTGTGCACCACCTGGCAATGAGATTGAAGCAGCCTCTCATCTCATTCCAACAATTAAATGAATACCCCTTGATTATTTTGCTTCAATCTATTGTACTTGCAGATGTAGAAATGTATCCATTGTGTCTAAGTACATCAAGAGAGTCAAATTGGATCAGACCAGGAGCTCATCTTGTCCAGTATTTTGTGTCAAGTAGTGACCAATAGGATATCCAGCATTTGGGAAAATTTAGAAGCCTGGACTCTTTCTTGCAATCACTATTTCGGGTGCCAGTGTTGGAAGAAATCTCCATCTGGTTCAGTTCCAAGCTGGGAGAAAGACACTGGAAACCTTGGAGGCTGATTGGAAAGACAATTTAATGATGAACAAGACCACCAAGCACCTGGTCCTGGTGCAGTTGGCAAAATGGAGTTAAGAGTGGAGGGGTTTTTATACCTTCTCTGGGCTTATTCCTGTGCCAGAACATGTCCTTTAATATTCTGTTGGCTGTTGTCAGATTCCTATGGGGTCATAGAGAGGTCATAGCTGGCTCTATAGGCAAAAGTGGAAATGCAAATCCTAGGTGCTTGTCGGAGCTAATCTGGTCAACCTCTGGCTTATTGTTTATTTGAGCTCCCATCTGAAGTTTGGACTGCTCTGGGATGGTGCAATGAAGGGGCTTGTGCTCTGAAAGGGTGTTGGGCAATTCCTATTGTGTCTTAATGGCTGTTGTGTCCTCCTTGCCTCCGTCTGAACGATGGCTTAATTAGCCGGCTCTTATCAGCTCTGGCAGCAAAAGAATCAGCGTCTGCCAAGAGCCCTCGATAGCTGCCAAGACGCTGGTGAATCACAACCTTCAGCTCTAGTCAATCTGTGGATTTGCCTGATACAAAGAGACACACCAGTTCTTGCTGCCTTTTATATCCTGTGGGGTGTGGCTCCATGACTCAGCACTTCCTAGGCCTGCCCCTCCCCTGTTTCTGTCGTTCCCTTCTCTCCTGCCTATGAAATCTGGGATTGAGCCAAGCCTGATTGCTGTCAGCTGGGTCTGCAGGCATGGCCTGGTGGGGGGGAAGAGTCAGGAGAAGGAGGCCTCGTTATCTCTTTCACTTGGCCTGCTTCTGGCTCTTGAAGCTAATGCAGGGAGGCCGGTGCTTCCAAGGTAAGTCCTGACGGCCCTTCTCCCTCACTGTCTAAATCATTTTCTGGCAGCAGGCCCGGCTCTGAGTCACTTTCTGGCAGCAGGCCCGGCTCCAAGGCACTTTCGGGCATGGGGCCGGGTTCGGGGGCGGGAGCCACAACAATGGCGTTTGTCCTGTGTTGGATTTTGGGTGAGGGGCTGCTTCTAATCCTACCATTCTGCCTTTGTTCAGACTTTGCTGCTGGGAGTTTCAAAAATATCCAGTCTTGAATGGATTTCTGCCTGCAGTATTTGATTTGCTTATGAATAGAGCTATCTAGATACTTGTCTTCCTCTTTCAATAAGTTCTTTATCTCTTAAGTGTTGGCATCAATCCTTATGAATAATAATAATAATAATAATAATAATAATAATAATAATAATAATAATAATAATAATAATAATAATAATAATAATTTAATTTGTATATCGCTCTTCTCCCAAAGGACTCAGGGCAGTTTACAGCCAAGATAAAATACAATGAAAACACATGCAATACTAAAAACAGACATTAAAAAACTTATTAAATTTGGCCCAATTTTAAAATACAATCAAACCCTATAAAATTAATAAAAATTAAAACCCATAAAATCAACTAAAAAATTAAAATTCAAGCCAGTCCTGCGTGACGGAATAAATAAGTCTTAAGTTCGCGGCGAAAGGTCCGAAGGTCTGGTAGTTGTCAAAGTCCAGGGGGAAGTTCGTTCCACAGGGTAGAAGCCCCCACAGAGAAGGCCCTTCCCCTGGGGGCCGCCAGTCGACATTGCTTGGCTGACGGCACCCTAAGGAGTCCCTCTTTGTGAGAACGCACAGGTCGATGGGAGGTACAAGATGGCAGTAGACGGTCCCGTAAGTATCCTGGTCCTAAGCCATGGAGCGCTTTAAAGGTGGTAACCAATACCTTGAAGCTCACCCAGAAGACAACAGGTAGCCAGTGCAGTCTGCGCAGGATGGGTGTTACATGGGAGCTCTGAACCGCTCCCTCTATCACCCGCGCAGCTGCATTCTGGACTAACTGGAGCCTCTGGGTGCTCTTCAAGGGGAGCCCCATGTAGAGAGCATTGCAGTAATCCAAGCGAGAGGTAACAAGAGCATGAGTGACCGTGCATAGGGCATCCCGGTCAAGGAAGGGGCGCAACTGGCGAATCAGGCAGACCTGATAAAAAGCTCTCCTGAAGACGGTCGTCAAGTGATCTTCAAAAGACAACCGCCCATCCAGGAGAACGCCCAAGTTGCGCACCCTTGCCATCGGGGCCAATGACTTGCCCCCAACAGTCAGCCGCGGCTGCAGCTGACTGTACCGGGGTGCCGGCATCCACAGCCACTCCATCTTGGAGGAATTAAGCTTGAGCCTGTTTCTCCCCATCCAGACCCGTACGGCTTCCAAACACCGGGACAGTACTTCGATAGCTTCGTTGGGGTGGCCTGGGGTGGAAAAGTACAGCTGCGTATCATCAGCGTACAGTTGGTACCTCACCCCAAAACCACTGATGATCTCACCCAGCGGCTTCATATAGATGTTGAACAGGAGAGGCGAGAGAATCAACCCCTGCGGCACCCCATACGTGAGGCGCCTCGGGGTCGATATCTGCCCCCCAGCCAACACCGTCTGCAACCGGTCAGAGAGATAGGAAGAGAACCATATATATTGATATATTGACCATCATTTGTGTTGTAAATGTTGTACCTTGATGAACGTATCTTTTCTTTTATGTACACTGAGAGCATATGCACAAAGACAAATTCCTTGTGTTTCCAATCACACTTGGCCAATAAAAAATTCTATTCTGTTCTATTCTATTCTATTCTATTCTATTCTATTCTATTCTATTCTATTCTATTCTATTCTATTCTATTATCTGCTGTGGACTATTAAGAAAGACTCGGGGGCTGCTTCCAGCTTCTAAAAACATGTTCTCCTTTAGGGAAATATAATATTCTGCCTTTTTAATATTTTTAATATTTTTAAATATTAATAATTATTTAAATATAAATAATATTTAATATTTTTAATATTTCCCAAAATATTTCATTTTTCTAGGAGGGATAGGGGCCTCCACACCAGCAAACAGCCACTAAAACTAGTACTATTGACATAGATACCATGAATTTGTTCAGTCCTTTTTTAACATGGCTATCGTTACTCCTAGCTGTTGAAGCAAGTTTCTCTGTTTAACTGTGGTGTGACTAAAGAAACAATTTGCTTCTTTTTGATTTGGAATCTCATTGCACTGTATTTTATAGGATGACCTTGAGTTCTAGCTTTGTGAGAAGAGGGGAAAAAACAACAACTCTCTATTCACTTTATTTATTCTCAGTGTGATTTTTTTATATCCCTGTTGCAGCTCTTCTTACTGTATTTCATTCTTTGCTAAAAAGCCCTGTAGTCTAGAAAGGCAAAATGCTGCTACTGTTTTTGCTTGGTTTTGCTAGTAATTAGTCAATGTGACTAATTACTAATTACTAATTATAATGTGACTATTCCTTTGAAAATGCTGTTTGAAAAATATCCAACACATGTGTGTTGGTACTTTTAAATTGCTCCTTTGTGATAACACCGGAGGTATTTTATATTTATATTATCTATTATCAGGGGTATCTTAAAGAAAAGGTCAGAATTGGAGAAAAGTCAATCATCTTCTCTTCATTTTTCCTGTAATATACGAGCTGGCAGACTTGTTAGCTTAGGTAACTCCTTATGTGTATGAGATGATTGGATATTTAATTTAGACATGTGAAATTTGCAGGGCACAATATAGGCGTCCTGAGACCATATATCTTCAATTATTTATTGTTTTGTGGCTGCTATGCTGCTTCAACCAGATGTTCTGGAGATACAGGTGGGAAACTATTTCAAAATCTAAATGTGAAGCACAGACATTGGTTTCCATAGAGAGAGATGATTAAGGCTCCATGGCCACTATAAACATCTTGGTTATGGAACTAAAGCCACATCACGTTTTTCTGCATGGAAAATTCTTCTAGCAGGAGTAGAAGGGAGATTCTCATAGATATTCTTTCCATAACTTATTATTTATTTATTTATTTTATTTATTTATTTTGTCAAATACATATCAAATAACATATATAAGTATAAGCATGAATTGAATACATAAAATGAATACAACTAAAGAGAACATTAGGACAGGGACGGTAGGCACGCTGGTACTCTTATGCACGCCCCTTACAGACCTCTTAGGAATTGGATGAGGTCAACAGTAGACAGTCTTAGATTAAAGTTTTGGGGGTTTTGGGATGAGACCACAGAGTCTGGTAGTGCATTCCAGGCATTGACAACTCTGTTGCTGAAGTCATATTTTCTGCAATCGAGATTGGAGCGGTTCACTTTAAGTTTGAATCTATTGTGTCCTCATGTATTGTTGTGGTTGAAGCTGAAGTAGTCATTGACAGGAAGGACATTATAGCAGATGCTTTTATGAGCCATGCTCAGGTCATACCGAAGGCGGCGGAGTTCTAAATTTTCCAAACCCAGAATTTCAAGTCTGGTGGCATAAAGTATAACTTCCTTAACATGTTTCAGAAGTGGGTACAAAAATTAAGAAGGTAGACTTTAAGATTATGGGTTGCTTTCCCTTGAATATGAGCAACAGCCTGTTAGTAGAAATTACATAATATTTTCCTTTGCCTTCCTTCCTTAGAAAGGAAGAAGGAATCACATACTCTAGAAAAAGTGCGGAGAAGAGCAACCAGGATGATTAGAGGACTGGAGATTAAAATATATGAAGAAAGGTTGCAGGAACTGGGCATGGCTAGTCTAATGAAGAGAAGGACCAGGGGAGACATGATTTATTTTTTATTTATTTATTATTCGAATTTATATACCGCCCTATCTCCCAAAGGACTCAGGGCGGTTCACAGGCATATAAAACATCAATATCAATATACAAATTAAAATAATCCTTAAAAAACTTATTCTAGCGCCCAAATTATTAAATATAGAAATATAAATATTAAATATAAATATTAAAATCAATTTAAAACCCCTCTAAATTTAAAAATCTAAGCCAGTCCTGCACAGATGAATAAATGTGTCTTGAGCTCGCGACGGAAGGTTCGAAGGTCAGGAAGTTGACGGAGTCCTGGGGGGAGTTCGTTCCAGAGGGTGGGAGCCCCCACAGAGAAGGCCCTTCCCCTGGGCGTCGCCAAACGACACTGCCTAGCTGACGGCACCCTGAGGAGTCCCTCTCTGTGAGAGCGCACGGGTCGGTGAGAGGTATCTGGTCGCAGTAGGCGGTCCCGTAGATAACCTGGCCCTATGCCATGGAGCGCTTTAAAGGTGGTCACCAAAACCTTGAAGCGCACCCGGAAGGCCACAGGTAGCCAGTGCAGCCTGCGCAGGATGGGTGTTATGCGGGAGCCACGAGGGGCTCCCTCTATCACCCGCGCAGCCGCATTCTGAACTAACTGCAGCCTCCGGATGCCCTTCAAGGGAAGCCCCATGTAGAGAGCGTTGCAGTAATCCAGGCGAGACGTCACAAGGGCGTGAGTGACTGTGCACAAGGCATCCCGGTCTAGAAAGGGGCGCAACTGGCGCACCAGGCGAACCTGGTGGAAAGCTCTCCTGGAGACGGCCGTCAAATGATCTTCTAGAGACAGCCGTTCATCCAGGAGGACGCCTAAGTTGCGCACCCTCTCCATCGGGGCCAATGACTCGCCACCGATGGTCAGCCGCGGATTTAGCTGACTGTACCGGGATGCCGGCATCCACAGCCACTCTGTCTTGGAGGGATTGAGCTTGAGCCTGTTTCTCCCCATCCAGACCCGTACGGCCTCCAGGCACCGGGACAGCACTTGATAACCGTTGGGGTGGTCCGGTGTGGAAAAGTACAGCTGGGTGTCATCCGCGACAGCTGGTACCTCACACCGAACCCACTGATGATCTCACCCAGCGGCTTCATGTAGATGTTGAACAGAAGGCGAGAGGATCGATCCCTGCGGCACCCCACAAGTGAGGGGCCTCGGGCCGACCTCTGCCCCTGTCAACCCCGACTGCGACCGGTCGGAGAGATAGGAGGAGAACCACCGATAAACGGTGCCTCCCACTCCCAATCCCTCCAACCGGCGCAGCAGGATACCATGGTCGATGGTATCGAAAGCCGCTGAGAGGTCTAATAGGACCAGGGCAGAGGAACAACCCCTATCCTGGCCCTCCAGAGATCATCCACCAACGCGACCAAAGCCGTCTCCGTGCTGTAACCGGGCGGAAACCGGACTGGAGCAGGTCTAGATAGACAGTTTCATCCAGGTGTAAGAAACTGATATGCCACCATACTCTCAACAACCTTCGCCGCGGCGGGTTGGAGACCGACGATAATTACCTAAAACAGCGGGTCAGGAAGGCTTCTTGAGGAGGGCCTCACCACCGCCTCTTTCAAGGCGGCCGGAAAGACACCCTCCACCAAAGAAGCGCTCGTAATCGCCTGGAGCCAGCCTCGTGTCACCTCCTGCGTGGCCAGCACCAACCAGGAGGGGCACGGGTCCAGTAAACATGTGGTGGCATTCAGCCTCCCCAACAACCTGTCCATGTCCTCGGGAGCAACAGGGTCAAACTCATCCCATAAAATGTCACCAAGACCACCCTCAGCCGTCTCACCCGTATCACCCCAATCTTGGTCCAAACCATCCCGAAGCTGAACGATTTTATCGTATAGATAACCGTTAAACTCCTCAGCACGCCCCTGCAACGGGTCATCCCGCTCCCCCTGGTGTAGGAGGGAGCGGGTCACCCGAAACAGGGCGGCTGGGCGGTTATCTGCCGATGCAATGAGGGAGGAGGCGTAGCTACGCCTCGCTTCCTCAATGCCACTAGGTAAGTCCTAGTATAGGACTTCACTAGTGTCGATCAGCTTCTGAGCAGCTGACCTCCAGGAACTCTCTAGGCGTCTTCTCCGGCGCTTCATCCCTCTCAGCTCCTCGGAGAACCAAGGAGCCGGTTGGGACCCGCGCCGGGTCAGAGGTCGCAAAGGCACGACACGGTCTAAGGCCCCGCCGCGCCCGTTCCCAGGCCGCAACAAGTTCCTCAACCGAGCCGTGAGCCAGACCCTCAGGAAATGGCCCAAGCTCCGTCCGGAACCCATCCGGGTCCATCAGGCGCCTGGGACGGAACCAACGATCGGCTCCGCCTCCCTGCGGTGGTGAATGGCGGTCAGAAAGTCCAGGCGAAGAAGAGAGTGATCTGACCATGACAAAGGTTCAATGACTATTTCCTTTAAGTCCAGATCTCTCAACCACTGACCAGAGACAAAAATCAGGTCCAGAGTGCCACCCCCAATGTGAGTAGGGCCATCAACTACTTGGGTCAGGTCCAAGGCCGTCATGGAAGCCATGAACTCCCGAGCTGCCGTCGATGACGAGCCGGAAGATGGCAAGTTAAAGTCCCCCATGACTAAAAGTCTGGGGGTCTCAACTGCCACCCCAGCCAGCACCTCCAGGAGCTCGGGCAGGGCGGCTGTCACGCAGCAAGGAGCCAGGTACGTGACCAGCAAGCCCATCTGACACCTATGACCCCACCTCACAAAGAGGGATTCACACCCGGCAATCTGAGGTACAGTGGTCTCCCTCGGCTCTAGACTCTCTTTAATAATGATAGCAGTGTCCCAATATTTGAGGGGCTGCCACAGAGAGGAAGGGGTGAAGCTATTTTCTAAAGCACCTGTAGGCCAGACAAGGAATAATGGATGGAAACTGAACAAGGAGAGATTCAACCTGGAAATAAGGAGGAACTTTCTGACAGTGAGAACAATCAACCCAAGGAACAGAAATTGCCTTCAGAAGTTGTGGGAGCTTCATCACTTGAGACTTTCAAGAAGAGATTGGACTGCCATTTGTCAATGGTGTAGGGTCTCCTGCTTGGGTGGGGGTGGGGGTGGATGAGTTAGACTAGATGACCTACAAGGTCCCTTCCAACGCTATTAATCTGATACTGTTTCTCACTTGTGGGAATACATAAGGGTGCACGGATCTCACTCTAAGCCCCTGTGGCAGCTTGACCTATTCTTGAATATAGCTCATCCGTCTGGAACCCATACCACATCTCTGACATTAATACTATCGAACACATCCAGAAATATTTTACTAGAAGAGTTCTTCGCTCCTCCGAAATCAACAGAATACCTTATACCACCGGGCTTGAAATCCTGGGTTTAGAAAACTTAGAACTCCGCTGACTCCGACATGATCTGTGTTTAACACACAGAATCATCTATTGTAATATCCTTCCTGTAAAAGACTACTTCAGCTTCGATCGCAACAATACAAGAGCAAACAATAGATTCAAACTTAATGTCAACCGCTTCAAACTTGATTGCAGAAAATATGACTTTTGTAACAGAGTTGTTAACGCTTGGAACTCACTACCTGACTCTATAGTCTCTACTCAAAACCCCAAAATCTTCAACCAAAAACTGTCTACTATTGACCTCACCCCATTCCTAAAAGGACTATAAGGGGCATGCATAAGTGCCTACCGTTCCTGTCCTATTGTTCTCTTCATTATAGTATCTAAGATTCGGTCAAATTAGGAAAGTATGGAAAGTAATAATGGAAGTTCAAGAATTACAGATTTTGTTGTGACTCCAGCTCCCGAGCCTGTCCTCATGGAGGAAGATGACTCTGAAAGTGAAGGGGAGGAGCTGACAAGGCCTCCTTCTCCAGGACCCTCCTTTCTGGCAACGCCTCAGGTTCCAGCTGAAGGCCAGGAGGAGGGCATGTCGGAGCACCCACTTACAAGGAGTGATGAAGATCAATCTTGGATTGATCCCAGGCAGCATTGGAGGGAGAGGCGTGCGCAGCAAAGGAAGAGGTGTGGAAGGGCCAGAGATTGCTGAGTCACTGAGCCATGTCCCACAGGGGATAAAAGTGGGTGGGGTTGCTCTGCAAACTCTGTGATGGACAAAAACTGCATATCGTGAGCTTCGGATGGGATATTTTTCGGAATTAAGGCTTGGACTTTGTGACTGATTTCAGACTACTCTTTGAACTCTTGGTTGCCCCACCAACGGACTACAGATACGCTGACTCCTGTTTCTAGAGGTGATAAGAAACTTGGCAGGCATTCAGAAAGTAGCTGCCAGAACTTTTATCTGCTAAAGGAATTCAGGTCGGCTTGTAAAAATAAATTACTGGTAGACGTCGCTTGCTCGTGTGTCTTCCTATGTGAGATGGGGGGGACAGAACAGATTTCTTTCTAGTACTACAGACTGCTAATCTGTATTTTTCATAGTAAAGAAAAACAACATCACGTACAAGCAGTGAAACAGAGGTTCATGAGCACATGTCACTGCCTAAAACTCACCTGCATTCCCCCCCCCCCCAAAAGAGAAGTCTTCCTGTTCTGTTAGGAAATATGTCACTTTTGAAATAACCTTTCGTTGCAAGCTTGTCATATTATTAGTTGACACCCAGCAGTTCAAATCCCACAGGATGGCAAAACTCGCCTTCTGAAATCTGCACACATACATTACTTGTAACATTAATACCCAATTTCACAGATTCATGACAAGTATAGCTTGAAGACATGATGCCACTAAATCATTCTGCTAAGGAGAAATTGAATAGCTGGCTGTAAAATGTAATTTTCAAAAAAATACTTTGAAGGATCATTACCCAATTTTGGAAGAATCTGCAATTTCAAGGATATGTGTTACTAGGCTGAAAGCTGGAAACCTGGGGAATGTAACGGATTTATTTCATTCCTTTAGATTTGTGTAAATGCATGCCTTACTTTGATTACACACTGAAACGTTTACAATTTTTTTAAAAAGATAATAATCTATTAATAGGTTGAATAATTTTTCTTTCCATTGACCAGCCAATCAGAGCACAGAAAAAACCCCCAGCCAATCAGAGCACAGCCAAGCTCCCACCCAATCAGTTCAAACCCCCACTAGCAGTTAAAAGGAAGAAATAGCTGCGATCACACATTGCTCCCAGAAGCACGAAGCTGAAGCCTGAAGATGACGAATGAGACTTGTCGCCAAGACACTTCCAATTTTACGGAGAAAACCGAACAACCAAAGACCTATACAAACACCGTGAAAACCTCAGAAAACAAATATATATATATATATATATTTGTTTTCTGAGGTTTTCACGGTGTTTGTATGTAGGTCTTGGTTATTCGGTTTTCTCCCAGAAATTGGAAGTGTCTTGGCGACGTTTCGAAGTCTCATTCGTCATCTTCAGGCTTCAGCTTCGTGCTTCTGGGAGCAATGTGTGATTGCAGCTGTTTCTTCCTTTTTAACTGCTAGTGGGGGTTTGAACTGATTGGGTGGGAGCTTGGCTATGCTCTGATTGGCTGGGGGGGGGTTGTGCTCTGATTGGCTGGGGGGGTTTCCTGTTTGGGTGGGGGCTTAGTTGTGCTCAGATTAGTCTGAGTTGCAGGGGGATGTGAGCTGGTGAGTTGCATTGCTGTTGTTTGGCTTCGTGTTTGTGGTCGTGCTACATCTTCATAGTGGGTGTCTGTCTGCTGTATGTATGGATTGGAGGGGTTTGAAATGGCTAATGTTGCAGCTGCGGTCTGGCTTCTGGTCCTTGGTCGTGCTTACAAACTCAGTCAAAAAAGAGGAACCAACTTCTTCCCTGGTCCAACACCTTAAAGCCCCAGGACACGATATTGACTTTAAAAAGACCAGAACTATCGCCAAAACTGAACACTTTAACAACAGAATAATCAGAGAAGCCATCAAGATAGAAAAATGCCCACACAGCATGAACAAACGAGATGATACCTCCCACCTACCAGCCATTTGGAAACCCGCCCTTATTGACAAACGAGTCCCTAACACAAGGAATGACACCAGACCCACACTCACGAGGTCCACACAGGATGTCACCACCACACATCCACCCAGAAAGCAGACCCAAACCCACACTGATCAGGAAGCACGACCAAGGACCAGAAGCCAGACTGCAGCTGCAACATTTTACACGGGAGAAAACCCGAACAACCAAAGACCTATATACAAACACCCGTGAAAACCTCAGAAAACATATATATATATATATATATATATATATATATATATATATATATATATATATATATATATATATATATATATATATATCTGAAGTCTTTGTTTTCTCCTGTAAAATTGGAAGTGTCTTGGCGACGTTTGACGAAGTCTCATTCGTCATCTTCAGGCTTCAACCGTGCTTCTGGGAGCAATGTGTGATCGCAGCTGTTTCTTCCTTTTAACTGCTAGTGGGGGTTTGAACTGATTGGGTGGGAGCTTGGCTGTGCTCTGATTGGATGGGGGTTTTTCTGTGCTCTGATTGGCTGGGGGTGTGTCCAACCAACCAACCAACCAACCAACCAAACAACAACCAAACAACCAAGCCCCCACCAACACAGGACACACCCCCAGCCAACCAAAGCACAGAAAAAAACCCCAGCCAAACAAAACACAGGCAAGCTCCCACCCCCTCAGTTCAAACCCCACTAGCAGTTAAAGGAAGAAACAGCTGCGATCACACATTGCTCCCAGAAGCACTGAAGCTGAAGCCTGAAGATGACGAATGAGACTTCGAAACGTCGCCAAGACACTTCCAATTTTACACGGAGAAAACCCGAACAACCAAGACCTATATATATATATATATATATATATATATATATATATATATATATATATATATATATATATATATATATATATATATATATATATATATATATATATATATATATAGTATAAGCGTGTTATGATATCTTATGTGAGAAAATCATGAAAAAGTAAAAAGAATAAAGTAAAATCAGTGAAATAGTACTTGTGGAATAAAATCATGTCAGATTATTCAACAGAAGCAGAATTTGTGTTCTGTTCCAGCTGTGTTCAGCCATCAGCATTTCAGACATTAAGAGGACCTTTGACCTAAGACAGAAATTGTAGTGAGTAAGGTTCAACTTCAGTTTTCAGACTGAACTAAAGGACCTAAATTGTGTGATATTTTCAGTCCAAAGAGAAGATGATAAATTGACCTTCTCAAATTATGATTTCCTAAAAACTAGGACTATCTAATTTGGATTGATCCCCTAGGTCTACTAAAGCTTTATTCTTTGAAGATATGGAGACCATGCTTCAATCACGAAGGACTCTTTGTAATTTACAAAGCTATTATTATTGTGAAGGTGTGTAAGGACTTTGTTTACTGAGCCTCCACCTCAATTTCAACTTGATATGGTGGCAGGAACATCTCTAATGGCTCTTCATGTGTTTCTATTTACATTTACAGTAATCTCTACAGTAGAGAAGGAATACAGTAGAGAAGGAATACAATAGAGAAGGAATCTACAAGTTTGAGGATTTAAGCATCTAGATTCTAGGCCCATCCTTTCTTGTGCCCCATCAAAATGTGCCATTGTGATTCCCTCATATCTTCCTCTCCCTTGAGAGGAAAGGAGAATGTCATAAAGAAACAGTACCTCTGAACGTGGAGATTACTATCGGTTTTCTCGAACCAAAGCTATGTTGGGATCCAGGTGAAAATCAAATGAAATCATGCTTTCTTTTCTTCTTTGAAACCTGCAGCTGAATTATAGGGAAGCTCTGAAAAAATAAGGGCATGGATCAGTAAGAGATGCTACAGACAAAATAAAATTAAAAACAACTATTGACACAGTGCCACAGAATAGATGAGAGGACTGTAGGGGAAAAAACAACAAGGCATATTGTTTCCCTTGTTTGATCTGTCTCTGAGCAGGAGGTATTCAGATTCAGTCTTCTGTATGACATTTCCAGCGGAAAGAAGACAACTAATAGAGCACGCTGCTTAGCAGAAAACAGATTGTTGCTTCTCCACAGTAAAATGGATAAAGAATGGATTAGATTATAAGAGCAAAGGGGATACCGAGCACACTGATATAGCTACCGTCATGAAAAGACCTTCATAACTCATATTTCTGGCATCTCAGGTATAGATTTTAACTGGAGAGAAGAAAGTATGATCGTGTACCCTTTGGGTAAAATGTTTTTGAGTTAATCAATAGCTATTCTGTGAAATAGGGAATAACCTTTAAGTACAGATACTTCCCAGGCCTGCTTTGGCTTGTAAATAAAGTCTCTTTTTTTATAGTGAAGCGTAGGCAGGTAATTCAGGGAAACGTTCCTTAAATATTTGGCAGTGGGAGCACATCTGTGCTACCAAGAGTGATGGTGAAGTTTAGGCTTGTTGGAGTTTTTTTAATATAATTGATTTAACATTCCATGCCACACACATTGATTTTCAGAGTTCATTGACTTTGTCATGGATGGTAGCTGACTGAAGCCTTGTTGTGAATAATTTGGACATAATCTTAGCATATCTGATCATGTGAAAGGCAAATGTAATGTATTTAAAACATGTGGCCCTTCAAAGCCCTTTCCATCATGTCAACTCCCATGAGTGGTGTTATTAATTTTAATATCCAAGTCAGACTTTTAGATTTCAGAAGGAAATCTTTACGTTTTATCTAAAACGGGCAGAGGACAAACACACTCTCCCGGTTACAAAATATGTACACGAGTCTTTGATATTATAATTTTAATATAATTAAAACTTTCTTACATTTAAAAAGCATAATCAATGCTCCTGTAGAAGAAATAAATCCTGGTTAAAGCTGTGTTAGACAGTGTGTAGCAAATATGATAATCCTGGGAAGAATTATCTTGGTAAAATGAAGACCCAGATTGTTATAGACAATATGCTGATTCTTTAAACTTCTTAGACTAAGAGTGTAAAGTTTTGTCAGTATGTGTCAGTTTTGGAAGACAATTTTCTTTTTGCTTCTTAACTGCCACATATTTTAGCTGGGGAAGTTGGGAGGGGGTTGTTGTTGGAGCGGTAGAAAGTTAGTCATAACAACATTCCGTATTCAAGGACTTTTGCCTGCGTCTGATGTAGACTGCCTGAAGATTGTATCCAATTGAGTGTGAAAAATTGACTGGACAATGTGATGAACTTGTGGGTGTGGGGCAGGGCTGTGAACTGTCAGCTGGGTGTGGAAAACCTGGAAGCTTTCAGTTTCGGGTTTTCCCAGCTGTGCCAACATGACACCTCTAATAAATTGGAACTTTGAGGAACCTCAAGCCTCAGAGTTTTATTTCATTGGGGGTGTTCCTTGGAATCCTGACACTATGCAGTGGCATATAAGTCTAATAGCTAGTGCTATTTCCTTCTCCATCTATGAACTGTTGAAATATAGAACCTGTGATTTTGAAATACGTATTTCCTGTGTTTCTTCTGCTCTATAAAAAATAAAAGTTTGATAGAAGAATCTTTGGAGAATTCTGTTTTTTGCAAATTCCACTGGAATTTAGCCTGATCTGAAACTGAAGGTTCACCCATACATTATCGTTCAGACCTAGCATTACTCCACATGCTGGGTGATACAGAGCGTAGCACAGTTTTGAAAATTTGCTCTTTTCCGAAAAGCAAAGGTTCAATTAAAATGCGGCTTTTAGAAGAGGAAACTTGTGAAAATAGATCAACCAGGCAGCCATAAACCCAGGTCATTGCATTCCAGTATTCCCATGTTTCTACAAGCCGAAGTATGCAGGAAAGTGATGGGAAATTTATAACATTTGCATCTTTTCCTTGCTGTGATTGATTGTGATAAATAACTCTGCCTCGAAGAGACTGCATTTTAGGACTGAATGTTGTTCGAAACTTCTGCAGTATTTAGAGACGGGGCAGAAGCTAGAAACATTGACGTTTCTTTGAAATCTGAAAAGTCCCTATTTTTCCCCGTGTCCAAGCATTTCTTTCTAACAGAAGAATTTCTGATGCTGGGATAACTACCTGCATAGGGTGTTGTTTTGAAGAACATTTATAACATCCATGCCCTTTCTTTGACCTTGAAAAAGGAAATTAGTGTTCAGAGTAATAGAGTTGCAGCTTAAAATGTTCAACTGAATATATAATTATACTTAAGAATAATCACATGTTATCTCTAGGTCAAATTCATACAAGGAATGTTAAACATAATTTATTCCTTGTCAGTGCCACAATTTATTCCGTTTATTGTAGTCAAGAAAACTGATTTCTTGATTTCCTCTCTTCCTTTTAAACATTATATTTTTAATAAATACAAATCAAGTTTTATTCCTTCCTTCCTTCCTTCCTTCCTTCCTTCCTTCCTTCCTTCCTTCCTTCCTTCCTTCCTTCCTTCCTTCCTTCCTATTTTTTGGCAACAATTTCCCATCTAATGTTTGGAATGTAACTTTTCATAACTTAATTAAAAGCCTGCCTCATTGCAAAACCACCTTAATTTTATTGCTCTGGTTTTTAAATTTGAAACACTGTTTACCAAATAATGCAATAAAGGTGTAGAAGTTCATTACAGTAGCCAATAAATAATAATGTAAAATGTGAGATGCAGCAATAAAAAAAAATCAATGTAAAATAATTCACTTATGTGGGCAAGCATTTGTTTTTAACTATTCAGGCACCTTTATTGTGCCAAAATCATAGAGGTGATTTGGGGCTGGAGGTGAGAGAGATTTTAGATATTTTTTTTAATTTCCCAAGATAAATGTAAATAGTTTATTATTTATTCCCACATAGTTATTCCCACAGAATCAGCAGTTCCCAAACTCGGCAGTACTATGCTCACACCCTTTCTTTGTTTTGTAGCATGTTCACAAAACAACAACAACAAAAATAATAACATTTCTTCCTCCACAATTGCTCAACTTCAATTTGCAGATTGCAGTATTTCGTTATTTTTTCTAGCTGTTTCTCTTCAATTCGTGCATTGCCTGGTATTGCAATAAAAACTCTGGTTCATTGATATTGCAATACCAGGTAATGCACAAATTGAAGAGAAACAACTAGGAATAATAACAAAATACAGCAATCTTCAAGGTGAAGATGAGCAATTGTGGAGGAAGAAGTCAATGGTTGTACCAATAGTAATAGGAGCCTTTGGTGCAATGCCCAAAAGGCTGCCTAGATACATGAAAATTCTGAACTTATCAGATCTGAATATTCTGACTTTGCAAAAAACCACTTTACCCAGAATTGCCTACTTACTCAAATGCTACCTTAACAGCTCTTTAAAGTCCTCGGTTAGGACTTGAACTGTTAAGTTTTGACCAGTCCCAGATTGTGAATTGAATTGAAGATTAAATAATAATAATAATAATAATAATAATAATAATAATAATAATAATAATAATAATAATAATAATAATAATAATAATAATAATAATAATAATAATAATATGGATTCGGCAGTAGTGGAAGAATCTATTCCGTTGCCATTCTTCAAATAAAAAATTAGTTTAGAACAACTGATTTCTATCATTGGAACAAAATGAAGCACTTCTTGTTTTTTGCTCAAACCAATCATTATCTTGGCTCGTTGTGTTCTTTGTGATAACTTTCCTATTATGTAAACTGAGTTGGCAATTAGTATAAATTGCATCTGCACCATAAACATAATGGGAGATTGGCAGGATGGCTCCTTCTGTTTTCAAATTGCATTGAGAAGGAGGAGCGATCACAAATTAAAATGGTGTTCCTGATCACAGGTACCGTATATGTGGTCCTTGCTCAGTAGTAGTACCTGTGAGAGGGATCTTGGAGTCCTAGTGGACAACCATTTAGATATGAGCCAGCAGTGTGCAGCAGCTGCTAAAAAAGCCAACACAGTTCTGGGCTGCATAAACAGAGGGATAGAATCAAGATCATTTGAAGTGTTAATACCACTTTATAATGCCTTGGTAAGGCCACACTTGGAATACTGCATCCAGTTTTGGTCGCCACAATGTAAAAAAGATGCTGAGACTCTAGAAAGAGTGCAGAGAAGAGCAACAAAGATGATTAGGGGACTGGAGGCTAAAACATATGAAGAACGGTTGCAGGAACTGGGTATGTCTAGTTTAATAAAAAAAAGGACTAGGGGAGACATTTATTTATTTATTTATTTATTTATTTGTCATAACAATGTATACAAGCGTTACATAAAAGGTTATAAATATATGAACGTATATATGAGGAGAAATGAGGTACTAAAAACGTGTATATACATAGGGAAAGAAACAGTAGGACAGGAACGGTAGGCACGTTTGTGCTCTTATGCACGCCCCTTTAGAGTCCTCTTAGGAAAGTGGTGAGGTCAACCGTGGACAGTTTTTGAGTGAAACCTTTGGGGTTATGAGAAGAAACCACAGAGTCAGGTAATGCATTCCAAGTATATACAATTCTGTTACAGAAATCGTGTTTTCTGCAATCTAAACTGGAACGGTTGACATTGAGTTTGAATCTGTTTGTAGCTCTTGTGATATTGTTATTGAAACTAAAAAAGTCATTGACAGGAAGGACATTACAACGGATGATTTTATATGCTAAACCCAGATCCAGTCGGCGACGAAGTTCCAAGTTTTCTAGACCCAAGATATCAAGTCTGGTGGAATAAGGTATTTTATTAGTTTCAGAGGAATGGAGAATTCTTCTCGTAAAATACCTTTGGACACGCTCAACTGTGTTGATGTCAGATATATGGTAAGGGTTCCAGACAGGAGAGCAGTAATCAAGAATTGGCCTAACAAATGTTTTATATGCTCTGGTCAGTAGCGTGGTGTTTTTTGAAAAGAAGCTACGTAAAATTAAGTTGACAACTCTTAGAGCCTTCTTAGCTATGTAGTTGCAGTGGGCTTTGGAACTTAAATCGTTAGATGTAAAAACTCCAAGGTCTTTGACAGGGTGGGGGTCATCTGAGGCAATGTCCATCAAGCATGTACTTTGTGATTGGGTTCTTTCTTCCAATGTGCAAGACTGAGCATTTACTGGTTGAAATTTGTAGTTGCCAAATTTTAGACCAGGCAGATAGATGATCAAGGTCCTTTTGAATTGTGGATGCATTGTCAGTGGTGTTGAAAAGTTTGACATCATCAGCAAAGAGAACACAGTTACTTGAGATATCAATACAAAGATCATTTATGTATATTATAAAGAGAGTAGGTCCAAGAACGCTGCCTTGAGGAACACCACTCTTGACAGGAACAGGATTTGAAAGAGCATTACCAATTTTAACTATTTGTTGTCTGTTTGACAAAAAAGCAGATATCCAGTGGTGTAAGGGTCCTGAAATGCCATAGGATTTTAATTTTAGGAGAAGTTTATCATGTACTACTGAGTCAAAAGCTTTGCAGAAGTCTATGTATATTGCATCTATTGATTTACCTAGATCAAGATTAGTAGTCCATAGGTTTTACAGTAGAAGTTGTAGATTGCATGATAATTTTTCCTGAAGCCAAATTGTTTATTTGAGAGAAGGTTGTGCATTTCTAAGTGTAAGGTAATGGATTGGTTGATGATGGATTCCATAACCTTGCAGGCGACGCAACATAGGAGATAGGTCTATAATTATCAACTAAGCTGGGGTCGCCTTTTTGAAAACTGGAATGACTGTGGCTAGCGACCAGAGACTGGGAAGGGAACTGGTTCTAAAGGCTATATTAAAGATTATACTTAGCCGTTCTGCTAGATTACTAGAGAGTTTTTTAAAAAAGTAAGCACAAAGACCATCAGGTCCAATGGATAGAGATGGCTTCAATTTACTTAGAGCTATACCAACATTTTCTTCTGTAAAATCAACAATTGTTAAGTTGTCATGCTCATTGATTGTACAAATTTGGAATGTTGGATGAGTGCCATCACTGTTGACAAAAACTGATGCAAAGAATTTATTAAAGAGGTTTGCTCTAGATTCTTCATCATTGTATTCATTGCCATCAGGATCTTTTAGAGGTGGCATGCGTCTAGAGTTTTTAAGCTTGTTGTTGACAAAATTATAGAAGGCACGACTGAATTTGTGCAGAAGATCCTCTTCTTGTTTGGTGTGGTAATTTGTGCATTCAGTTTTATTTGGTTGCATATAGTTCTGTAGCGTTTTTAAAATTAGCTACATAGCCCTTTGTTTCTTTTCCAGAGGATCTTTTAGATTGAAGCTTTTTATTGATATGGGTAGTTTGCTTTTCCTAATCTTGATGGTAGTTAGTGGTACATATAGTTCGATGACTCTGTTGATTTCAGTAGAAAAACTCTATAGTGGTCTTCAGCAGTTATACAGGTTGAGAACAGATTTTGCCAGTCTAGAAATGAAAGATCATTGTTTATAGAGTCATAATTGGCTTTTTTGAAGTTGTAAATGGGAATGCTATTGATATGATGGTTTAAGTCACAACGTATATTAAGATGGAAGTCAATCATGCAATGATCACTGTTGGAAAAGGGTTCTCTTATTTGTAGTCCATAAATGGTATTGTTATTGTTGCAGAAGATGAGGTCAAGGCAGTTGTTTAGTCTTGTATTATTGGTTACAAGTTGTTCAAGACCTAGGTTAGTAACAGCGTTGTATATTGTTGTGTGGATTGGATCAGTTGTACTTTCGTTAGTTATCCAGTTGATGAGAGGTAAATTTAGGTCACCCAGGAAGATGAGTGGATATGGGCAAGAGGCAGCCCAAGTTAGTAATGAGGTTAAAATATTAGCATGAGTAATATCGTAGTCGGGGGCTCTGTAGCATAGAATGAATCGAAGTGCGGTATTAGATGATAGATCACATACAATAGTTTCAGGAAGAGAAAGTTTGTGGGCAACTTGTATGTTTTTTAGATTAAGTGACTTTTTATAGAAAATAGCCACTCCACCACCTCTTGGGTTTTCACGATCTGAACGGTGAACTTGATATTCATTGTTTAAAATGATGGAATCAGGGATGGAAGAGATTAGCCATGTTTCGCAAATAAATATAATATCAAATGTACCACTGTTTAGCAGGAGGATAAATTCAGGTAATTTGTTAAGAATACTTCTTGCATTCATCAATTTACATTTAAAATCTGTAGAAAGAGGTGTTAAAGAGGTAAGAGGCGTGCATACCTAGTTTTGAATGTTAGTTGGTTGAGGGATATGTATAACTGGTGGTTGTATTGGAGGTTGGATGGGTGGATGGAAGTTTTGGGTAGTGAGTGCTTGGATGTTGGGTACTAGACTGTTTGTTGATAAGGTTTGTTGGATGGATGGTTGAAAGGCTGGTTGGAAGGTTGGTTGGATGGATGAACGGATGGCTGGTTGAATAGTTTGTTGGATAGCTGTACGGATGGCTGGTTGAATGGTTTGTTCGATGGCTGATTGGATGACAGTTTCGATGGATGGTTGGCTGATGGGTACTTGATTGGTCGTTGGGATGGCTGGTTGGATGTTATGGGTGATGGGGGGTTTGGTGGTGAATTTTTGATTGAAGGATTTAATTTTAATGCAATTGGCACGGTAATCAATATATAGGTTTGATTCACCATTATCTTGTCTTCGTTTAAGCTCAGTGCGGAGTTCACGAGAACGTATCCGCTGCAGGAAAGATAGATCAGGGCGTGATCTAAGTTTACTGTAGGCAGGATTAGATTTAGCAATAGAGTTGATGGTATATATGAACTTACGTTTGCTGTTCTCGTTTATGCAGATGACTCTGCAGAATCTTGGTGCTATTGATCCGTCACTGTTTTTATATTCAGGACCATCTCTGGAGACTGAAATAATTTCATTTGGGGAGATGGATGATGAATTATAATTTCCAATTAAGTTTTGAATTTTGGTGATATCGGATTCATTTGTGTTATCTAGACCAAATAATATTGCATTATTTATTTTTTGGCCTCTCTCTAAGGCATCTCTAATTAGTTGGTCAGTAGTAAATTGTTGTTTAGGTAGGGTTGAAGGATCAGTATTATGTAAAGGTAGATGAGTTGGGAAGAGATTTAGATCAGTCGAGAAATCATTTTTTTGTGTTGTAATTTGTTTTATCAGATTGGTGAAGCTTTGTTCTATAACTGATAGGATTTTTTTTTCTAAGTTTTGTTCAATGGCTAGTATTCTTTTTTCTAGGTTTTGTTCAATAGCAAGTATTCTTTTTTCCAAGTTTTGTTCAATTGTAGCAGTCATGATAGCAGTCTTCCAATATCTCAGGGGTTGTCCCAAAGAAGAGGGAGTCAAGCTATTTTCCAAAGCACCTGAGGGTAGAACAAGAAGCAATGGGCGGAAACTGATCAAGGAAAGAAGCAACTTAGAACTGAGGAGAAATTTCCTGACAGTTCGAACAATTAATAAGTGGAACGACTTGCCTGCAGAAGTTGTGAATGCTCCAACACTGGAAATTTTTAAGAAAATGTTGGATAACCATCTGACTGAGATAGTGTAGGGTTTCCTTCCTGGGCAGGGGGTTGGACTAGAAGGCCTCCAAGGTCCCTTGCAATTCTGTTGTATTATTATTATTATTATTATTATTATTATTATTATTATTATTATTATTATTATTATTATTATTATTATTATCATCATCATCATCATCATGGGCCAAGTGACACTTCAATAAATGGAGGACCCCATGGGTTTTCACCCCTAACTCTACTCGGCTTCTTTTCAAACTCGGTACCTTAGTTGGCAGATCTTTTCTTATTTCTTTAACCTAGATTCAAACTTGTCATTGCCCATTGGATAGCTGCAGATCCTTCTTGATAAGTGCGAGAATCTAGGACAAGAAAATTAATGGCAAAAATGAGGCATTTCTTCAAACACTCATTCCCAAAGGGTTGAAAGCTGATGCATTTGTCGAAAACCTTTTCTTTAATCTTCCTTGCTAGATAATCCATGCATGATGCTCCATCATTTTTCAAGAACGACAAAACATTATATTTTATGACTTTCTTTGTAGATGTTTCCCCATATAGCCAGCATCTAGTGACTGGCTCTCAATCAAATTTTTGCTGTTGAAATAAGAGGAAAAAATGATGTCAAACTGTTCTGACAAATATCTGTTCAGAGTACTTGATATACTTTCATTTCTTGGATCTAGCAAAGAAACCCAATCTTCCGTTTATTGAAAAATGAATAGATGAAAAAAAATGGACTCTTTTTTGAGGAAAGGGTTTAAAAAATAAAATCACTCTAAAGAAGCCTGCCTGCATGTCAAAACCAAAAATCACTGCTTTTTTTCCATGGGATAAAGGGTAGATTAAAGTCATAGTCAAGATGAAAAGAGGGAATCTTCACTCAGGACAGTGACTTTCTTTTTTAAAAAAGCAAAATGTCAGGAAAATCTGAACAGTCAACAAACAATGTCTGGGAAAAATAGAAGCTGACAGATTTTCTAGAAGGAAGAAAAAGAAAGAAAGAAAGAAAGAAAGAAAGAAAGAAAGAAAGAAAGAAAGAAAGAAAGAAAGAAAGAAAGAAAGAAAGAAAGAGATAGAGACAGACAGACAGACAGACAGACAGACAGACAGACAGACAGACAGACAGACAGACAGACAGACAGATAGATAGATAGATAGATAGATATTCCTGCAAACAAAGTCTTTGCAGGGCACCAAGAAGAAAATGTCTGATTTTGTGCTCTCAAATGTATAGCCATTATTCAAAAAGACAAGTAAACAAGGGGGGGAAATGTTTCTTTTTTTTCCAATTGTTCAAACATATTTTCTCCTAACAGTGTGAAGTGTTTGTTTTGCCAACTCTCAGGCAGTGGCCCAATGCCAAACAAGGAGATCTTTTGAGGATCGAGAGACAATATATACAAAATAAGCGCCTTTGGGACATCCAGAGTCAATGAAGACACGAATGGGCAAGGAGAATCTTAAGCTTTATTATTTAACTTTAACAAGTAAATTAAACGGAAAAATGAAACGAAACAAACAAACAAAAATCGTGCTCTCACTTCAGCTGCTGGGAAGCCCCATTCAAGCAGCAAAGGTACTCCAAGGACCTTGGTGCACAGCATTGAGTGCTCAAACAGGTGCAGAGGATCCATCCTAATGAGCAATTTTCAAGGCTTCTATTAAAGTCTTTAAAGTCTTTAAAGTAAAAAGTAAAGTAAAGTTCTATTAAAGTCTTTAAAGTAAAATTTTCTTTTTTTTATAAAAAGTTTTTTTTTATTTTGAACACATTAAAACAAGACAAACATACAACATTTATATACATATCACTGTTTCTTATCAGCTATTCAAAGTGGTCCTTTCTTACTATTTATACATATTTTAATTCTATTTTATTCTAGTTTTATATTATCTATCTTCCTTTATTTCATCTACATTTCATCTACATTCATCTTCATTTTCTTTATTTCATCTACATGCAGATTTTACCCTGTTGTTTAATTTTCATTATCTTTCCTATTTTCCGACCATTCATACCATCTACACCAGACCTTATAATATTCTGTGTCCTCTTTTTCTTTGATTTCTTTTGTGAGTTTATCCATCTCTGCACATTCTAGGATTTTCTTAATTAAATCTTCTTCTGTTGGTGGGTTCTCCTTCTTCCAATTTTGCGCGTAGGCTATATGTGCTGCTGTTAATATATGTAGTACTAAGCATTGTGTATCATTTGTATAGTTTTCTGCAGAGATGAAATCCAGCAGGTTCTGACAGGTTCTGGAGAACCGGTAGCGGAAATTTTGAGTAGTTCAGAGAACCTCTGGCTGGCCCCAGAGTGGGGTGGGAATGGAGATTTTGCAATATCCTTCCCCTGGAATGGGGTGGGAATGGAGATTTTGCAATATCCTTCCCCCAGGAGTGGGGTGGAAATGGAGATTTTGCAATATTCTTCCCCTGCCACACCCACTAAGTCACACCATGCCCACCAAACCACGCCCACAGAAGAGGTAGTAAAAAAAATTGGATTTCACCACTGGTTTTCTGTTGGGATCCCTAATAAGAATTGTTATGAAGTCTGCCACCAAGATTTCGTAGTCCTGCTTTTCTGGTCTCAAGATTGCAAGATCGAACCTTAGCTAGATAACTCTGGGGCGGATTATCCCAGGGTTACGGGGTTATAGCTCTGTGAATGGATTATAACCTATATTTGTGGGTTATAGCTTTGTGAAGATTAACCCCCTTTTTCAACAAGAGTGAAAGAAACAAGCAGGTTTAGAATGAGCTCTAAACTTCAAGACCTTTTTTGTAATATGAAGCAGAAATCAAAATGTGTCGCTAACCACTTTGAAATGGGAGGGTCTTCTGCAATGCTACTACGGCGTTTTAACAGCCTCATGTTAACTTGCAACCAAGATTGTTAAATCTGGGCTGTCTTCTAGCTCAGAGGGAGCAATGAAGTGGACCAAACACACTACAGGTGCACAGTAAAATATAAACTATACTAAATGGCAATAGATCTTGTAAAGGAAGAAAATATGTATATGGGTGTGCCCTCACCTATCCCAAAATGTTGTTTTGTTAGAGGAGTATGGAGATAATCTTGAAGAAAAATCCAGGAATTATTTGGTAGATATTAACTCAATTCTGAGAATAAAGAAAGAAACTCAAAATAATCCTGCCTTGAATCTGTTTGGTATAAGAGAGGACAAAGGGTTACAACGTTGCATGATTATATTTAACATATTTAACAAGCAGCATTCCTGAAAACCTTGCTCTGTTTTCTAATTTGGCCTATCAAAGGCCTGGCAGATGGCTTGAGTTTCTTGAAGAAAAGTCACATTGTTTGCCCCAAAACCTCATTGTGTATCATCTTGCTCCACCTTTTCCTAGAGGATGTTGATTATTTTCCGTCAATGAGCATCTGTTCTACCCATTCAATTCACCTGTAGAATTCAACTCCCTTATTTTTTATGATTGGATCTTCTTGTCCATATTCATCTTTTTTTTTTTAATGAAAAAATGTTTTGTTTTTCTGTGACATATTTAAACTATTTTCTCTCAATAGAAACTCGGTTTTCTAGTTAGAAACTCAAAACTCAGTTTTGAGTTAGTTCCCATGGCATTTTAGTAGTTTTTCTGAATATTAGTTGTTGGAGAACAACAGTGTATCCTGGTTAATACATCTGTTTAGCCACTGGAAGAAGCAGACACTTTCTTATACCTGCAGCTATATGTGGTGGCTCAGTGGCTAAGACACTGAGCTTATCAATTGAAAGGTCGGCAGTTTTTTTTATTTATTTATTTACATTTATATCCCGCCCTTCTCCGAAGACTCAGGGCGGCTTACAGTGTATAAGGCAATAGTCTCATTCTATTTGTATATTTACAAAGTCAACTTATTGCCCCCCCAACAATCTGGGTCCTCATTTTACCTACCTTATAAAGGATGGAAGGCTGAGTCAACCTCGGGCCGGGCTTGAACCTGCAGTAATTGCAGGCTGCTGTGTTCTAATAACAGGCCATCTTGCTCCACCTTTTCCTAGGGGGTGTTGATTATTTTCCGTCAATGGGCATCTGTTCTACCCATTCAATTCACCTGTAGAATTTATTTTTATTTTTTTATTTTTCACATTTATATACCGCCCTATCTCCCTAGGGACTCAGGGCGGTTCACAGGCACTTAAAAATACATATAAATACAAACTAAAATAACAAGTAAAAAACTTATTCCATAGCCGAATTGTTAAAACCATATAAATAATAAAACCCATTTAAAACCAATAAATTTAAAATCTAATCCAGTCCCGCGCAGATGAATAAGTGTGTTTTAAGCTCGCGACGGAAGGTTCGGAGGTCCGGAAGTTGACGAAGTCCTGGAGGGAGTTCGTTCCAGAGGGTGGGAGCCCCCACAGAGAAGGCCCTTCCCCTGGGTGTTGCCAGACGGCACTGCCTAGCTGACGGCACCCTGAGGAGTCCCTCTCTGTGAGAGCGCACGGGTCGGTGAGAGGTATTCGGTAGCAGTAGGCGGTCCCGTAAATATTCAACTCCCTTATTTTTTATGATTGGATCTTCTTGTCCAATCTTCCCAAGAGACCAGTTGACATCTGCTAACACATTTATTTATTTACTTTATTTATTTATTTTGTCACACAGTATATATAAGCATAAGCATGAAATAACTATACAATATATAAGCATATATATATAAGCATAAGCATGTAATAACTATATTAATTGGATATAATGAAAGGAAACAATAGGACAGGAACGGTAGGCACACTGGTGCTCTTATGCACGCCCCTATATTTGTTTTTCTCTCTCCTTAGAACGCTGAATTTGTTATTTCCTCTTTTGCCAATGCTAATTAACCAAAGACGTGGCCATGAAGGCACAAAAGCCTGCAAGTGTCTCTAAGACTTTTCATTGGGACTGAAACAATTAGCCAAAGAGATTGCTAAGTGTCAATGGTTTCCATCATTATTTCTCATGTAAGGTTCTGGCAACTGCACATATCCCCTCAGTGATTATTATTATTATTTATTTGATTTTTATACCGCCCTTCTCCCGAAGGACTCAGGGTGGTGTACAGGCAAAATAAAACAAACAATACAAAGTACAATTTAAAATGCAATTTAAAAAACTTATTTAAATTAGCCTGAAAATTAAAAATTGCCATGCACTAAAAAACCCCATTTAAAATTAATAAAATTTAACATTAAAATTCAATTCAAGCCAGCCCCGCGCGGATGAAAAGGTGTGTCTTCAGTTCGCGACGGAATGTCCGAAGGTCAGGTATTTGGCGTAAACCAGGGGGAAGCTCGTTCCAGAGAGTAGGAGCCCCCACAGAAAAGGATCTTCCCCTGGGGGCCGCCAGCCGACATTGCTTGGCGGACGGCACCCTGAGAAGTCCCTCTCTGTGAGAGCGTACGGGTTGGTGGGAGGCATGTGGTAACAGCAGGCGGTCCCGTAAGTACCCAGGCCCTAAGCCATGGAGCACTTTAAAGGTCGTAACCAACACCTTAAAGTGCACTCGAAAGGCCACAGGTAGCCAGTGCAGTCTGCGCAGGAGCGGTGTTATGTGGGAGCTACGCGTAGCTCCCTCTATCACCCGCGCAGCTGCATTCTGGACTAACTGAAGCCTCCGAGTGCACTTCAAGGGGAGCCCCATGTAGAGAGCATTACAATAATCCAATATACAATAATAAATTGCATATCCAATAATTTCCTGTTTGGAGCAGAAATGAAAACCATCCTGCTGATAACAAGAATAGAAAAGGTTGATTTATTATTTCCCGGGGCACGATGCATTGTTAAAATATTATGAAACAATGCCATATAAATCAAAGTATCTCTGATTAATAATTGCTTCTTATTAATCTTATTCTTCCAAAATGTCACACTCTAGGGGACAACAGAACTGAATTTCATTTAGGATATCATTTAGACTACAAGGGATAAGTAACTGTTAGACTCCAGATGTGTTGAATTACATTTCATAATATCCCTTAGCTTTGTACAAAAATTAATTGCTACCAACCTGCCTTCCATTGAGGACCTGTATCCTGCACGAGTCAAAAAGAGGGCTGTAAAAATATTTACAGATTCCTCTTATCCTGGACATAAATTGTTTCAACTCCTACTCTCAAAACGATGCACACCAAAACAACTAGACACAAGGACAGTTCTTTCCCGAAAGCCATCACTCTGCTAAACAAATAATTCCCTCAACACTGTCAAGCTATTCACTAAGTCTGCATTACTATTAGTCTTCTCATCATTTCTATCACCCATCTCCTCCCACTTATGACTGTAACCTGTTGCTGTATCCTTATGGTTTATATTGATTGTTTCCTAGTATGATTCGATTGCTTATTTGTACCCTATGACTATCATTAAGTGTTGTACCTTATGATTCTTGACGAAGAATCACTGTACACTGAGAGCATATGCACCAAAGACAAATTCCTTGTGTGTCCAATCACACTTGGCCAATAAAGAATTCTACATGTTGACTGTGGTCTCCCTGACGTTTTTGTCAGTGAAATACCTAGAAGATATCAGTCTCCTATTCCTGCCATACATTTTTGTATTTTACTTGGGAATATGTGCATAATTCTATGCATTGTTCATACATAAATCTCATCCAGTCTAATTAAGCTTAGTTGGACTGAATGAGATTTATGTATGAACAATGTATAGAATTGTGTTAGACCTCCATGTAAAATTGAAAGAGGTTTTGCTGGCTCCTTGAATATATCTTTTTGTGCTCAAGGAAAAGGTCTCAAAAGGGATTGTCTGGATGAAAGAAATCTGTGAAAGAAAACTCTCACAAAGTAGACCCTTTGATGATAGGCGAGGATGAACGCAAGCATCCAAATATGTTTACAGTCTCTTTTCAGACATTAACGTTGAACATATAAAAGATATTTCCAGTTCTTTCAGCACTTTCAGTAACCTTTTAGTTCTCTGCATGTATAAAAGTGTCTTATGGCTATTAAAATTGCTGAATGAACCCTCACAGCAGAGCAGAGAGGCTGCGTTGCTTTGGAAAGCAACTTCAAAGGAAAACTTGACACAAAACTAAACAACCCTAGTAGGAGGCCTCCTATTCCTACAGTATGTATATGTAAGTGGAATGTTAACCTTCCATCCATTCATGGGGATATGTTCATCAGAAACAAAGGGGAGATATATTTCTATATAGGGGTATATTAAGAATTAAATCTTTGAGGTTCAAACAGAGCTGATCACCACAGCTACTTTCCCCTTCCAATATCTTAGATGTTCTCTCCAACTAGGATTATGGAGACACTGACAGTGGTTCAAAGTCATCGGGAGAGATACCAAATAGGGTACAACTCTGTTATTCTGTTATGCTGATGGGGAGCTCATTAGGGTGGTCATCCAAAACATCTGGGAGCACCTGGATCTTTTACTCCTCAAATAAACCAACGAAACAAAAAATGACTCAGAGATTCGAGGCTGCCATTCTGCCCTTCCTGTCCTCTTTCTTTCTATTTCTTTCTGAAAGTTTTAGAGTCAGAAAGTACCATCAAGTTTTCAGCATAGCAACATATGGCAAGTCTGTAGAGGCTTCATTACGGAGCTGTCAGTGCAGTGGTGCTTGCTCTGTGAAGCTTAGCATGTTTAATGGTCTCGGTGGAACAGGAAGGTATCTGCCCCATGTCCTTGGCTACGTCTGTTTTACGAAATGATCTGCTGCTTGTAGATGAGCAGAAATCTCATCTACAGAAGACAAGAAAGAAGACAGAATAATTGCATTCCTGGCATATTGGCATGTGTACCTCGAAGCATCATGAATTTAACTGAATGCACCCGGTGAATATTGCTGCGATTTAGGTTACGGCTGTGCCTATATGATGGATTGATTTGACTGATTGATTTGGGTGGCCCTGTGTTTATTTACTGACAATTTGAAAACCATTTTATCTCTTAGGGTGTTTTAGGATTAGATGCTATTCTGCCTGGTAAACGGAATGCTTTGCTGCGACTTCCCAATCTGAAAAAGGCCATCAGATGAGTTTCATTTGATTTATCTCTTGGGATTTATTGAAGCATAGGAAGCCAGATAAATTGTTAGTGAGGGGATTCTATATTGATAAATGAATTCCATTCCCACACCTTTTATAGTTAAATAAGTACAAAAACACCAGTCTTCCCTTAAAAACGATCGGATTCTCTCCTCCATTGAAATACATTTTGAAAGCAATTTTTCTTTTATTGAATTAAATGAGAGCTGGTCAAAAAAATAATAATAATAACCGGGAGCCCATGATTTGGGATATAACTTGGAGCATCTAAAAGTTGACAAGACCATTATAAAAAAATGAACAGATGATGAAATCGCTCTATTTTTCCAAGATGTAAAAACCTGCTACTCACTAAACTATGTTCAGTTTTTATTCATCCTTCTCTGGTTAAGCTAGTACAGTTCTCTTTTCAAAAAGAATAAGAATACTTTTCTTGGCTATGCACAGACTTTATTCAAGCATAATTGTGCGGAGTCTTCAGCCTACATATTAGATTGAATGCTTAAAATGCTGCATCGAATTAATAAACGTTTTTTTCAGGGAAGCAATTTTAGAGCATTTGAGAAACATGTAATGATTGTTCCTATTTTTTTAAAAAAAATCATAATGTAGCATATATATTTTACAGGTAGGAAAGTATATTTTTGATGGTATTATTTGATGACATTCTCAAACTTACTTTCTATCGAGTTTTCTGTTTTTAAGTGTAGGTGGAATAGTTTTCTTACTAATATTTAGAGGTGCTCTTGCTCTGAACACTGTGTGTATGGTTTAGGGTTTTTTGTTTTTTGTTTGTTCCTGAAAGCCCCATCTCTGCTTGTGTTGTGCCTCGCTCGCCCCCCTCTCCACAGCCGGGCCCCTCTCGTCTCCTGCCGGACACTGATAGTACAGAAGAATGTCCTGGCATGCCTCCAGCCCCCAGTCCTGGCACCATGCCCGGACAAACGGAGCAGCTGGGCCCCTCCCCCACAGCATGTGAGCCTGGGGAGTGTGAAGCCAGTCACGAGCTGGAATTGCTGGCAGCTGGAGGCTGGAGGGACCCACGTTTCCGGAGAGTGGAGAGGCGACGTCAGCAAAAGGAAGGGAGGGGCAGGCCTGGATAAGTGCTGAGTCATGGAGCCACACCCCATGGCCTATATAAAGGATCTGCTTTCTGGCATTCTTTGAGTCAGGCAAAGTCTAACTTGGATTGCTGAAGTCACATCCTGGTCTCCTGCCTGCCCTGAGGACTCTGATAGGACTTTGGCAAAGCTGCAGAGGCTTTGTGGCCACGCTTGATACTGACTTCCCCGACCCGGCCGTCAGAGGAGGAGTGGGACACGACAGCTTGATTGTTGCCGTCCATTATTGTCAATGTTTAATTTTTCTCAATAGCAGTTTTAAAAGTCTTAATATGAGTTCATTGTGACATATTTTTTTAAAAAAGCATGTCACAAACACATAGGAATGATTATATTATGGAACCACTGGATTTGTATCATGAATGGTGTAAAATAAATATCCCCTTTGATAAGGTCAAGAAAGGATGATCAGCCCTCCCTCTTGATAGCACAGCATTCCTAGAAAATAACATTTCTGCTTTCCCACCCACTTAATTTAGAAACAATTACATGTCATTGCTGTAAACTTGCCCTGTGATACTCTTAATTATGTTAGTGAGATGGTGGCTTCAGAATAGCAAAATGGAATCACTTGATCCAGTCTACGAATCCTGCCTGGGATAGATTTAGACCCAGACATGTTCAGCTTCTCTCGGAATTAAATGAATTCCATGCACTCAACTAACCCATCTTCCGCAAACTCTTTAAACTGGGGGATATATGTGCTTCTGAATTCTGTAAAGAAGCCACTCAAATGTGGCTTCTCTAATTACTTATCTCTATCATTACTTAAATTATCAATTCTGTGCAGTCACAAAGGACAGTAGGAAAGAAGCAGAAATAGGTGGAAGCTGATATGGTACCATACAGATGATTGGGAAATGAGAAATCCTTTGATAGTGGTACCAGCTGCAAAATCCAACCAACAACTAAATGGGAATTAAAAGATTCAAGAAAACACCAATTCTTCATTTATAAATTACATCATCCAAGACCGTTTAAATGACAATCTCACACAGCTGAGTCAGAAAAGTGAATTGGTTGAGTGAAGCTGTCTACAGCAGGGGTCTCCAACCTTGGTCCCTTTAAGACTTGTAGACTTCAACTCCCAGAGTCCCTCAGCCAGCAAAGCTGGCTGAGGAACTCTGGGAGTTGAAGTCCACAAGTCTTAAAGGGACCAAGGTTGGAGACCCCTGGTCTACAGGATTCCTCCATGGCCTTAATTTTAGCAAGTTTGCTGTTAGTTGCTTCTTAGGACTGGAGTCCCTGACATTTTAATCACTGGACACCTATGAGATTTTAAGAGCACTCTAAGAAAATGATTGCTTTGAAGGGGTTGTAGGTTCACCAAATTGCTGGGTTTACCACATTCAAAGCTGTTCTTTTCTGTTGCAGCTAAGGGCAACTTGGCTATCCTCTTGGGCGAATAGATAGAAGACAGATGCATTCTGACTTCTGTCTCTTGAATTCTACTTTTTCATTGAAGGGAGTCCTTTCATCCAGCGTGGTAGCTCCCTCTCTCTCCTTTCCTGTCTCTGTGTTTCACTGTCTGAGACTATTGAGTTTCCTCTTATTTATTAAGTCTGAGCAGGAATTTCTTTTGTTGTGCTATGGTCACATTTTTCCCCCCACTACTTCAGTTGAGCTGGTTACAACCGGAGAGATACCAAGATAGATTTTGGGTACCTTAAGATTTGTGCGAAGGGGGAAAAAATCACCATTTTGGGGAATAATGTATCTGTGCTTCACAAATCCAAAGAACTTCAGATGTTATTATAGAATGAGTTCTTTCTACAAGGTCTCTTACCTTGCTTCAGTTTTGTTGCATGCTTTGATAATTAGAGATTTCTGTGCATTTTCAATTTGTTTTAAAACATCATTTAAGTTAGTTTTAGGTAAAATTATTTAAGTTAGAGAATTTGCGCATTTTAATTCCTTTTAAAATATTATTTAAGTTAGTTTTTTATTTAAACAAATAGAGACAGAGGAAGAAAACCCCATCAAGGCACTCTTTTCTCACAAAGTTAATAATTAAATTGAATTATTCATATTTAAGGTAAAAGTAACATTTTCAGTGCCCTGTTGTGCCTGACAATGTGCAGTGCTCATCTCTATTTCCTGGCCAAGCGAGCCAGCTTCGTCTGAAGATCTTTTGCATGGTCATGTGGCCAGCAGGATTATTATACACCAAGGTGCATGGAATGCTGTTACCTTCCCAACAAAATGGGACCTATTTATTTACTCACATTTTCATGCTTTCGAACTGCTACTGTGTTTTCCCAAAAATAAGACCTTATTTTTCTTATATATATATATATTTGCCACCAAAAAGGCACCAGGTCTTATTTTCGGGGAGATGTTGTCCACCGACTCACCTCACTTGCACGCATCGCCCCCGTCCTTCTTTTTGCTGTCAGAGGCCTTCAGGAACTTAAACAAGGCTTTCCTGAAAGCCTTTCTAACCAATAACAGAGCTCGGGATCAATCTGGAGCTCTGTTATCGGCTACAGAGACCTTCAGGAAAGCCTTGCCGGCTGCAGAAGAAATGGGCTGAGGTGCACGAGGCCTGGCTCAAACTATCCAAAGGTAAATAGTAGGGATGTCAGTTTTGGAAGGCAATTTTCTTTCTTGCTTCTTAACTGCCACATATTTTAGCTGAGGAAGTTGGGAGGGGGTTGTTGTTGGAGTGGTAGAAAGTTAATCATAACAACATTCCATTTTCAAGGACATCCTGCATCTGATGGAGACTGCCTGAAGATTGTATCCAATTGAGTGTGAAGAGTTGATTGGACAATGTGATGAACTTGTGGGTGTGGGGCAGGGCTGTGAACTGTCAACTGGGTGTGGAAAACATGAAAGCTTTCAGTTTCAGGTTTTCCCAGCTGTGCCAACATGACATCTCTAATATATTGGAACTTTCAGGAACCTCAAGCCCCAGAGCTTTATTTCATTGGGGGTGTTCCTTGGAACCCTGACATGGGAAGCTTCACACACACACCCCACCATCCCAACCCTAGCTTAATTCCTGTGCATCCTGGAGTGAATGAGGTCTTAATTGAGGCTTATTTTGTGGGTAGGGCTTATATTGGGTGCATGTGTAAAAATCAAGCTAGGACTTTCTGTGTAGGTCTTATTTTCAGGGAAACATGGTAGGTGGGCAGGAGATGGGGCAAGGAACAGAAGCTCACCACACTGTGTGTCACTTTGCTCTTTAACCACTAAACCATCCACCCCATTACATTTAAGACTCTTTCTTGTTTTTTTTAAATGGAAACAGAACATACCTATTGATGTATGTGATCCAGATGTTTAAGATAACCTCCAGTTAAGATAAAATGCTGTTCAAATAGAGAAAGAGAGCTTTGCATGTGATATTGCCTTATGCCTTCCTGTTGGAAGGGAAACATTGGTAAGGCTTTCTGTAATCTACTGTAGACTTTGTGGATACTTCTTTTTATCTACGGTTTACCAGTTTTATCTCCAGGTAGCTGGATACATTTCTAAATAAAATACTAGGCTGTAGTCACTCACCATATTTTATCTTCTTAAAAATCCTTCCACTTCTATGAAGTCTAATTGCTTCTTAGAAATACAGTTAGTTTTATTTATTTATTATTTATTTATTTTATTTAATCATATTTATATACCGCCCTATCTCCCGAAGGACTCAGGGCGGTTTACAGGCACTTAAAAAACACATAAACACATAAATACAATATAAAAACAATTAAAAAACTTATTCTATAAGCCCGTTAATTAAAATATAAAAATAAAACCCAATTAAAACCCATAAATTTAAAATCTGATTTTATAAAATTTTATAATCTGATCTTTTGTTTTGTAAATGCAAGTTTTCATTTTATCTTTATTTATAATAGAAATAAGAGTCAAACTAAATAAAATTTTTAAAAAGAAACTTGTCTATCAGTATATTTGTGGCCAATAGTATCCTGTAAAAGATCCCAGTGTTAAAACCATTTAGAGATTTGGTTTTTGTCTTTCTCACTGTCTATCTGACATACAAGTGAAGCCAATCTTAGAACATATATAAAGCAGAAATAAGCAGAAATTCTATAATTTTCTTCAGGATCCAGATATGGCTGAATATGCATTAATTAATATAGGAACTTATTTTTATTCAAAATAGCGGGAAAATTAAGCATTCTTTTCTATAAATGGGAGCACAGTGGTTGAATGGCTAAACCCACTTGTCAGCTGGGTTCAAGAACCAAGTATTCAATTCATTTTCTACAAACTTAGATATATGTTGGCTTCGTTTATATATCAAGTGAAATCATGATGTAGCATTTTGCTTGTTCAGTTTTATACTTGTATGCACAGTGATAATTGGTTAACATCAACTTAATGGAATTCTTTCGCTTTTTACTTCAATTGCTGCTTGATTTGGCTTGATTGAACGACCAACCATCATAGCTTAGCTAAACCAAACCACTGTAACTGATACAACCAATACATCTTTAAAATGTCCAGGGGCGTAATGGCCAAGAGTTAAAGGTACTGAGCTTGTCAACTGGAAAGCTGACAGCCCAAGTTCAAAAACCAAGCACCAGGTGATGGGGTGAGCTCCCATCCTTGCCCCAGCTCCTGCCCACCTAGCAGTTCAAAAGCATGCAAATGCAAATAGTTAAATAGGTACCACTTTGGTGGGAATGTAACAGTGTTCTGGGCACCTTGGCATATAGTCATGCTGATCATGTGATCATGAAAATGGTGTTTGGACAATGCTGGTTCCCTCAGCTAAGAAATGGAGATAAGCACTGTCCCCTAGACTTTTACCTTTATCTTTATCTATAAATATCTGTCCAATAATAATTGCTCTATAAATATCTGTCCAATAATAATCTCTAAGCTTAAATTCATTTTAATATTCTTCTCCAACTTTGTGACTTTGCAACATTCCCAATAATACGATAATGTTTAGAAATCTTTAGTTGGGGAAGATTCATCTATGATAACATAATGATCCACTTTAGAGTAGTGAGTAAAAGGAACGTCAGAGCTACAGTGAATGAAGAAATCTTAATATTTCTTTTTTTTTTAATCCCAATTTTTAAAATCCCAGTGTGCCTTTAGGAAAAAGAAAATAATATAGAAGGAGCCGATCTTTGAAGATTTAAAAAAAAACATTGGGTTTTTTTTTTAATTTTTTAAAAAATGCTTTACTAAAATTGGAAGAATTTCAGAACCATGGCCAGTTATTTCCATAATTGTAGTGGTTTCAGCTCAGGTTGGGGCAGATTATTCTTAGTTTTTAAAAATGAATTGAATATATAATGAACCATGCAAAACTAATCTTAACAGGAATCCCATGCTCACCGATGGTCCAATCAGACTGTGTTCCTGCTTGCCCTCTTTGTTTCTTCTTGTGTGTTTTCTTTTTAAAGAGAAAACAAATTTTTAACTAAAAACTTTTCTGCTTCAAATTAATACTCCCTACGAGTTTGTCCCCCTCCCCAGCCTGTTCTCTTCCTTTGATTGAATCTAATCTTGAAATGTTAGCCCTACAACAACAACCACATTAATTAAGAAATTGAAGAGATGTTTCACTTGAGTGGAAGTTTTGCCTGAGGAAATCCAGAATGTATAAAATGTACATTGTTTTAATGAATGCCAACATTTATTGGCATTAGCTTTGCTTCAAAAAATAGTAAACTGTTGTTGCCCATAAGGTGGAAAAATAAAGTCAGTATCGGTATCACGATTTCAGATATGCCCATATTCTTACAGTGATGGTTAGCATGGATTTTCAGATTAAGTCACATCATGGCACAATCCTTTGCCCATGTGTAATATCCCAGTTTACAGATTTTTGCATCCCTGGAAAAAAGTCCTAGAATAAGGATAGGAAAAGTAGTTTCCCTAAAAAGATTTTATTTTTATTTATTTATTATTTAAATTTATATACCGCCCTATCTCCCAAAGGACTCAGGGCGGTTCACAGGCATATAAAACATCAGTGTACAAAATTAAAATAATCTTTAAAAAACTTATTCCAGTGCCCTATCATTAAAAATATAAATATAAATATTAAAATCAATTTAAAACCCCTATAAAATTTAAAATCTAAGCCAGTCCTGCACAGATGAATAAATGTGTCTTGAGCTCGCGACGGAAGGTTCGAAGGTCCGGAAGTTGACGGAGTCCTGGGGGGAGCTCGTTCCAGAGGGCGGGAGCCCCCACAGAGAAGGCCCTTCCCCTGGGCGTCGCCAGACGACACTGCCTAGCTGACGGCACCCTGAGGAGTCCCTCCCTGTGAGAGCGCACGGGTCGGTGAGAGGTATCTGGTCGCAGTAGGCGGTCCCGTAGATAACCCGGCTGTTGTGACCCAGGTTCCTGGACCCGGACTCCTGGACTCGGATGATTCAGAAAGTGAGGGAGAAGACCTGGCCAGCCCTGCTTCTCTTGAGCCCTTTCCCTCCCTGGCACCCACTCAAAGGGATGGGGAGGGGCCGGCACAGCCTGATTCCATGGAGCCTCCTTCTGATTTGGCAACGCCCCAAGAACAGTTTTGGAGCGATGCAAGGTCACGTAGACGTAATCGCCGTGCGCAGCAGCGGAAGAGTTGGGACAAAGCCAAGTCATAATTGTCATGCAGTGACATCTGCAGAGACTATAAATAGGAGGCGGGACTTCCTGGTTTTTTGTCTTGGACAAAGTAATGAGTTGGCGCGAGCTAATGAATTGGCGCGAGCTAACTATTTCAATGGAGGAAAGAATATATTCGTGAGTAATTCTGGCCTTATCTATAATTTCCTCGTTATCTCCAGAAACTTGGCAGGCCCGTGGGTAGGCGTGGCCAGCACATCTATCTATGTAAATAAAAGGAAAAAGGAAGGCCTCTGACGGACTCTTTGCTGGGAGTATTGGGGAAGGAAACAGAACATTTTGTCCAAGACCTGACTAAAACATCTTCCACCAAAGATGGATCAGCAGCAGGTACAGCAGCAGTTAGAGCAGCTACAAGCAGCTAATCAACAGCTCCAGCAGCAAGTGGCTCACTTGGCAGGCCAACTTGCTGCCAGGAATGTGCCTGCAGCCCCCCCCCATCCTCCCACTCCTCCTCCTCGTCGCAAGTGCCCGATAACCGTACCGGATAAGTTTTCTGGGCAGCCTGAGATGTTCCCGACCTTCTTGGGACAGTGCCAGCTCTACATGGCTATGAGGCCAGAGGATTTCCCAGACGACCGGGCTAAGGTGGCCTTCGTGATTAACCTTCTTTCCGGCTCGGCTGCTCGATGGGCCACGCCCCTCTTGCTCCAGGACAGCCCCCTGCTGGCGGACCAACAGCGTTTTTGGCAGCACCTGCGCACCATGTATGAGGACCCCGTTCGAATGCTGACGGCAACCAGGCGCCTTAAGGAACTCAGTCAAGGGAAACGCCCCCTGCAGGAGTACATCGCCGAATTTCGTCTTTTGTGCCAGGACTCTGACTGGAATGATGCAGCGCTGGCGGGCGCCTTCCAGGAGGGACTCTCAGAGCAATTGCAAGACGAGCTGGCCAGCGTGGAGGCGCCGCGGACCCTCGACAACTTGGTGCCTTTGTCTCCGCCTCGATGCCCGTCTGCAGCGGCGACCGTCCGTCGCACCCCGGGACCCGCCGTCGACATCTGCGCCCCCACTTCCTGCACCACCAGCACCCAGGGTCGCCCCACGTTTTGTAACCGCTGCGGAAGAGCCCATGGAGTTGGGAGCGGCCAGATCTCGCCTGACAGCCCAGGAGCGGAACCGGAGGCGCCAAGGGGGATTGTGCCTGTACTGTGGGGAGCCCGCCACCGCGCTTCTTGCCCCAGAAAGCGAAGTGGGGCACGACGCCGGTCCCGAATCACAGCGTGACCAATCGAAGCGGAGCAGGCCCGACCTCGGGGAAACCCTAGGTCGGGCACGTACTAAGCCCCCACTGGACGTTGCGGAAGTAGACTCTGGGCCCCCTCGGCATCTGATTCTGGACACACGGATATGGTTGGGGAACCAGTCGGACGGGCTCCAGGCGCATGCGCTGGTGGACTCAGGGCCACAACAAACTTTATGGACCAGGCCTTTGTGACCCAGTTTGCGGTCCCGTGGTTCCGTGGACCCTCCGATGCGGTAGAGACAATTGATGGGCGAGAACTGGTGTCCGCCCCATTAAATTTGCCACCCAGCCTTTGCGCCTGGCTATTGGGGACCATGAGGAGGCGATCCAGTTTTATGTCACGGCGGACCTTCATTTTCCTTGGTCCTTGGGATGGCCTGGCGGACCCACGATCCTCAGGTGGCCTGGTCGCGGAACACCATCTCTTTCCCGAGTCTGCAGTGCGTCGATCACATCCGCCACACCTGTGCCGCCAGAACGCCCCACCGCTGCCATCACCTTGCCTCCTGAGCTGACGGACTTCGCCGGCGTGTTCAGCGAGAAGGGGGCGGACCGACTACCCCCGCATCGGCCCTACGATTGCCCCGTGGACCTTCTGCCCAACGCACCACTGCCTGTGGGACGCCTGGATTCCATGTCGGAGCCCGAGTTGGCGCCCTCAGGGACTTCCTGGACAAAAACCTGGCCCGAGGGTTCATCCGGCCTTCAAAGTCCCTCTCGGCCCGGTCCTCTTTGTGAAGAAGAAGACAGGGGACTTGCGCCTATGCTGTGATTACCGCCGGCTAAACGCCATTACGGTGCGGAATCGCTACCCCCGCCGCTCATCCGGAGCTACTGGAAAGGTTGCGGAGGCCACGATCTTCACCAAGCTCGATCTCCGGGGGGCCTACAACCTGGTGCGGATACGAGAAGGAGACGAATGGAAGACGGCATTCGGCACCCGATACGGACACTACGAATACACTGTCATGCCATTTGGGTTGACCAATGCTCCCGCCGTTTTTCAGCACTTCATGAACGACGTGTTCCGAGACATGTTGGATCGGTTCGTGGTTATCTACCTCGACGACATCCTGATTTACTCCGGTCCAGGGAAAGCCACCTTCGACACGTCAGTCTGGTTCTGCAACGCTTGCGGGAGCAACAACTCAATGCGAAGCTGGAGAAATGCGTCTTCTTCCGGACTTCCATAGAATTCCTCGGGCATATCATCTCGCCCGAGGGCATAGCCATGGACCCATGTAAAGTAGAAGCTTTGTGTAGCTGGGAAGCCCCTCGTCGGGTGAAGGATGTTCAGCGCCTACTGGGCTTCGCCAACTACTACCGGACCTTCATCTCGGGCTTCGCCACACTGACAGCTCCACTTACCCAGCTCCTCAGGAAGAAGGTTGCATTCGGTGGGGTCCCCGCAGCAAGAAGCATTCACAGCCCTCAAGAAAGCCTTCGTCACGGAACCCGTCCTGAGGCATCCCGACCCGCTCCGGCCTTTTGTGGTGAAACAGACGCGTCAATGTGGCTCTGGGAGCGGTGCTGCTACAGGCTCCGACGAATGGTGGCACACTTTTCCCTCGCTTACTACTCCCGGAAACTCAACCCTTCCGGCGCAACTACACTATCTGGGAAAAGAGTTGCTGGCTATCAAGGCTGCATTCGAGGCTTGGCGACACCATCTGGAGGGCCCGACATCAGGTGGAGGTCGAGCGGACCATCGGAATCTCGAGCACCTCACCACAGCTCGGAAGTTGAACCAGCGGCAGATCCGGTGGTCGTTGTTTTGCCGGTTCAACTTCCGCGTGACCTACATTCCCAGCGGTCACAACCGGAGGCGGATGCCCTGTCCCGCAAGCCAGAGTACCTCTGCGCCAAGGACCCCTTCCTCCACGGACAGTGCTGCCGGCAGAAGCCTTGGCGCAGCACGGAGCCAGTGGACTTGCGGGCCCAGGTGCGAGGCGCAGCGGCAGGACGCCTGGTCGCAGCAAAGGAGAGCGGAGGTGGGCCCCACGTCTCCTTGGACCTTGGAGGAGGACTTACTCAAGTTTCGGGGGCGATTATATGTGCCCACAGGACCACTCCGAGCCCTCGTCATGACCCAGTGCCACGACAACCCTGCAGCAGGACATTTTGGGTTCTTCAAGACCCTCCACCTGGTGACACGGACCTTTTGGTGGCCCCGAGTGCGGCATGATATACATGCCTACGTGACATCCTGCGTACCGTGCCGGCAAGCCAAGACGGCCACGGGGGCCCCTCCCGGGCTCCTTCAGCCCTTGCCGACACCCGACAGACCCTGGGGGGCGATCTCTATGGATTTCCTGACAGACCTGCCGCCGTCCTCTGGGTTCACCACGGTGCTGGTGGTGGTGGACATGCTCACCAAGATGGCACACTTCATCCCATGCCGCGGACTGCCCACAGCCGCAAAAACGGCCCGTCTCTTTCTGCAGCACATCTTCCACCTCCATGGTCTACCGGACAGGGTGGTTTCGGACCGCGGAGTTCAGTTCACAGCCCGCTTCTGGAAGAGCCTGATGGCCGCGTTGGAGGTGCAGGTATGTCTGTCGTCATCGCACCATCCGGAGACCGACGGGGGTACAGAGAAGGTCATCGGTATACTGGAACAGTATCTCCGTTGCTTCATCAACCAGCAACAGGACAACTGGGCCGACTACCTGTCCCTGGCGGAGTTTGCTTTTAACAACTCTCAGCACACCTCTACTCAGATGACCCGTTCTTTGCCAATGTGGGGTACCATCCGGCTCTTCCTCTGGCACCACCGGACTCTCCTGTTCCCGAACGCAGACCTTCCTGACGGAATTGCATGCGGTCCAACAGTTGGTACGCCAGCAGCTGAATCGGGCAAGGAGGATTACAAACGGTCCGCCGACCGCTCCCGACGGGCAACGCCCCGCTGGCAGTTGGAGACCGGTGTGGCTCTCCACCAAACACCTCCCGTCCGACCGCCCGGTAAAGAAGTTGGACCACCGATTCATCGGCCCGTTCCCTGTCGAGGCAGTCATCAACCCGGTAGCCTACCGACTGACCCTGCCACGATCCATGCGGATCCACCCGTTTTCACGGTCCCTTCTGGTTCCTGAGGCCACACGAGTCCCCTTGGTGCCCAACAGCACCGTCACTGTCGCCGAGGCGGATCGGAGGAATCTGAAGTCCACAGCGTCTGAGACTCCGCTGGCTGAAGGTCGTTTCCAATATTTGATCGCGTGGAAGGGATACGGGACTGATTTCTCCTGGGTAGATGCCTCCGGCGTTCATGCCCTGACCTGGTGCAGGCCTTCCATGAGCAGAACCCAGCTCGACCGCATCCCGATCGTCAGCCCGGGGAAGGGCCCTGCGGTGAGGATAGTGTTGTGACCCAGGTTCCTGGACCCGGACTCCTGGACTCGGATGATTCAGAAAGTGAGGAGAAGACCTGGCCAGCCCTGCTTCTCTTGAGCCCTTTCCTCCCTGGCACCCACTCAAAGGGATGGGAGGGGCCGGCACAGCCTGATTCCATGGAGCCTCCTTCTGATTTGGCAACGCCCAAGAACAGTTTTGGAGCGATGCAAGGTCACGAGGCGTGATCGCCGTGCGCAGCAGCGGAAGAGTTGGGACAAAGCCAAGTCATAATTGTCATGCAGTGACATCTGCAGAGACTATAAATAGGAGGCGGGACTTCCTGGTTTTTTGTCTTGGACAAAGTAATGAGTTGGCGCGAGCTAATGAATTGGCGCGAGCTAACTATTTCAATGGAGGAAAGAATATATTCGTGAGTAATTCTGGCCTTATCTATAATTTCCTCGTTATCTCCAGAAACTTGGCAGGCCCGTGGGTAGACGTGGCCAGGACATGTATCTATGTAAATAAAAGGGAAAAAAAAAGGAAGGCCTCTGACGGACTCTTTGCTGGGAGTATTGGGGGAAGGGAAACAGAACACCGGCCCTATGCCATGGAGCGCTTTAAAGGTGGTCACCAAAACCTTGAAGCGCACCCGGAAGGCCACAGGTAGCCAGTGCAGCCTGCGCAGGATGGGTGTTATGCGGGAGCCACGAGGGGCTCCATCTATCACCCGCGCAGCCGCATTCTGGACTAACTGTAGCCTCCGGATGCCCTTCAAGGGGAGCCCCATGTAGAGAGCGTTGCAGTAATCCAGGCGAGGCGTCACGAGGCGTGGTGACCGTGCATAGGGCCTCCCGGTCCAGAAAGGGGCGTAACTGGCGCACCAGGCGAACCTGGTAGAACGCTCTCCTGGAGACGGCCGTCAAATGATCTTCTAGAGACAGCCGTTCATCCAGGAGGACGCCTAAGTTGCGCACCCTCTCCATCGGGGCCAGTGACTCGCCACCGATGGTCAGCCGCGGATTTAGCTGACTGTACCGGGATGCCGGCATCCACAGCCACTCTGTCTTGGAGGGATTGAGCTTGAGCCTGTTTCTCCCCATCCAGACCCGTCGGCCTCCAGACACCGGGACAGCACTTGATAACCGTTGGGGTGGTCCGGTGTGAAAAGTACAGCTGGGTGTCATCCGCATACAGCTGGTACTTCACGAAACCACTGATGATCTCACCCAGCGGCTTCATGTAGATGTTAAACAGAAGGCGAGAGAATCGACCCTGCGGCACCCACAAGTGAGGCGCCTCGGGGCCGACCTCTGCCCCCTGTCAACATCGACTGCGACCGGTCGGAGAGATAGGAGGAGAACCACCGATAAACGGTGCCTCCCACTCCCAAACCCCCAACGGCGCAGCAGGATACCATGGTCGATGGTATCGAAAGCCGCTGAGAGGTCTAATAGGACCAGGGCAGAGGAACAACCCCTATCCTGGCCCTCCAGAGATCATCCACCAACGCGACCAAAGCCGTCTCCGTGCTGTAACCGGGTCGGAAACCGGACTGGAACGGGTCTAGATAGACAGTTTCATCCAGGTGCAAAGGAAACTGATATGCCACCATACTCTCTACAACCTTTGCCGCGGCGGGTTGGAGACAGACGATAATTACCTAAAACAGCGGGTCAGGAAGGCTTCTTGAGGAGGGCCTCACCACCGCCTCTTTCAAGGCGGCGGAAGACACCCTCCACCAAAGAAGCGCTCGTAATCGCCTGGAGCCAGCCTCGTGTCACCTCCTGCGTGGCCAGCACCAACCAGGAGGGCACGGGTCCAGTAAACATGTGGTGGCATTCAGCCTCCCCAACAACCTGTCCATGTCCTCGGGAGCGACAGGGTCAAACTCATCCCATACAATGTCACCAAGACCACCCTCAGACGTCTCACCCGTATCACCGCAATCTTGGTCCAAACCATCCCGAAGCTGAACGATTTTATCGTATAGATAACCGTTAAACTCCTCAGCACGTCCCTGCAACGGGTCATCCCGCTCCCCCTGGTGTAGGAGGGGGCGGGTCACCCGAAACAGGGCGGCTGGGCGGGTATCTGCCGGTGCAATGGGGGGGGGGGGGGAGGGACGCCTCGCTTCCCTCATTGCCACTAGGTAAGCCCTAGTATAGGACTTCACTAGTGTCCGATCAGCTTCTGAACGGCTAGACCTCCAGGAACTCTCTAGGCGTCTTCTCCGGCGCTTCATCCCCCTCAGCTCCTCGGAGAACCAAGGAGCTGGTTGGGACCTGCGCCGGGTCAGAGGCCGCAAAGGCACGACCCGGTCTAAGGCCCCCGCCGCGGCCCGTTCCCAGGCCGCAACAAGTTCCTCAGCCGAGCCGTGTGCCAGACCCTCAGGAAATGGCCCAAGCTCCGTCCGGAACCCCTCCGGGTCCATCAGGCGCCTGGGACGGAACCAGCGTGTCGGCTCCGTCTCCCTGCGGTGGTGAATGGCGGTCAGAAAGTCCAGACGAAGAAGAGAGTGATCTGACCATGACAAAGGTTCAATGACTATTTCCTTTAAGTCCAGATCTCTCAACCACTGACCAGAGACAAAAATCAGGTCCAGAGTGCCACCCCCAACGTGAGTAGGGCCATCAATTACTTGGGTCAGGTCCAAGGCCGTCATGGAAGCCATGAACTCCCGAGCTACCGTCGATGGCAGGCGGACGATGGCAAGTTAAAGTCCCCGACTAAAAGTCTGGGGTCTCAACTACCACCCCAGCAAGCACCTCCAGGAGCTCGGGCAGGGCAGCTGTCACGTAGCAAGGAGCCAGGTGCGACCAGCAAGCCCATCTGACATCTATGACCCCATCTCACAAGAGGATTCGCACCCGGCAATCTGAGGTACAGTGGTCTCCCTCGGCTCTAGACTCTCTCTAATCACAACCGCCACCCCACCACCCCTACCCTGGCCCCTCGGCTGATGAAATGCTCGGAAACCCGGTGGGCACATCTGAACAAGGCACGCCCCTTCTGGGCCCAACCAGGTCTCCATGCGCCCATAAGGTCCGCGGCACCCCTGAATAAGATCGTGAATTAGGGGGCCTTATTGGCCACGGACCGTGCATTGCATAGCATCAGCCGAGGCCAGGGCCCTGAGGATCCTGACCATCCGAGGCAGGAGAAGTTTGAGGGCTCGGGCGCGATCGCCTGTAGGCATCGGCGCACCCCATAACACGATATGAGCCCCACTTCCGCCATATCTGCCTCCCCTTACCGTGGAAATAGCACCACCCTCGACCAATGGAACACCGACTCCCCCATGACCTCGGACCCACCAACCCCGCCACGAGCATGTGCAGGAACTGGACTCCCCGACGGGTTACCCCAACACCCACCCTTCCCTCCCACCCCCAACCCAAGCCCGTCGGTTTCCTCCCCTTAAAATCCCTTTAAAACTCCCTTAAAAATCTATTAAAACAGCCAATTAAAAAACCCCTAAGCCTCCTATTTTTCGCATGCCACCTCTCGGGACTCCAAAGCCCGTCCTCAAGGTGGGCCCTCGATAATCTGGAGGGCCAAACCCGCGAGAGAGGGGCATCTCGCAGGGCAAGAAGGTCAGCCGCGGTAAATGTTCGCATCACTGAGACGGTCCGGGCAAGGCCCATCCTGGGCTGGTCAAGTTGGCAGCAAAAGTCATAACAGATGATAAAATGACCATGACCAGTCTGTCCTGATGGGAAATAGTTCGAGATAATCCATGTGCGGTAGATGACAAAACCGCTGACTCAGTCAGTTCACCACCCCATACAAGCGACCTGGGGTGGGCTAAGGAAGAAGGAGAGGCGATGGTAGGGATGTTATAAAGATGGTAAATAGGGGAGGGTGCCCGCTGGACCCGCGGGCCTCCCCCCGGCGCTGCCACATACCCGCCCCACTAGGGCAAGGCCACAGCCCCCCTGGGCCTATCGGGCCACCCGCCACTTCAAGGCACCGGGGCAGGCCGCCGCCGCCCACCGCCTCCGCCAGGCCGCCGCCACGGCGCCCCCATCGCCACCGTGAGCAGGCCACTGGAGCTCCCCAGATGAGAGGGACACCGTCGCCAAATCCGCCAGCAGACCCAGGGCTCACCGGTACCAACGCCCGACGGAGAGGGAAGGGCCAGGCCGCCGCCCTCGCCACCGCAGGATTCAAAGAGGCCGATGGGGCCCGGGCGGCCCTCCAGATCTTCATTGGGGCGCAGCCCCTCCGGGGCTCCTCCCATCGCCACCGGAGACGCCCAAAACTCCAAACCCAACTTCCACTGGCCAAGTCTTCCAGGTAGGGGTCCAGGGGTCCCCCCTACCCCCCGCCGCCGCCGCCGCCGCCGCCGCCAAACCGCCGAAAAAGGCTGGCGGCGGCTCGGCAGGCCGCTAGGCCGCCAGGATTACCTCCGTGGCTCCGCCGTGACTCCGGGGCTTCTCCCAACGCCCCGCGGAGTCGCACAGCGCCCAGCCACCCTATTTACGGGTGGCTGGATCTTCCTCCATCAGGGCGGGGGGCCTATGATGGTATCAAGGCCCCCCCCAGACCCAAAAAGAGCCCGGAAGGCCCGTCGCCGCGCCCCCGATCAGCAGGGCGGCGCCATCTTGGACATGCGCAGAAGCTATTAGACTGTAAATGTAGCTATTAAATGTAGATGTACATTTTTTTATTTTATTATATTTTGTCACAACAGTATATACAATCATCAACATAAAATAACTCATCATGAGAGAAAAAAGTATATATAAGTAAAAGTATAAGTAAAAGTATACATATAATATTATAATGAAGAGAACAATAGGACAGGAACGGTAGGCACTTTTGTGCTCTTATGCACGCCCCTTATAGTCCTCTTAGGAATGGGGTGAGGTCAATAGTAGACAGTTTTTGGTTGAAGATTTTGGGGTTTTGAGTAGAGACTATAGAGTCAGGTAGTGAGTTCCAAGCGTTAACAACTCTGTTACAAAAGTCATATTTTCTGCAATCAAGTCTGAAGCAGTTGACATTAAGTTTGAATCTATTGTTTGCTCTTGTATTGTTGCGATTGAAACTGAAGTAGTCTTTTACAGGAAGGATATTACAATAGATGATTCTGTGTGTTAAACACAGATCATATCGGAGTTGGCGGAGTTCTAAGTTTTCTAAACCCAGAATTTCAAGCTTGGTGGTATAAGGTATTTTGTTGATTTTGGAGGAGCGAAGAACACATCTTTTTATTCGCGCGGGGCTGGGTTAACTTTTATGGATTTTATAGTTATTATTAATTTTAAACGGGGTTTTAGTTTTTATATATTTTTAAATTTTTAGGCAAATTATAATAAGTTTTTTAATTTACATTTTATATATAGTGTCTTGTTTGTTTTTATTTGCCTGTACACCGCCCTGAGTCCTTCGGGAGAAGGGCGGTATAAAAATCAATAAATGAAATGAAAATGAAAAATGAAATGAAATTCCTTTGTGGAGGAGGTTGTTTTCACACATTGCTTCTCCAATGGAGGAATTGTAATTGTAGAATAGAATAGAATAGAATTTTTATTGGCCAACTGTGATTGGACACACAAGGAATTTGTCTTTGGTGCATATGCTCTCAGTGTACATAAAAGAAAAGATACGTTCATCAAGAATCATAAGGTACAACATTTAATGATAGTCATAGGGTACAAATAAGCAATCAGGAAACAATATCAATATAAATCGTAAGGATACAAACAACAAAGTTACAGTCATACAGTCATAAGAGGGAGGAGATGGAGGATGGGAACGATAAGAAGATTAATAGTAGTGCAGACTTAGTGAATAGTTTGACAGTGTTGAGGGAATTATTTGTTTAGCAGAGAGATGGCGTTTGGGAAAAAACTGCTCTTGTGTCTAGTTGTTCTGGTGTGCAGTGCTCTATAGTGTTGTTTTGATGGTAGGAGTTGAAACAGTTTATGTCCAGGATGTGAAGGGTCTGTGAATATTTTCACAGCCCTCTTTTTGATTTGTGCAGATAATAAGAAATTGTTTGATTAAGAACAAGGGAATTAATTCAACCTGACTTCCAGCTGTAACCCAGCTTTCATAAAGGCAGAATTCTCCAGATGTTTTAAACCAGTACTCCCAACAACATATTAGGATTAATAAAGAATGTGAAATGGTGGAACCTACAATCAAGGTATTATGACTTTACAATGGCAGCACTTTGAAAAAAACCATGTTGGCATTTAAGTTATTTTACTATTAAATTTATTGACTGCCCATCTTATCGCAGGGTAACTCTGGATGGTTTACAATACCAGAAAAAGATTTTTAAAAATTACAAAGCTAGACACAATACAAATTAAATACTATAAAAAGATAAACACTCAACCCTAACTTATAAATAAAATTAAAAAATAAAAATAAAACATCAGGGGTCAAATGGTTCGCTGGAGCTTAGATCAAGCTCAAGCTCTCATAGAACATTGGCTAAACCAGCATTGTTTAACCTTAATGCCTCCCAGACAGGTGGACTCCAGCTCCCAGAATTCCTCAGCTGGCTGGGGAATTCTGGGAGTTGGAGTCCCCCATCTGAAAGCTGCCAAGGGCAAGCAATGCTGAGCATTGGGAGCAATGAGGCAGCTGCCCTCTCCAGAAAGCTAGCTAGTGCGCCCTCTCTCTCTCTCTCTCTCTCTGTATTAATATTGAGTCTCCTTCTGTTGGAAGAAATGTCCATCTGGGTTCAGTTCCAAGTGGGGATAAAGACACTGGAAACATGGAGACTGCTTGGAAAGATGGTTTAATGGTGGACAGGATCACATGGCTTGAGTTCCTGAACAGAAAAGGGCCGAGATGCTGAGTGTGTCTTGGTTGTATGCTTTCTCTGAGCTTTGAACTTCCTGGGGCACAGGAAGAGTATCCTGATTGGTTGTCAGATCCCCAGGGGGTGGGGGTCTTAGCTAGTCTTGCTGGCTGATGTAATCTTCCCAGGTGCCATGTGGTGAGTTTCTGTTGCTAGATGGGTCCTATTGTGTTGCAGATAATGGTCCATTGACAAAGGTGGGGAGAATGAGTTTCTGCCTCTGGCCCATTGACAAGGGTGGGGGGAGGCAGGAAGCTGCAGGGAGCTGCTTTGTCCCTAAAACATGTTTCTCCATTTCTCATCCAGGGAAATATAATATTCTGCCCTTTTTAATATTTTCTAAAATATTTCATTCTTCTAGGAGAGGGGTGGGTGCTAACTTGCTACATTTCTTTGCCGGCTGTCTTAGCCAAATCGTTTTCTGTGCATGCCTATACCAACAGCTGAGAAAAATCTGGAAGCAGCTATTTTTTTCTAGAGGACATGGCTGCCTCTTCAGATAATCTTCTTTACTCAAACTCAGCACTCCTTGCAGTGCCATTCTTCAAATCTGCACAGGCTTAAACTTCCAGAGAAGGAATTCTCTTTTCTTTGAAGTATCCTATCAGCAACTTTTCACTTATGGCTTCTCTCATTCTCAATCAACAATCAACTTCCTCCCACTCCCCCCAAATCTCCTTTCTAATTCTTATGTCTTTTGCTCCTGCTAACTACTTTTTCTCAGTTGGTTATCTCCATCTGTCATTCAATTTAACTTTGCATACTGTTTCATCCCAATCTGTAGCTGTCAATCATTCCTGCAGTCAGTCTTTTGTTACTACTATAAAGTATTATGGAGTTAATTTTTTTTCCTCTGAAAGGGGAAATGCAAGCTCTATTATAAAAAGTGAATTTTACAATTTTTGTTCCAACGGATCATCTCTCTCTCTTTTTTTTCTCTCTCTCTCTCTCTTTCTCCCCATTCCTTTCACAATTTATAACTTGAAGCAAAATTATCACTTTTATCTTTGTTTTTTCTTTGAATATGACATTTCTTAACATTTATTTTCCCTATGGCTGCCTGTATTTTCATATAGTGCTAATTATAGTTTTAGATTAACTTTGCAACTTAGCTTAATTGCTTCTTCACAACATTGGAAGCCTTGAAGTTTGCAAGTTCTCTGCATATATTTTCTGTCCTTTTTTCCTCAGTTTAAAATGAAACAGTAAAAAATAAAAGTCTTGGGTCTAAATTGAGTTGCTCAACAATCTCAGTTGCTTTTAACAATATTTATTACCCATTAGTAAACAATAATGAGGTTTTAGGCTGCTCTTGTTTGTCATAGCAATTAAAACATATCTGTGTTCCTCTTCCTTAGGGAAACCAACAACTTATTTTGCTGTAGGAAACCCCATTGCATGGAAATATAATAGAGGTTCTCATTTGCATGACTCACGGTGCTGTTTTCAAATTATGTGCCAAGTCTTCTTCCCCAATAAAAAGAATTGGTTTTTTGGAGGTTGTTGTTATTTTTTAACTTTTTTTCAGGTTGCTTTAGAAATCTTTTGGTGATGTTCCGGAGCCTATTGCATTGTATTGGATTGGTACAATGTTGTGGGTCTTGTTATCTTCTGCTTCTGTGAAGTTTTTGCACATTTTGTTCCAAAAAAGCCAGTAAAAACACTAGTTTTCTGTTTTGTTCAGATTTATTTTAGGATGCAGAGATGCATAGGAACTCGTACAAGATAGCAGGCATTTACACATACCTGGCCATCTCATCATGAGTAGTACTCAGACGGGTTCACAGTCAAATGTTCAACTTCATTTTTATGTGTCCAATCACACTTGGCCAATAAAAATTCTATTCTATTCTATTCTATTCTATTCACTACGAAAATCAATCTGATTTGATTTGGAAGTTTGAAATTATTCAGAAAATCAATCAGATTCAGTTCAAGCATCTGGATCTATACAATCTAAATGTCAGACACCAGGGAAATCAGGAGATCCAGCAGTTCAAATAGATATTAAATTTATTGTAAGCGTAAACTCTCCACAAGAATCTGAACTACTAACAGCCAAGGGAAATTAGTGGGAGATAAGAATAGAAGGAATTCAAGGTGGGCTGGACTTAGACTTCTTGTGGGCACCTACATCTCTTGTGGGCATCTAGACTCATGGCTGATGATGCATTTGACCTCCTCCCTCCAGCTCAGCCTGGTCACCACCTACACTAAATCCATCTGAAATTTAAATTTGATTTAAACCATTGAAGTGAATTTGAATGTGAACAGTAAGTAATTGCATGTATTCAAACTGGAGCAGATTGATTTGAGTGCATTTGAATGAATTCAGCCAATCCAACTAAGGAAGCTACATTTATGACATTTGGGACCAGAATTTCCATTGCTAAGCAGGACAGTTGTTAAGTGAGTTACACCTGATTTTACAATCATGGTTGTTAAGCAAATTACTGCAATTGTTAAATGAAATATGCAGTCATTAAGTGAATCTGACTTGTCCCATTTGCTTGATTGAAACTGGGTGGCAAGTCACAGGTAGTGATCATATTACTCCAAGGAGCTGCAACTATCATAAATACATATCAATTGCTAAGCTCCTGACTTTTGATCACATGACCATGGCATGTTGCAATGATGATGAATTCAAAGATCGGTCATACATAATTTTTTTCAGTGCTGTAATCTAAACAATTTGTAACTTAAAACAATTGGTAAATCTACGAGCCCAAGTCAATGACTATCTGTATTTAATTTATTGAATCAGTTTGACGGTTCACATTGGTCTGAATTGCTTTTGTCTATCAAACAATTTATAGATAAATTAATAGCATTGCTTAAATGAAATTACAAAACCCCAAACTTGTGAATAATAAAATAGAATATGAATAAAAACAAATAAAATAAAAGCCAATTCAACAATAGTTTTAATTGTGAGAAAAGTTACTTCAAATCCATTCTTAAAACGCAAGTTGAACCTTGATTACATATATTTGGAATGAAATTATTTCTTCCATGGGGGCCATGTTTTGGGGGTCTTTCTGGGATTCTTAATACCTGGCTCTAGTTTGTTCATGCAAAACTTTTTATCAAAGCTTTTATGTAGAATTTTTGGAATCCTCAAGGATTGTTGCCCTGATCCAGTCAACTCAGGAAAGCCTAAAAGCTTTTTCACAAACTGTACAGACTACAATCCAGAACGGACAAAGAGCTTTTCAGAGATTTTCAAATACAGCATGGCACGATAGACATTTTTAAAAGATCTACTGCTATTAATCATTTATGACAGCATGTGAAATTCCATCAAGGGCATGGGGGGGAAATGTCCACGTTTATCTATGCTGGACTGAACAATTTTTTGATGTGAGTCACAAAACATATAAAGGAAACTCTAGGAATATAGGATGTTGCTTGATTTTGATTGAGATCATTGGTCCTGTCAGATCAATTGGGCATGTGACTAAATACATTTTGTGCAGTTTTAAAATGATTTTCATAACATTGGATGGGCAAAAACATTGGGATGTGGAATTTTTGTTCTATCCCTAATCACAAAAAAAAACACAGTCAAACTCTGTTGCTAGGCAACGTAGCTGTTAAGCAAGTTGTGAGTTAAAAATGGTGATCACGTGACCCCGGGACACTGCAACCATCATAAATACATGCCAGTTGCCAAGTGCCTGAATTCTGATCATGTGACCATGGAGATGCTGCAAAGGTTATAGGTGTGAAAAATGGTCCCAAGTAAGATTTTTCAGTGCTGTTGTAACTTTGAACGGTCACTAAACAAATGGTTGTAAGTCAAGGACTACCTGTGTATAATCATTTCTCTAACATCCCAAGGAGCTGCTGATCCAGTTCTACAGAGGAATTATTGAGTCTGTCATTTGCACCTCTATAACGGTCTGGTTCGGTTCTGCAACCCAACAAGAAAAACACAGACTTCAGAGGATAATTAGAACTGCAGAAAAAATAATTGCTAACTACCTGCCTTCCATTGAGGACCTGTATACTGCACGAATCAAGAAGAGGGCCGTGAAAATATTTGCAGATCCCTCGCATCCTGGACATAAACTGTTTCAACTCCTACCCTCAAAACGACGCTATAGAGCACTGCACACCAGAACAACTAGACACAAGAACAGTTTTTTCCCGAAGGCCATCACTCTGCTAAACAAATAATTCCCTCAACACTGTCAGACTATTTACTGAATCTGCACTGCTATTAATCTTCTCATAGTTCCCATCACCAATCTCTTTCCACTTATGACTGTATGACTATAACTTGTTGCTGGCAATCCTTATGATTTATATTGATATATTGATCATCAATTGTGTTGTAAATGTTGTACCTTGATGAATGTATCTTTTCTTTTATGTACACTGAGAGCATTTGCACCAAGACAAATTCCTTGTGTGTCCAATCACACTTGGCCAATAAAAAAATTCTATTCTATTCTATTCTATTGTGCAACTGCCATGGTTTTTTATATTTTTTATTTAATTCCAAGGGAAGGCAAGAAACAATGGTAATTATCTAACCATCCAAAGCCATGCAGCAGCTTTGCTGACTGTGGAATTCTGGGAGTTGAAGTCCACAAGTCTTAAAGTTGCCAAAGTTGGACACCCCTGCTGTATAGCCTCTCAACAAGGAAAGCACCCTACGTGGATTGCACCCTACATGAACTGCTGAAATTCCAGATATGTCAACCCTGAAGCTGGCTAGATGGTGGTCATCACTTTTTTTTTTATTTTTTTATTTTTTTATTTTTTTATTTTTTTTTTTTATTTCTTTTTGTCACAACAGTATACACAAACAATTGTCATAGATAAAACAACATGTCTTGAAGAATATATATATATATATATATATATATATATATATATATATATATATATAAATATATATATATATATATATATATATATATATATATATATATATATATATATATATATATGTAAAAAATATGCATCAACCATATTAATTTGATATAATGAAGGGAACAATAGGACAGGAACGGTAGGCACTATTGTGCTCTTATGCACGCCCCTTATAGTCCTCTTAGGAATGGGGTGAGGTCAATAGTAGACAGCTTTTGGTTGAAGATTTTGGGATTTTGAGTAGAGACTATGGAGTCAGGTAACAAACATAAAAACATCTTCCATCCAAATACAGTGTGTCGGTGGGTTTGGTTACAAATCTCTTGTGCAATTTCACCATATACATCTCATTGATTTATCTAATCTTACATTTTATCAATCTAATATATATCCAAACATTTTAATCAATTAATCCTTTAGTTAACGGTGACATTTCATTCTCTCATTTCATATAGGTTTTTCTAAATTAATGTTGTACATCATCCATTCCATTCTCTTAAATCAATTATATAATTCAACGTCTTCTCTGGTAAAAACCTTTCTCCAGACTTTTTTTTTAAACATATTTTCCCTTCTAACCATTGATAAAATAAATCCCATATCTTATAAATACTCTTTGTCTTCCTGTTCTCTAATTTCAAATGTTAATTTACTCATTTCTGCACATTCCATTATTTTCTTAATAATTTCGTCTTGCAATGGTAGTTTTTCGTTTTTCCAATTTTTAGCAAACATAACCCTAGCTGCTGTTAGAACATTCACCATCAAATATCTCAATTCTCTATTCTATGTTTCAGGTATAATCCCCAGTAGGAATACTTCTGGCTTAAAGTCTATATGATAGATGGTGGCCATCTTTTTGTTCTCCTGTGGTTTTTCTTTTCTTCAAAACTTCAGTGCTGACACAGACTAGATGCATTGAATTTAGGAAAAATTCTGATGACTATTGTGAAATTATTTATGTTTGGGTATGTATGTAGATATTTGTAAATATCTCAGGGATGTTAACTGTCAGAAGCAACAGGGAATATATATTTTGAATACCTACAGAACAGCTTTTAAGGTACACTTTTGGATACATTAGTGAAAATGTAAAGTTAAGATATACGGGCAGCCCAATATGAGCAAAATTGGATTACTTGAATTGCCAGAGCTTGTATGATATGATGTAGCTTCTCTAAGACTAGTAACAAACACAGGCTTTCAGCTCCTGACCACATTTTCAGCTACTCCATTGGTAGTGTCCTCCTCCTCTAGCTAGTAAATCAAAGGTTGTTGTCAAAAGCACAAAATGAAACTTTCTTTGGAACTTTTATTGGGCTGTTCATGAAGAAGAGAGAAAGAAGTGGTAGATGCCCCCAAAGACATTCTTATAATGTGAAATAGAAGCAGCAGCAGCCAGTGATATGATACATTTCATTGCAGCAATGGGGATGGTTTTATTACCTGGAATCTTCATGGCATGGTATGATATGATCTCCTCTAATAGAAGGTAGAACATAGAATAACAGGGTTGGAAAGAACCTTGGATGACTCATGTCGTCATGGAGATGTCACATGAGGTATCAGGACTTTTTCCCCCTTCGCTAAACCAGGCGTGGGCGTGGCCAATGCGTGACACATCCGGCCCATGGTCCGGGAGTTTGACAGCTTTGTTCTAGACCAACCCCCTGCTCAAGCAGGAGTCCTGGTTTATAGATACATCTCTCCCTCCCTCCCTCCCTCCCTCCCTCCCTCCCTCCCTCCCTCCCTCTCTCTCTCTTTCTTTCTTTCTCTCTCTCTCTCTCTCTCTGTTTCTGTCTCTGTCTCTTTTTCTCTATATATACTGTGTGTGTGTGTGTGTGTATACATACACACATCTATATCTCTCGATCTCAATCTTTATATCTATATCATCTCTATCGATCTCTAATCTATGTTTACATTCTAATCAAATCTAATCTCAATCTCCATCATATCTATCTCTATCTATCTCTACAGAGACAGAGATGATTGAGACAGAAGTAGAGCTAGAGATAGAAATATGTTTTCCAGTAAGTGTTGTTAGTCTGATGTTGCAGAAATGCTGAAGTCCATTTTAGGCCATGAAATCCTGGAAAGGAAGAGTCTCTGGCAACTCACAAAATCAGTTAAAAGAACTAAACAATTTAAAGTCATTTTTCAGAACAGTAAAGTGTTAACATAGTATTGATACTGATGGTTACACATTTTATTTTTGCATTGGCTGCCTCAATCTATTTTGTACTACA